>NC_091819.1:11550000-12750000 GCF_041296235.1 Equus asinus
GTTCAAAGAAAATTTATAGTAGTGCTATTTTTCTTTGTAACAAAATGAAGAGACAACACTGTCTCACAAATTTGCATTCTTCCTATTTCACTGGTGTGTGTATGCTTGTATGTACGTGTGTATGTGTGTATGTTTGTGTGTTGTGACCATGAATTTAATAGTGTATTCTTTAGGTATCCTGAAGATGTAACATATGGATAAAACCAAAACCCAATGTTTTGTTAATAGTTTGTTTTAACACTGTATTTACATAGAGTAATTGTCATATACATCCTATATAACATGGTATAGTAGTATAGTATAGTATAGTAATATAGGTGTGCCTTCTAATTGAAGCAATGTGCTACATGATGTATTCTTTTCAGTAGAGTCTTTAGGTTACTCCTCAGTATTCGGTGTTTACTCAGGACAAATAGCAGAGTCAATACAAGACTTTGACATAGTTCAACCTACTCCAATCACGTGGATGGGCAAAGTTCAATCACTGAAAACATGGGAGTCTGATAGGCTCTTCTCCTTGGTAAAGCTAATACTAAATATCTAGATACACTTGGCTCACAAAAGAGGAAACACAACACAAATATGCCTCAGACACTCAATTGAAATGTCACTTTTATAATATTCTGCCTCCTATATGAAGCTTCAAATTTAGTATTCTCAAGTTATTAAGAAGAAAATCCAATACTCAATAAAAAGTTGTGTGACTCAGTCTGTAATCAGTAGGCTATTGAGTCCTTTGCAAGATTTCATATTGTGGCAAAAAAACAACACCCTTTATTTGAGGTAGATAGTGCATATTTATGCCTCAAGTCTTAGGTCAAGCACAGTTGCACTGTGGTATCTGAATTAGCAGAATTCAATGCTAATCTCTAATCAGGGATTAAATTTCATTTCAAATGTGTTTGCTGGCTTTGATACCAGCTCAACACAAGGCTGACATAAGGGAAGCCATATTGTAGAAAAGAAACAATATGGTAACTTTGAGTGATCTCTAACTAACCCAGCTGGATATGCTCCCTCGAGGAGATCCGCCCTGCTCTGTAGATTTTATGACCCCTGCTTGTGCATATACCTCCCAGCTGCAGTAAGACAATAACTTCTTTTGAGTTTCTTAGGAATGTGATGACCCCCAGACGGAGAGTCTACCTGGTGCAGCCACTCCCAGTCTGTAACACCAGAGGGTCAACATTCCTAGTGCCCCTCCCCTGTAACCCACTTGCCTGTATAACTGCTTCAAGATTCTGTGCCCCCTTAAGATGGTCCTTTTGGACGTTAGTCAGCCATCAGCCATCTTCACTCTTGCTAAAAAGCTGTAATAAAATGTCCTTTTTCTGCCGCCATCTTGCCTCTTGACAACTGGCTTTTGTCTCACAGCCAGCAGATAGTGCCCTTTGTGTGGTAACAGCTTCGTCTGTCACTAACTGTTAATATCCTTAGAATGAGGGCATTGTCTCTTCGTTTTTGTAGTTTGAAGTGCCTAACACAATGCCCGGCACTTAATAGGTACTCAAAAATGCATAGTCGATGCATAGATCATAATCTTCCTCAGGTTACCACTGGCAGCAAAAGCATATTCCTTTCTGATCAAAGAGCAGTATTTCTGCTGCTAGTGAAAACAGTAGTTACAGAACCTCTCAAAGACAGGACAATTTTAATAAGCTTTATTGTGGATATACCAGGGATAAACTCTCTAAGAAATCTTTCCAAAAGCTTCTAGGCATTTGATTGTCTGTTATGTTGGACATGTCTTTCGTTTGAAATACATCATTTGCTCCAGTTGACAATATTCTGTTCTTGTTTCCACACACCCACCTTCTTCTTCTAAAAAAAGAGTCAACAGAATGTATTTTCCCAAAGATC
Source organism: Equus asinus (assembly GCF_041296235.1). Classification (NCBI taxonomy): domain Eukaryota; kingdom Metazoa; phylum Chordata; class Mammalia; order Perissodactyla; family Equidae; genus Equus; species Equus asinus. The sequence goes on from NC_091819.1 coordinate 11,551,861, forward strand.
AACTTCTGCTGTCTGAAGTATTGTTTAACTGTTGCACTTACAATTACAGAGAGATTATTTCTAGACTTTTTTCTTTTGTTCCTTTTTCCTGGGACCTTTTTTCCCATTAATTCAGAGTATTAGTATTCAACTTGAGTCTATTTGATCTGAATCCAATCACATTTTGCATATCAAACATGCTTATTATATTTTATTTCTAATTGATTCAAGTATCACAATATTTTACTAAACTATTCGCATCAAATTTCACCATACTGATTATTCACCTGAATATACCTTCTGCATGATATATATTATTGTTTTCTTCCTATTAACTTCTGTTTGAGTTTGTCACTACCTTTCATTACTATAGAGGTCAGTTTGATTTCTGTACTCTCTTTTTCTCTTCATTTCTCTAAGGTTATGGACTTTGAGAAGTTGTAAGTTAGGTTCCTTTCTATTGTGAAAATTGACATAAGTGGAGCCATTTTAAAATAGAGCCGAAGTAGCCATTCAACGGAATTGCCTTGCTAGTCTTGTTCCAAACCTTTGGACTGGACCAAACCACAATTGTTTTACAAACTATTGTTTGAGAAGGCAGCAGGAAAATGGACATCCTGACCACAAGGACTGAAGATTACAGACTTCCTATCTGAAGACAGAGTCAGTAAGCAATCACGAAGGGCCAAGAGTAACTTAGCCTGTCAGCACCAATGAATTCTTCAGAAAAGCCATCTTACCTCATCTTCCTCCTTGTTCCCATAAAAGCCCCAAGCCCTTCTCCTGTAATTAGGCCACTATTTGGGTTTCTGCTTGAATCTCTTCTCCCTGAATTGCAATTCTTTGATCTCAAATAAACTCTTTACCTTTTAGACCAGTTTCTGTTTTTAAAGGTTGACGCTATCAAAGAAACGTTTTATTTAGTCAGGCTTGTTACTCAACTATTTTTTCTGCCTGGGTCTCCTTTTAACTGTCCTCCTTCTTGTCCCCAGCCCCATCTTCTCCTGTCACTGATGGTTGTGTTGCTAATCTCCGTTCTCCTGTTCACTCACCTGAAGGTAATTTCATAACATCCTTCAGTAAACATAAAATTTTGAAAAAAATATTTTTTTCTATCAGAAATCCATATTACATGGATGTATTTCTCTTCCTTACATTTCCCGATAGACTACTTTTTTAAATAATATGTAAAAGGATCACTTTCTTGCACAACATAGAATACATTTGCTATGACATCCTATGAGCAAAGAATAATATTGAAGATTTGGATTCATTTAGAAGGAAACACAGGAACTACTCAATCTTAGAAGGTAGACAGGATGGAATTGAAGAGTAGTAAGTCAATAAGCAATCTATCCCAGACTGTAAAGCAAAAGGTTTTTGTAAGTGATAATCATCTTAACGGGATCATCTCTTTCAACATCAAATGAGAATGATTCGTGCACAGTATTGAGTGTTTTTTTTTTTTTATTGTTCTTGTTTGAGAAAAGAGAAGGGAAAACAATTTTCCTTAGAAATCTTTCCAGCAATTTGTAAGAAAAGAGGGATTGCTTTAACATTTGAAGGAATCTCAGAGAGCATCAAGCTCTTATTATTTAAAGTTAACTCAACAAAATAGAAGCTTATATACTGGAATATAAGAAATACTAAACTGATACATTATCCAATTATTCAACAGTGATTTCAAGAGAAATTGTATGGAAATTTTGTTTGTCTTCTTTTATATCAACCTCAAACCATATATATTTAGAATTTCTCTTATATTAATGCAATAATGCCTTCAAATTATTTATGCTGTTAAGCCTATACTGTTAAGCCTTTGATGTAAGATCCTCAATGCCTTCATCAAATGAATATTTATTGAATTTCTACTCTTGGGCAGTAACTGGAAAAAAGTCAATATGACAAATGCCCATAATTTTTAAATTTAAATCCAAATGTTTTATGTTATGAAATAAAGCAAACAAGTTCTTACTTAATTTTATTCAAATCTACTTTGTGATTGGGATGAAATTAAATTATATTAAGTGTCATATGTTAAATACTGGGGTATCAGGCCAGCCCCAATGGCCTAGTGGCTAAAGTTCAGCGAGGTCTGCTTTGGTAGCCAGGGTTCAGTTCCTGGGTGTGGAACCGTACCATTTGTCTGTAGGTGGCCATGCTATGGCCATGGCTCACATAAAAAAAAGAAAGAAAGAGGAAGATTGGTAACAGATGTTAGCCTAGGGCAAATCTTCCTCAGCAAAAACAAAACAAAAACTGGGTACATGTTTTTGCATTTTACCTCTTACTTGATCCTCCCAAAAATCTTGTGAAGCATTATCACGCTCATTCAGAATAGAAAACAGAAGTTCTGAGAGTTTAAATAACATTTGTATATAGTTAGTTATATAAACTATAGTTATATTAGTTTATGTAACTAAGAAATGGATGATCTGAGTTAAAGCGAATAGTCTTTTCTTACTCCAAAGCCATATTCTTTCGTTTCTGAATCACTAATAATTTTTATTTATCCTCATAAAGAAGTTATTATGCTTTAAAAATATTTCCAGTTATCTTTCTCTGTACTATTTTGAGCAAATAAGCAATTAATTGAAACTGTACTAGCATTTCCCAGAGTGTGTACCTTCTGATTTTATGTAAGTTCTAAGATATTCTCTCCTTAAAATGAACTCTCCTGATGTTAATTTCCTCATATTTACTTGGAAATAACAATAGTGCGTCACTTCACTCACTGTATGGTTTTCAGGATCAATAAATTAATCTATGTTGGAGTTGGCGTGGCATCTAATTATAGCTCTCTCCTCCCTAGCTTCTGTGAAAATTCAAAAAATAGACACAAAAGTTGAGCACCAAATCACAGACATCTTCTTTTATAACTGTGTCGAAGATCAAAGCTTGGAATTGAAATCCACAAAAATGCCTGCTCGCAAACCTGATGTTAGAGCCAGCTAGTGAATTGACTAGAGCTAGTAATGTACTAAAATTATGCACATATAGCATTGCAGCCTGCCGCACACTGTCAGACACAAAAAAGCAAGAGCTGGGTGAGAAGAGATGTGTCCTTTGGCCAGCCACCAGAAGGCGTGGTGTGAGCTCTGACTCAGTTTCCCAGATATTTACAGAGCAGAGTAGAAAAAATTCAGACATAGTAAAGCAGACGTACCAGAGTCAGATGTAGCTGATTTTGTGCCAAATCAGGTGTAGCCAGAAATGCAGGCCAGGTATCGTGGTTGAGATCACTAATTCTTGCCTGATATCAATCCTCCTCTTCTTATACAATAAAAAGATAAATAAATCCAGCTGAGAAAATGACTACTCTGGCAAAGCCTCTTTCAGCAATGTGGCAACGTGATGAGGTTTGGACAAATGGCACAGGGGCAAAAGATGTGACTTAGTTTTGTCCTTCTATTTGTTGAAAGGAGAGAGCCCTTCTTTTGCTCCTCTCTTCCTCCCACTCCATACTTGGGCTGGAATGCAGAAGTAAGACATCTTTGATTACAGATTAAGGCAGAGCCTAAGAATGGAGAGGAAGGAGTCTCACATCTACTTGCTTTGAATATCAGCCCTGGGTCACCTGCCTTCTCTCTTCTGTTCAGGGTGAAATAATTTTTGCCCAGTAAAAGCAGTGTATTTTGGAAGTTCTTATAACAGCCTAACATATTGCTGTAATGTATGTAAGAGCAGTGAGTATTGCGCCAATATTTCCATCAGATTAGTCACCTATTCTCCTCTGAGCAGGAGCCATTGAGATGGCACTTTCCCAAAGCAAAAATATTCTATCATTTGGGATGGATTTTACCTTTAAGTAACAATAGTTAACAGCTTGAGATGAAGAGGGCTAATAAATTGCATCATTTTTTCCTGCCCAAGTTCTGAAATAATGGATAGAAATAAGGAGCCAGGCATATGGTTAACAAAATGTTATAAGGAGACATGGTTTTTCTGTTCCTGAACATCAGAATTAGATCGATTGGTTTAGCTACGGGTGACTGCAAACAACAGTTTACAGGCACTGGAAAACAACAGGTCTCCTGGGAGTAAAATCATGTTTCCTGTGGACAACTGTTTCCTAAGACAATTATAATGGAGCGGTTGAGCATATGCCCCAATCTTTGTTCCAAATCCAGTAATCACGTAAGTTATTCCTCCTTCCCTAGAAATGAATTGAAGGAAATGAAAGGAATTGAAGGAGGCCAGGGAGATGAAACTAGCAGGTACCCCTCCTCCTAGCTGGAAACATCAGGTGTCAAGAATAATTTCATTCTCTCCCAATATTCCAAAACTCTATTTCTTTTAACCTATCTCCATAAAACATTAAGGCCATAATCGGATAGAAATGTTGTTGCTGTATAGTGGAGAAGTTAAGGACTCTTTTTCAGACCCTTACAAAGTCTTTACGTTCATACAAAATACTCCTATTTAGTATACTCCTCAAAGAGTACTTACGGAGAGATACATCGTGTCTCTTTTTTTTTTCTGCACTAACATCTGCCACGAATCCTCCTCTTTTTGCTGAGGAAGACTGGCCCTGAGCTCACATCTGTGCCCATCTTCCTCTATTTTATATGTGGGACGCCTGCCACAGCATGGCTTGATAAGTGATGCATAAGTCCAGGAATCTGAACCGGGGAACACCGTGCTGCCAAAGTGGAACATGCAAACTTAACCACTGTGCCACTGGGCCGACCCCGATTGTGTCTCTTAAAGGCAGAAAAATACATAAAAAACAATTGTATTTGTTTATTAAATTGATTGAGTGAACACTTTATTCACGTCTGAAAAAGTTACTGCCATATTTCTTTCCCCTTTCAAATTGTATCCACCCATGTTTTCAAACATATTGCATCAGTGGTTCTGCTATGAGATGGAAAGTCAGCATGAAAGCACTCGGATTTTAAGCAGTAACTGTGTTGGTTTGGGACTGTGTCAGCTGGGCTATTAGAAGTATGTTTCCCAGAATTCCTTTCCCTCTATGATTCTAAGTCAGAATTGGTCGAAAGAGAGATATATATGAGACTTGAAATATATGTGAGATTTGGAGAGTGGCAGTGAGGCATCATCCATCTTCTCTGTTGGTGCTAGTGATCGGAAGCAGAGAGAGAGAGATGCAGATACAGCCAGTGGGCTGGCACCTGCCCTCCATCTACTCCATGCTTAGAGAAAGATGCAGCGGTGCTGTCAAGTTCATGCTTGTCCTCATTCCCTTCCCCTACATTTAACTCTTCTTCCTGGTGACCGACCACCCACCGACAGACACAGAGACACAGCCATCCACAGACTTCCCATCACCTAACTCTCTTCTGTGATTCCTCTCTGGCAGGTGGATATGTCTAACTTCCCAGATTTCTCTGCAAGCTCCTACTTGTCCAAATGCTCCCAGGGTTTAATAAGGGCTGATTAGTGACTTTTCTCTGATAACCCAACTCTCCATTCCAGACCATAATTCCCGTCTTAATTGTCTAAGTTGTAATTACTATAATAAATCAATTATTCCATAGTACTCCTACTGTTGCTGCTTCTCTCATCAAACAATGAGTGATCCAGCAACTACATAGACGAGCCCCAGATTTGAATGTAATTTCCCTTTTATTGAATTCCTAGGGAGAAATGCAGTTGAGAGACTAAGTCTTTGCAAGTTAAATTTCAAAGACATGGACATCTAAAAGAGTTAATGTCTTAAACCAAATTCTATTGCCCTTGTAAGTTAAAGTCAAAGGGATTAAAGACCTATATTCCAACACTCTAATTACTTGTTTTATTCTCAGTTAAAGAATTTCTTGGCTAAATAGGTAGAATCAGGTTTCTTTCAGCCAATGCAACCTGGACTCTCTTCCTGGAATAGCTGTGGTATATTTGGGGCTGCAGACAGTCTATAGATTAACGCCAAGCTCCTCGTGAGTCTTGCGGAAAAGGATTACAAATGGTTAATAGAGAACACAGATCGTGTTGAAGTAGATAAGCATCAATGTTGTTTGGTGAGGGTATAAGTAACTCTTAAAAAAAGAAAAAAAGCTTTGTATTTTGAAATAATTATATATTCATAGGAAATTGCATAATTAACACAGAAGTTCCCATGTGCACTTCACCCAGTTTCTCCCAATGGTTACGTCTTATCTAATTATAGTAAACTATCAAAAATGGGAATATGACCATGCATATTTACACATACGGAATTGTCTAATCACTATCACAATCAGGAGACACAACATTTCATCCTTACAAAGATGTGCCTTGTGGTAAGCCTTCATAGTCACACACTCGCTGCCCCCTTACCGTGCTTAAATCCTAGCAAACACCAACCATTTTTCCATCTCTATGACTTTGTCATTTCAAGAACGTTATATAAATTGAATCGCATAGTATGTGATCTTATGAAATTGTTTTTTTTTTCACTCAGCATGATGTCCTTGAGGTCCATCCAGGCTGTGCACATCAATAATTTGCTCCTTTTTATCACTGAGTACTGTTCTGTCGTATGCATGTAGCACAGTTAAACTATTTACTGATTAAAGGGCATTTTGGTTGTTTCTAGTGCTTGGCTATTAAAATAGCTGCTAATAATTGTGTAGAAATTTTGTGTGGAGATAAACTTTAATTTTTCTGACATAAACACACGAGAGTGAGTGCAACTATCTCACGGGAGTGTATGTTGTTTTTTAGAAACTGCCCAGTGTATTTTCCAGAGTGGCTGTAATTTTTACACTCCCATCAGCACTGTATGAGAGATCCAGTCCCTTTGCATCATCCTTTGTATTGACATCATTTTTAATTTCAGCTGTTCTAGTAGACGTAGTGATATCTCATTATGATCTTAATTTCTCTAATGGCAAGTGATGCTGAACATCTTCTCATTTGCTTATTTGTCATCCATATATCCACTCCCGGGAAATATCTTTTCAGATCTCATGGCTATTTTCTAATTAGATTGTCTGGTTTTATACGAGTTGAATTTTGAGAGTTCTTTATATATTCCATATATGATTTCTTTGTCAGGTGTATAGATTGCAAATATTTTCCCCCAGTCTGTAGGTTATCTTGTCATCCTCTTAATAGGATCTTTTGCAGAACAAAACATTTTAATTTTGATGATGCCCAACTTATGGATTTTTTAATTTTATGGGTCATGCTCTTAGTGTCACGTCATTTCACCGGGCCCTAGATACCAATATTTTTTTGACTATATTAAACTATAGGTTTACATTTAATATTAAATCTGTAATCCATGTATAGTTAATTTTTGTATAAAGTGTGAGGTTTAGGTCAAGGCTAGTTGTTGTTGTTGGGGGGTGTGTGTGTGTGTGTGTGTGTGTGGATATCACATTACTCCAGCATGATTCATTGAAATGATTATCCTTCGGCATTGAGTTGGTTTTGCACCTTTGTCAAAAAGTAGTTAGCTGTACTTACCTAGGTATTATTTCTGTGTTCTCTATTCCATTACACTGATCAATGTGTCCATTCCTCCTCCAAAATAATAGAAATGCCAAGTGTGAAGGCAGAGCTTCTGACTTGAACTACAATGTTCTTTCCATTATGGCTTTCTATCATGAGGATTTGCCTTGGAAAGAAAGACCAAACTTAACAGTAACTATATGGTAACTCTTGTTTGCTTTTGTAGATGTTCTTTGTTAAGTTGAGGAAATATCTGTCTACTACTATTTTTCTTATAGTCTTTTTTATCATGAAAATCTTTTTTCTTTTGAGGAAGATTAGCCCTGAGCTAACAGCTGCTGCCAATCCTCCTCTTTTTGCTGAGGAAGACTGGCCCTGAGCTAACATCCATGCCCACCTTCCTCTACTTTATATGTGGGACGCCTGCCACAGCATGGCTTGCCAAGTGGTGCCATGTCCACACCCAGGATACAAACCAGCGAACCCTGGGCCGCCGAAGCAGAACGTGTGAACTTAACTGCTGTACCACCGGGCCAGGCCTATCATGAATTCTTAAATTTTTTCTACATCAATTGCTATCATTATTTATTTCTTCTTCTTTAGCCTGTTAATATAGTGTATTACATTGGTTTTCAGATATTGAAACAGCCTGGAATAAACCTCACTTGGTCATAGAATATAGTTCTTTTTATATATTGTTGAGTTCTATTTATTAATATTTTGTTAAGAATCTTGGCATCCATGTTTATGAGACATATAGGTTTGTGGTTTCCTTTTTGTCTTATCTTTTCATTATTTTGGTATCAGGTTAATACTAATTTCATGGAATGAATTGAGGACTACTCCCTGTTTTATTCTCTGGAAAAGATTGTGGAGAATTGCAGCTATTTCTTTTTTAAACATTTGTTGGATTTTTCCAGTGAAACCATCTGCACATGGTCATCTCTTTTTCAGGAAGTGCATAGTTACAAATTAAATTCCCTTAGTTCTTATATCGTTTTGAGTTTATTTACCTTACATTGAGTAAGTTGTAGCAGTTTTTACTTTTCAAAAAATTAGTATGCTTCATCTAAGTCAAATTTATGTGTTTAGAATTGTTGGTAATATCTGTTTACTATCCTTTTTTATCAGCAGGGTTTGTAGTGATATTCTCTCTTTCATTGTTAATACTAAGAATTAAATACAAATACAAATCTTAATACAAAATACATTTTCTTTCTTTTTGCTTTGTCAACATTCATAGAGGTTTGACAATTTTATTCATCTTTACCAAGAACAAGTTTTTTGTTTATTGAATTTCTCTATTATTTCCTGTTTTAATATCATTGATTTCTGCTCCTATCTTTATCATTTCCTTCAATCTGATTGCTTTGGGTTTATTTTGCCCTTCTTTTACTGACTGAAAATGGGAAATTATTGACTTGAGAGTTTTCCTAATATACGCATTTAGTGTTATAAATTTCCCATGAAGCACTGCATTAGCTGAGTCTCACAAATTTTGATATGTTGTGTTTACATTTTTTAAATGTAATTTTTATTTTCCTTGAGACCTCTTATTTAGCTCATTGCGATTTAGAAGTATTTTTTAGTTTCTGAATGTTTGGAGATTTTCCTGCTATAGCTCTTTATACTCATTTCTAATATAAGGCCATTGTGGTCAGAGAGTGCACTCCGTATGATTTTAATTATTTTAAATTTGTTGAAGTTTCTCTTTTGGCATAATGTTTGATCTATCTTAATATATGTTGCTTAGCCAATTAAAAAGAACATGTCTTCTGCTGTCATTGAGAGGAACGTTCAGTAAATATTGATTAGATCATGTTGGTTGATGGTGTTTTTCATTTTTGCTATATCCTTGCTGATTTTCTGCCAAATTTTTCCATTATTTATTGAGAGAGGATGTTGAAGTCTCCAAATATATTTGTGGATGTCTGTTTCTTCTTTTATAACTTTTGCAGCTCTGTTGTTTGGTGCATACACATTTAACATTGCTTTGTGTTTGGTGGATTGATCATTTTTATCACTACGTAATATCCTCTTTATTCCTGGTAATTTTCTTTGGTCTGAAATCTACTTCATCTGATATTGACATAGCCACTCCTACTTTCTTTCCATTAATGTATATATGGTATATCTTTTTCTATCCTTTTAATTTCACCTTCCTATATCATTATATTTTACACAAATTCCTTGTAGATAGTATATGGTTAGATCACATTGTTTATTTGTTATCTACTTTTTACTTTGGTTTACTTAATCCATTTTCATTTAATTTTGTTATTAAATGTTAAATATTAAGTCTAACATTTTGGGTTTTATTTTCTGTTTGTCAGTTTTTCTATTTTCTTTCTTATCCTCATATGAGTTAGTTGAGAATTTTTTAAAATTTTCATTTTGAGTTATCTATACTCCTTACATGTGTATTATTTAGAAAGCTTTTTAAAATGTTTGCTTTGGGTTTTACATTATATATACATAACTTATCAAAGTCTACTGGGGTTGATCTTATACCAGTTTGAGTATAAAAATCTTACCTCTCTATGTTCCTTGATCTTCTCCAACTTAGAATGTAATTTTCGTAAATATTTCCTCTATGTATATTAAGAACCACATTAGATATTGTGGCATAAATCTTTTATCATGTGTAATTTGCTACAAATATTTGGGAAATACACCTTATACATAGGATACATTCCAGAGTAGATTGTTCTAAGTTGAAACTCCTTATGTTTTGCTCAATGATTGTATAATTACTACAGCTTCTGATCTATGCTTTCAAAATTTTACATATTTACAGGATGCTGTGGAAAATTTTCCATTTTAGAAATGGAACAATAACCATAGAAATTCTCCAGATAATCATAAGATATTTAAAGAATCTAGATATTTTATATCATACATATGATGAGTTAATTTCTTTTTACTCTGTATTGCATCTTTCAATCTTGGTAATCCATGAAAATAAAATTTAGGTCCAGAGGGATAGTGACAAAGAAAATTATCATAGAATTCACATTTACTGGAAGTATTCAAAGAACATTAAGTGGGGCTTTTTGGTACTACTCAAACATATATTAGAAGTGAGACATAAGTAATCTATAAATATTTAAGTGCTGTCTTGAGAATCAATACAATTGTCAAATTATCCCTTTTTCTGGCTTAATTAATGCACAGTGTATATAAATGTAAGAAATCTATGTGACATCAGATTTGCATAAAAGTGCAAATGTAATTTTTCATTATTTACATCTTTTCTTGATATAAAAGAAACCCATATAATAAAAAATAATATGTAAAGGTTATGGCATGCTAAATGACTATGTTTACATGAAAGTCTTAATGAAATCATGTTAAATAAAATATTATTTCCTATGGCATTATTACTCCATATTAATATTTGCTAATTTTAAAAAAATAAACTAATTTTATAAGGAACAATAATGTAGGCAAAGAGAGTTTTAGCTTTTCCATGCAAAGTGCTTGGAAGTTGTCACTCCCATCCTCGTGAGAAAAAATCTGAACAAATTTAAAATCAATGACTTTTTTAGATCCATCAGAGAATTAAGTTCACAAGGTAAACTGGAAAGCCAAACACAAAAAGAAAATTTTGAAAAAAGCCAAAGAAAAGGGACCCTACTTATAGAAAAAACAAGGATAATAGTTACACTGAACTCCTCATCAGAAACCATGCAAACAAGAATAGAGTGGAGTGAAATATTTGAAATATTGAAAGAAAAATATCACCAAGATAGCATCCTGGATTAAGCAAAAATATCCTTCAAAAGTAAAGGGCAAATAAAACTTTCTTAGATAAACAAAAAAGTAAAGCAAAATGTTTTATTTTTCTTATTCTTAATAAAATGACCTAATAGATAACTATTGGCCAAAAATATAATAGGGACAATGTATTGGGTGATTATAATAGATGGATAACTGACATGAATGACAATCACATCACAGGGGCAGGGGTGGGGAATTAGGAATACTCTGTTATAAGGTACCTGCAGTATCTTGGGAGTGGTATAGCAATCATGAAAAAAAAATGTAAAAGTGTGACATGTTAAAAAAGAGGAGAAATTAGAGTCATAAAATGCTCAGTTAAAACTAGAGAAGGCAGAAAAAGAGAGGAAGGTAATGTAGATGGAGTCTCTGTCATAGATTGAAACAAGTATGAGATGTAAGCTCACACAAAAAATTTTCTATCTTGTGATTTTAGTTGTTGGACAAATGATGATTTTAATTGTCAATAATTATATTATCATATGAGGTAAATATATTAAAAATTTAGGAAACAGAGAAAGACTTACTGCTAGAAAATTGTCATAGACAATAAGTGCTGTATTTCTGAAGAACTGTACTGGTCTGCAAAGCTTTTAAAGTCATGATTTGGGATGCAAGTATACAAATGGACTTGGATAGATTTAAAAACAGGAAAAGGAAAAAATGCTTGGAACTAAAAGTGTGAAAGAGAAAAAAAGCAATAGAAATTTAGAGTTGTGCATTACAAAGTGAATGAGAAACCATTTTGCTAAGATTACATAGAATTTGAAGGGTTTTTAAACTATGCTTAGCTATGCTAAGGAATTTCAGCTCCTTGAGGCAGTAAATTGTTAAATATTGATTTTATGGGACAGAACATGTTAAGAGCACTTTAGAGTACATGTAAAAATCGATATTTTACAATATTGGTAGTGATGTTCACATCTACTGGAAAGAGGAAAAAAATGTAGGCCGTGGGAAATCATTGAAGACCCAGAGAAAACAAGTGAAGTCTTCTAGAGGAGTCAGGGGGAAAGCAGTTCATCCAGAGATGACTCTCAATGAATAGACTAGGAAGTAGGGTATCATTCTTTCTAAGACCACGAGTTGGAGCTTATGTAAGTGGATATGTGGGTTGAGTGTCAGTTTGGGGGAGGCCCAGGCAGGGACAATGGGAGATGAAAACAGAAACACATATTAAGAATGAGTTGAAGGCATAAAGATAAAAAAAGTTGATGGCTGATTATAGTAGAGTAAGAGAAAGAAAGAAAATGTGGGGATATTTCAAGAAGTAACCTGTGACGAACATTAGAGGAAGGAAGAATTAGTTAGGATTTTGCTTCTAACTTCAGTGTGACGTCATACCATGAGGAGCAGGAGGAGTTGCTTCAAAGCTTTTTGACTGCTCACATTCAATGATCATCATTTTCATAAAATTGTAAGGTACCACTTAAATAGCATTTGAATTAGTATGTTTAAATGTTCATTGACACCAACATATTTTATTGTACTATTGTGCTGTTACGATCCTGTGTTTTGCTATAATAAATTCTCTTTGTTTGGGTATGGAATATAACTGCCTGTTGAGAAAAAGAAAATTACACGAGAATTGAGGTATTGTAAGGGTGTCATTCAGAGTTGTCAAGTCAACATGAATAATGAATACAAATATTTACTAAGAAATTACTATTGTGTTGTTCACTTTCACAGTGATAGCATATAGTTGACAAAACAGAAATTCGTATGCTAAGTGCTCAATTTTATAATTTTCAAATAATCCTAGGTTGAATATAACATACAAAAAAAATTCTATGGAATAACAGTGTTAAAGATTTGGCAGCATTTTGGAATATTCATTGTCCAATTAATGTATGTTACCTAAGTTTTACAATTTAATATTTCATTGTTTAAAAGATTTGTTTAAATGGGATTGTTTACTATATTGAATTGAGTCAGATAGCTTAATGATCTTTTTATCGTTCTCAAAAATCGGTGAGATTCCTAAGACATAATAGAGGTAAATGCAATTAAACAAAAATGCTTTAAGGCTGTTATTCTTAAATTTATTACTTCTATAGCTATAAAAACTCTCTTCATTTAAAAGGCTTTCAAATAAAAGCTATTTAGAGTATAATACATTTTTTCCAAATTCTATACCAAGCAATAAAGTAATAGTGCTAAATATGGGAATTCCATGAGACTAATGACATGTACTAAACTAAATATATAATGTCCCGGAAAGGAATGTGACTTGTTCAAAATAATGGAAATAACAGGTTTGAAAGTAGAGCTTTTGACTTTAACTATGGTGTTCTTTCCATCACGACATTTTATCATGAAGTTCAGTCTTAGAAAGAAAGACAAAAATATTTTTTCTTGAGACATAAAAGAAAGAGAAGAATACAAGAGAAGATACAGAGAAATGCTGACTTTGAGAGCAAGAAATTTAAGATAGTTTTGTGGGCCTAAATTACCTCAGTAAAATAGAAGCTAAGATCATCTGAAAAGAGGGCTTACAAAAAGTGAAATGTCTTGTAAAAGCCACTGTAATTTTAACAGACAGAGAACTGGACATGAATGATAGGTATGTCAGCACTGAATTCTTTGTAACTAAGCTTACATAACCTAGATTCAAACAGGAACCAAATGGAAATTGACTAGTTTTCTTCTACAAATTTGATTGCCGGTGAACCAAAGGGATCCTAGAGTTGCAATGGATGATCAACTGGAACTACAAAGAAGTGAGTGGACTACGTGTCGGTTAAGGCTATGTGAGTTGGTGTCTCTATAAAAGTGTAATAGAGTTGCTGTGAAACTAAAAAAGGATATGAGAAAAGATAGCCACTGATAGAATTAGAAATTAGAAAGCTAAGATGTGGGTTGTGTGTGTGTGAGTCTATACATACATACATACATATATATATATATTAGAACATTATTCAACCATGAGAAACAAGGACTTCCTCACATATGTGACAATATGGATGGACCTTGAGCACATTGTGCTAAGTGAGATAAGTCAAATAGACAAAGACTATTACCATGTGATATCATTTATATGTGGAATCTGAAAAAGTTAAACTCATAAAAACAGGAAACAAAATGGTGGTTACCAGAGGATGGGGAGTGAGGGGATAGAACAGATGTTGTTTAAGGGTACAAACTTATAATGGGTAGTAAATAAGCATTAACAATCTAATACACAGTATACTGAATATAAACAACAATATTGTATTATAACCATTACTTGCTAAGAGACAAGAACCTAATTATTCCAACCATTAAAAGGAAATGATTATGTAATGTGATAAAGGTGCTAATTATTACTACAATGAAAATCATATTACAATATATAAATATGTCAAATTAACATGTTGAACAACTTAAATTTACACAGTGTTATATGTCAAACGTATTTCAATGGAAAAAGAAATGTAGGAGCTGGCCCAGAGGCATAGTGCTTAAGTTCACACGTTCTATGTTGGCGGCCCTGGGTTCATAGGTTTGGATCCCAGGCAGGGACCTAGCACCACTCGTCAAGCCTTGCTGTGGCGACATCCCAGATAAGATAGAGGAAGTTTAGCATAGACGTTAGCTCAGTGACAATCTTCCTCAAGCAAAAGAGCAAGATTGTCAACAGATGTTAGCTCCGGGCTGATCTTCCTCTCAAAAAAAAGAAAAAGAAAGAAAAAGAAATGTATACCCAGTCTGTAATGCACATAGAGAAAGTTTAAGAATACCTATAATAAAGATGTTTCTAAGAATGCTAAAAAAATAATTAGAAAGCTAATTTTTGGTGTGAAATATTGAAAGTAAATAATTTCCAGTTACTAGTAATATATGATGGATTCATCCTAAAGGATGACAACCCTAGGATGCAGAACAAGATTTTTGGTGTTGATAAGGCAAGGAGCAGGGAGGAAAAAGAGTGAACATATTTTCAACATTTACATTGAAATCACCAGTATTAATAACAGGTATTTTACAAGGAAGATTATGAACTAGACGCTAGAGTCCTTAAGAAAGTTAGAAATCCCAAATACTTGCTTATGTTTGGGAGAGGTGACACATAGGCAAATATTACCTCTTCCAAAGGAAGAAGGTTTGATGGTCAATAGTAGCTGTATGATTATTTGGAATCAACAATGGACAGCAGAGAGAATGCTCCTCTTGCTCCTAAACCCACAAGTATGCAGGAGAAAGAGAAATAGCAGGCCCTACTGAAGAGGGTGCAAACCAAATTCCATAAGGTACAAGAACAGAAATCACGTTTCAGAAAATAACATCCATATGAGGATGCTTGCTGGAGACAGAATATAGTTGCTACAGAATATAATGACAGCAAAAAGCAGTGAGGCAAACATAAGGGAAAAAGGCCCAAGAAGGAGTGGACTCAGGCAAGGACACTTGCAACATGTGAGTCACTAACAGGAAAGACATCACCCAGGTTCATAGAGCAAGTGGGAAAGCACAACAAGAGGTTGTCCTCTTGTAGCCATTTGTAAAACATGATACTGTCCCTGTCAATTGCACACTCCATAAATGGATGTTGAGTAGGTTGAAATTGGAATGTGGGTGCAACCATCGAACAATATGATGATTCTTTCTTTTGAAACTATTTTTGACGTAAGTTAATGACTATTCATATATATATATTTTTTTTCTTAAAGGGCCTAGGAAAAGTTGAAGATTCCAAGCTCTTCTTAAGACAACGGATGGAAAAGATTTAAACATTAATAAAACATGTTGCATAAAATATTAATTGAACACGAGGGTGTAAATATCATGTCAGAGTTTTCACAATCAGGCCCGATGCGGAGTGTTGAGTTCAGTTCTGAGCAGCACATTTAAAATCTATTTTATGTGTCCAGAATAACGAAGGATCTGAAAACCTTGGTGTTGAAAAAAAAAAGAACAAGAAAAAGGGAGACTTGAAAGACCGTGAAGACCTTTACTCTACAAAAATAAAGATTTTAGGAGAAAATATCGACTTTCTTCAATTACCTAGGAGACAATGAAGTTTTTAGGCTTTTTCTGTATCATTCTGTAGGACTACTGGACAGACTGAAGATATAGCTGGAATTACAAGGGGAAGATTTTAGTTTAAGTAAATATTTTCAAAACAATAAGATGTGAAAAATGGACTACCTAAAACTAGATGAAAATAAACAATGTGTCCTAATCATGGAGAAAAAGGAATTATTCTAGTATATGGTGATATGTTAGAACTTATATCACTAATAGTATCTATTCTTAACTTTAAAACATAGTTTACTCGTTATTCGTACAAACAGTGAATTTTTGTGTTGCAAATTTTTTTACTTTGTCTTACCCATACAAATGGACCTGGATGCTCACTTTTAATTCAAACAGAACACCCAATATTGCACTATTTATACATTGCAAAATTACATTTTGAGTACTGGAAAAAAATAAACCCAAATGATTCTAAAATGTAATCAATTTTCTCCCTATAAATCCAAAATTAAAAATTGTTTTCTTATCTAAAATTGTTTAAAGTGGGGATTACTACCTATCCTTGCCAGTATTAAATAGAAATGTGTTTATTTTCCAACATATTAAAAGAATGTAGCAAAATGTACAACTTTCTAAGTCTCTGAAGATATGCTATCACTTCAAAATGTTTAATTTTATAATGACTTTGTTTCCAGTTCCTTTTCTTGCTTTAACCCATCTATTTTATATTGATTCTCAAGGTCCCATTCAAGTTTTCTTTCTTGCAAACCTGCTTCTCAATCCCTTTTCTATGGATCAATCCTGGTGAACAATGTTGGATATTCCTCAAAAGATAAAAATGAAGAAGTTGCAAGTAGTGTCCATCTGTTCTTTTGGTAGTTTTGCTTTAGGACCGGCACCTCTTCCACTATGTTCAATTACAGTAGGGTTCAACATCAAATATCCCTACCATACTCTCCACAGGAACAAAATATGACCCAGGGTGAAAAAGTAGATTGCTCCATCCACTTGGGCACAGAAAGATAAGGAATGGATGATATAAACACTCGACTGGTACCATACCAACCACACACAACCTACTCCACCCCATATGTTGAATTCCTAACTGGAAGAAGAGTGTAAGTCTCAAACATTTAATGATCTGCCTTTCATACCATTTGCAGAGAGCCTGTCTGGGAATGAAATAAACACAGATCAAAGCAGGAACAGGAGAGGGACAGAAATAAGACAGAGTGTTGAAGACATTGTTGAACTCCTAGATGTCAATGGCATTATGTCAGGATCGGCCCTTGAATCAACCACTAATGGGAGCCAACAAAGAGCTTCTTTTGGTTAAGCCATTTAAGTTGTGTTATTGTCGCTTGTATTTAAAAAAAACCCTGACTAATATTGTACCTTTAACTCTTTTCCCCTTAAACCTAGAACTCAGAACAAGCCCGCTGCAATCTATTGGGCTTTAATTTCTCTTCCTCTAGGACCATTCTAATTGATCCCTGTCATTCCTTTCCTTTCCTAGCCCTGCAGAAACAGAAGTGCATCCCATGTACAATGTGTTTCCCAAATCTTAAAGACATATTGCTTTCTATTGACATGTGATTTTGCCTGTCAAGGTCTAAGATGAGAGGAGAAAAAGGAGAACATGGTAAAATAAATATTTTTCCTTTTTTTCTACTGTAGGGTAATATTTACTTTTTCCATTCTACACTAATGGTATTGATTAAAAAACTGATGTTAAATTTCCAGTACCTTGCTTAATTTTGTATGCCTTCAGGGAATTTTTTTTTTCCTGTATTGCACTTTTATATGGACTTGACGCTCTCCAGAAAACCTCCCTGATGAATGCAAGTTAGGATATGTGTGTAGAATGTGGTAGAACATTAGACTCACAGCACCTGAGAATGCAAGTATTTTGTTTTTTCTCATCTACTTACAACCAAGTGAACTGATTATTCTCAAAGGAAACATATTCATCTAACTCTGCATTTCAAACACGTACACTCATTTCTTCAGCCTCTGGCTTCGTTCTGTGGCTTATTTTCTCACCATCCTTTATTGATCAACTTAACTACTCTCACTGATGTGTGTTTTATGCTTCACTACTGTGAGGAGCATAAAAATGGTATGAGAAAGAGGATAAACTAAGCACCTGAAAGCCCCCAACCAGCACTAAAGTATTTATTTTCTCCGTGACTTATAAAGAAGTGGCTAATAGTAGTGCCACACAGAGGTCATAGCATCCAGGAGATAAAAAGTGTTCCTTCCAGATGAACCAGTTTCATGCTGACAATAACATCTAATTTGAACCTATCTACTTTGGGCTGTTTGCTATCTAGATACAGAAGCAAGTGAAGGAGGACTGTGAGTTCATAATTTAACTGATGATTCTCATAGTGGGCAATGTCTCTCTCCTACCTCCATAATGTCTATGCCTTGGCTGTTATGTTCAGTAATTGATAAGCTAATTCACTTCATGTTGAGAGGCACGCACATATGTCAGGACCAAAGGGGAATGATAATGTTTCATATAGAAAAGCCAGGCATTCCTGATTTAAGTCTCGAAAGATGACTTTTATCATTGGTCCGATTGTTTTTTCATAAAAAATCATCCCTTGCCCTTATTATCTCCACCCAAATTGGATTAATATATTTGTTGAATATGTGATCACATATTTAATGTATCTTTTCTTCTTATTACCAATCATAAAATGAGGGAATCATTCTTTGAACAATTTCCACCTATCAAAACTTGATCCGTTATCCAAAATCCAGCTCAAAATATACATCTTCTGGGAAGTATTCTTTACATCATATAGATTAAAATTTTATTTTCCATTTGGCTTCTATAATTTATTGTTAATTTGTGTCTCGTGAAGCTAATCTTGTATTTCGTGTTACCTTTGATCTAATATTACATTCTAGGCTCCTTGAAGGAAGGTATGCCAGTGTATTCACTTTTCACTTTTGTTTACATTTTAAGTACCAAGCATGGAATCTGACATTTAGTAAGCATTAATTAAATATTTGCAACTTCAGTGTTGAGATGAATTTCAGTTTTGAAGCATTTGAACATTTTGGATGAGCTAGTACATATTTAGAAAACAATTTTATGCTTTTAAATTAAATTGATATTGTCTATATTGGTAGGAAGAATGATGTAGACAGACACACACATCTGCGTATAAGGCAAAGCCACACCCACCAACACACTCAAAGTGAATTGACAATTGTCCATAGATCTAAAGGAGCCATTCTTCTACCCTCTTTTATGAAACAGATTTTTTAAAAAAAAGAAAAAATGATTAAAGATAATAAAAAGGAAATTCTAAATAAAAGAGAGAAAGAGGAATAAAATAGGCAGAATGTACAAGAAGTGATAGGAAACTAGAATGTTTTGCACCGAGCTTTTATGGAATTGAGAGATAGTAACGAATAAAATTGACATATATCAGTAAAATCAGAGTTTCCCAATATCTCTCACTGTCAGTTTCTTGTTTTAAAATATAATGATAATAACAATACGTCTTAGGATTACTTTGGGGTGTATATATGTGTCCACACACACATATCTACTAATATATAGTGCTATACAGTGATAGAAGTTATCAAATACTAATAGCCCACAAAAGGACATAATAAAACTCAATCTAACTTCCAAGGACAAACATTTCTTGTTTTGGAAAAGCTATACTACTTTGATCATTTTATCTTTTCCAGTAACACTTGCCTCCTGCCATGGTAGATAGGAGACTAGAAAACATCGTCAGTGCTCTTGGAACATTCCTTTAATTTCCTCATTGTGCAAGAAGACATCATAATATCAACAAAATTCCTGAGGTTCCCTGAGACCCATTGGCCTTCATACTCTTTGTTACCTTGGTACCCTAGAAAGCTCTGGGGGAACACAGTGTTCTCCTCAATATCATAACAATATTGAAGTATCATGTTTATATGATATAATATTGTAATCCAAGGCTTTATCTAATGGATTTTTCCTTTATTGCTCATAATTTTTAAATGGCAAGGACAATGATCCCCTTGTTATTTGTAATGATGTCAAATCATATAGCCATCTCTCATAATTATTAGTGTTTAACTTAAATCCTGAGACACTTCCAATAGCAAATATTCACCTTTTTATAAAAACCAATTTTAATACTTAGTGGTTATGTATGCTGTGTAGGAACATGATACATATACATTATTTCCTAAGACTTACCTGACCATGCATTCGACATAGCGTTGCATCAAATTTGATTTACACAGATGCTTAAATTGGTTTCCTAAACCTAATTACGAATGATTTTTATGATGATCTTTTAAGAGTTCATTGCATTTAAAAATATTCCTTAAGGTATTGCCAGACAAATATTTAATGTTCAAGTACTTGGAAAAAACGTCATCAACAGCTTCAAGACATTAAGCTAGCCTATTTACTTTACAATAATAGCAGTGGGAGGAAAATCCAGTTATCATCTGTTCCACTTTTCATGTCTGCATTCCCCTTTAGCTCAGCATGCCAAAATGACACTCCTTTTTTATGAACGATTACAATAGAGTACTTCAAGGAATTAGTTTTTAACGCTTAAATGACGCAAGTTGCACTGATGCAAAGAATTTTATTATAATTGAGGAAGAATAATTTTGGTTCCCATACATCCATTTATTCTATTGCTCACAACAAGATTACTGTAAAACTTAATTACTTGCTTACAGTGAAGCGCCAACAAAATACCTATCCATGAGTATATAAAGCAAGTTATTTAAAAGGACGCTTTGTCACAATTCATCATTTTCCTTTTCTTATTTTTTATATTTCAGAGTACATAAAGGAGGTACTTACAGGGAAGTTTCGGTTTCTGAAGTTAGTAAGTGTTGGCAATTAAGATATTGAAGTGTTTGTATATATTATGTTGATATAATATGAATTTAAACTACACAAATACAAATATAATATCAATTTAAACTATACATGTATATGCATGATATTAGTATGTGATATGTTTATGTTTTTCTTTAAAATATATACAAATGTGAATATATACTATTTAAGAAATGAATACATGTAACGTGCATATATATCCAAATATGAGTAAATTAATATTAAGCAAATTATTATAAAAATGTTATATGTAATACATTATATGACATGTGAAAATGATTTTTAATCTTCCATATAGTCATATATATTATATTATAAAAATGCATTTTATTTACTCACAATTAATTATATGTCTTATATCTATAAATATATTTTGTTATGTGGTAAATAAAACTAGTAATCTAATAAATAGGTTGCAAAAGGAACAAAAGTTTAAGTGCATTTCATCCATTAAGTTAATATAATACTAACCAAATTAAATAAATGGAATAGTCTTTTTAAAAAGATATGATTTCATATATGTGTATAGAAAAAATTTCTGTTAAACTGTTAAACTTAAGTGTTAGAAACTTTTTATTTGTAATATTAAAAACTGAACATGAACTTTAAATCTTGAAAACCATACATATTCATTTCTCTAGCCATTAAAAATTATAAAAGCAACACGTATAGACATACTTGTTTCATAATTAGTCATATCTAGCATACCAAAACATAAGACAAAATGGAAAAATAAAGCTATTATTTAAAATAAGGATGGTATTTGCGTGTTTGTTTGTGTACCTGTGTGCGTGTGTGTATGTGAAGAAGGAATGAGGTTGTATTAAACTTCTTTTACATACATAATTGAAAAAAATGAAATTTTTCCCCAAATGGAAAAATATCAATATTGATCTTGTACTAGGCAAAAAAGTAATTCTTTATTATCTTCTCTGTCTTCATTATTACATAAAACATGCTTACTATGAATGTATTTACTATATGTTAAATGTTAGGAAAAACACAGCATAAGCTAATATGGTGTAGATAAAGAAATTAATAAATATAAAAGCAGGAATTAATAAAATGGAAGAAAAAGAGCAGAGGAATGGATAGATATATATAAAAGTAGACTATTTTGAAAATATCCAGAAGCTAATCTCTTATGAGATTTTTAAAGTAAAAACAGATATAAAAGTGAAGAAAATTAAGAATGCAAAAAACACACAGCTATAGACAGATAAAAGATGAAAAGAATTCTATGATACTTCTACATATAACAAATTTGGAATATTAGAGGAAATGTATGATTTCCCATAAAATTATAATTTAAAATGTGACCAGAAGACAGATTCTATTTGAATAGACCAATTTCCTTAGAAAAGATTGGAAACATTTTAAAAAGTTACCAGAAATTGATGGTTCTGCAGCCTAATTCTATCTAACATCTAAGGATACGTAAAACTATTCTAGATTAAAGTATGAACACTCCGTAACTTATTTGTGATGGAAGCTATCTTAATTGCCCAAACTTGATGAAGATAATTTAAAAAAACCCAGGATACAGACCAATCTCACTTATATGTACACATGTAAAAATTATAAGTAAATCTAGCAAAAGTTACATTATCAAAAAAAAACATTGACAAGGATTATTACTGGGGATTTTTAGTTGTGGCCTTGAAATCAGGCATAAGATAGAATATGATAAATCCCAATTGGCACATTACATAGGAGAGGAGTCTCACAGACTATTGATATAAGATGAATTCTAGAGAACTTGCAGGCAACTCTTTCCTGACATGTTCTTACATTCTACCTGATTCTGTGTATGTGTGTGTGTGCACACTTCCAGTGAATTTGTAGAAAACAATAGACTTCAGTAAAATGCCTTTCTGGAATTAGGAACCTACTCTTTTCATTCTCTTATTAACTTTACTCTCTTGATAGTGATTGGTTAGGATATAAAAGAATCGTATCCTCCAGAGGATTTAACAAAAAATAAATTGAAATGGCTTGGAGGTAAAGTAATCACTTTTCACTTGGCAAAGTTCCAACTTTTAAAGTTCTGAATTTCATTTTAAAAGAGTACACTAGACTGCAGATAAAAGTATTAATGTAATTGAATTTCAAGACTACCAGCCTGCTGAATTATTGAACAATCATGTCCTACATTATTTGAGAGGTCATTTTGGTGGCTTCTAAGGGCCCTGTAGTGGATGCTAGGGTGGATCACACTGATTCCCCACCAGGAATGAAGGATCGTCTCCCTGGCAGAAAGCCTTCATCCATCAACAATTGAAAGGATTTTCCCCAGCTGAAGAGAGCTGCCTTGCTCAAAGTAATGCCCATTTCCAATGATTGATCAACGTTGGGTACAAATGCCCAGCCTCTGTGCCCAACTGTGGGACAATTCTAAAGCGTCTACTCAACTTTAGAATTCCTATAGAGACAGTGAGGCCTCTACTGTGTCTGAATTGCAGCTCAACTTTGGCCCAATCTTTTTTCCCTTCCTTCCACAGTGTTGCTCTCGAGCACTTGCTAATAAATCTCTTGCATGCTAATCTCAGTCTCA
The DNA here is from genome assembly GCF_041296235.1 of Equus asinus. NCBI lineage: Eukaryota > Metazoa > Chordata > Mammalia > Perissodactyla > Equidae > Equus > Equus asinus. The sequence continues at coordinate 11,575,404 of NC_091819.1, forward strand.
GAATTTACTCTCCTAGGAACCAAGTCTGCAGACATTTCCAGAAGTGGCTTGAATCAGCAGAAACTGGAATGAGATTCTTCACTTGGCAGTAAAGACCTTATGACCTATGACTGGCAGTGGGTGGCCACAGAGAGCCTCTGGCCCCATGTAACAGCGTCATTTTACCTTTCATAGTTGGTGAACGACAATGGTAGGAGAGAATGCATTAGCAGCTATGATATATCAACCGTTTGAGAAAGACAGGGGAAGTATTAGCTATAAATTAAATGGAACTGAATGAGGAATGCATAATTTGGATTAAACTCTGAAAAAGATAACTAAAAGCTGACCTTGATTAATTGAAAATAAAGACGAAGTGGCAGAGTCAGAGAGTTTCCTTGGTGCATGTATTTCCTGCCTTAGCAGGACAGAGGAAGCTAAGGCCCAGGGAACCACACCCAGGACTTACATGGAAGAGTATCTAAGCTTCCAACTAAGGCAGCTCTCCTATTCCAAACCAGAGCCTTGACTGGGAAAGAACGGGATTCTGAGATATTGAATGAGAACCTCTAGATTGAGGTGCTTGAAAATGTGAAATTCTCAGAATCCAGTGGGACCTCCTGAGCCCGCAGAAATTGCCTGTTCCTTCACATTCACCCTTATCTGAAGAGGACGCAGAGGCGTCTCCTTGCAAAATCTAAGCCATTAACTACTACTTATCACTTAACCAATAACTATGGTTAAGTCACAACACACCCCAGCTATAGGCATAGTAGATCTGAAAAGAGGAGAAGTAATTGTATGTCAAAGGAACTGTAGGATGTAGCCGGTATGTAATGGCAAGATCTGGGAAAGCAGACACACATGGAACTGAATCCTGAGTGTGCTTACGCAAGATGATGAAAGTTACGCTTTCAATAGGGAGAGTTTATGGATTTTGGAATTCTCTTCTAAGATAAAGAATTTAGCACTCTAGCAAAGATCTCAGGACATGGTGCAAACATGCTATAAGGATGGCTAAGGATGGCTTTCTAGAAGCATAGAAGAAGCGATGGCTCACACCACAAGAGAGAGAAATGCCAGAATATTAGATGTAAGTGGAGGAAGAAGGGATTAAAATTTTCAGAGAATTGGGAGTGCTGGAGGAAAGAAACTATGTAAGACCGGAAAAGACAACAGCTTCTGTTCCACAGGAGGCCTGAGAAGATACCTAATTTACAAACTTGATGAGCAATGACGTGGTGACCAGCACCACTCTGTACTTATACTGTGCTCTCCACTGTGGGTCAGGGTTGATGTTGGAGATATTGTTATAGAACTGGGCTTTCTAATAAATGCCAATGATAGTATCCAAAATGATGGATGGCAGGAGGTGGCACTTAACTAGCAGAAGTCAGTTTGACATAATTATCAGTATGTGTGCAGGTTTGAGGGGCAGCAATGGGATCTTTGCAGAAAGCTATAAAGTGTCGACTACAACACTCTATTCCTGGGGCCAACAAACAGATAAAAAAATGACAGGGGAAGTACCTACCTGTAAAATCAAAAGATATCAGTGATGGATGGTGAGAAAAACCGAGTGCTGTTATCCACTCCCACCCCCCCATTCCAGATTGTTCTCCCTTTGTAAAGTCATGATTCCTTTGTAAAGTCAAAATTCCTTGTGCGAATGAGTGGCTGAGTCCCCAGAAGGAAGAATCTTGCAACATCACAGTAAGTATCCACAGTAATGATTCCCACAGTCTACAAAGGAAACTACAGCCATTTATTTGGGCAAACATACACCAAGGAAAGGGAAACATGAAAATGTCCCAAAGACAGTTGGACAAAGGGCTCAAATGACATTGGTACCAGGGAACCAGAAGTGTCATCATGGTCCTACTATTAGAGTAGCATATACGAAAGAAAGTAATAGGTTGAGTCTGGGCCCCAGTTCAGTTCACGTTGGGTTCACTGAGTCTGCAGATACCCCGAGGGTCATACACTTGATCCCAAAATGAATAACTGGGATACATGTACAGAGCAGATGCCACAATTCTTCTATGGGATGTGGATAGGCTATAAGAGATTATGTTGGAGAAAGTTGTATGGACACGTGTGAAACTTGTCACCTTCTCCAGCCAAGATAATAAATCAAAGTCAGTACAGCATCTGGACACTTCTGCTTCTGCTTAGTATGTAGAAAGTTGCCGAAGAATGCCACACTCACCCTAACATGCCAGATAGTCTACGAAACCATAATTCTGAGCCCATTAGAATTGAAGTTGCAAGGAAAAATAACTAAAATCTAAAAACTTGGAAGAGATACTTAGAAGACATGGGACACACATATTGTCAAACCTTTGCCAGAAGAGTAGGAGATCACAGTGACCAGAGAAGTGGGTAAGAAGATGACACATGAGAATTTGACAAATATTTTAAGGCTGACTGTGGGTTGATGTGAAAAACCCTGGCACTGCAGACATAAGAGAAGCCATACCGTCCACCAACTTTTTTCCATGGAGTTCTACCTAGTTTTCAGAAGAAAGACTAGAGATGGAGCAAGAGAACCCCCTGGGTTGGCGCAGGCAGGCAGAGAGCCTGCCAGAGGGAGAAGGTCAAGCAGTGGAAGGGAAAGAAATCTGTCCTGCATGAGAACAATTGAGCCATCATCTGAATTGTGGGGAGGGGTAGCACTTCTTCTTGCACCCTGATCCCTCATTGAGTAGGAGACAGACGTTATGGGAAGAGCCAGCAACCGCACAACCGGGAGTCTGCACTGAGCACAAGGCAGAGGTGATCTGGCCCATGGGGCCAGCAGGAAACTGCCCACACCAGCCCCAGTGCTGAGCAGGGAGCAGAGCTCCTCCACTGCTAGAGGAGATGCAAAGAGGCAGCCCTTCATGGGATTCTGCGTTGAGTACAAGGCCAATGTGGTTGCTGGGGAAGGGCCCAGAGCTGAGCGAGCCTCACCCTTGAGTTCCAGGTATGCAGGGTCTGCCAGAGACAGATGGTGAGTAGGAGGATGGAAGACTCTCCCTACCCCTGCTCTGCTGGCACTTCAAACCCTCACCTCTGCACCTCTGCATCCTTGCTTGTAGGGAGTACTAGCCAAGTGCAGTCCACCACTGGAGGAGGGGAAGGAGGGCTGAGAGAGACATCGGGTGGAAGGTAGGAAGAGTTGGCTGAAATCAGAGCACAGTAGGAGAGGTGAAGGCGCTCGGATCTCAAACAAGCATGAAGCAGGAGCAGCCCACCAAGAGGTGAAGACGACTTTGGTGCACAATGTAACTAAAGCAATAGCAAAGCCCATGCCCAGGATTCCTGCAGACTAGATTGACCCAACCTGCCCCCATCGATGGCCTGACAGAAGAAAAGACATGCCTGTCTCTAGGGATAAATATAATTATAATTTTGATGGTTAGAAATGCAACTTTACTAACACTCGCTGGCTTACGTATCATTATGCACTTATTAAAAGAATTGTACTTATGTTGTGCACATGCATATATAGGTCTCTAAATATATATATATGCATATATATATGTGTGTGTGTATATATATATATATATAGCTCCATGCTTCTCACATACTTATATGCTCTGTACTTACAATATGGATAGAGTGTTGATTGATTGATTGATTTTTTGAGGAAGATTAGCCTTGAACTAACATCCTCCACCAATACTCTTCTTTTTACTGAGGAAGATTGGCCCTGAGCTAACATCCGTGCCCATCTTCCTCTATTTTATATGGGGGATGCTGTCACAGCATGGCTTGATCAGAGGTGTCCACGTCTGTGCCTGGGATCTGAACTAGCAACCCCAGGCTGCCGAAATGGAGCATGAAAACTTAACAACTACGCCACGAGGCTGGCCCCTAGAGTGTTGGTTTTTTAAGAATAACGTACACATAGAAGGAAATCCACTCAATTTTTTTCTAGGACTATAAATTCTGAAAATGTCCAAAATTATACATATTAAAATCATGTTACTAATCCGGTACTATTAGAAATAAAGGCAAAAAGCTCTTTTTCCAGGACTGCTGGCCCTTTGGGGATTTGCAATTGCGATCAAGGGCATACAGAATTCAATTTTCTTTTCAGCTCTATTGAGGTAGAGCTGACATAAAATGAACTGCACATATTTAAAAAATTAATATGTTTTGATATGTATATACCCATAAAGCTATCCCCACAGTCAGGAAGTTTCCTCTTGCCCTTTCTTATCTGTTCCTCCTTACATTCTCCCGCTCCTGAGGCAACAACTGAACTGCTTCCTGTGACTATAGATTAGCTGGCATTTTCTAGAATTTTAGATGAAGAAATCACACATTATGAACGCTCTTTTTGAATCTGGTTTTTTTTCACTCATCATAATTATTTTGAGATTCAGCCATGTTGTTCTGCAAACAAATAATTCATTCTTTTTATTGCTGAATTGGTATTGCATTTTATGCCTACACTCCAAGTTATTTATCCATTAGCCGATTGACGAGCTATTGGGCAGTTTCTGGTTTGGGGAGATTCTAAATAAATCTACTTTGAATATTCTTGCATGAGTCTTTGCATGGACATTCGTGTTCCTCTTTCTTGGGAAATATTAGTATTTAATATCAATAAACTTACACAATTAGTACATTAAAATGATGGATTTTATAGTTCTGTACCCACTTTATAAATAAACAGAGATTAAGAAAGATGTTCAGAAGCTTCACAAAGGTATCGCAGAATCATGCTGAGTTTTCACTAAAACAAACACTGCCTGGCTTCACAAGTCCTTTCGTTCACAGCAAGAGCTGATGTTCCGATTGACTCACGCAGTCAATCAGCTATTCAGTGACATTTTTTGTCCAACATAGCTTGTTAATAGTGCACAGACGTTTTCTTTGTCTGAACTCAGATGTCACACATATTTTCTCTTGACACAGTACCCCCTTCAAATACATAGGCAAAAATATTCCATCAGACCCTAAAAACGATAACAGTAACACTGGATAGTTTATATTTTTGTCAAAGTAAAATATGAAAACATTTCAGCACCTGTTTGCCAACATCCTCCAGATGCAGACGTTCGAGATTACGACCTTCAGAGCATCAGGATCATGTTAAAATTTTCTCTCTACAGAGCTCAATAAAAAACATGAATGAAGTAGCAAGAAAATTCACTTCATCTTAATGCTTCCAAGAAAGTCTAGAAACCAGCTCTGGTCTGAGTTGGCAGGCATTTCTCCCACTAAATCATGATTTTTTTTTTTTTCTTACTACCTTAGAACATTCAGGAGTCCAGGTTTAGCTTCGTTGTACTTTAGTTAATAGGTAGCAAAGGTCAAAAGAATATTTTTCTTTTCAAACACATTCTTGGGACATGTTTTTACTAGATTTGGACTTTATGGAAGAACATATAACTTGGGAGGAAGAGTGTATGTTAGAATATATTAAAATAAAACTCTGCTTCTTCTTGCTCTGTGACTGGCGAAATAACCTTATCAGTAAAATAATGCAATGTTTTCAGGTATATTTTGCAGATTAGAAAAGCTATCACCAAAGGATGTTTTAAATCTTAGAGAAAGAACTATATGGATTGAGGCTATGATGTTTTCTTGTTGCTGTTATGGAAATATTTTTGGTTTGAATACATTTATGAATGTTATCTTCATAGGACAAAATATATTAAATCGAAACAAGAAATACATGTAAAAGTAATGAGATGAAAAATAATTTGAGGATGAACATTTTTAATAACGCTTCTTTTAGGAATGATGCAGCATTTTGAATTACATTTAATTTCAGCAGAGGTCAGTCAGTCTACGCTCCTCCCAAGATGAATATGAAGTGCATCCTTGAGCATTTTTAATCATTGAAACCTAAGTGACCTTAGAGCAAAAACAAAGTGTAGCTAGAAATTCTGCTACACCTCAGCATTTTCTTTGAAGTTCAGAAATGCTGAGTATACAAATGCCACTCATAAACCGCGTTTATACCTTAAGGAGAGGAAAAAACATTTGAAACATATTTATTTCATATAAATGAAGATAAAATAAATTTTTAAATACTTTCAAGTAATTAATTTTCCAATTCTTACATAAAATATATAATTTCAGAATAGATCTTATGAAAATATCCACATACTGCCAATAAACAAATATGGTTAAGCCATCATGTTTGGGGAGTAGGACCACTAACATATCTGTGCTTGTACCCAGACTGAGCTCAGGAATTGGCAAAAATAGGCAGACAATAAACACTTGTTACATATGTGGTAAATAAATGGATTTCTCAAGCTTATAAACATTGAAATCTTTAGGATTCTCTTGTTCCTGTCAACTTGAAAATTGTACCTGCCACACCCTTGAAAGAGATGTACAGAATTCAGGACAGCCAGAGGCAACTTTGGGTCTAGATAAAGCAATCTTGGCCCAGTAATGAATATACGCTTAAGGAACAAAAAATTACTGAGCTCCGGGAAAGTACTAATAACTCAGTTATTTTGTAAAAGGTTGGAAATTGGTTTGGTTAGAATGAATAAACATAAAATGAATTTTTATTAATGTCTAGCAAACACAAGCAGTGTGTTTGTATTAAATAGCTTTCTAGGCCAAAATAAAAGTCACTTGAACACCCTTTCGTGCTTGGGCAGATTTGTACGGAATACTTTTATTTAACTCAAAGATTTATGTTTTTCTCTCTGGTGTAAAATATATCACAGAAAAGCCAGACTAAAATCACTTTTAAGTGAATTTTACATTATTTCAGATCCTGAAATTAAAGCATATGATGTCTAAATCATAATCTAATAAATTTGCATGATATATATTAAAGATTTGAGTACACTAAACTCTTTCTTCTGGAATGCAATGTTTAGGATTGGAATGAATGTCCGCAGCTTGGACATATTACAATGTAAGAAAGTGTGGCCTTTAATTCACTGACAGGAATTAAGAGTAAAGAAATATATGTATAAATAAGATAAAAATATCTTTACGCATATTCATCTCAAGTAATTCACAAGACAACTTCATCAAAGTGAAAGAAACTGGATATCACATTTTGACAACATTTTTCTAAACTGGCATATTATATGAATATTAAATTTGACACTCTCATAAAAGCTTGCATTTTTATTTATAGCATGTCACTTTCTAATTGCTTTTTTAATACTTTGCCTCCATAATAATTTCTTTATCCTGACAGTTTTTACAGACTAAGTATGAAAACATTTCAAAAGATTGTTTTTTCTCTAATAAGCAAGGTATGATAGCCGGACTACCAAGCTTCAAAATCTTGCACTTCAGAGAAATCTGATCCACTGGAATATAAAAGAAAAACGCTAAAGACCTTTTAAAAAATTCAGTATATTAGATTGATCTTTGCATGTATAATTGATTTCAGGTGCTCTCGTATTGCTTTCTCTGTCAATATGAAGGGATATAATTATGAAATTGAGACATTATTTAGTGAAATACTCCACAATATCTCAATATTTCAAGATAGTTCATTCTACCTTTTCTTGTTGATTTACAGGACATATTTTAACTTCAACATTAGTTGGAGTGAATATTTTAGCATTATTTTTCAGTAGCTAAACTTATTAGAAAATTCTTATAGTGTGCCTCTTTGATTTTCTGGTTTAGACTCATTGGCTTTTGTTATATACTCTGGAGAATTACTGAGAAGCAGTCTGTGTTTGGAGAGAGCAAAGTATTTGAAGAGAGCAAACATGCTTGTGTGTGTGTGTGTGCACTCATGCGTGTTTTACAAGGTTAAATAACAATGATAGCTTTAACTTTTTCTTTGTGTTCTATGACTCTATCCTTTCTCTTGAACCTTATCGTCCACGTAAACAGAATTGCTTGCAGTTTCTGATACATGAGGCAATTTTACTCCCATCTCAGTTTAAACATACTGCCCGAAGCAATGTTAGCATTTTTGCACATTACCAAATTATATTTTAATATAAATATCTACTAGGTCTACCTGCGAATCATGCTACTCTCTTCTTTGAGTTTTATATTTACTCCTTCTTTTTCTTTATAACTTAAATATTGACCTCGTACATTTCTCTCAGCTTTCATGATCTTTTAAAAACCTGAGCCACTCATGCCTTTAAATGTTCTGCAAAGACTTAACGTCCTCAAGTGAAATATTGAGAGCAATATCAAATACGAAAAGATGAGGTATCTAGGCTCTGAGAAGACAATTTCTTTGTTTAAAGGCAAAAATTCAAACAAGGCTGGAAAAATGGTGTTGCATGGTCCATGTGAGGACATAAACCTCAGGAAGTTATGGGACAGGAAGGGAGCAAAGATGGGAATACTTAACACTGGGCTTGTGGAATTCAGAGCCCTCAGTGTATGGTAGTTGGAGAAACTCATTTGATCCAGAAGTATGATTGCGATTCTACACATTCTAAAGCCCTGGTAATGATCTGCAAAAACAGGAAATTAGATTAAACTAGTGTTTTTTCAAAACACATTATATATCACCATCATTTTTCTTCCATTTGCATCATACATTTTAGATCCGTTGATGCTACTCATACCTAATGAGAAATGGCTAATAAAAGTGATCCTCAGGTCGACCCCATGGCCAAGTGGTTAAACTTGGTGTGCTCTGCTTCAGTGGCCTGGGTTCAGTTCCCAGGCACAGACCTACACCACTTGTGGCCCACGTTGTGGCAACGACCCACATAAAAAGTGGAGGAAGATTGGCACAGATGTTAACTCCGGACTAATCTTCCTCCAGCAAAAAGAGAGGAAAGTTGGCAACAGATGTTAGCTCAGGGCTAGCCTTCTTCAGCAAAAAATAAATAAGTAAATAAATAAAGATAATTAAATGAAGGGCTGGCCCCTTGGCTAAGTGTTTAAGTTTGTATACTCTACTTAGAAGGACCAAGGTTCACTGGTTCAGATCCTGGGTGTGGACATAGCACCACTCATCAAGCCATGCTGTGGTGGCATCCCAGATAGAGGAACTAGAGTGACCTACAACTAAGATATACAACTATGTACTAGGGCTTTGGGGAGAAAACAAATATAATAACAATTAAATGAGATTTATCATGGTACAATGGGAAAAAATATAGGTCTGAGTGATTACATGATAGAGATATTTGCCTGATTCTGATACTTATTAGTTATTGGATCTTTGACAAGGAACTTGACCTCTTGAGGTCAGAAAATCACATGTAACAACACTAACTTCCATAGCCGAGGTGATGATTTAAGATAATATCTTTCAAGTACCTTACACACAGTAGGAGCTCACCAATGGTAGATGCTAGCATTATTGTTTTTCTTGTTAATATTTTAAAAGTAAAAACTACTTGACAATAAGCAGCCTGATATTTGATAATATTTTGTTTCCTTGTTCTCCTACTTACAAAAACCTGCTTTATTAATCTCACACTTTTCCATGAAAATTTGAAAGGGTAAGACATGGGGAAGAGCTTGAAAAATGGCAGGTATTATTATTATAATAAGCATCTGATATCTGTTGAACAAATTAGCAAGAAAGGAAATGCAATAGGTGGTAGGAAGAAAGTCCCATCGAGAGCTTCATGAAGACAGCAGAGAAAAATATCCAAATTAACTCTGTAGTTCTTTAAGATCAAGATCAATAAGCAAACCCCTATTCATATTTCATATATTTTTGCTGCTTCAATTAATTGCCAAATATTTTCAACTCAGAAATTAACTCAAATTTGATGTGTAGAGAGGACTTAATATCGAGAACTATATTTCCTGATCCATAGAGACATAAAGTTTAAGAACACCTTTATGTATAATGAACACATTTTCAGTTAAAATATATAGGCTAATGGGCAACTATAAATCAATGTGAATTTTTGCACTTGGGCTGTCAAGTGCAAAGATAATAGGAATATATTACAGAAATTTTAATATAGCACCATTGTAATAAACTAGTGCATAAATAGCCAATGTTCAAATGTCTGTAAGTGAGGATTAAATGGAGCAAATCTTTTCTTAGTTTCATCTTCTTACTTGTTCAGTTTACTTCACACAATTTTGCAAATGATCTTTATAAAGTTTCCTAAGAGATACATGTTGGGTGCCTAAATCTTGATGTTAGTGTACCATATCATGACAACACAGCATTTAAGTATCAAAAAGAAGAATTTTTCTAATTCATAGAGCAATTATCTGCATGTCTATTTTCATCATTTTAAACAATTTCTATCTGAGAGTTACTAAGGTTATCTACTCAAAATAAAATAGCATGTATTACTATGGCAATCACACCATTTTTATGTTTCAGTCGTTTGATGATTTTAAGTGATTTTCTTCCTCCTGAATTTTGTACGTTCCATTTTTTTCAATTTATAACTTTAATACAAAATATTGTGGCTTGCATTAAATACATGGGCTACTGAAAGATTGCCATAAAGAGCTATATGAATATTATAAATAAGTGTAATTAGTGTTTGCTGATATCTATTTTTTAATTTTTTTCCAGCCTTATTGAGATTTAATTGAAATATAATATTGTATAATTTTTAGGTATACAACATAATTTGATGTGTATATATTACAAAATGATTATAAAATAATTACTACAATAAGTTGAGTTAACAGACCCATCACTGTTGTATGTTTGAAAGTTGCTAAGAGAGTAGATTTTAAAAGTTTTCACCATACAAAAGATACCATACATTCCGTTTTAATTGTTCAGACATATTTGTGAGCCATGTCACTAAGCAGGCTGTGACCTAGACCTCCAAGCCTATTTCCCAAATTTTTCTCTTGTAATTTTTTCTGGAATTTGCTTGTTGAAAGGGAAAATAGGAGGTGAATTTACGGGTTGTAAGGTGATGCATAGTTAACGGTCAGAACTGTCCTCATTTTCATCACAACCTTGAAAGAACAGGGAAGGAAAGCTGGTCTGCTCTGCCTAATGGCTAAGAGCTGGCCTTCCTTCTACCTGGGTGCCACCCTTCATTACCTGCGGGACTGTGTGTACACTACTAAACTGCTCTGTGCCTCAACTTCCTGGTTGTAAAATAATTATCTGCCTCTTGAGGTTGCCCCGAAGACTAATTTAGTGGCTAGAGGCACCATTTCAAATTAAAATCCCATTTAACTATTTTTATTTTTTATAGTTAGAATATCTTAGTCTCTCAACAAGTTTATGGGTGTTAAGAAAGATCCCAAACATAGACACAGCACACAAACACACACATACACACACAAACGCTTCTGGGATAATAAAAGCAATGATAAAATACAAAGGAATAAAAGAAATACATATGCTTGGAAACCTGCCCAAGTGGTTGCCATGGTGTGTACAAGGTGTGATTGTAGGCCTCCCTTCTGATGGAACAGGGATGTCAAAGAAATAATAGCTAACCTGGGGCACAAAACAAGGGCCCTTGAAGATCTATATAACAGATATGTATACATATATTTTATGTACATGTGTTCATTTTTCTATATCCTTTCCAAAAAAAAAAAAAAAAGCGTGTGTTAACACGGAGGAGAAAATGTACAATTTACATATTCTCTTATGAATGCGTTTTTGTTCAGAAAATTCTGCTTAATGGTTCTCTTGATAAAAGTTTCTATACGTGAACTGTAGAGAAAGTTATTTACTAGTATCCCCCCAAAAGGTTAAGGAACATTATAATTGGATATCACTGTGGATTCACAATTTCTTCTCCAGGAAGACGAAGAGAAGGAGTCAAAATGCCACCCGCTTTCTAGAAGAAATGGCCTACTGTCCACCCCCTTTACCAAGGGAGCTGTATGTACTCTGTAGTCTAATGAAGATTCCACTTTTGGCAGCAAAGCAAAGTAGTGGGGGTGGAGTCTGGATACTTCCTGGTATAATACTTGGAGAATTTTATTAATGCTATTCTTTAAAAAATAAAGATTCACTGGGTTTTTTTAAGAGCTTATCTTAATTTTTCAGTCAGATATTGACACTAAGCCTCTAATTAGAGTCAGTCTAACCCAGAGAAGTGTGGCATCCACAGATGAGACAGGCCAAAACCAAGAGTCTTGATCCTTTCCCACTTTGCTTCAGGTAAAGAAATGAGCAGCTATATAAATTTTCCTAGAGTCATTGAGTGTTCAAGAAGCTTTCTCAGCCCAAAGCAAATAGAACAGAAGAGACTTTCGCTCACTCCACAATTGTGTTATTTGAATCATAGCTCTAAACCATCAAGACATCTTATTTTACCTTTAAAATCCTACATCAGACTGTTAAAAGTGCTAAGAAACCATAGCCAACTGTTTTCATCATAACAGATTTACAACACTATCATCAATCTTCTTTACAATTCCTGTAATAAACTGTGTGCCTTGGCCAATGAGTCAAGTCAACTTGCTCTTCTCTCCAAACATGCGTGACTGCACAACCTCTTTAAAGCAACTTAGAAGTTTGACTGTTAAGCCATGGGTAACACAGTACATTACGTAGTAAATAATTGAATCTAAAATTCTGCCTATAGACCTATCATAAATTGTTTTTACCACAAAAATGTTTTTTTTTTAGAAAACAAAGCCAGGGCACTGTTAAACGAACAGTATTGAATTTAGGATAATCCTCCTCAAATTAGACAGGTGTACATATTATGTATAAATACAAATAAATACATAGTATTTATGTACAATCTGTAAACTTATTGCCATGAAATATGGGCATTTTTACTGAAATATCTCTTATTCCTAGACTCCAATTCTTGATGTATCCTATTTTTAGCCAATGATTTGATATGGTTTCAGTTAAGCTAAAGTCACTTTTAAAATTTAATAACAATTTAAAGCCAGCCCAGGGGTATATGTAATCTGATGAGAGATATCACTGGAACATAGTTGTAATATTATGAAAATTTTCAGCAATTGGAAGAATGTGAAAGAGATATTTAATCTATAATTGGAGGTCACTAACAAGTATTGATAAATCAGATCTAACCATGCCTAAATCACTGATCTACTCAGCTATACTTTATTGGCACTCATTGTGTCAGGCACTGATGTACAGGATTTACATGTATATTCTCTTTCATCCTCACAATGCTGAAGTAAACATTAGAACTCCTTTCATAGATGGAGAATTTAATTTCAGAAAGGTTAAATAAATACTTCAAGACACCACAGTTAGTGAGAGAACAGGGAAAGAAACCAAGTCAGATTGATAGAAAATCTTGAGAAAATGCTCATGACGCCACTCAGGACTTTATTAGTGATTAATTCTAGCCTGTCTAATCTCAATCGAATTGGGTGAATTATATCATGAAGCTGGGGAGAATTAGCTGAGTTTACATAAAGCATGTCTGACTGCAATATTCCTTGGCTACGTTTATTTTGATATTCTACACTAATTTATTGTCATTTCTGTTTGAGAAACTCTGCTGTTTTCCAGCTACAATTATGGGCTGAATTGGAGGGCCCATGTCCATGGATAGGCACAGTAACTTTTAGAACTTGAACATCTTGAATGGGTACCTCTTGAACCTGTGTTCCTATTTCATCTGCAGGCTGTTCATTGTATTAATAAAAACTAACTATCCCCTGAAATTTTTTGACTGAGGATCCTAGGCTGATCACTGTAGGAGATGGTAGCCTTGCAAAACAGCTAATATATATATATATATATATGTGTGTGTGTGTGTGTGTGTGTGTGTGTGTGTGTGTGTATATATACACTATTTTTTTAGAATTTTTGTTGTTGTTGTTGAGGAAGATTGGCCCTGAGCTAACATCTGTGGCAATCTTCCTCTATTTTTATGTGGGACGCCACCACAGCATGGCTTGATGAGTGGTATGTAGTTCCGCACCCAAGTTCCAAACCCATGAACCCCAAGTCACCAAAGCAGAGTGCAAGAACTTAACCAGACTAACCCCACAACTAATATATTTTTTGAAAGCTTAAATATTTACTGCATGGCCATGTGTAGTTTGGTGGAAACACCACTTGGCTTGAAGTTAGACTCATTTATTCAGTGCACACCCTGGGCTAACATCTTATGAGAACTTACAATGGACTAGTCATGATCCAAAGAGCATTATATATATAAACTAAATTAATCTTCACAAGACAATCAAATATTGTTTCCATTGTAAAGATGAATAAACTGAAGCACAGTGCAGTTTTTAAAAATCCATGCTCACACAGGCAGTCAGGCTGCAGAATCCAATGTCTTGACCATCACGTTATTTCTGCCTGCTTTATGCCCAGGCACTGGTGCACTACATGGTAGTTCATGGTGAGCTTAACAACTGGTGCCCCTTCCCATTTAGAGCTTAAGACCTGGATTTGGTTTTCCACTCCAGAGCTATTTATTGTTTTTACAAATTTCCTCTGAATTTGTTGTACTCTGTTTTCCCTATAATACCTATCATATCTCAAATTTTATGAATCTTACTGAATCTTAAAGAGGGATAATAATTAAAGGGTATAAAATTTCAATTATACAAGATGGGTAAGCTCTAGAGATCCACTATACAACATTGTAACTATGGTTAAAGATACTGTATCATAACTTAAAAATTTAAGAGGCTTATTTCACTTAGCATAATGTCTTACTGGTTCATCCATCTTGTCACATATGATAGGATTTCGTTTCTTTTTAGGCTGAATAATATTCTTTTCTATGTCTATACCACATTTTCTTTATCCATTCATCCATCAGTAGACATTTCAATTGTTTGCATATCTTGGCTATTGTGAATAATGCTGCAATGGACATAGGAGTGCAGATATCTCTTCAAGATCATGATTTCAATTCTTTTGGATATATACCCAGAGGTGAGATTGTTGGATCATATCATATTTCAATTTTTATATATTTAATGTATATAATTTGATGAATTTGGAGATATGCATACATCTATGAAACCATCACCACATTCAAGGCAAAAAGCATATTCATCACCTCCAGAAGTTTCCTCCTGCTTCTTTGGTTGCATGCACCTGTGTGTGTGTGTGTGTGTGTGTGAGTGAGTGGTAAGAACACTCAATATGAGACTTACACTTTTACCAAACTTTTGGGTGTACAGTACTGAATTGTTAACTATAGGCCAATGCACAGGAGACCTCTGGAAGTTGTTCATCGTGCATACCTGAAACTTTATACCTGTTGAACAACAACTCCCCATTTCTCCCCTCACCTCAACTCCTGGTACGCTCTGTTTCTATGAGTCTGACTATTTTATTTTTTTTATTTTCATTTGTTTTTTGAGGAAGATTAGCCCCGAGCTAACTATTGCCAGTCCTCCTCTTTTTGCTGAGGAAGCCTGATCCTGAGCTAACATCGTGCCCATCTTCCTCTACTTTATATGTGGGATGCCTACCACAGAATGGCGTGCCAAGTCATGTGTAGGTCCACACCCGGGATCTGAACCGGCAAACTGCAGGCCGCCTAGAAGTGGAACGTGTGAACTTAACCACTGTGCCACCAGGCCGGCCCCTGACTATTTTAAAAACATCAGATAAGTGAAATTCTGCAGTATTTGTCCATCTGTGACTGGCTTATTGCATTTAGCATATCAATTATACCTCAACAAAGCTGTTAAATAAATCTCTGTTTTTTGGTCAGGAAGAGTGGCCCAGAGCTAACATCGATCACCAATCTTCTTCTTTTTGCCTGAGGAAGATTGTTGCTGAGCTAACATCTGTGTCAATCCTCCTCTATTTGTTTTTTCTTTTTTTTTGTATGGGGGACACTGCCACAGCATGGCTTGATGAGTTGTGTGTAGCTCCACACCTGAGATCCAAACCTGTGAACCCCAAGCCGCTGAAGCAGAGTACTGGAACTAAAAGAATCTTGTAAGAAGGTAGATCTCATGTTGTGTTCTTACCACAAGAAAAGGGTCATGTTGCCTTCAGTCCTTACAAATATTAAACCACCTATAAACACGGCAATATACGAGGTTAAACAGTATTCAAATTTCTATGTACTTTAAAAACAAGAAATTAAAAACATCAAAGCAACGTATTGAGAAACAAATCTAAGAAACAGCAATCAATTAATCAATTGGACAAAAGTTTAGGAAATATCTCCTTGAAATAAGCTACATATAGAAGTACATGTAAATATACGTATATATTTATATCTAAACACTAATATAAATATCTTTACCTATATCAGCACTATTTGATATGCTTATAACCTTAGGAATAATTCAAAAGTGTCAAAGCTGTAGGCATTATCCAGCTTTGTGGTTTGAAAATTATACAGATGATTTGTTTCCAAACAATGGCAACAAATGTTTGTCTTACATAAATTTTCTGCTATTTCTCTGTAACACCAGAAAACTAATTAGAAAATTGAAAGATATACCACAAATAAGACAGAAAGAGTGTTTTGTTATTATTAAGACATGCCTTCAGGAAAATGAGAATTAAACTGACAAAAGGACACCTTGGCAAAATGTTCTCCATTGTATTTGATTCAGATGATAAACGTAAAAGAAATGAATGTTCCTATAATCTTGGAAGAAACATTACAATGCTTCACGTACACATTTCCACATTAATTCCAATTTCTATAGTCTGGAACACAGCATGAATGTAACTTGGAATCTGTTGGGAAACACTATACAAGAATTGAAAGGCATTTTATTTATCAGTGTTCATATAAAAATTACAATAACCCTTTGACAGAGTTATTTTTATCATTTCAGAAATCATTACTTGTAGTAATCACTCTAACAACATTCTTACACAAACTGTATTTTTAAAAAGCATGCTTTTTTGAACACCAAAATGTAATCAAAATACTTTAAATTACAACAGCGTTTGAATAAATTAAAATTATAAAATTCTTTTTCTTGGGATTATATCAAGTTTTTATTAAAACCTAATCAACTTTAGATTTGCCATGTTATCTTGGGCAAGACATCCAACAAATTTGTGTCTCAGTATCTTCAACTTATCAAGTCAGTGATCTGGGCTCTAAATCCTTCTCCAACAGGAAATTTCTAGATGCACATTAATTAGTAGCCAGGTTATTTGACTATATAACTTTTGTTTAATGGTAATAAGACGCACAAGAGGCTTAATGTGCAAGATTCTAAGATCAGCCACATTTTAGTGTCCATTATGTATGTAGATTTAGAGTGACACCCCATAGAATGAACTCTGTCCAACAATATAAAAAAAAAGAAGAAAAACACATGGAGGAGGAGAAGATCAGCTCAAACCTCTTATCAAATTTGAAAATAAAATTCAAGGTATAGGGCTGTGCGTTATTTGAGTTATTCAGTTGAATTTTCCAGAAATTTCGTATATGAAATTGAAATATTCTTCTTTGATTTCTAAATACATATAGATTAAATATCATGAGATAATCAATTTATTTTAGAGTTAGCTCAGATTAGATGGGTAACTTTTTTGGTTTCTTCAGAATTTAGCGAGTTTCTGAACATTGAGGATATAAGACGTCAATTATTTTCTTTAAACTTAAATGGCTACTTCTAAAACTATAGTTATCATTTTACAGCTTATTAATAACTGAGAAATAAGGAGGTATGTAGTCACTTCTAGGAAAATAAAGCATTGAATATAGTGTCTGTCTGTAAAATCAATATACACATCTTAAGAGCCTTACTTTAAGAAAATAACATAAAATGTCAGAATAGATTCTGTTTACAATAGCAATAAAAAGATAAAACAAAATTTAACAAACATAAATATCAACAGTTTTTGTGAATAAACAGAAAATATCATTAAGATGTTTATTCATTCTGCAGTATATCCGTTCAGCAACTTTCTAATAAAAATAACAAAAGTATCATTTATTTGATCTGAAAAAAATGCCTACAATGAAACATGCAAAAAAGATCTGAACTACTCTTAAAAAAAAAAAAGAGGGCAAGAGGGGTTTGGCCCTACCTGATCCTAAAAGAACTATCATAAAGCTACATGTATTAAATACGAGTAGGGAAGAATAGTCAGGCAGGTACACGCAATATGATATAATTCTAAAATATTAATGTAGTTACATTTGAGGTTTTTCATGTGATAAAAATTGTAAGCATTTTAAATTACTAATAAATGGATAGGCTATTTAACAAAACTTTTGCAATAACTGATTAGCATTTGGTGAAAAACTAAGAATACCTCTTTACTAATTTTTAAAACTCGGACCAAGTTCCTCAGGAAAAATGATTGAAATATGAAAAGTTAAACCATGTGACAAGAAACAGTATATGAATGTTTTGTAAACTCGGAATGCAAAGATCTTTCTAAACAAAACCCATCAGATTCTAAAGCCAAGAAGCCATGAAGGAAAAATATGGATTATTTAGACTATCCCCAAACTAAAATGTCTGTTTAATGGAAGATACCATAAATAAGCAAAAAGGATGAAAATATTTTCAACACATCTAAAAAAAGGCTGATATCCTTCATAATCAAACACATATGGCAATATAGCAAAGAAAATAAAGATCAGAAATGGAACACAACTGACCAGTAACAATGAAAGAAAAATTAACCTCAATCATAATCCAATAAATGGAAGTGAAAACAATGATGAGACACTATTTCAGTCACATTGGAAAATTATGAAAAGAAAGTGATTATCAGAAAGTGATAATGTGTTGGTGAGAGCAAGAAGGCAGCATCCTCACATTAACTGTTGGTTAATATGTAATTGATGCTGCCATTTGGGAGAGCTGTTTGGAGTTAATTATCAGAATTGATTTTCTGCAATATAAACCATGTTACCCCTCAATTCTATTTCTTAAATAGACAATACATAACTTTCCTAAGATGTGTGTAAAGACTTCATCTCACAATTTTATTTGAAATATTTTTAAAAATAGCATGATTCAAATTTTATCAGTATGAAACTGGTTTAATAAAACTCATTAATATGGTAGAATTCTCAGATGGTAGTAGAAAACAATGAGAAAGAAATATGTGTTCTGAAATGGGGAGATCCTAACATACATTGCATTTGAAAACAGGAAAAGTGGGAAGATTATATCACAAAAAATTCTTCCAAGCAAAAGGAATTTTTGGCAGTGGCTTAATCTAAAGGATAAAATATGTGTGTTTGTGTCTGGGGAGGGGTTGAAATGAGCAGAAAGCACAGGACATAATTTAGCGAGCATAGTATATTTCCTTAAAAATCACTAGGTTTAAAAATTTTTAACAGCAAAAACAGAATAAATGTATATAACAAAAATATATTATATATTACTCTCTCACTTCCCCATTTAAAACTGCAGTGTCCCCAAACCCACTCTTCTATCCCATTGGAACTCTATCTTCCTTGTACCTTTTTTCCATATTGCTCATTATGAGCTTGTCACACCCAAATGACTGAGTAATTTGAATATTTACTCAATTAACTTCTTGGAACAGAGAATTTTGTATTCAGTTCCTAGAAAATGTCTGGCATATATAAACACGCAATAAATATTTGGTAAATAAATGATTCATGTCACTCCACTCCTCAGAACCGTTTACATTTTATAGCCTTGGCTATAACATCGTGAATGAGTTGCTTCAGTCTGTATCTCTAAAATCAGTTCTGAGCTTTTAACTCTCCAGGCTCCACCTGTACCAGCTCTCTTTCTGTCTCTTAACTGTGAGCTCTTGTTCTGACCTCAAGGCATCTGAACATCCAATTTCTTCTGCCTGAAATATTCTTCCCACTTATCACCTACGTTTCTCTTATTTTTCTTTCATATAACAGCTTAAATATAACTTTCTTAAAAATGGCTTTTCTGGTCAGTTAGTGCTTATATTTTTTCCCTCTCTCTTAGCAGTCAATTATTTTACACCAGAGACTTGAGCATATTTTCATATTATAATTTTTTGCATTTACTGTCTGATTTAATGATTCCTTCCTGGACTAGATTGTTAACTACAGAAAAGATCTTTTAAAAAAATTACTCTACATTCATATTCTGGTGTGGTGACTCTCACAGAACATTTTCAATAATTGCTTATTAAAAATACATATATTATAAAGTTTTATCCTTTAACTCAATAATAGTACTTGATGTAATGTATCGTGTAGGCTCAATATATATTTTTGAATAAATTAATTCATCTCATTCATTCATTCTTTTTTATCCCTGCCTCTCTGAAGTTTAAGGTTGAATCTCACTCTTATCCAGTTAAGAACATATAAGCCTTCAGATAAACGATAGACATAAAAACAAGAACAACAAATATAATTGTAATAGTAATCGCTGTATTTTATCAAGCACTCTCTACATTCCATGCCCTGAGTAAATTGTCCCATATATTTTATTCCATTTATGTCATTCTTATTCTATAATGTAAGCATTGTTCTCATTTTAAAAAACAAACTTGTTTAACAAACTTAAATAACTTGTCCCCATTTCTATTGCTAATAAGTAGCTGAGCTGGTTCGCTTTTAGAACCAAGATCTGTGTTAATCTACCGACAAATGCCTTTTGATCTTTTCTTGGGAACTATCACTTGGAGAGTCTCTCTCTTTCTCTCAAAATTGCCAGACTTCAGTTTTCTTTTACATCATTTAAAAAAGTTCTATCACCTGAAATTGTTGTTACTAACAATGAAAAACAGATAAAAAAGGGCATATTCAGATTCTTAATTAGCCATGGACCAACATGGAGTACAAAGACAGGAACAAACAATGGAGAGTCATCACCAATATTTAAGGTGAGCGGAGAAAGGTGAAGCCATGAAAGCAAATGGGAAAACATTTTCATAGAAGTAAGGGGTACACAAGGAGAATGCTCAAAGAAGCCATAGGATGACATTTTATTAGATAAATACATGGTCAACATGACGAGATGATGTCACAACAAACAAAACCATTCCTTTTGATAGCTAGGTTGCTACCGATGACCTTAGCTCCTTCATTGGCGAGATGGGTGCAGAGAATTTATTTGAGAAGTTGAGGCATAAGCATAAAATGAGAAAAAAATAGCTTGTAAGTAAAGACTGCAAGCAGTACTAACACATCAAGAGAAGCAGTATAAGATGATAAAAGGAGAAAGTTAGAGCAAAGAGGTTGTTTTGTTTTAAGAATTTTAATGTTTCAGACTGAAGATATGAGATTCAATGTTTATCAGAAATATACAGAAGAAAATGAGATCAAGATCTGAGAGATCTGGTTGGCCCAGTGGCACAGCGGTTAAGTTCTTGCACTCCGCTTTGGTGACCCAGGGTTCGCCAGTTTGGATCCCAGGCATGGACCTGTGCACCACTTATCATGCCATGCTGTGGCAGGCATCCCACATATAATGTAGAGGAAGATGAGAACAGGTGGTAGCTCAGGGCCAATCTTCTTCATCAAAAAGAGAAGGATTGTGGTCGATGTTAGCTCAGGGTTAATCTTCCTCAAAAAAAAGTAAGATCTGGGAGACAGAGGGAGCCTACTTGATAGGATCTGGCCTCAAGGATACATGAGGTAATATGAGGATTACCATGGGATGGAGGGAAGAGGATCTCTCCTTTGATAGAGTGTGAAAGGAAGCTACGACAGGGAGGTTCATTTCTTTCTAAGAGTAGTAAAAATAATTTGAGAAAATTTGCTGATTTACATTTTCCTCTGAAGCACAAATCAAGATCATTTGCTGACATTGATATGAGAGCTGGGCTGGTGAAATCTTTGAATATTTCCAGAGATCATTGAAAAGACTGGAAACATATAGAAGGTTGTTGTGCAGTCTTGGTATATCAACTGAGGTTGGAACTCACAAAAGTAATTGTATAAAGTACCTGAATATGTAGTTTTACACTAGAAGTTCACTGAATTCTAGGAATAGAAATGGAGAAGAGTGTTGGATGATTCAGAGCTTGAATTTTGGAGGGCAATTGGGGACGCAGGTCAAGTGAGGCAAGAAAGTTGAGGATATTGGAAGACATTGAATTGAGCAATAAGTATTTTATCAATTTGATATTTTACTTTATCTGTATTGATAGAATGGGACCTTCCAGTCTCTTAATTATCCCATTTGCTTCTTAATGATTATTACCAATAAATTTCCTTCCAAAATTATATTATATACAATGTCTCACGGAATTCAAATCTAGTAGGGGAGACATTTACTTTAAAAAAGTCAATTTTATCAAAATATAGTAAGTGCTCTGACCAGAAGGGCAATATAATGAGGGGACACATGGCAGAAGCAACTAAGACAGAAGTGGTGAGTCAGCAAGGGAAGTACAGTAATATCTACACTGAGATTTGTGTGATTGGAACAGTTTGTCTAGCTAAGGAATAAGAGATGGCAGATTGTTCTAGACAAAGTTGAAGGTGCCAAGATCAGAGCTGGCATGATGCACTAAGACGAGGGATGATTAGTGCTGCAGGATAGCGCATGATAAGGAGAGAGGGAAGACTTGGGGAAAAATGTTTCTGGGAAAACTTCTACAGAAAAGTGCAAAGTACCAATACACATATTTTGATGGACAAAGAGGAGTTAGCTTAGTGGAGGAAAACAGGTTTCTAAAGATAAAGAAAAACATGTTCAAATTCATGTGGGAATGAAACATCTCTCCTAGAATATCCATGTGGTCTGCTCTAGCTTGTTACAGTCCGGAGGAGTGCAGCTTGAGACTTCTTTGCAGCTGTTATTATAGTGGTGAATTGTATTACCAACAACAAAAAAATGAGCAGACAAGGTTCTGAGCAGTACAGAAAAATTTTAAAAAGAAATTAAAATCATCTTTCATTCCACCAATCAGAGCTGTGTACATTCAGCATTTTAATGTTTCCTTTCATTGGTTTTCTACTTGTGTGAGAAGATATCATTTTACACAATAAGGATCACTTCTATAGAGGTATCCATTAGCCCCTAGGAACTCTAGCTCTTAAATTTTACCAAAGAGAGTGAATCCTAAAAAGCCACAGTCTTCTTTAGTTTGCGTGTGTGCAAATTTTATGTAATGGTAGACTTACGAAAGACAATTTCACTCTGAGGCTTCCTTAGTTCTGCATATGTCCACCTAGAAGTTGTCTCCTAATGCAATTTCCTCGGGCATCCTCTCTTGGAGGTGAAGATCCTCTCTAATCTGTCACTCAAATATGTTTTCATAAAAGGGCACTTAGGGCTGCTTTGGAAATTGCTATGATAATCGTCAAAATATTATACCACTTACAATCTCTTGATGAAATTAATTCTCATCACGTTTCTCCCGCCTCTGCTCTGTCACTCTTGCGATTAGACCCTCCTCTGTCTTCTTTCAGCCTGGACAAAAGTGAAAATGAAATTTCACAGGCAACATAGCATCTATCCTTTTTTCTAATAAGTACCATTTAAAAGTGCAAAGCATGTAAGAGAAATGTCTATTCTTAACTGAAAGTCACAGGTTGTGTGAAAGGGTCTGTTATTTTCAGCATCCTTAGTGAATTTAGAAATAAGGAAGAGCAAAATCTGCTTTGGAGTTGAAAGATTTTGTCTTAAATTAAGGTTTCACACATACCCTGTTGTTTGGTCGACGTCTAACTTACATATGCTCTACTGCCATGTCCATAAAACTGATTTAATCGCCCACATTAGAAAATTGTTATGAATATAAAAGATGTTATTTTTAAAGTGTATGGTAGATACTAGGAGTTCAAAAATACTATTTCCTTTCTATCTCCTTCAATTTGTGATCTTCAAAGGTCATTTTCTGAATCCCCAAATTTTAATTACAGTCTCTGATACGTAGTTGATACTCATTAAAAGCTTATTGTACTAGAATTAAGCTAAAACATTTTAGTGTAGATTCATTTCTAAATACTCTATTAATTCTATATAAGAAATGTATTAATGTTTTCTGTAAATTAATTACATTTACATTAATAAATCTATAAATTATTAATTTATAAATTATATAAATCATATAAAATGCAAATTAATATAAATAATTAATGTTATTAAATTTATTAAGTTTATAGCAAAGACTCTTCTCTTTGCTATAATCCTAATAGATATTTCCATAATAGTTGCTTTCTCAGATTGTAAAAAACAGTCCACATTATAAACTGCTAGCCCAAATGCCTACTCATCCTTTCAGAGTTGGCTCAAGGTCAGCCCAGCAGGTCAGCCTTCTCAACATCCTCAGCCTTTCTAAGAACTCTCACCCTGTCTTGTCATAACACATTAACCATTTTCTCTTTTAATACACTTACCAAATTACAAAATAGCATTTTACCTTACCTGGCTGAACCCACCACTATCCTCATGGGAAAAGCACTCTTATACTGCAGAGCCTAGCATAGAGAAGGCTGTCAAATGTGTTTCCTTAATATCTGGAAGAATATGGAGAAATTAATTGGGATTATGAGAAAAAAATTATACAGAAAATAATTATAATGAAAACATAATTGTGAGGAATAAACAAGGTTTGTAATAATCTTAATATCACCACACGAATGCATTTGGTAACTTCAATTACTTGATAAAGTAAGATATCAGATATATTATTTTAACAGGCAATATTAACAGAATGGTGCTATTTTGCTTATTAAAAATATTCTTAAAATATTCTATAATTTAGTGTGGATTTACTATATTGGTGATTATGATTAATACCATTCCTATTCTAAATGAGAAATGGTTTTATGTAAACTTCTTAATGATTTATTTGTGGTTATTTCACCCTGAAAGATGAGGAAAAGTTAACACCATTATCAGTCTTACCGAAAGGAGTTTTGACAGACTATATTATGATTTCCTTCCCTTGAGGGCTTGGAAGAGAAAGCAATGATATGAGTAATATTAAATAGTGTGCATGTTTTGTTTTAAAATATGCAATAGATCAGAAACAGTTTCCTACAGGCCATCATGACTTGGCTAAAAGAACGTTTGTTTCCTCACAATTATCAAACTCTATCTGCATAAGATGGATGTAGTAACTGAGCTAAGGGTAATTAAACTTCTAGTCTAATGATTAGGCCTTTGAAGAAAAAAGAATCAATGCATTTGAGGTGAGCCTGCTTCAGATGTACATGCATCAGTGAAGAGGGGCCCTCAGCAGCAGGTGTCCTGAAGGGTAGGAGGAGAGAGAGAAGGATGTTTGAGACCAGTGGTCTCATCCTGGATGCACAGTAGAATAATTTGCGAGCTTTAAAATGATCAATATATCATCACCAGTAATATTGGTGATTTCATGGTTCTGGAACTGGACTGGACAACCGTATTTTTTTGTTTGTTTGCTTACTAAGCAACTTCAAGGGGAGGCTCAGTTTGAGAACAATGGCTTAGAGAAAGCAAGATGGAACTTTCATCCAGAGACTGGTGGACTCTACTTCTCTTTTAGATGCTGTTTGGACTGACTGCCACTACTCCCACTGTCTTCCATGGAGCAATAACCAAAAAAAGGGCCAAGGATGGGAGATGGCGGGTACTATGGGGTAGGTAAGTGCATCATTTTTATTTCCTCTCTAGAACATACATCTGGTGTACTCTCTCTCTCTCCCTCCCTCTTTTCTGAATTGCTTTATACAGTTGGATTATATTGATAGACTAAACAGAGTTGGAAATACCTATTTTATAATTTTTGTACTTATCCAACTAATAAATGACTACACAAGATTATAGCTATGAGAATGCGCAATAGCAATTATTTCATTGCAATTCAAGGTACTATGTTTGCTATTAAGTATAAAGTAGTCAAAATGGAGTGCTGTAGATAGAGTAGCACAACAGTACTAGTTAGATAGTCTATTAATTTCTAAATAAAGACTATAAACAATATAAATTATATACATACATATTTTAAAGTTCTATGTTTGATGTTTTCCAGGCAAAGCCAGCTATACATAAATTATATTTTTAAACTTTTGACATAGCACACAAATCACTGGGTTAATTTCTTTTCTTCAATTATCAAGTTATCAGTCTGACACTTTCACAGTAGCAAACAATTACAGCCTGAAAAACCTGACTTGTTAGGCCTTCATTTCTGTTATCAGCATCTACTAGTTGCCAGCAGACTATTTCCATACCTACTGTTGTTATAACAGTAAGTCATGTTACAGTGTGTTCTAGCTCTACAAGATTATTAGTTCCTAGTTATCATTTGAGAAAATTAGGAGGAAAGTGATTAAGTTAAGGAGAGAAAAATAAGAAAGAATCACTGAAGACTTTGAGGATGTAGGGAAATCTGTTGTACAGTGGAAGACTATGAGAGAAATATAAAAACTGAGGGTTTGATCAGAAAAGAGCAAACCCAAAGAAAGACATCGCTGGATACAGACTGTATCTAAATGAGATGATGACTATTAGAAAGATATGGGAAATAGAATTAGGCAATTTTTCGTTTTGTTGGTGATTTCCTTTGCTGTGCAGAAGCTTTTTAGTTTGATGTAGTGCCATTTGTTCATTTTTTCTTTTGTTTCCCTTGCCCGGTCAGACATGGGACTTGAAAATATGCTGCTCAGATCAATGTCATAGAGCGTACTGCCTATGTTTTCTTCTAGAAGTCTCATGGTTTCGGGTCTTACATTCAAGTCTTTAATCCATTTTGAGTTGATTTTTGTGCATGGTGTAAGGGAATAGTCTACTTTCATTCTTTTGCATGTGGCTTACCCAACACCATTTATTGAAGATACTCTCCTTTCTCCATCGTATGCTCTTGGCTCCCTTGTCAAATATTAGCAGTCCATAAACGTGTGGGTTTACTTCTGGGCTCTCAATTTTGTTCCATTGTTCTGTGTGTCTGTTTTTGTGCCAGTACCATGCTGTTTTGGTTACTATGGCTTTGTAGTATAATTTGAAATCGGGGAGTGTGACACCTCCAGCTTTGTTCTTTTTTCTCAGGAATCCTTTGACTATTCAGGGTCTTTTGTTGTTCCATATAAATTTTAGGATTCTTTGTTCTATTTCTGTAAAAAATGTTGTTGGAACTTTGATAGGGATTGTGTTGAATCTATAGATTGCTTTAGGAAGTATCGACATTTTAACAATGTTAATTCTTCCAATCCAAGAGCACGGAATATCTTTCCATTTCTTTGTGTCTTCGATTTCTTTCAACAATGTCTTATAGTTTTCAGTGTACAGGTCTTTCACCTCCTTTGTTAAGTATATTCCTAGGTATTTTATTCTTTTTGTTGCAATTGTAAATGGGATTGTATTCTTAATTTCTCTTTCTGCTATTTCATTGTTAGCGTATAGAAACGCAACCGATTTTTGTACATTGATTTTGTATCCCGCAACTTGACTGTAATCCTTTATTATTTATATTGGGAGAAGATATTTGCAAACCACACATCAGATAAGGGGTTAATATCCAAAATATACAAAGAACTAATACAGCTCAACAACAACAAAACCAACAATCCAATTAGAAAATGGGCAAAAGATCTGAACAGAGATTTCTCCCAAGAAGATATACAGATGGCCAACAGGCATATGAAACGATGCTCAACATCATTAGCTATCAGGGAAATGCAAATCAAAACTACAATGAGGTATCACCTCACTCCAGTCAGAATGGCTATAATTAACAAGACAGGAAACAACAAATTTTGGAGAGGGTGTGGAGAGAAGGGAACCCTTGTTCACTGCTGGTGGCAGGGCAAACTGGTGCAGCCACTATGGAAAGCAGTTTGGAGTATCCTCAGAAAATTAAGGATAGACCTACCATATGATCCAGCTATTCCACTGCTGGGTATTTATCCAAAGAACTTGAAAACACAAAGGCATAAAGATACTTGCACCCCTATGTTCATTGCGGCATTATACACAACAGCCAAGACTTGGAAGCAACCTAGGTGCCCATCAAGGGACGAATGGATAAAGAAGATGTGGTATTCATACACAATGGACTACTACTCAACCATAAGAAAGAATGAAATCTGGCAATTTGTGACAACATGGATGGACCTTGAGGGTATTATGCTGAGTGAAATAAGTCAGAGGGAGAAAGTAAAATACCATATTATCTCACTCATAAGTAGAAGATATAAACGACAAAAAAAACCCACATAGCATTGGAGATTGGACTGGTGGTTACCATTGGGGAAGGGGGGGAGGGGGTGGGCAAAAGGGGTGATTAGGGTCACATGTGAGGGGATGCACTATAATTAGTGTTCGGGTGGTGAACAGGATGTAATGTATACAGAATTTGAAATATGATGTACATCCGAAAAAAATAAAAATTTAAAAAAAAATTAAAAAAAAGAATTAGGCAATTTTTGTGGCAAACTGGTTTTGGGAACTAGTGGGGAAGATGCTTATGGTATTTTCAAGTTTCTAATTGGTAAAATTGTGTGGTTAGTAATCTTTATTCCATTTTATATTGTCAGGTAGAACATATTGAATTACTTGTCATTAACCCATATAATAGCTTATGAATAAAAAAGTAAAACTTAGATAAGAAGTCATAAACATAACTATGTTCTCCTTCAACAAATTAACAACAATATCCAAATGTTTGAAATAGCAACAGGGAAGCATCAACTTATATAGAAATACTTTTAGTACAATTCAGTTTCGGCTTACAATACTTTTACGGTAATATACTACAGGATTAATTGACACTGTAGTTAAAAGTCTTTTTTAAAGATTTAGTCGAGGTCAGAAGTTAAGAGACTGGAAACTAAGGTTTAAGAGAACTGAACACTGAGAAGTCTTCTCAGAGACAGAGACTTTTGGTGAAGATTCAGAGGAATTGGGTAAATTAAAGGAATATTAAAAAGATGAAAGAAAACTCTTCAATCACAAAGTTTCAGTTGGATAAAAAAAGTACATCTGAGATTTTCTTGGCTCAAACTTTGATATGCAGTAGGTGTTTCTGTGGAAACCTATTTATAGCAGAGCTGTGTATTTGAGAAAATGGGAATAAAATGTTCTTATTAGATCTACTTTCCCTTCTTAATATCTCTAAAACAAAAAGGGTTATCGGTGATCTATACAAAATAGATTTATTTCATCCTTTAATTATATTTTAAGAAGCTAACTTACAAATGCATACACATGAGAAATATCAAGTCATGTTACAAAAACTGTTCAAAATTTAATCTGCATTATTCCCAACATGCGGGTAAATAGGAAACCATTTCACACAGATAATTGGTGTTATTTTTTATTTGTTAACTCGTTTCTGTGTTTATCTGTTTTATTAAGGTAAATTTGTGTACAAAGGTACAGACTGTAAGTGTAAAATTCGATATTTCGACAAATTTAAACAAGTCTGCGACCAAAGATATGATAGAGATATAGAGCATATGCTTCCTCTCAGAAAGTTTCCTTGTTCTCCCTTAAAGTGAGTTTCAGAGGCAAACACTTTTCTTATTTCTATTAGATCTTGCTTACCCATCAACTTCACATAGATAAAATTATGCAGCGTATGTTCTTTATATGTCAATCTTTTCACGCTCAACATAGTGCTTTTGAGAATAATCAAGGTTGTAAGAAGCAATAGATTTATTCTGTTGTATAATATACAGCAATATATTTACCCATTCGCCTGTTGAGAATGTTCTTTTTTATTTCGAATTTGCTATGTCTATGGTTATTATAAACAGGTGTTGAATTTTTCAAGTGATTTTACTGCGTCTAAAGGTTTTTCTCTTTCTGTCTAATAAAGTGAATGTCATTGATTGACTTAATTTTGAATATTGACTGAATTCTGCATTCCTGCTATAAATCATACTTGGTCATGTTGTCTTATACTTTTTATATGGTGCTGAATTCTGGCAAATGCACATAAAGAAATAATACCTCTTCTACATAAGCTACTCGAGAAATTAGAAGAATATGGAGTATTTCCTACCTCATTTTACAAGGATAGCATCATCCTAATACCAAAACCACAGAGAGTCATTAAAATACAAGAAACTGTAGACTAATATCCTCCATGAACAGAGATGCAAATGCCCTTCATTTGATTTTACAGCATATCAAATCCAGCAACATGCAAGATGTATAATGTATAATGACCAAATTGTATTTTTCCCAGGAATTCAAGGTTGGTTTATCATATGAGGAAAAAACAAAACAAAAGAACAACTGTTTAACCATATCTCATAGGCTGAATAATTTCCCACCAAAATGTCAGTGTCTGAATCCCTGGAACCTGGGCATATGTTAACTTCCGTGGTCAAACAGACTTTGAGATGTGATTAAGTTAAGCATCATGAAATGGGAAGATAATCCTGAATTATCCAAGTGGTCTCTAAATTTAATTACAAGTGTCCCTATAAGAAGGAGGTAAGGGAGATTTGATTACAGAACAGGAGTGTCAGAGTAACACAGCGTGAGAAAGACTCAACCAGTCTTTGCTGGCTTTGAAGATGGAGGAAGGGGCCATGAGCCATGGTGATGAAGGCAGTCTTTAGAAACTGGAAAGATAGAAACAGATTCACCCCTAGGGCCTCCAGCAGGAACAAAGGCCTGCCAACACATCGATTTTAGCCCAGTGAGGTCCAGTTCAGATTCTAACCTCCAGGACTGTAGGAAAACAAATTTGTGTTTTTTTAACACAAAATTTTTGTCTTAACATTGGTTTGAGGTAATTTGTTACAGCAATAATAGGAAACCACATTAACAGACTAAGAAAATTTTTTTCTTAATAAATACAGAAAAAGCATTTGAGTGTACTGGCAAAAATAAAACAAAAGCAAAAGTAGTCAACATTCATACTTAATTGAAAGTTTTTCCCCTTTAGTCTGGAACATGCCATGGATGTCTGCTTTTAGCATGTTTAGTCCGAATTGCAGCAGTGTGGTAAGGTCAAGAAAAGGAAAAAAGTTGCACGCAGATTGGAAAACAAAAGAAATATATTTTTTGCAGTTATGATGATGGTCTATCTAAAAAGGATCCTTCCGAATCTACAATGAGATTACAGGAAGATCAATGAGTTTAGCAAGGTCTCCAGATGCAAGGGCATTACGGAAATATTAAGTGTATTTCTATATGTTAGTAATAGGCAACTAGACTATGTACACTTATAATTGGTGTTTGTTGGGGGCAAGTCCTGTGGTCTAGTGGTTAAGTTCAGTGTGCTCCACTTCAGTGGCCCAGGTTCAGTTCCTGGGTACAGATATACACCACTCGTCAGCAGCCATGCTGTGGAGGTGATCCACATACAAAATAGAGGACGATTGGCACAAATATTAGCTCAAGGAAAATCATCCTAAGGAAAAAAAATTAAAGTCTCTCACTTTGTGCAAAACAAGAAATAAATCCTTTAATATGCTGTATACATATGTAAACAGGGTAAAATTCAAAGAAAGTTGTCCAAATTTTTTTAAATAAAATAGTAAAAACAGACATCAGGTAAACAGAAATGAAAAACATTATACAGATTGAAAAAAACACAAACTAACAACAAATCAAAATGCATTGCTCATAAGCACATGTACTCTAGCAACCTAGTCTCAAAATATATAAAGGAAAAATTAAAAGAACAAGGAGTAGAGAGAAAAATGGTTATATGAGCAAGCGTTAATGAAAAATTGTTTAAGCAGCAAAAATAAGCAATGATATAAATCAAGCATATTAAAATTACTACACTATCAATTAAAATTCCTAATTCTTTATTCCCACAAATGAATAAATGAACTTTTTGTCATACTGTACGGTCCTCTACACTCATGCAGTTTCTTTTACATAGAGGACGTGATATTTATTCCCCTCAAATGTATTTGTCTTATTTGTCATACTATCAAGATTTATATGTATAAACTTTTAATTTTTAAAATATTTTCTCATATTATTTTAAATTTATTTATTAAGTATTCATGATCAGATCAGTAACTAAATCCCATAGTATTCTTTTGTAATTCTTATAAGAGTCATTGTATTTTCAGGTGATGGAATCTGTGACTTTTTAGTCATACCTTTGACCTCTAGAATTACAACAAATGGGGTTTGCAATTAATGTTCACCTTTCTAACTCTGTGACCCTGGCCAAGTCACATATCTTCCTAATCTTGTTCCCTTAGTTGTGAACTAATTAATGATCCTAAACTCTCTTTGTGTTTCTCAACAATCAGTCAAAAAGTTTATTAACAATGTTGTATATGCCAAGAACGTTTAAACAATGAAATATATTTGTGAATGAGACAGCAGTCTCACTCTCAAGATACTTATTTCCAGTAAGAGGAGTCAAAAAATATACATGCCAATACACAAATAAGAAGAGCTGAATAATTCTTGTCAAATATGTTTATATGGTGGATATTAAGACAAAA
Source organism: Equus asinus (assembly GCF_041296235.1). Lineage (NCBI taxonomy): Eukaryota > Metazoa > Chordata > Mammalia > Perissodactyla > Equidae > Equus > Equus asinus. The sequence continues at coordinate 11,607,464 of NC_091819.1, forward strand.
GCCAACAGATAGAGTTATCAGGGAAACCCTTTCTGAGAACATGAATTTAAGGTGAAACATACAATCATTGATGAACAGAAGGGAATTGAAAGAATAAAGAACAGAAGTTTAAAGGCACTTGAAGAGGAAAAACTCAGCAGTTTCAGGGTTCAAAAATAATCTCAGTGTGCCTATATTATAATGAGTAAAGAACTGAGCGCTATAAAGTAAGATTGAGACCGCGGACAACTGCCAAATCCTACAGGACCTCTTAGGCCACGGTAAGGAGGGCAATAATAGAATGTTTTAAGTTGGCTGTTGACTTCTTTTGTTTTAGATTTTAGAAATATGACTCCAGATACTGGAAAATTTAGTATTGGTAAGCTAAGCAATAATACTGTTTTAATTAAGATTAGATGAGTACTCATGGACAAAATTGGTCAAATTCAAGATACATTTTGGTGGTAGAAATGGCAAACTTTCCCTGGAGAGCCACTCTTGAACACTGTCTGTGGCTCTCCCTGAGTCAAGTCCATGGAAAATTGGAAAAGGACAGAACTGCGGTAGAAGAAAGTATTGATAAGGCTTTGGAAAGGCAAGGAGAAAAAACTTTCTAAGATTGAGACAAATTTATAGCTAGGGTACAAAAATTTTCCATTAACTTTAATAATTTCAATAGCTGCTGAATATATTCCAGATTTTTACATGAAATTTGTTCAATGAAGGGAAACTTCCATAACAAAAAGAATCCTTGTCCTATTCCAGGAAGTAGACTTAGGGGTAATAATTTTTAAAAAGGACAAGAAATGGAGATGGAACTGCAGAGAGAGATGGACAGAGAAAAAGAGAGATCAGTTTTACAAAATTGCACTAATGCATCATTTGATCAGTTAAATATATATAGCAATAATTGCATTAAAAACCATACCATCTTTGCCACTCTGTCTTTCTGATGCTTCAGATAGTCTGGTAAAAGATATAAAATTGCCAATTTTTGCATTTTGAGAAGTTCAAAATCTTGAGGGTGCAGGCAGTATACTATTACAATGACTACAATACTGGTTGTGAACATATGTGAAATCGAATCTATTGAAATACCTACAAGAAAACCTTTGTTCACAGGTTTTTCTTAACCTACATTACAGAGATCTTGATATTTATGTTATTTTGTTCCAGTTTTCTAAATACAAGGTGTCACTTTGCCCAAATGTTACCTCTCCAAGAAAAAATATGTTTTTAACAAACTGGGAGGTTTGGTTCCTGCAGGAGACTCTTTAGCACATATGGTGTTGAAGAAAAAATTACACACTCACACCTGTAGGTTTGTCTCCAAGGTCTTATCTGTCGTAAATCTTTCTGTGCCTGTGTATGTGAGTTCATTCTTCTGAATCTGTATTGCTCTTTTCAAGAAAAATAATAAGATAAGCAAAAGAAAGACAAAGTTGCCAATTATGATCACATGAATTTGAAAATGGGTAGTTAAGGAGATTACTCAGGCTACTTGAATGATCTTGCATGTTAATACTCTAATCTTATAATGTATATTACATATAAATTATTGGAAGCAAGACAAGCAGATTTTATCAAAATAGTTTTCTAAAACAATTTTTAAACAAAGCTATTATTGATGAATTATCATAAACTATCTTAGCAACTTTGCTGTCAGTTTATTTTAGAGTAATAAAAGTAATTTTTGTTTTTATTTCAATTTTGACCTGCTAAGTAACAAAAGGAAATTTTATGTTTTCAAGATTTATATTTGTTGCTACCTCTTGAAATACTTGCTAAACTATTTCTTGCATCTCAATCCCAAAATTTTTAAGTAATCTTGAGTGGATCATTGGAATCCGGAGGTTACTGATCTCTAGACAATTTGTTGCAGTCAGTCCTTGGGATATATTTTACAAAGAGAAAATTTTTACTTTTTGATGTGTGCAATGCCTATTCATATCCAATTAGTAAAAGTCACACATTGAAAACATTTTTTACTGATAACAGAACATTTAACGTTCAGTGCAATTCAATACTTACCATGCAGTTTTTAGGAAGGTGAATTCTGGAACCAGAATCTCGCCTTGCAACTCTTGCCCTTACACTTTTAGCTGTGTGAATTCAGAAAGTGCCTTTATGTCTTGTTTCCTAAGTTCCTCATCTATAAAATAGAACTGAGGAGCATTGAGCTTATGTTTGAAATGAGTGACACAAAAATAAAGAAAGAGTTATCTAAAATAATCAAAGACATAATAGAATGGTGGTTGTTGGGATGGAAGAAGGGAGGCGAGGAGTTGTTCAATGGGAATGAAGTTACTGTTACACAAGATGAATAAGTTCTCGAAGTCAGCTGTACAGCAATGTGGTATTGTACACTTAAAAATTTAAGAGGGTGGATCTCATGTCAAGTGGTCTTTTCACAAAACAAACACAAAGAGACATAAACAAACTTTTGGACATGATGAGTGTGTTTAATATCTCAACTTCAGTGGTGGTATCACAGGTCTATGCACATGCCCAAACTCATCAAATTCTATACATTAAATATGTGCCGTGTTTTTAATGTCAACTGTACTTTAATAAAGGTGTGAAATAAAAAAAGGAACCAGTAATTCATTTTTAAAGCTCAAAGGGTGTTCAGTGGTACTGGTAGCTGGGTCAAGTAGCAGCTGTGTCCTACAGCAGTGGTGACAGGGTTTGGATCACTCTGATCCTACTTAAAAGCTGTTGTGATTTTTGGAACTACAGATTCTGATTTAAAAACTTGGCCTCATTAGTCATGATAAATTCCAGGATGTCTCAATATCCTTGTTAATAAACTACATTATCTTGCTTTAGATATCTAGAGTCAGTTTCCAGTTCTCGTAACCAAGAATTCTGCCTGATATTAAATGCAGTCTTTGGTGGTTGTTGTCAATTATATTTCTCTCGTATCAGCCTTCAGTGAGGATAACAATCCTTCTGTAGGGGACTGCATTGGGAAGTAGATTCCAGTCCGGTGATTCTTTGCAAGAAGAGCCTCTGAGAACTTTATCGTAATACATGCAGGAAGGCAATTTTGCTTATGATTTCATGTTTTTTATTTCTAGAGATTGTGGAGACACTGGGAGGGAGCTGGAAAGTAGAACAATACTAAGGGAGACTAAGGAGTTGTCTTTGCTAAATTCAAAATTTACACAATGTGGGGTCACTAATACAACAAGAGATGCCTATTTCATGGATGTACCTCAATTACTCCTAGAATTTCAGTGTGTATCCATTTCGAAAAACAACTTCTGGAGCTGTTCCTTTTTGACTATGGAACATTCCTCCCCCAAGTTTTCCTAAGAACACAAGAGAAAAACACGCCACCCCTCATGTCTACCCAAAGCTTCCAGGACATTTCACATTAGCCAGGAGACAGGCATAGGATTATGTAAACAAATATGCACATAAAATCTTACCTCAGAGGCAAAGCAGTGGAAACCACAGCCAGGAGTTTATCATAATAAAAATCAGGCAATGTATTAAGTTATGACATGCAAATCTATTGCTCAACTCTGGTCTTGATGGATTATTATTAAAAGAATAAGGATCATAATTCTAATTTTTAAAATCTGCTCATTCTCAGAGGAATTGAAATATTTTTAATAGTATTCAAAATCTCTGATATTTCTTGCTAAAAGTATTTTCACTTTTTAAATACATATTTCTGTTAAAACTCATACGACAATGATGAAACAGTGTTTGCAAGAATAAAATTATACATTTTATGATATATTTTCAAAGGTGTTTGGAAAAAGTACTTAATGCTATCTGAAGAGTCACAAGTCCCATACAAAAGAAGTCGAATAATATTTGCATATGGACATCTCTAATCCATTATAGTTTATGCATACATGGAAAAAAACCCCACTAGATTCCACATTCTTGAGAGGCAGCAGAGGCAACGAGGAGAAAATAAATTAATATTGATATTAACGTTTTTAGTGTATGCCAGACATTATGCCAACACTTATAGAAATGACCTTATTCAACATGGGACAGGGAAAATTTACTAGAGTTTACTAGCAGTAGCTAGTATCTGCCACAGACCTTAGAGAGAAAAGGAAAAGAAGAATGTGCGCAGTGCCTCCTTTTTAGGCTCCATCACTGCTCTCAATGAATTAATTTTCTAAGCTAGTACAAGTAAATGTCTTACATAATTTGAAAATAGTTAATAATCAAACAGGTAATGCATCATTCAAGAATAGTTTTAGAATTAAGAATTTTAGAATTAAGAAATTTCCAAATTTATTCAAGTAAAGCAGAAACATTTTTAGTTTCTTTCCAGAAATTTAATGGCAAAGGAAAGGGGAAAAAAAATGTACAGAAGGGAACACAAGATGTGAATGTGTGCTTTAGTTTTGTATTTTTTAGTAAATGTCCTAATGCTGTTGTTAGTCCAATGCGTTCTTAATGTGATTTCCCTCAGTTACATTACACTTTAATTCACTATGCTTTTGATTTTTTATTCAGGGAATATCAACTATGTCATGTGTGCGCTAGATCATACAATTCAGATTTCTCTTAACCAAGTCAGAAATGTGGCTGGTATTTAGTCACATATGGGATTTGTGTTTCAGGAAGTACAAGAGTACACTGTAGCTAGAGGATGTCATAGATGTGTAGCACTCTGCATATATTTGCATATTTTACTTTAATATTTTATTGCCTTTGGAAGAAAATGCTAGAATTATAAAGTCTGGACCACAGATATTATGTGTCGAACATAAATTATGTTGTTATCTGGGTTATTCTATAACAGAGATAATGAAATTTCACTGGTAAAACACAGAAGCTACATAAGTAAATTCGTAGGAAGCCAGCAAGTTGATTTCCAATTATCATTTTCAACAGTGAAGTACTTCCTCTCTATATCAAAGCTAGCCATTCACCGAGTGGTTTTATTTAACAAATTGCTTAAGCAAGGGGAGATAAGTAGATACACATGAAGATTTTCTTTTTACTATCCTTTGACTGAGAAACCTTATTATTCTTTCTATGATTCTAATATTATTTAATATGAAGTCTAGGATGAAACTGATGCCCAACATATGCTCTTAAAAGAAAGGAAAATTTACTTTGATTATTATATAAAGCACACTGCTGTATTATCAGGGAAATGTTCAGGTAAGGGATGGTCCAGAAGAAGACAGGAAATGCCTCATATCACTTTTCCACGATGTATATCATAATCCTGTATCTCTGCTGGGAGATCATTCTCCTCTTCTTTGACGCTTGAATTCTAGGCGTTGATACTCTTAAAAGCTAGAGATAATGCCTCCGTGTGGATCAGTGAACAGACTTATTTATACATGGAGATATTCCAGATCAATTCTCCATCCTTCTCCTAGAGGAAGTTTGCTTGTATTCCATGGAAAAAAGATAAAATGTTTTTGGGGCTGGCCTTGTGGCATAGCAGTTAAGTTCAAGCACTCTGCTTCAGTGGCCTGTGGTTTGTTAGTTCAGATCCTGAGTGCAGACCAATTCACCACTTGGCAAGCCATGCTGTGGCAGGAGTCCCATAGATAAAGTAGAGGAAGATGGGCACAGATATTAGCTCAGGGCCAATCTTCCTCAGCAAAAATAGGAGGATTGACCATGGATGTTAGCTCAAGGCTAGTCTTCTTCAAAAAAGAAGATGAAAGAATTTTTCATGGGCAAAGTGTGTACAGGTTTTTCAGCAGTCCCTGGTAAGATTGGGGGTTCCTAAGCTGAGTGTTCCTCAGCTAGACACAGGTCACCATGTGCTCAGCATCTGCCTACACACAGTCTGCATTATTTCCATGAGGAGTAGGGGACAAAGGAATCTAATGTGAACATAAAAAACATGAATTGCATGTTTTCTTCTGTGCCATGATCAATATTCTGTTTAAATCCATCTGAGTTCCTTATTTTCTTACCACTAACTGTATATATTATGTGTGTATATGTTACGTATGTATACACACACATATATACACACATATATGTGTGTATTATACTTATTTCAAAATTAAAAATATCTTGCAATGGTTAATGAGGAAAGACTCGAAAATATCAACAATTTAAAGCAACAGTTTGAATGAACACAGATTAAATTCTCAGACTATAATTGAACAAAACAAGAGTGAATTTGTAATGAAAGTCTAATGACTCCAAATTCCATTGAATTTGAAATTGTAATTGAAATTATAAAAGTATACCTACCACAAAAACAACAAAACTTCTAAGCAACTATCAGTTAGAGAAAGAAAGGGTTAACACTGGACCTGAAGTATATTTTTTCCTTTTGCTTGGAGACAGACCAAGGAAAAAGTGATCCAGTAAAACTCTCTTAATGACTTGCTACTGACAGACCTCACAATAAACACATTAGTGATACTTAAAAGTGAAGGAGTTCCTTAACTATGGAATATTTTTAATGGAATGTGCCAATTCTCTCTAGAACTCTTATGATAAACAAATTTGGGATCTATAGATTTACATGTTGACTCTTTGCAAAATATCATTAAATAACATAACTATCAGAGTATAAATTGGGAGAGGTTTCTCAAATGAAATGTTTCCCTTTTGGGTAAAATATCATTTGTCAACCTCATATGTAAATGCTAGGTCACAGCACACATTAATGTGGCCAGAGAGGAGTGGGGAGGCTGAGCTGGCTATTCCTGATTTATTCCTATTTTACCTTTAACTCACAAGTGCTTGTATCTTCAAAATTATTAGGAACACAAGATATTGGGTACAATTTCTGCTTCTTATGAATCTGATTTCTCTCAAATCTAAAAGAGATTATTTTTTAAATACAGAATATCTAAAAATTATAATTTTTTGAAAATCACCTATAACAACTCATAACAAAAGAGATTACTCGTTAAGTACAAAGGCTTTTTGGCCGTAGTGCTTACATTTCAACTCAACACTGTCACTCTGAGATGCTTTGACCTTGAGCCATATGGGAGAAACAATGCACTATAGTAGTCAGGATCCACTTTGAAAACAGAAACCACATGAGGCATTTTAGGAGAGAGACTTTAATGTTAAGAATTGCTTATTGGGTTTTGGAAATATATTGACTGGGGAAATACGTTGACTATATAATTTTTGAAAACAAATATCACACACGTTTGTTATCTATAGCTGTGTAACAAATTATTCCAAATGTGTGGCTTAAAATAATAAATTTTCCCCCTCATGAGGAATGAAAGAATGATTGTATCTAGGTGATTCTGGATCAAAGTCCCCACATCAATCTGTTGGCTGATCATGCAGGCAAATCAAAGCTTGGCTGGAGGTGAATCCACTTGCAGAGTCACAGGGCTGTTGGAAGACTTCAAAAGATTTCCTTCAAAATTCACCCATATGATTGTTATAAGGAGGCATTGGTTACTTACCACGTGAGACCCTCCATAGGCTGCCTCAGTTTTCTCCTCACCAGACAGCTGCTGCTCTCTCTCCAAAGCTGCCTCACAACACAGCAGATGGCTTCACAAGAGCTAGTGATGTGTCCAATATCTGAAATGAATCTTTTTCATTATTCTATATTCCATTTGTTAGAACCAAATCACTAAGTTCAGCCTATACTCTTGGGGAGTGAAATTAAATTCGATCTCTTGAAAAGAGAGCTATAAAATAATATCTAGACACATGCTTAAAACCACTAGAGGAGTGACGTCAGCTTCATGGTGGAGTGAGCTATTCCCTTGGACTCTCCTCTCTAAGACACAACCAAAAACATTTTTATACACCAAGATAGGACATATGCACATCACAAAAGACATCTGAGAGACCCATGCAGTCATACACCTGGAGGTGGTGGTGGGGCTGGACCCTCCAGAGGAAGTGGAAGCTGATCTGCAGGAGCTGCGTGGAGAGAGACAGGCTGCAGCAGTGGGAAGTGCGCAGGTGAAAAGGGTGCCCCATTCCCACCTGGTACTCCAGCTCCAGAATCAGCCACAGCATGCTGTGGTGAGCATGGTAGTGGCAGCAGAGAAAGGGTGCAGGTGAGGAGAGATGCCCAGTCCACACTCAGCACCCCAGCCCCAGAGTCGTTTGGAGCATGGTATGGAGAGTATGGCAATGGTGACAAGGAAAGTGTGCAGGGGAGGGAGGTGCCCTCTCCCCACCAAGTACCTCAGCCCCAGGATTGCCTTGAGGAAGGTACAGAGAGCTTGGAAGCAGCAGCAAAGAAAGGGAAAGTGCACAGCCAAGAATCATCCAGAGCTCCATACAGAGAGACAAGCTTTGGCTTGGGAAAGCACTGGGGAAGGAGAGTACCCTTCCTCCTGCCCAGTGCTCCAGATCTGCCATCGATCAGTTGCTCAGAGGAAAAAGAAGTCAGTGGCTGGAGCTGAGGAGCCACTTCTTTTGCGGGGCCCAGAATACACAGTGCCTGATCCTCACGGAGTGGCAGTACATGGCAGCTGTGACCAGATAAAAGCACTGTGAAGAAGCAAAAATCCATTCCATCAGTGGTATGAGTAGGTATATTAAAGCTCCAGACAAGAAGGACAGTGAGAAGTACCTAGAAGCAACCCTAAAGCCAGAGAAATCCATAATAAATAACAAAGAATTCAAACCAGCTATCATAAAAAACCTCAACGAGTTACAACAAAACACAGAAAGACAAATTAATGAATTCAGGAGCTCCTTCAGAAAGGACATTGAAACCATAAAGAAGAATCAATCAGAATTGCTGGAGATGAAAACCACAATGGATGAAATAAAGAAAAATCTGGATTCCCTAAACAACAGAGCTGACAATATGGAAGAGAGAATCAGCCAGTTAGAGGATAGTACTACAGAAATGCTTCAGAAGGAGGAGAAGAAAGAACTAAGACTAAAAAGAAATGACGAAGCTCTCAGAGAAATATCTGACTCAATCAGGAAATGCAACATAAGGATTACAGGTATTTAAGAGAGGGAAGAGAAGGAGAATGGAGCAGAAAGTTTGTTCAAAGAAATAATAACTGAGAACTTCCCAAACCTGGGGAGGAAGCTGGAAATCCATGTGAAAGAGGCCTCCAGATCTCCTAACTTTGTCAATGTAAAACGACCCATCCAAGGCATATAGTAGTGAAACTGGCAAAAGTCAAGGACAAAGAAAATATGCTAAGGGCAGAAAGGCAGAAGAAAATAACTTACAAATAAACCCCTATCAAGCTTTTAGCAGATTTCTCAGCAGAAACCTTACAGGCTAGGAGAGAGCGGGATGACATATTCAAAATCCTGAAGACAAAATCTTTCAGCCAATAATGCTCTACTGAGAGAAAATCTCCTTCATGTATGACAGAGAAATAACAACTTTCCCAGATAAATAAAAGCTAAGTGATTTCATTGCCACAAGACCTCAAGAAATCCTAAGAAGGTCCTCATACCAGGAAAAAAAATAGGAAATGGGCTACAAAGCCCTTGGCAAGGAGATGAATAGGTAGGCAATAATCAGAAAATGGTAGATCACTATCAGATCAGGTTAGTAAACACTTAACTTTAACATCAAGGATAAAGAAAAGGAAAACAGCAAAACAACAATCTCATCATTTTAATCACAAACTCACAACACAAGATGGAAAAAGAGATGACAAAAATAACTTATAAGGGGAAGAAGAAAGGGATGGAATTATTTTAATCTAAGTACATAAGAGGCTATCAGAAAATGGACTATCTCAGCTATAAGATTTTTTCTATGAACCTAAGGGTAACCACTAATAATTAGAACAGAGATATTTATGATAAACAAGGAGAAAATGAAGAAAACCAACTGAGAAAACTACCTAATCAATTGGTAGTCTGAAATACACAGGATGAGAAACAAAGGACATGCAGGAGAACCGGAAGCATTCAATAATATGGCAGTATTAAGCCCTCATATAGCAATAATCACTCTACATGTAAATAGATTGAATTCTTCAATCAAAAGACATAGAGTGTCAAGATGGATTAAGAACAAGACCCAACAATATGCTGCCTTCATGAAACACATCTCAGCTCTAGAGACAAACATAGGCTCAGAGTGTAGGGATGGAAGACAATACTCCAAGCTCATGGCAAACAAAACAAAGCAGGTATTGCCATACTTATATCAGACAAAGTAGACTTCAAGATAAAACTGGTAAACAGAGATATGGAGGTGCAGTATATAATGATAAAAGGGACTCTCTATCAAGAAGACGTAACACTTATAAACATGTATGCGTCCAACACAGGGGTATCAAAGTACATAAAGCAACTATTAACAAACCGAAAAGGAGCTATCAACGACAACATACTAATAGTGGAGAACCTCAACACCCCACTTACACCAATGGATAGATCATCCAGACAAAAAGTCAACAAGGAGATAGTGGACTTAAAAGAAAATCTCGAGCAGATGAACTTAATAGATATGTATATAGCACTCCATCCAAAAATAGCAGAATACACATTCTTCTCAGGCAACAATCTCAATGAAACATTCCTAAGGGTAGACCTATATTGGGAAATAAGGCAAATCTTAATAAATTTGAGAAGATTGAAATCACATCTACTATCGTTTCCAACCATATTGCCATGAAACTAGAAATCAACTACAATAGAAAAGCTGGAAAAGGAACAAAAATGTGGAGACCAAACTACATGCTACTGAACAACAAATGGATTATCCAAGAAACAAAAGGAGAAATCACAAAAATATTTGGAGACAAACGAGAATGAAAAGACACCATACCAACTCTTCTGGGATGCAGCAAAAGTGATCCTAAGTGGGAAATTTATAGCAATACAGGCCCACGTTAACAAACAAGAAAATGCTCAAATAAACAATCTTAAACTACACCTGGTAAAATTAGAAAAAGAAGAACAAACAAAGGCCAAACTCAGCAGAAGGAGGGAAATAATAAAAGTTAGAGAAGAAATAAGTGAAAGTGAAACAAAAAAGACTGTAAAAAGGATCAATGAAATACAGAGCTGGTTCTTTCAGAGGATAAACAAAATTGACAAATCCTTAGCCAGACTCACTAAGAAGAAAAGAGAGAAGGCTCAAATAAATAAAATTAGAAATGAAAGAGGAGAAATTACAATGGATACTGTAAAAATAAAAAGATTATAAGAGAATATTATGAAAAACTATACAGCAACAAACTGGACAATCTAGAAGAAATGGATAAATTCTTAGACTCTTACAATCTCCCAAAACTGAATCAAGAAGAAATACAGAATCTGAATAGACCAATCACAAGTGAAGAGATTGAAACAGTTATCAAAAACTCCACAAAAATGAAAGTCCAGGACCAGATTGCTTCTCTGGAAAATTCTACCAAACATTCAAACACAATGTATTACATATTCTTCTCAAACTATTCCAAAAAATTGTAGAAGACAGAAATATTTCTAACACATTCTAAAAGGCCAACATCACCCTGATCCCAAAACCAGATAAGGACAGCACAAGGAAGGAAAATTACAGGCCAATATTGCTGATGAACATAGATGCAAAAATCCTCAACAAAATATTGGCAAACCAAATACAGCAATACATTAAAAAGATCATACACCGTGATCAAGAGGGATTTATACCAGGGGCACATGGATGGTTCAACATCCACAAATGAGTCAATGTGATATGCCACATTAACAAAAGGAGGAAGAAAAACTACATGATCATCTCCATGGATGCAGAGAAAGCATTTGACAAGATCTAACATCCATTCATGATAAAAACTCTCAATAAAGTGGGTATAGAAGAAAAATACATCAACATAATAAAGGCCATATATGACAAACCCACTGCCAACATCATGTTCAATGGGGAAAAAGTGAAAGCCATCCTGCTGAGAACAGGAACAAGACAAGGATGCCAACTCTCACCACTCTTATGCAACATAGTACTGGAGGTTTTGGCCAGAGCAATTAGGCAGGAAAAAGAAATAAAAGGAATCCAAATAGGCACTGAAGGAATCCAAATAGACACTGAAGAAGTGAAACTCTTGCTCTTTGCAGATGACATGATTTTGTATATAGAAAACCCTAAAGGGCCCATCAGAAAGCTATTAGAAATAATCAACATCTACAGCAAAGTTGCAGGATACAAAGTGAACTTACAAAAATCAATTGCATTTCTATATTCTAATAATGAAGTAACAGAACAAAAACTCAAGAATACAATCCCACTTACAATCGCAACAGAAAGAGTAAAATATCTAGGAATAAATTTAACCAAGGAGGTGAAAGACCTGTACAAGGAAAACTATAAGACATTACTGAAAGAAATCAATAAAGACATACAGAAATGGAAAGATATTCCATGTACATGGATTAGAAGAATAAACATGGTTAAAATGTCCATACTATCTAAAGTAATCTACAGATTCAATGCAATCCCAATAAGAATCCCAATGACATTCTTTACAGAAATAGAACAAAGAATACTAAAATTCATGTGGGACAACAAAAGGCCCCGAACAGCCAAAGCAATTCTGAGAAACAAGAACAAAGCTGGTGGCATTGCAGTCTCTGACTTTAAAACATATTACAAAGCTATGGTAATCAAAACAGCATGCTACTGCTACAAAAACAGACACACAAATCAATGGAACAGAATTGAAAGCCCAGAAATAAAACCGCACATCTACTGACAGCTAATCTTCAACAAAGGAATCAAGAACATAGAATGGAGAAAGGAAAGCCTCTTCAATAAATGGTGCTGGGAAAACTGGAGAGCCACATGCAAGAGAATGAAAGTAGATCATTATCTTTCTCCATACACAAAAATAGACTCAAAATGGGTCAAAGACTTGAAGGTAAGACTTGAAACCATAAAACTTCGGGAAGAAAATATAGGCAGTACACTCTTTGACATCAGCCTTAAAAGGATCTTTATAAATATGATGTCCACTCAGACAAGGGAAACAAAAGAAAAAATAAACAATTGAGACTTCATCAGACTAAAGAGCTTCTGGAAGGCAAAGGAAACCAAGATCAAAATGAAAAAACAACCCGCCAACTGGGAGAAAATATCTGTAAATCATATATCTGACAAGGGGTTAATCTTCGTAATACATAAAGAACTCACACAACTGAACTACAAAAAAAATAAACAACCCAATGAAAAAGTGGGCAGAGGATATGAAAAGACATTTTTCCAAAGAAGATATACAGATAGCCAATAGCCACATGAAAAGATGCTCAACATCGCTAATCATCAGGGAAATGCAGATCAAAACTACACTTAGATATCATCCTATGCCTGTTTGAATGGCTATAGTCACCAAGACGAAAAATAATAAATGTTGGAGAGGTTGTGGAGAAAAGGCAGCCCTCATCCACTGCTGATGGGAATGCAAACTGGTGCAGCCACTTTGGAAAACAGTATAGAGATTTCTCAAAAAGTTAAAAACAGATTTACCATATGACCCAGCTATCCCACTACTGGGTATTTATCCAAAGAATTTGAAATCAACAATACAAAGAGACTTATGCACCCCTATGTTCATTGCAGCATTATTCTCAATAGCCAAGATGTGGAAGCAACCCAAGTACCCATCCCCACCAATTGATGATTGGATAAAGAAGATGTGGGATATGTATATGCTACTCAGCCACAAAAAGGACATATTCATCCCATTCGCAGCCACATGAATGGACCTTGAGGGCATCATGTTAAGCAAAACAAGCCAGGCAGAGAAGGACAAACACCATATGATTTCACTCCTGTGTGGACTATAAACAAATTTATGGACAAAGAGAAAAACTTAGTGGTTAACAGGAGGAAGTGGCGGAGGGTGGGCACAAGGTGTGCAGGGGCACATTTGTATGGTGTTTGACAAATATTAATGTACAACTGAAATTTCACAGTGTTATAAACTATTTTGACCACAATAAAAAAATTAAAATAAAATGACTTGAGTCTTTTCTTCGGTCATAAATTTTTTACATTTCTCTCACAGGCAAAATGCATTCATTTTTTTCCCCAAACGCCACAAAATTCTCATCTCAGTATAAAACCTTTTCAAAGTCTAGGATCTCATCATTTAAATCAAGTCAGGTTTAGACAAGATTCTTTAAGTACCTCTGCTGATCTTTGAAAGCAAAGACGCAATTTATCTGCCCCCCATTACACCCAGCACACAATGGTTGAGAAGACATTCCAGTTCAAACAGCGAGAAGATGGGAGACAAAAAGGGGTCACTGATCCCCAACAATGTTGGAAGTCCTTTGATTAGTTTTCAAAGCCTGGAAATATTTCTCTGTGATTCTTGTTTTTTTTTATTTTATATGATCTTTGTATGTCTTAGTTCAAGCTGGCAATGTTTCTACAGAGATAATTATTTTATGAAATTTGTGAGTCTTAAAAATCTAATTGAGTTTCACTCTATGAGCACAGTGAGATAAGCCCCTTCTAGGGATATACCCTTCTGGACCTTGGATTCCTGCTAACATGAGTGAGGGGACATGCCCTTGATCTTCCTAGAAGCCCCATTGTGTTATGGAGAGAATCTGAGAGGCACACCCTAAATCTCTTTGGTGGGTACTTTTGTTACTGAATGGTACTCTGAGGTACCATCTTTATTCTTTTTTAGATAATACTGAAATATTTACAGTCACATCCTCAGCTTTAGTATTTCAAGAAAATTTTCTACATTTTCTTACAAGTTTCACCTGTAGCATCCTCAAAATCCAAGATTCTATGAACAGTGTATTGAAGGCACTTTAAGTATTCACTAACACTCTCCTCGAAGTCCACTCTCCATTTCCTAAGCCACTCACATTTTTTAGGCTTTTGTTAAGTAGCACAAAACCCCTAATTAAAGAGGTATCAATTGCCTATTGCTGTGTAACAAATGACCCTGAATTTAGCAGCTTAAGATAAAAAAAAAATGTTATTCCACATTTTGGGGGGTTCAGAAATATGGGAGCTGCTTAACTGGGTGGTTCTGGCTCAGGGTCTGTCATAAAGCTGTACTCAAGCTATTGCATGGGGCTGCTATCAACTCAAAGCTCAACAGGGGATCAATTAGATAGAAGCTTATTCCCCTGGTGGCTTCCCATTCCCCAGTGCTGTCTTGACATGACAGTGGACTTTCTCCAGAGCAAGTAATTAGAGAGAGATAACAAAATAGTGTTCTCAGCATGGAAGCTTCAGTCATTTCATAACCTGATTTCGCAACTGATATCCCATGACTTCTGCTGCATTCTAGTCAATAGTCACTCACTAAGTGTAACCCACAAGGGAAGCAAAATTAAGCTCTGTCTCTTCAGGGAAGAAATAGAGAATTGGTGGATATATCTTTACAACTACAACATCATACATCATATTTGGTTCAAGAATGGCCATACAACTTAAATAGATTGATAACTATGTGTGCAATTTCTTCCTCAATCATGATACTAGAGTTGTAGCGAGGACACTGTTACCTACTGACTGGGATAATGACCAGAGGAAGCCTGGCAAAAAGCTATTAAGGACGTCAGACTTACTCTCAGACCAATACTCGCTTCAGACATAGGTAGGAATGAAACATTTCCGTTTTTTAAACTACTTAATTATTAAACTATTTTTTTGTAAAGGACCTAAACTTACTATAGGGAATATTTGTTGGAAAAGATTGAGAAACATAACAAAGACTTACCCCTTGAAAATACACCAGGACCTGTTAATTTCATGTGAAATCTTTCAGTCCTTCAAACAGAAAATACATGCATATACTTGTTTGTTCAAGAAAATAGTAAAAAATTGAGACTTACTTTTCTGAATCTACTATGACAAATACAGCACCGGGAAGATCAATTTCACTGTAGGATAAAGATGAATATCCACCAATTAAGTATTAAGAAATATAACCCAGCATGATGTAATTCATTTCTTTCCAGGAAGGCAAAAAATGTCATACATATACATATACATATAATTTCTTGTATATCTTGATGTGATTTTGAAATATTTATCTTTTCCCAAGTGATTAATTTGCTTCTTTTTAAAAGTTGGATTTATGAAATGGTTCTAGTCATAAAATACTTTCACAAATAAAACTCTTTCTTTATGGTTCCACGTATAAGGAGCTTGGAAGTCACCACTCTATCCTGACAACAAGTAAAAAGCTGAACAGACAGAAAAATCAACAACTCTTCTAGGATCTGTAAGAGAGGGAAAGACACATGGCAAACTGCTGTCCCCAGGATTGGAGAGACAGACAGACAAATACAGGGAGTCACAGTTCACCAGAGCAGAAACTACCACTGGAACCAGGTTCACGGTAGGAAAACCTGAAATGTAATTGACAAAGTGCTGGAAGCTCAATGCAGATAAGGCTGAGAGTTAAAAAGCCCAGGGGGACCTGTTAGAGGATAGCTCCCAAGAGTTTTGTGAGATTTACTTCCAGGAGCTCAAATAGTTTCTCACAATAAACATCTGAGAAAAGTCCCCTTGTGTTTTTGGCAGGGAGAGGGGAAAAAGGACATTTTTTAAATATGCCAAAGCACTCTGTTCTTCTTAAAAAGGCCCCCTCTTAGGAAGAACTAGTTAAACAGGGCCTGACCTGCTGAAGTATTATCAGAGCCTAACTGACCTGGGGGATGGAAATACACAACTCCAGTCAGCAATAGCGTATCACATGGGAACAGGGAAATACCCAAATTCAGCCCACTTTAGCCACCCTCTAAGGGAGAGGAAGAAACTGAGAAACTCTTGTGAGGTACACGGTGCAGGGGCATAGGCTCACTAAAAGATTGACACTTCATCATAGGACTACAAAATTCTTCCTCATCCCCACATCTCACCACCACATTACTAAAGCCTGTTTACGAAAGTTCCTTTTACCCAGTACGTCATGTCTGACTAACAAGAAAAAATTACAAGGCAAAAACCCAAAATTTGAAGGAACAGAGAAAGTAACAGAACCAGACATAGCAAGGGTGCTGGATTAACAGACTGAGAATTTAAAATAACTGCAATTAATATGCTAAGGGTTCTAATGGATAAAGTAGACAGCATACAAGAACAGATGGGCAACATAAGCAGACAGATGGAAATTCGGAGAAAGACTCAAAAAGAAATGCTAGGGATAAAAAATACTGTAACAGAAGTGAAGAATGCCTTTGATTGGCTTATGAGTCAATTTTCCATGGCTGAGGAAAGACACTCTCAGCTAGAGGATGTATCAAGAATCCTCAAAAATCGAAAAGTAAAGAGAACAAACTGAAATAATCAAACAAAATATCCAAAGCCTGTGAGACATCTATGAAAGTATAACATACACGCAATGGGAATACCAGAAGGAGAACAAAGAGAAAAAACGAGAAATATTTGAAAGAATAATGACTGAGAATTTCCCCAAATGAGTTTCAGATACCAAACCACAGATCCAGTGGGATCAGAGAACACCAAGCAGAATGAACGCCAAAACCCCCACACCAAGCCATACTGTTTTCAAACTACAGAAAATCAAAGATAAAGGAAAAAATCCTGAAAGACGGCATATCAAAATAAACCCCAAAACTCAACTTTGTACCAGTGATAGAGGAGCAAAGGTAGGAATTACACTTGACTTCTCCTCAGAAACTATGCAAATAAGAATGGAATGAGGTGAAATATTTAAACTGTTGAGAGAAAAAAGACACCCAGAACATTGACAATACCAAATGCTGGCGAGGATATAGAGCAACAGGGACTCACTTGTGTTGCTGATAGGATTGCACAAATGGTATAACCAAGACAGGTCGGCAGTTCTTTACACAATTAAACGTACTCTCACCATAAGTTCCAGAAATTGTGGTCCTTGGTAATTTCCCAAAGGAGCCGAAAATGTAAGTTCATGGAAAAACCTGCGCGTGAATGTTTATAGTGGCTTTGTTCATAACTGACAAAATTTGGAAGCAACCAATATGCCCTGAGTAGGTGAATAGATAAGTAAATCGTGGTACATCCACACAGTGGAATGTTAATCAGTGCTAAAACTAAAAGAGCTATCAAACCATGAAAAAACACAGAGGAAACTTCAATGCATATGACCAAGTGAAGGAAGCCAATCTGAAAATGCTACATACTGGATGATTCCAACTATATGACATTCTGGAAAAGGCAAAACTATGGAGACAGTAAAAAGACTGGTGGTTGCCATGGGTTGGGGGATTGGCGGAATGAATAGGAGGAGCACAGAACATTTTTAATACAATGAAAATACTCTGTATGCTACCATAATGATGGTTACATATCCTCATCCATTTGGAACATACCATACCTAAAGTGAAACATAGTGTAAACTGTGGACTCTGAGTGATTATAATGTGTCAATGTAGCTTCATCAACTGTAAGAAACTTACCACTGTGGTGGGGGATATTGATAAGAGGAAAGTTGATGCATATGTGAAGGCAGGAAACATATGGGAAAGCTCTATACTTTCTCCTCAAATTTGACATCAACCAAAAACTTTTCTAAAAAAAATTGTCTTAATAAAAAAAGTTGACTCATTAATTAAAATCTTTCTAAAAAGAGTTTTCTATATACATAATCATACTCTAAAATATATATCTCAAATAATAATTTTACTTGGTATTTATTCATGCATTTGTTGTCTTGTGCTTGTTTTACTTATGTGACTTTTTTCAACTGTACTTTTTTGAAATGATCTTATGAGTTTTATTCGCCAGCTATTTTATTCAAGATTTCATCTTGGTTTTTGGTTAATAAAATAAAAAATTGTGACCTTTTGATTCATTCTATTTTGTGGATGAATACAAAAAATTGTATCCATATTATCTTAGTTTCATGCAAAGCTCATAGGAAATTGTGAAAAATCGAATGTTCCCTTTTTCTTTCCTCTCTGCTTATATATATTTGTGTAAATATGTATGTTTAGGTTTGTAAGTGTGTGTGTAAATCTTCAGGCCATATATTTTCAAAGGTGCTTTTTTGCCTTCATTCAGGAAGGCAAAACGGTTTAAACATTTCTATATTCAGCAAATATATTCCTACAAATAATTATAGTATACCAGACAGACCCAGTCAGAGCATCAACAACAACAACAAAAGTTATAATAATAATCCAATATGTTCTTAAGAAGATGGATATTGTTAAAGTCACACAATTTTTATGGAACTGTCATAGATAAAAAAACAGCTTTGGTACAGATACAATAGATAACTTTTTTAGCTTTTCTTAAAAAAATAGTTACTAGAGACTTGACATTCTATTTGAGATTCTTTAGTTAGTTCTGTCTTGAAACCAATCTTTATTAAAAAAACACTCAAACAAGCCTAACTAACCACTATATAACCCTATAATCAGTAGAGAAAAACAATTGGAATCTACAAAATTCTTCTATAAATTAATGAGTGCCAGAGTAAGGTAGGTGGCTAATATTAAGACAATCAACTATTCAATGTGCCTGTCTGTACAATTAATTTCCTCATCTCATTTCTAAGTTTTATGCAACCATAGATCATTGGTATAATTAATTTGCTAAAGTTCATGTTAATATTATTTGAATATTTTACCTATATTCATCCAAATTACATATGAGGTATCGTTGCTGAAATAAATAACTTTTTTTCAAAGAAGAGTAAATTTTAACAATTGCAAAATAATTGAGAAATTGGAAGAGAGATTAAAGAAAAGTATTAATATTATATATTAGTGTATTTTGTGGTTTTATACAAATGACTTTTTGTATATCTAAGTTGGAATATGGTAATTATGCTAAAACTACACATGTCAAAATAATACATTTATGTTTTTAGGAACTGTAAATAGAATATTTATAAGTTGGGTAATAATGCAAGTCGCTTGATTTTTTTCCATGAATCTTGAAATTTGTCACTGTCCAATTTAGATAAATGTGTTTTCTAAAGTTTCCAAATTAAATTTGCATTGTCTAAAAGTCTTGCTTGGTTCAACTGGAGAGAAAATTTTGTTTGTGTAAGTGAAAGCTTGTAGTTGTGCTTCCCAATTCATTGTTCAATAAGCAGATTGATTTGCTGGGTGTGAGTTCCAAGATTTTAAAAAATGAATTAAAAAATTATGATTGTGAAAGTACAATAATTGGTTAGAAATAAATGAATGGTAATGTTTTCTTTCTAGCTTATGTTCCAGATGTGGTTGACTGAATTATTGATCCTGATTTTTCACTCCATAGGAAGGATTATACATCTAAAGACTTGCCATGGCTTCATGGTGGCAGAGTGCACTTCCTTACCTCTTGACTTTCAGTTTGACTGTATTACTTGTTTTGGTCAATTTAATATTGATGGATGTGAAACAAACAGAGGCTTCAAATGCACTTATGTAGTTGGATTGTCTTCTTGACCTCTGAGAAGACCCTGTCTCAGATCTGAGAGACAGCTATGAGAGATCTGAACTCAATACGCAGGTTGGAGCCAAGTGCCTCTGTGCCCAGACTAGACCAGCCAAGACAAACAAGTTGCAAAAGCGTGATGAGAAATAAATTCTCAACAGGTGATTGTCATTAACAAGCGGAAGATTATCATCTGCCAGCAGTTAGACCCCATTGGTGGAGAAATCATTATCACAGGCATGCCGGGATAGGAGAGACTTTGTTTTAAGGTAGATTTACAATGTGAAGAATGCAAAATTTAGAAACAGAACAACTTTAGAAAGCAGTTTGACATTTTGTAGTGGGGTTAAAATGCTGATAATTTATGATAAAGCAATCTTACCCCAGATATATAACCTAGAGAAATGCATACGGGTCCTGAGGACTTACATGGTAGCATTATTAATTTTAGGCAAAAATTGAGTCATCTCACAGGTCCATTAAAAGCTGAGGGGATAATTAAATGGTACTATGTTCACAGAGTGAGATACTTGACAACAAAGAAAACGAATAAACTACAGTAATAGGCAACAGCATAGATAAGTTTAAGTGAAACGACATTGATTATCCCTAAGCTTTTGTGAAGGGGGTGGGCATAGAGAGGCTTCTGTACCTTGGAAATTATAATAATTCTCTGGACATTTATGTTTCAAGTACTTTCTAATACCTCTATTAAATAATTCAGTTTTTTTAAAAAAAGAAGAAATGTGAAGATGTAGCAAGAAAATAGTCGTCTAGAAACCAGGAACCAAATCTGCCAGCACCTTCATCTTACACTTCCCATCCTCTAGAACTGTGAGAAATAAATGTTTCTGGTTTAAGCCAGTCTATGGTAATTTGATATAGAGCCCAAGCTCACTGAGACTAATGGCTCACTGAATATTTTTTCTAGGGTTTTTTTTTTCTCTTTCCACACATTATCATGTTATGGAAAATGTCTATAATAACATTATAATAATAGCTACTTAATTAAGAAAATTATTTTCTCGAAATGCTTTATTGAATAACATATCATCCTCAGTTTTCTAAATCAGTGTTAGTTTCATGGACCAATATCATCTACCTGTGGAGTTCACATTTACCAACAATTGGACACACTCTTTCTTTCCTCTTTCCACATATTGTAACCTGACCTCCCTGTCAAAATTATACTCATGATTCAAAGATATTTCATGGCATTTTACATTTCTGTGCTTTTGAAAATGCTGTTGACTCTATCAGGAGTGTCTCTTCTCCATTTCTTTCCTTGAACAATTTCTACATATTCTTCTCAATCTTCTCCTCTGAAAATCATCTCATACTCTTTCCCAATCTTCCAAGCAGCCTATCAGTTGTTCCTCTTCTAAATCATCACACTAAACTGTAATATTTCAACATAGTATGCATGTTATATTGTAACTATTTTTTGCATAATTATTCCCCCACAAGAATATTATTTTCTTAAGGTTAGCAACAATGTCCTTAAAAAGTATTGTCCGTACAATTAGGTTATGAGAAATTTTACAGTTGGTTATTTATCCAAATTAAATTTCTTATTTTTTCTACTCTTTCTCCAAACCTGAAAGCTTGTTTGTTTTCATTCATGTTTGGAACAATCTTAAATCTTTCACGAGATCACATAATCACTTCTGACTTGTGGGAAAAAAGATGCAGGAGGACAATGTTTGGTTCATTTTACTCATGATCTTTGCTGCTGTTCCTTTGGATAAAATTGCTAATAAGCATTGGTCTCCATAATCTTATCTAGTTTGAGGATGTTCGTGCTGTAGATGGGCTTAACATACCCATCCAAGCAATCTTCCGTGGTGAGTTTGTATTTATTATCCAATTCCATTTCTCCATCAATGACTGTTTGAAGCAGGGTCCCAGCTTCTGAAAAATGGCCCAAGAGTCCTACTAAATATCTAAGATAATTTTCTCAAACTTTCTGTTAAAGATTTATCTTTTCTTCATCAAAATGCTAGTCTCTTTCCTCTACTTCTCAATTAACTGCTTAGCTTAGTTATCTAGAATGATTATAACACATCACATCTCCTTACTTTTTCCCTTTCAGCAGATAGAATGTATATACATAGTTTTGAGCTCTATGCTAATCTTTAGGAATAATATGTTATATTTCCTGGTATAAGACGGGGGAAATAGATGCTACAGCAAGTCATTTTTCACTAATAACTCACTTATTTCTGAATCTTTTGCATGTGGTTTAATCGGGTCTACCATACTCGATATGTGGTAGATTCTCTTTCTTTTTTTGAAACCTCCTTCCTACTGTGACATTTAACTGTTTCCCTAGTTTAAATGCCATCATAGCCCTTGGTGAACAGAGTTCTTATTAGAGAAAATTACCTGATTGTTCCACCTCTTGCTCTTGCATGAAGATATTGTATAAGAGATCTTCTTTACATCATATTTGCATGCAGGAAAGTTTATTGATATTTACTAGTTTGTGTTTCTATTTTATCATTGTTATATCTTAAAACATGAAGCATAAAATATCTATAATAGATTTTTGTGCAGTCTGCACATATACTTTCAAATTAAATAACACAATAAACAAAACCACGTAATCTTTTCCAAGGAGACAGACTAGAATATATAAGAGCCGTCCTTCTCCCCATGGAATGCCCTTCCTTAATCACAACTCCTGCCTTCTCTAACAATAATCGCCAATCTGAATTTTAATTTTCTCCATAGTTTTACAAATTGTTGTAATAGCCTATATAAAACATCTAGTTTAGTTTTACTTTTTTTTGAACTTCATGAAAATTGAACCAACCTAAATTTATTCTTTGTGGAACTTTATGGTTGAAAGGTTTATTGATGTCATTATTTGCAGCTGTAATTTGTTTATTTTCATTGCTGAAATGTATCCCAGTATGTGAGTATGGCACACATTATTTGTTTGCTTTCATTTCCATGATTATTTTGATTGTTCCTGGTTAGGAGATATTATAAACAATGGCACCATAACATTTTTGTATATGTACAAAATGGACACAATTAATCCTAAAGCATATAAATAGGTGTGAAATTATTGGGTCACACATTTTGTATATTTACCAGAAAATGCCAGAATGCTTTGCAAAGCAGTTGGACCAATTTACACCCCCATTTCTGTTGCCCCACATCTTCAATATACAGACAAATCTATGTACATGCAATGTTATTTCAGAGTGCTCATAGTTTTATTCCCCTGTGTAGTCAGTCTTTCAGTTTTCAAATGTTCGTTGGCCGTTTGAGTTTCCTGTTTTGTGAAGTCCCTGTTAAAACCTTTTCATATTTTTCTGTTGAATTAGATTTCTTCGTATTGATTTGGAAAGTCTTTTATGTGGTCAGTCTTATACTTATTTAAGAAGTCAGTATTATTAGGCAGCCAGTCACAACAGCAACAACAGCAAAATATTTTGGAGATACAATTAACTCCTAATAGCTATACAATTTTTTCTTCACTTTTAAAAAAAAGAATTATTCCCTGAAAATGAAAATTCTGTTGTTGGTGGGTTTTAGGGTATTTTTCTTTACATGTACAAATAATACGGATATATTGTAATCCTTTGTCTAAAAGTAAAACTGTAATCTGAAAGAAAAACTGTAACAGTTAAAATATACACTTTTAAGTATTATGATTGATTTCTATAATGTGACAAACGGCACGACTGAATTTTGGGAAATAGAAATCAACTGAATCAATAGAAATCAGCTAATATATTGAATTTAATTATTTACAATATATTTAATAACTCTATTGTTAAAGAGAATAACTACTTTGAGTTTATAGGTCATCATTTGAATTAACATGGAAAATGTATGGAGTAGTGTTCAGATGAAATATAAATATGTGCATTATTGCATAATATTCAAATAGATTTGCACAATTGAAGTCATATTCTCAGAACAATTGAAATATACAAGTATTTTTGATTATAGATAAATCTGTTGTGACTCTATTTCTATAAATCCTACTCAGTTAAATAATCTGGTTCTTAACACAGCTACATGATGATAAGCAATTATTTTAGGTAAATTTTCCCCTATCAAATGACTGCTTGAGTTAATTTATTAAATTGGTCTTCATTTTGATTCCATATATGCAAAGATATCCTTCACTTAATCAAAGTAAGCACTTGAGATATTTCATTTCCCTTTAAACTCTCATTTTCAATTTCATTTTATTTGAAACAAAGGTAGTTATTATAATCTGGAAACCAACTTGTGTATGTAATATACATTCATTTGAATACAATGATATGCTATAAATTCATTTGCATGTACAATAATTCTGAATAAGTTGATTTTAATTGTTTCCGAAAAATCACTTCTTCTCTTCCTCTGGCATATTTTATGCAGTTCTGGTCAATAGCATTTTGCACAGTGAAAATTGTCCAGTCAAGATAAGAAAGATGACAAGGGAGGAAAGAATAATATTTTATGAAGCAGTTTATTATTAAGAAATATTTCTGGAAAGACAACAGGATATAGATGATTTTATGTCATGAAAAAGGAAACAACAGACCTAGATACACTTTTTTATCCTGTGGAGCCAGGAATTATTCCCAAGAGTATCAATGTGCCATTCAGATTACAGGAGTGGAAATAAGCCAGTCATTAGAAGAGGGAATCCATTTGTATGCTGTGACAGAGCAGCCATTGAGGTTGACGAGAGAAGTAGGGTACTTCCCACAGTTAGGTTATCTGAAATGACTGGCACCATTCTGATAAAAGAGTCAGACGTCATTAACAAGCTTGAAACATCATCAGTGCTAGAATGAATAAATGGATTCTTAACTAGGAAACTGACCTAAAAAATGCGTTAAATCAGGTAGATAATATAAGGAGTACTGTTGATGGAGCTTAGTGAGTAATTGACTGCAATAGTTTACACGTTTAGAGATGTGAATCTGAATTGCCTTAGAAATAGGCTAGGGAAATAGAAATGAAAATATAGATCTGAGAACATGACAGGTAGAAAAATGACCTCCAAGTTGGTAGGTAAATTGATTGTGTAGGGGCTGATAACTATGTTACTTTTAGAAAGTGATCTTGCGGAGAAAGTTTTAAGGAGAAAATTAGAAAGAGTTTGGTTGCTTTCTGTGTGAATTTTAGAGTGATATATTTTAACACGAATGGCTGGCATGAAAATGCTGGTCTTTGTTTGAATATAGAGTTCACCTCAAACAAGAACTGTCTTCTGTTGAAGATACAAATTATAGATAACCACCCATTTCTAAGAAAAATAGTTAATTCTAATTTGGGACTGCTAGACCTAGTGGTAGTTGTGTTAACCAGCATAGGTACATCCCTCACCATTAAAAAGAAGTACCAGGCTATAAGAAGATAAAATGAGTTAGACAACACTTCTTATTAGTGTTGTTTGTTGTCATAAATTACAAAAAGGAAAGTTTCACAGTGAAATTGAATTTATTTAAATGTTACCTGTGATACCAGTAAATACGCATACTGCATAACTCCACAGTATTTCTTATAGATTGCCTTTGCTGGCATGAAACATCAGCTGCTTGAACTTAAATCATAATGTGGGAGCCTTAATTTGGTTTTAGAATTAATTCTATTTGAAAGGGTTTAGAACATGCTCTTTTATTGCAAAGAAGACAAAGTGCAATTAAAATTCTACGTTGATGCTCAGAGTGTCACTGATGCCAAGCGATGTTCTGCCCTTTTTGCACAAGATGTATGACACGATTTTGTTCTTTGCTCTGAACTGTAAGTCTTGTTTTTATTCCCATGGTGATGGCTGGACTCCAATTATTGGGAAGTAAATGGATTCTAATTATAATTGCATAACTGTGTGAAACTGGGACTCTGGTAATCCTTCAAATAAGGAAGAAATATGGAACTGACATTTTGAGGAAGACAATAGGTCTTAATATGGTGGGAAAGAATCAAGACTTGCAAACAAAACCAAACCACAAATGCAGCATCCTAATAGGTGAATTGGCGGTGATTGTGACAGTGGTGCCTTCCACTGTTCGTCTCCCAATCCTACTGCTTATATTTGATTCTCAGGCAAGTAGCTTTCTGAAGTCTTAGAGGATCAAATATACTCAGTCAATAGAGCAGTTTAGCATTGGAGAAACGACTGGGTGAAAAATAAGACTCAAAGACAGGTCAAACGCTAAAGAGGAGAGATGTGGAGACTGTTTTGTACAAGGTGCAATCTGCATGAGAGAGAAGAGGGATGAACATTTGGAAAGGTTTTCATGATGTACAAGACTTTTACAAATCTATTATTCGATTTGACTGCTACAAAGCTAACTGAAGTGGGAAGAATGAGAATTTTGTTACTATACAATCAGAGGGAATTGCATTGTATTTGCTGTAAAGTGCTGAGAGGTTGTGTTTCTCCAGCTCTAATGCATGTAGTTAATTGCAGCACCACGCCTTCACACCCGGCTGATAAAACTCCAACATGGGTGTTGGTTTAGCACCATCATCTCTGAGTGGTCTTACTACTTATTCTGGTCAAAATTCCTGTTTATAAAACGTTTTATGGCTTAACTTTATATCTGAAGAAATAACTTCTGTTCATCAGTGAATCTCATAAAAGTTGAAAAAATATAGACAGATGATTTTGTTTATTGGTTGGTTTACTGTTCTTAGTTGCAAAACAACCACTTTAAAAATATCTATTTCCTTGACAAATATACTTTCCTGAAGTAAGGAATGGAGAAAGGTAGAAAATAAAACACTATTATTCATATTCAAAATATTAAAATAATTTAAAAATAATATAGTATCATTATATAACATATATATGTATCGTTACATTGGCCATCCAGTTGAAACACTATAGCTCAAAGTGCAGTATTCCTTAAAGTATTCACTCCAAAAATCTATATACTTATTTAAATAATGCTACCTTGTTCAAAATAATTTTGAAATTTACCTTCTATAACTGCTTTTAGAAATATTTCACATAATTTTTAAACAAAGTAGTACTATGCAGCTTGACTATCCCTTATCTTTTCCAGACTTAGTCCTGGATAAGATTTGAATATTGCCCAAAAATAAAAATGATAATTTTTCCATAATTTAAATAAGCACTAAAAATAGATGCAAAATTCTGAAGGCAATGTTTTTGGAGAAAATGCAGTAATAATTTTGATAAATGACATTACCTTAACACTCCCAGGTTATTTTTTAAGATTACATTGGTTAGATATATTCGTTTTAAGATCCATAGCAAACTACTACTTCATAGAAATACCTCTAGTCATGCTTTTTCAGTGGGAACCATAAAAGCAGAGAACATGCCAAATAAATATGTAAATGTAGTGTGTGTGAGTGGGTTTATCTAGAGATTTTTCTGTATTTATACATTATTATAGATTTTTGACCCATCATAGTTATAAAGTCTGTTTACTTAGGAATTCATTTAACAAATGCATCAGACGTACCAGCAGATCTGAAGAAAATAATCAAATTCCTGCTTTACTGATTCAAGAATATAGAAAACATTTCACATTTGGTTCAACTCTCTCTATTCCAAAATGACAAAGAATTTAAATTTTCTACAACCTAGGAAAAGGGATATAGGAAGAAGAAAGAGAGCAGTGTTGGTATAATGGAGTATCTTGTTTTTCCCACATAGACAAATAAAAAATAGAAAAAAAAATATATGTTTTAAAGGCTCTCTTTTCTTAAAATCTATTTGTCTCAATTTATAGATAATTATTCCAACTCTTAAATTCCCTCTATAAATATGTCATTTATTCATTGGTAAACAAATATGTATTAAAAATAAAATAAATAAAATAAAATATGAAACATTTTGATATATTATCAAGAAGAAATGGATAATTGTTTTATAACTGTATTTTGTTGTGTTATGTTGATTTAAGAATATTTAGCCAAACTGTAAAAATTAAAATTTCTTTTAAGCAATCATCCACAAATGCTAATTTGGAAAATAGACACAGTTTAGTGTTAAATAAAACTATTTTGGGAATATGAGGGAAAAACCCAGAGGAAGTAGAAGCACAGAGAAAGGACAGTTAGACTCATTAAAAAAGTAACAATCCAGTGAGGTGGGTAACTCCTCATTAACTAAGAAAAAGCATGCCATTGTGAACTAGACTTAACCCATTGAGAACGCATGCCTCAAGACGGTCTACTCCCATGCTCAAGCTATCCACTGAGAATCGAAATCACGCCTTAATATCCACATTAACATAATTTTGCTATTCCACTTCCATTATTAGTATTTCTTTACTCTTCCAGGACTGTTCTGCCCCAGCAATGGCTCCATGGCTCATTAGGAACTTCCTGGAAAACCATCAAATCTTTACTGGAAAGCTTCAACAAACAATTTACACCCTAAGATTATTTGAATATTTTTCTAAAAATCCTCTCCTGGCTGATTCCTCCAATTCTGGCTGTGGCATGTGATTCCTATCCAATCCTTATCAAGTCCCCACATTTAAAGATTGTCTTAAACCAAACTTACAATTCTTAATAAATTCTGACCTCTTCCTCCACCCCTGCCCCTGTAGACAATACTCCAGAGCTTTGTAAGTTGGTATTTTCCCCTAATCAACAATCTCAGCTTCATCTTATCAACAGATTGTTTTGTTGACATTTTGGGAGCCATATTTCCATACCGTCCATGAAGAAAGAAACAGTTAAATTCTTTTTTCAATGCTTTTGATTTTGAACACACAGTATTTTGAATATCACCATCATTTCTATTCTTTACGATGAAAGTACTGGAAACCTATTTTATTAAAACTTAGTTGACTTGCATTTAAAATACAACTGAAATAAAAATAAAATGTAATAAAGTAACTGTTGTAGTGTACATTTATTCTATTCTAATATTCATTATTTATTTTATATCCTTTATTGTGGATCTATGTGTGTATATACACATATATAAGCAAAGCGATAACTTCCCTCAGAGAGCTTTCATTTTGTGGTTTAAGAGAAAGATTTATAAATAAATAAGTAGATTATTAGTAGGTCATGTGGTGATAAATGCTATTTTCACAAGGAAATAATCCACATGGATATCTAGTGAAAGATTTGCTAAGCAAATTTCCAACATGCTGAGCCAGAAGCTTATCCGACAGATTCAAGGAGGCCAGTGCACCAGCAATGAATTCTGGGAGGCGAATGGGTAGGAGAAGACATCAGAACAGTAGAGGTGGGTGGAGACTTGCATTTTCATCTAGTGGCCTTTTTTGCTTTTGTAAGAACTTTTTTTCTTTAAGTGACTTGAGTAGCCACTGCAGGGTTTTGAAAAGAGCAATGTCATAATCTAAGTGGTTTTTAACTGTTCACCTAGGCCACTGTGTTGAGTATAAACTATAGAGAGCAAGATCACAGCTGAGAGATCAGTAAGGAAGCCATTGCCATAATCCAGACGACAGATAATAAGGACTAAGACCAGGAGGTAGAGAAAGAAGAGACATTTTCCATACATACCTTGAAGGTAGAGCTGATGGCCTTGCTGATGGGAAGATGTGGATGTGAGTGATCCAGAAGAAATCACAAAAGACTCTTAGATTGCATCTTGAGCTAACATTTACTGAGCTGGGAATACTGTAGGAGGAGCTATTTTGGAAGTTGGGAGGCCATGATTTTGGTTTAGGACTTGTTAGATTTGAGATAAATGCAAGTGGAGATGTTAAGGGGGTATTTAAATACTGGAGTTTGAATTTTAATGAAGAAATCCGCATAGAGATGGCCTGTAAGCCCCTAAGATATTATGAATCACTGTTAGAGGAAATGTTGATAGAGAAGAAGCCCTGGACCAATCAAGCTCTTCCATGTGAAGAGGGCAAGAGACATAAAGGGGAGAACAGACATTTAGGACATCCAGGTAAGGATAAGAAGAACTAAGAAACAATGGAGCACAGGGAGAAAAGGACCATGGTTCCCAAGGAAGAGTATTGTAACTAGAGCAAGTGAGGTTGCGTATTAGCCATTGGGAACAGCAACTTGGAGGTAAGGGTTAACCTTGAAAAAAATCTATTTGATGAAAGCTGGATTTAACTGGATTGAGCAGAAAAATGGAGACGAGGGATTGAAACAATAAATGCCGATATACTCTTATGTTAAGGAGATTTACTGAAAAGACATGCGCATGAATGAGAAAAATTGCTGGAATTTTCCTTGCACAAACAAGAAGAAATGAGAATGATTGCACAAATGGAATGGTTGGTCTTAACTAACATTCATCATTAAAAACAAGCAAAAGAACAGAGAATCTAAATAGGATGCATCTAGAATGGTAAATATGGTGGCAGGAGCCTGTGAACAATCTCTTTTAACTGTTTCTTCTCAAATAAGTAGAAACCAGCTGAAAGTTGATGCAAGGGGAGATATTTCAAATTGAAGGAAAGAGAGATGGCAGAAAATAGTTGACTAGGAGAATGGAACAGTGAATTTAATGAAGATAGAAAAGAGTAGCAATATGAGACCGCTTAAGCTTAGAAGTAATCAATTTAAATATTCACATAAAGTATCAAATGAAAAGGTATTTTAAAAGATTATAAACAAAGAAGAAAACATTGACATAGGTGAAAAATAAATTTTAAAAAATCAAAAATAATTTTGATTTTGCAAAAAATAGTCTATTTTGAATGTACTTTTTATATTTTGAAATGTGTTATATTATTTCACTTTATCAATATGTTGTTTTTATTGCTATCATGACATGAAATAATTAAAACTATGTACATGTTTTTATCACATTTAACAAAAAGTAGCGAAGTCAAAATGTTTGCACTTTTTCTGTATTTCAAAATACAACCAAGAAAAACATATGAGTTTGGAATTGTTGGTGTCTCCTAGTAGCTGCCAGCATATAGACAGCATAATATTTTTCCTGGAGAGCAAGAAATTCGTTAGAGCTTTGAATTTTTGGAAAAAATAATTGTAGTAATAAAACAATAGTTTTGGACTCTAGAATTTACATGTGTGCTGCTGACATAAACAGCTATCCTAAGATTGCTCATCTGCGTTTCCTGTGGTGAAGAACAACCTCAAAAGGATTGAAAAAATTATCCAAATAGGGAGCTATGCTACTTGAAGATTATACCCTAGAGCTAATAAAATGAGAAAATATATATAAGAGAGAAGAATTATCAGTCATTATATCTAAACTTAAACTAAACAGTATATTATACAAAATAATTTGAAATTATGTTGGATATATTGTTCTTATTTTTAGTGAAATCTTTTCTCTCAAGTTCCTATGCCCTGCACATCACCACATGCATGGATTATTCTAAGTGACTTTACTAAAATGAGAATAATAATTCCTAGTTAGAGTAACTCAAAACCCAGACGCTTTGGGTGGGGTCCTTACAACTAGAAATTACTAGGAATTCTCTTGAGCTGCAAAGACAATAAATGTTGGCTCAGGCCTCTGATTCCAGGTGGAAAGTTAAAATTATGTGAATGCTTTTTTAATATTTTCATCTCTGCTGAGATCTTTGAAGGAAGTAATTCAAGAGCGTGTCCTCAAAAGGAATTACTAGTCTCTAATAAATTGATTTACCACCTAATTGAGACTATTACTTCACTTTAACTTTATGGTCACCAAAGAACACAAATGTGCTAATCTCTTGGCTTGGATAGAAGGAAACCTAGGAAATAAGCCTATTTATTTATGTTGTATCTACTGCAATATCAGTGTCAGAGAACTGAAAACATTCATAAATGCAGAGTCATCCAGGTAGAGAAATTTGCATACGCAAGTGTCTGGTACAGGAGCGGGTGAATCAGTTAAAAAACAGAAAATCCAGTGCCTCTAGCATGTACAGATCGATAGGAGCTTGGTGTGAGGTGACACAGAGGAGGTAGTCTGGTCACAGAGCTTTAAAAATCACGTTAAAGGAAACAGTCTTTCTTGCAAGCACTAAAGATGATCATTTAAGCATTTTAAAGCTAGGAGGTGATCAATTTATAGGAAACAGATTTGATATAGATAGTAGATGTCTGTACACCAGCTAGAGGTTTTTATCTTTAGGTCAGATGATAGATAATAGCAACTTGCAACAAGTTGGTGGTAGTGAATGGTTTGAGAGAGATTTATAAGGTGGAAATGCCAGGAATCGATGACTAATTCAAATGGAGAATGAACGAAAATGAAAGGTCAAGGATATTGTTTTGATACAAATTATGTGGTGACCCAATAAGTGAAAGTATATACTGGAAATGTTATTTCTATCCAATTAGAGACGTGCATCACTTTAATGAGAAACATCATAGAGTTAACTTTAGAATAACGGCATTCTCAGTTACTGTTGAAAAGTATATCACGGAGGTAAGTATATGGTTAAGAGACACACTGCGGAGAATGACGCCCAAGGAGTCAGGCCCAAGATCTAGTCACCTACCACAACCATTTTCCATTTATTACCAAGGCCTCTGTCACCCCAGGAGTGAACTATCTAATAAATCCGTGCTCCTCTGGCTCTAAACCCACATTACAATGTCCAATAATAAATGAAAGGAAAGCAAATGCTTTTGGTGAATCAGAACACCTAGAAATAATTTTTATAAGCAAGAAAATCTTTCTTACTATTCCTTAAACCTAGATAAGGGATATTTCAAAGGTTAAGAAGTGTACTTGAGGGTTATTTATAACCATTTTATTTTTAGTCAAAACTAAAATGCTTGGGAATTGCAAAAATTTTCAAACAAAGGAATTTCACAGCAGAGTAGTAAAATGGACATTTCTGTCAGAAAAAACAGACAGAAAGAGAGCCGTATAAAACTCTGAGGGCTGCTTTCCAACCCTGTAGGTTCCAAGTCGCTTGTCTCAGGGTCACATTAGTGGCTATTTAGGGACTTCAAGCCACTTTTAAAGCTCTGTTTCCCACAAGTAAATAAAACATGTCCTTACTTTTTTGCAATGTGATGTCTCTTGCTCTTTAATTTCCCCAGATTTGTCACCTATGTTCACAGTTGTATTTTAAGACTTGGCAGGGGTTGGAAAGGTATTATATATACATGTACATACAAATCATATGTTTATACATATATATACAAAAAGACTTTGTAATTAGCCTTTTTTGTTGCTTTTAGATTTTACAAATTAAAATGCTTTATTTTTATTTCATTTTCATGAAATGTATAAAGACCAGGAAAAAAAAAAAAAAGAGAGATAGATATTTATTCAATTGTGTGATGAAGTTAAGTAAACTCTTTCAAGCATATGTGCTCTTTCGTATAAGGGACTGACATGTAAATCAGACAAAGGCTACAACGGCCGGTTGTAAAGCTGTAGCTTTTCAGCCACATTGTTACTCTCAAACCTAGGTTTATTTCTGGGCTAGCACCATTTTTGCTCTAAATACAGTAATGTGTGTAAAACACTGCAGGGGACAATGCCAGTATAAGCCAGTTTATATGATCATGGTAATATATAGAACAAATTTTATCAGAATCTTGATCGATAATTTTTTTCATAATTCTAAGTTAGAGTAAGAGAGTGACTCATGACGTCATTTCTCACACATCGCTTGTACGATTTCCCAAAATTAATTCAATAGATCAAGAGCAACACTTTTCTTTTAGAAAGTTTGCTAAAGCTGGGTCATAGTACTTTACAAATTGCTACTCAAAAAAGTCATATATCAATAAGAGTATATTTGATTTTTAAGTAGCAAAGTTAAACAATGAGGAATAGCTAACATGGTGGTTAAATTTGGCTATGGAAACAAATAAAATACTGCAGAACACCTGTCCAGTCAATCACTCAATATACACAATGCTGTACAGACACCATAAATCCTACAGCAGCTGAACCACATTTGCAGAGAGAATCCTTCACTGAGCATCGCAGGAGAAAATGCCAGAGGAGGACCACTTACGGGGTAGTAAGTGGAATCTCTGAGGTTCTTTGCATTATATTTGAACAGATTCATCGCCTATCCCAAAGAGACAACTTTTTCAAGTAAACCATTCTTGTGTATGGAAAAAGCAAGGGGGCTGCCTGAGTTCCACACTATCTGTATAACAAAGTGCAATGTAGTGGGGTCTCCTAGAGGATTGGTGCTGAGTATGAGCATCTAAGTTTGCCAAGGCTGCCATGTATATTTTTTCCCTTGGTTTATTCATGTTTGAATGTATTTTGAATTTAATGTTTATTTTTCTTTAAAAAGTACTGAAAGCTCATTTTAGAAAAATTAGAAAAGTCAAAAGTTTTATAAGAAGAGAAAAAATTCTATTTATTTCTGTCACTAAAATTTTTAAAATGAAACAGTTTACAAAAGTATCATGTTTTGTATATTATTTGTGTTACTTTTGTACTTACCAGTATAGTGTAAACATTTTCCCTTTCATTATCAAATTATTGAAATTTTAATGAGTATATATTTTGTTGAGTAGTGTGAAGGTTAATTTCACTGTATGTGTCAACTTAGCTACACCATAGTGTTATGTTTGGTCAAATCCCAATAAGGATGTTGTTATAAAGGTATTTTTAAAATGTGATTAACGTTTAAATCGGTACACTTTAAATAAAGCAGATTTGATTCTACAATGTGATTGAGGCTCATATAATCAGTTGTAGACCTTAAGAGGAAGAAATGAGTTCCCCTTAAGAAGAAGAAATTTTACCACTAGATAGCCTTTGGACTTGAGAAATTAACATTAATTCTTCCCTGGTGTCTGCTGGTCTGTCTTGTAGATTTCAGACTTGCCAGGCCCACAACTGCGTGACAACTGGCTTAAAATCTCGCTCTTAAAGTTTCCGTCTCTCCACACACACACACACACACACACACACACATATGCACACAGCCTACTGGTTCTGTTTCTCTGGAGAAACTATTGACCATGACTTTAAGTTTTTGTTTGTTTTTAATTCAAGCTTTTCCCTAATTGGTTTGTATGCAAAAATGCTATGATGAGCATCAGCATCCATTGTACTGCCAGGGACTGTGTCCTTGACATTCCTACACCCTACACAGGTTGCAAATGTAGCCTGCAATTTCAATGAAACCACACTCTATATCTACTTGACATCTTCAGACCATCAGTTTTCATTAACCATAGATCCTTCTCATTTTTGTTAATCGCCGATTATATAGACTTCTTTATTATCCATTTCCTTTGAATGCTAATTTCAAATTTCTATGTTTTCTCTTGCTTGATTTATCCTACAACTATCCTATCCTTCTCAATTTCTCTGGAATTCTATAACACAAAATCAATAGTTAACAAACACACTTCTTCCTTAGTCTCATCAGAAACTGTTCTCACCACCTCCTTGTGTCAATTGAAACTAAGCTCTCCAATACTGCTACAGCCCTCAAGCTCTTTTAAATGGAAGCTACATGTTTTCACAGATTCTAGAGGTAATTTTGGGACTCATCTCAGTGTTCAATGGCATCTCTAAATCAAAATTACTGAATGTAACATGTATATAAAAGAAATGTATTCCCTTGGTAGACATTGGATAACGTCACTGTCTAATTCTCCTAATTTCCTTCAAGAATGATTATGTTTTGGTCATTCTCCATATTTATTGAAAATGTTGCTTCCCATCTCATAGTATTCACTTCCATTCGAAGTGACATTAAAATCAATACTTGTTTGATATCACTTACATCGATTCTTTCTTTTCCTTTTTTTTTTTCTTTTCTGGTGAGGAATATTGGCCCTGAGCTAACAACTGTTGCCAGTCTTTCTCTGTTTTGTATGTGGGACACTGCCACAGCTTGGCTTGAAGAGCGGTGTAAGGTCTGCATGGGGGATTCAAAGCTGTGGACCCCCAGCTGCTGAAGCAGAGGGTGCAAACTTAACGACTATGCCACCGGGCCAGCCCCTTCTTTTTATTTTAACAGACAATTCTTTCCCATGGCAGAGGGATTGCACTTGGTCTCATAGAGCTCACTCTGCCCAAAAAGGTCCTTGACTAATTAAGGGCCAATTACAGTTTTCTAACTCTCCATATAAAATTGCCTAACAATCTAAGCCTGGATAACTAGGGCTCTCCTCAGAGTTATTTTCTTTGGATATTGGGGACTGGTGGTGTCTCTCTTTCAGTTAATATAAATAAGATGTTATGATGTAAATCCAACGTCATAGTAGTTATTCTGCCCTGCTATGGAGAAGGCTTGAGACGGTGGTGCTACGCAGAGCAGAACTCAGAAATATAGAGAATGATAGAGTACCGAAATTGTCATGAATGGTCTCTGATGTCAGCAGTGCCATAAATCAAGTCATTGTTTTTAGTTTCCATTTACATGACCCAATAAATTCCATTTTTGAATGCTTGTTTGAATTGAATTTTTCATTGTTAGAACTTTTTGTTAATAAAAACTATACACAATAAAATGCATAAATCTTCCTACACAGCTCAATAAATTTTTGCATATGGAAAACCACCCAGATTAGTATGGTTTTCTATCATCTAGATCCAGTCCAGCACCTCCCTACCCCACTCACACAGAGGTAACCTGTATTCTAACTTTCATTGCTCCTGATGGACTATTCCTGAACTCCATAGAATGGGAACTTTAGAGTATATATTCTTTTACGTTTGACTTTTTTATAACGTTTTCAAGAGTCATTGATGTTGCTGAATGTATCAGTAGTTTGTTCCCTTTTATTGGTGAGTAGTATTTTACCATGCAAACATACAACAATTAGTTTTCCATGCTCTTGTTGATTGCAATCTTACTAATATGAATAAGGCTGCTATGAACATTCATGTACAAGTCTTTTTGGAGGGCATATAAACTTGTGTTTTTAAAAAGAAATTTCTAGGGCATAGATGGTCGTATGTTTAATGATTATAGAAAGTGACAAAACATTCCCAAATACTGGTACCTGCCATTATGATTTAAGTAATTCTAACAAACCTAGGTATTAGTAGAGTATTATGAATGATATACATTAAAAAATGGAACTGTCTGATCCGTGGTGGGGTGTGGAGCCCTAGGGACCCCTCATTCTCTGACTGGGTGATCAGTAACATATGGTAGAACACCTGCTTGTTAACATGTCACCTGTTGCATCCAAAGACTCAGGCTATTGACCTACAGAGGGCTATGTATTAGGAAACCTGAAGGAAAAGTGGTAGGGCTCTGTGGTAATATGGCCACATCTCTCACACTCAGACATGGGAAGCAAGTAAAGGAAGTCTTAGCTTAGTTGGCTATCTGCAATGAAGACATGACAATCTTACAACTTTGTTAAGACAGATCCTTCATCTCTGCAGCAACAAAATCAAGCTGGCTTAGAGTCAGATACGGTTTCATATTGTAGAATTATTCAAATCAAACTATGTTCTTTTAAGCAATTAGTCTAGGAAAGATAATAAAGTGACAAACACGGTGATAAATAAGATTAACAACTGGAAGAAGTCAAAAGACAGGGAGAAGCCTGATTTTAGGCTCTTCCCAAATATCGTGTACTGTCCATGGCCTGCTTGACAAAGATATATTCTAATTTATCTTTTGGTTAATACCTTAAAATTAATTTAGCAAATAATTATTTACATTTACCATGTGTCTGCATGGTGGTGGATGCTGAGAATAAAAAACAATATACAGCACTGGCCTTTGGTTTCAAGTTTCTTACAGTCCAGTGAAAGTGTAGGAACAAACACATAAGTAAAGTATAGTTTTGTATTGAATATTGCTACCGGGAAAAAGGTGACACGAAAGAAAAAGCACCAACACTACTCAGTGGAGATGTGATGAATATTGCAGTTGGTGGAAGAAATGCTGTGAAGGCTGTTTAACAGATCAGGAATAATTTATGTCCTTTTGCTGTTGGTTTACTATAAAAAGAAGCAAATTTGGTTTCAAATATTTGGAAAATATGCATTTCTTTCTTCACATACCCACATATACCAGAAGATTCAGGTTTGCTCAAATAACAATTTCTCTCAGTAACATCATTAAACATTGCACATTTCTTGAGTGAAGTCAGCAAGATGGTGGACAAAGTGGTCCCAGTTCCTATCCCCCAACAAAAACAATGGTTAACAACAATCTATGAAAAAACATAATGCAGGGAGAACTTTGAAGTACAGTTAAGAAGTTACAGCTACAGAATGGATCACAGCAACCAAGGACAACTGCAAAGAAGACAGTAGGGAGCGTTTCACTTGGGAGCCCCATACTGCAGACTGACACAGCTCAGTGCCAAGAAGAATTCCCTTGGCTGTGAATTTCCCCATTGTGGAATAGGAGAGCATGAGTACCCCAGTAGCTTTCACCACTGAGGACACGACTGACAAAGAACCTCACAGCTTTAATCTACACAGACCCTAGCTGCTTGAACTGGTCAAACCCCCCCTGCCACATCCTCCCCTGCAATTAGAAGCATCAAGATCAGGAGGGGCTATACTTACAGTGGATGAAATAGAATTAAAAGCAAAGACTGTTTCTAGGGACAAAGAAGTTCATTATATATATAATGATAAAAGGGTCAATTCAATAGGAAGATATAACAATTGTAAATACACATGCACGCAACATTAGAGCACCGAAATATATAAAGCAAATATTGACAGATCTGAAGGGAGAAACTGACAGCAATACAATAATAGTAAGAGACTTCAATACACCACATTCAATAATGGATAGAACATTCAGACAGAAAATCAATTAAATAGGCAGTATTTGAACTACATTGTAGACCAAATGAAATTAACAGACATATAATCATGCACCACATATCAATGTTTCGGTCAATGATGGACCACATATATGACAGTGTTCCCATAATATTAGTACCATATAGCCTAGATATGTAGTAGGCTATACCATCTATGTTTGCGTGAGTACACCCCTGATATTCGCAAAATGATGAAATGGCCTAACAACCCATTTCTCAGAATGTATCCTCATTATTAAGTCATGTGTGACTGTATATGAAACGTTCAACCAAACGACAGCAGCATATATATTCTTCTTAATCACACATGGCACATTTTCCAGGATAAATCAATATTAGGTCACAAAGCAAGTCCTAAAAAATTTAGGAAGAATAAAATCATCTTATCTTTCTGGTCATAATGAAAGAAAACTAGAAATCAATAAAAGCAAAAAATTTTTAAAAACCACAAATATGCGAAAACTAAACAAGACACTGTTTGACAAATATTGGGTCAAAGAGGAATTCAAAAGGGAAGTTTAAACATATCTCAAGACAAAAGACAATGAAAATGCAACATACCAAAATGTATGAGATACACAGTTCTGCAAAAGCAGAACTAAGAGGGAAATACACAGCAATAAACACCTACATTATAAAAGAAGAAAGGTCTCAAATAAATAACCTAATTTCTCATCTCAAGGAACTAGAAAAAGGAGACAATATTAAGCTCCAAGTTAGCAGAAGGAAGGAAATAATAAAGATTAAAGCAGGTATAAATTAAAGAGCGAATAGAAAATAAATAGAAAATCAACAAAACTAAGAGTTAATTCTTTGGAAAGGTAAACAAAACTGACAAACTCTTAGCTAAAAAAACAAAGAAAGAAAACTCAAATAAAATCAGAAATTAAAAATGAGACATTACTTAATTAATTTTGATTAAAGCTCTCAATAAAGAAAAGCCCAGGACCACATGACTTGAGTGGAGAATTCTACTAAGTATTTAAAGGAGAATTTGTGCCAATCTTTTTCAAACTCTTCCAAAAAATTGAAAAAAGGAAACACTTTCCAACTCATTTTATGAGGCAAGCATTACACTAATACCAAAACAAGAAAAAGTAGCCACAAGGAAAGAAAACTATAGGCCAATAACTAATGAACATAGATGCAAAAATCTTCGATAAAGTACTAGCAAACTGAATCAACATCATGTTAAAAGAATTATACCCCATGACCAAGTGGGATTTATTCCTGAGATGCAAATATGGTTCAACATACAGAAAACAATTAAGATGTTACATCACATTAATAGAATAAAGAATAAAAATCACATGATCATCTCAATAGATGCAGAAATTTTTCTTCAATAAGACTGAACACCTTTAAGATAAAAACTCTCAATAACCTAGAAATGGAGGGGAATTGCCTCAAAATAATAGAGGCCATATACGAAAATCCCACAGCTAACATCATATTCAATGATAAAAAATTGAAAGCTTTTCCACTAATATCAGGAATAATAGAAGGATGTCCACTCTTGCTGCTTCTATTAAACATAGAATTGGAAGACCTAATCAAAGCAATTTCGCAAGGAAAAAGAAATAAAATACGTCCAAATTGGAAAGGAAAAAGTAAAGTTGTCCATTTGCAAATGACATGATCTCACATAGAGAAAATTCTAAAGATTCCACCAAAATACCTGTTAGAACTAATAAATGAATTCAGTAAAGTTACATGATGTAAAGTTAACATAAAAAAATCAGTTGCTTTTCTGTATGCTAATAATGAACTCTTTGAAAAGAAAATTCAGAAAACAATAGATTACATAGCATCAAAAAGGAAAATAATTAGGATAAACTTAGCTAAGGATGTAAGAGATGTATAGACTGAAAACTATAAAATGTTCATGAAAGAAATTAACAAAGAAACAAGTAAATGGAAAGCTATTTTGTGTTCGTGGATTAGAAGACTTAATATTGTTAAAAAGTCCATACTCTCCAAAGTGATATGCAGACTGAATGCAGTATTTATTGGAATCTCAATAGCATTTTTTACAGAAATAGAAAAAACAATTCTAAAATTAATATGGAAACACGTAAATCCATGAACAGTCAGAACAATCTCCAGTAAGAGCAACGCTGGAGGCATCACTCTTCCTGATTACAATATATATTACAAAGCTATGGCAGTTAAAACAACATGGTACTGGATTAGATAGACATATAGACAAATGAAACAGACTAGAGAGACCAGAAATAAATGCGTGCAAATATGGTCAACTGGTAAATGACAAGAGGACCAAGAATACAAGTGGATAAAGCACATCTTTTCAACAAGTAGTGTTGAGAAAATTGGATATCCACAGATAAAAGAATGAATTAGTACCCTTATACCATACACAAAAATCAGCTAAAAATGGATGAGGGACTTAAACATAAGACCTGAAACCATAAAACTGCTAGAAGAAAACATAGGAAATCTCCCTCCTGACATTGATACTGGCACTGATTTTTTGGATATGCGATCAAAAACACAGGAAACAAGCAAAAATAGATAATTCAGACTACATCAAACTGAAAAGCTTATGCACAGCAAAGAAAACAAACAACAAAGTGAAAAGACAACCTATGGAATGGGAGAAAATAGTTGCAAAACATATATCTGACAAGGGGTTAATATCCAAAACATACTTGGAACTCATATTATTCACTAGCAAAAAAACAAATAACCTCATTAAAAAATTGACAATGAACCTGAATAAACATTTCTCAAAAGAAGACACACAAATGGCTAACACATATATGAAAATGTGCTCAATATCACTAATCATTAGGGAAATGTAAATGAAAATAACAGTGAGATATCACCTCACACCTGTCAGAGTGACCTTCATCAAAAAGACAAGGGATAACAAGTGTTGGAGAGAAGGTGGAGAAAAGGGAACCCTCGTACATTGCTAATAGGCATGTAAATTGGTGCAGCTGTTATGAAAAACAGTATGGAGGTTCTTCAAAAATTAAAAATATAACTACCATAGGGTCTCACAATCCCACTTCTAACATATATCCAAAGAAATTAAAATCAGGATCTCAAAGAGATATCTGCACTCCCGTGTTCAATGCAGCGTTATTCACAACAGCCAAGACACGGAAACAACCAAAATGTCCGATGATGGATGAACGTAGAAAAAAATGTCTTATACAATGAAATATATAGTTATTTCCTTATGAAGAAGGAAATCCCGCCATTTGCAATAACATGGATGAACTTGGAGGACATTATGCTAAGTGAAATAAGCCAGA
The DNA here is from genome assembly GCF_041296235.1 of Equus asinus. Lineage (NCBI taxonomy): Eukaryota > Metazoa > Chordata > Mammalia > Perissodactyla > Equidae > Equus > Equus asinus. The sequence continues at coordinate 11,649,626 of NC_091819.1, forward strand.
CACATAAAGACAAATAGAGAATGATCTTACTTATATGTGGAATCTAAAATAGTCAGCCTCATAGGAGCTGAGAGTAGAATGGTGGTAACCAGTGGCTGAGGGATGGACAAATGGGGACATGCTTACCAAAGGCTAGAAAATTTTAGTTATACAAGATGAATAATGTTTGGAGAGGTAATATACAGTATGGAGACTACAGTTAACAATCCTGTATTGTATACTTGTAATTTTATGACAGCGTAGATCGTAAGTGTCCTCATTACAAAAAATAAAAAGAAGAAAGAAAAAAGAAAATGGTAACTATGTGAGGTGATTCATATGTTAATTAGCTTGATTGTGGTGATCATTTCACAATGTTTGCAGATACCAAAACATCAAGTTGTCCACCTTCAGTATGTAAAATTTGTGTCTATTTAACCTCCACAACTAAAAAAATTAGATATTTATTAACATTAACATTAAAAGTAATGCACATGAATTAATTATAAATAAATAAGACCAAAATCAATCTGTAAACAGAATGTTGTCTTACTATTCTTAAGCATCTTGATAACCAGCACAGTGCTTATACACAACAAGATCTTCACAAGCCATTATACAATAAAATTGAGTAGCTCAATTTAGGTTAATATCATACTTTTGGATGTGTACCTTGTGATCCACGTTGTAGGACTAAATTTCAAGTGATTTCTTAAAATCCACGTTTTCTTTAGTTAAATATCTTTATTGGGCATGTTTATATTTCTTATTATTTTTAAATACTCATAGGATATGTGTTCTAATATTTAAGAAGATATAATATTGAACTATGTTTCTCAACCAGAGATGATGTTGCCCTGCAGGGGATATTGACAATATCTAGAGACATCTTTGGTTGTCATAACTACAGGATTGTTACTGGCATCTAATGGGTTAGGGTCAGTGGTGCTGCTAAACATTCTACAATGAACAGGGCAGCTTCTCACTAAAATCAAACAATCAAACAACTCTGGACAAAAATGTCAATAGTGTAGAGGTTGAAAAATCCTGGATTAAAAGTATTATCCAGTTTTGAAATATATGGTCTCAATGGACATCCTTTGTATGACGATGCCTACTGTTGGCAATTTCCTTTTATATCAAGACTTCTCTTGGTGTAAAGCATTTTCAGTTGCTCACAATATGTATAAAGTACTGCTCACTTCTGAGAATAATCTACACTGTTAATTGGATTTCTTTAACCTGCCTGTACTTTAATCATCTGCACATTTAATAACTGAATCAAAGGTTTGACAATATTGTGTCATGGAAAGGTGCTTCTAATTTGAGGTGACAAATCAGAAATAGTTTAATGTGACATTTTTCTCCCATGTTGATATATTTTTATCTTGGATCATTACTTTCCACAACCAAAACACATCTTGGCTTTTTCATGCATCCCTAATGAAGACAATTAAAATACTTGATATACATTAAATGGACAAGATCTCTCTTTAATTGTTCATTGTTTGCTTTCATAGTGATCAGTTATATTAAATGAGCCTTGACGTTGAAGAGCAGCCTGATGCTCTCTTTTCAATTTATCATTTCAGGTGATACCAACTGCTATTAAGGGTTCAATTGAGGAGTTGAAAGACTGGTGATATTCAACAAGAGTACTATAAATAACAGAATACTTCAAGCAGCTTCAGAGAAAATTTTAAAAATTAAAAGGGCCTTCTTTGATCTCAGAAAACATGACAACCACTCCAATAAGAATTTATGACCTTCTATTCTTCTAAAATGGACTCATTATAATATCTTTAAGATTTTATGTTTCCTAAATAATTCCAGGTGCTGAAATGCCTCCATGGAATAATCATTTAACCCAAATCAGCTGAGTGTCAGAAAAGAAACAGTACAAGTAACAGAACAAGAGACAACCAACACTGACCTCAATTTTAGCCATTATTAAGGAGCAATGAGAAATGTAGCAAATAAAATGGAGTATGACTATCTAAAGCAGGGAGTCAATTGCAGCATGTGGTAACAGATCTGATTTTTCAAGAAAAGCAAGTTATCTAGATATCTACCTAAACATCTCTTGATTTTATATGCTGATGATTAGTGATCATGAATCAAAGCTGTAAGGTCAAGCAAAACACATCTGCTTTATACATTTGGCCACTGGATTATTATTTTTCTTTCTTCCTTTCACTATAACTGATTTCAGAACTGGTACTCAATTTGCAAGACAAGTTTAAAATATTACAATTTGTATTTCTATCTTTATATCAGAAAGTGATTCAGCTTTATCAATTGTGATGGTTGATTTTAGGTATCAAATTGGCTGGGCTAACATACCCACACATTTGGTCAGATATTATTCTAAATGTTGCTGTCAGGGTTTTTGTGGATGAGATTAACATTAAATTGGTGCACTTTGAGTGAAGCAGATTGCCCTCCACAATGTGGGTGGTCCTCATCCAATCAGTTGAAGATCTTAAGAGATCGAAGATTAACCTCCCCTGAGAAAGAAGGAATTCTGCCAGGAGACAGCCTTTGGACTTGAACTGCTACACTGACTGTTCCCTGGGTCTCCCTAAGATTTTGTACTTGCCAGCCTCTATAATCTCATGAGCAATTCCCGACAATAAATCTCTTTATAAATACACACCCTATTGGTTCTGTTTCTTGGGAGAACCTTGGTTGATACACCAATATAAACAGAAGTGCTAACACTGATGCCTTCACTTCACCTATTAATCAGAAATATTTATGTAATTAATTGTCCTTGCATTAGCTATTTTTGTAATATGTTGCATAATAAACAATCAGAAAATATCAACAACACACATTTATTTCTTGCTCATGTATCTGTGAAATTAACTGTGTCTACTGTTTCACTTGTAATTTATTACAAGACCAGATTGAATAATTAGTGGTTCCTTGAGATAAGCCATTCACATGGAAGTTAGAAAAAAATGAGAAAGAATAAGAAAATCATGTAAGAATATTTAAAATGTCTGATCAGGTAAAATATAGGCTATTAACACATTCTACTAGTAAAGCAAGTCAAAGTGTCAAGTTGATAATGAAAAATGATATGAATGGAGAATTTCAAGGAAAAAAAAATACAATCTACTAAAGTCCTGCAAGAAAGAACACATTAGCAGGATTGAGAAGTGAGCTCGCTGGTCTCTTTGCCTTTAGCGAAAATCTGTGGACAACAGTTAATGAGACTTAGATTCTGATTATAGTAGCTAATTTTAGTAAATTAACAGAGAGCAGAATAGTTGTGCAAAAGCTCTAAGCAAGAAATCTTGTGATGACCATGCCAGATGGACAAAATGAACTGTCAGGGCTGACCTGTCTCATATTAGTGCACTTCACCAGCCACAGGATAAGATAATATTCATGTAATAAAAAAATGAAAGTAGACTAAATTTAGTCAACAATTTCTTAATTTTGAATCTTTCTTGAAATATGAATTCAATGCATTAAAATTAGGACTTATGGACTCCTTCCGATCACGGGACGCTTGCCCTTAAAGGCCCCACATTGTTCTGCCGCTGAGTCTGTCGCCCTGTGACCTGATCCGAAGCGTAGGAAGGATGCTGGGGGACTCAGGGAACTCAGCAATGGACTCAGTGGTCATTGAGGACGTGGCTGTGAACTTCACCCCAGAGGAGTGGCCTTAACTGGATCCTTCACAGAAGAAACTCTACAGAGATGTGATGTGGGAAACCTTCTGGAACTTGGTCTCAGTAGAAAGTGTATGATACTGAAACTCTGTGAAAATGAAGAGGGCAGTCAATGTGGAGAAAACCTCAGCAATATTCCAAATCTTGATCTGAAGAAGAAAACTACTGTAGCGATACCGTATAGATATAGTCCATGTGGAAAAGTCTTCATGCATCATTCATCCATGAAATGCTGCATTAGCTGTCTTACTGAATGCAAACCATATGACTATCAAGAATATGGAGAAAAGCCATATAAATGTAAGGAATGTGGGAAAGCTTTCACTTTTCCCAGTGTTCTTCAAAGGCATGAAAGAACTCATACTGGAGAGAAACCCTATGAATGTGAAGAATGTGGGAAAGCCTTTACTGCTTGCACCAACCTTCGATCACACATGATCTTTCACACTGAAGATGGAGCTTATAAATGTAAGGAATGTAAGAAAGTATTTGTTTCTCCTAGTGCATTCCAAATACATGAAAGGAGTCACACTGGAGAGAAACCCTATGAATGTAAAAATTGTGGTCAAGCATTCAGACATCCCAGAACTCTTCAAATGCGTGAAAGACAACTCAGTGGAAAGAAACCCTATAACTGCAAGGAATGTGGGAAAAGCTTTATTGCTCTCAGAAACCTTCGAGTACACATGATCACTCACACTGGAGATAGACATTATAAATGTAGGGAATGTGGAAAAGTTTTCATTCATCCCAGTTCATTTCAGATACATGAAAGCAGCCACACTGGAGAGAAACCCTATGGATGTAGAGAATGTGGGAAAGCCTTCCCTTTGCACACTAAGTTAAAAAAACACAAAAGAATTCACACAAAAGGGACACCCTTTGGATGTGAGGAATGTGATAATGCTTTTATTTCTCTTCGAGTTTTCCAAATACATGAAAGGATTCAAACTAGAGAGAGAGACTCTATGAATGTATAAAATGCAGTAAAGTATTCTGTTTTCCCAGTTCTCTTTGAGAGCATGAAAGACCTCATACTGGAGAGAAACCCTATGAATGTAAGGAATGTGGGAAAGCCTTTATATCTCCCTCAAGGCTTCGATCACACATGATTTTTCACACTGGAGATGGACCTTATAAATATAAGAAATGTGAGAAACTATTCATTTCTTTCAGTGTATTTCAAGTACATGAAAGGAGTCACACTGGAGACAAACCCTATGAATGTAAAGAATTCAGTAAAGCATTCACTTCTTCCACTGCTCTTTGAAAACATGAAAGAACTCATACTAGAGAGAAACGCTATGAATGTAAAAAGTGCAGTAAAGCATTCACTACTTCCAGTTATCTTCAAAGTCATGAAAGAATTCATACTGGAGAGAAACCCTATGAATGCAAAAAATGCAGTAAAGCATTCACTTCTTCCAGTTATCTTCAAAGTCATGAAAGAACTCATACTGGAGAGAAACCCTATGAATGTAAAAAATGCAGTAAAGCATTCACTTGTTCCAGTTATCTTCGAAAATATGAACGAACTCACACTGGAGAGAAACCCTATGAATGTAAGGATTGTGGGAAAGCCTTTACAGATCCCTCAAGCCTTTGATCACACAGCATGATTCACACAGGAGCTAGTCCTCATAAATATAAGGAATGTGAGGAAGCATTCATGTATCCCAGATTACTTCAAAGACATGAAAGAAGTCACCCTAGAGAGTAAACCTATGCATGTAAAGAACATGGGAAAGCCTTCAGTTCGCATCAAAGCTTCTAAATACATAAAAGAAATCATACTGGATAGAAACCATATGAATGTGCAAAATGTAGTGAAGCATTTGGTTTTCCCAGTTCTCTTTGAAGATATGAAAGAACTCATGCTGGAGAGAAACCTATGAATGATAGGAAAGTGGGAAAACCTTTATTTTTCATGCAAACTTTTGAGGATGTGGGAGAATGCACGCTAGAGGAAACAACATATGTAATGAATGTGGGAAAGCCTTTTGTCATCCCAGTTCTTAGTGAAGGCATAAAGAGTCAGTTGATTAAAATGTCTTGAATGGGGGCCAGTCTGGTGGCACAGCGGTTAAGTTCGCATGTTCCACTTCTTGGTGGCCCGGGGTTCGCCAGTTTGGATCCCAGGTGTGGACATGGCACCACTTGGCACACCGTGCTGTGTTAGGCGTCCCACATAGAAAGTAGAGGAAGATGGGCACGGATGTCAGCTCAGGGCCAGGCTTCCTCAGCAAAAAGAGGAGGACTGGCAGTAGTTACCTCAGGGCTAATCTTCCTCAAAAAAAAAAAAAAAAGCACTGAATGTAAACAATATGGGAAAGTCTTCAAATGTCTTACACCATTATATGTGAAATTCTCACCAAAAAGAAATATAAATATAAGTCATATGAGAAAGCTTCATGGAAATTAATTTGTGTAGGCTGTTCTAGAAAACATGACAGAGTTGTTATGAAGTTTGTAAATATATTGTGTTTACCAAGCATCTTTCTCAAAGTGCAACATTTGATTGTGGATTTCTATTAAGAACTTTCAGAAATGAATATTGACGTGAGATAATTCTGCAAGTCATCCTTCACCAACAGTATATAAGATTACTAAGTATTGGTTTTTCCTTAAATCAACTAATAATATTTTCTCTTCAACTTTTTTATAAATATTCGTTTTTCTGTATTTAGAGGCCATTCAAAAATGACAGTTTGTTGGCATTTTCTTACTGTCCTTGTATTGCAGTTCCTGGATATGCCTAATCCATTGTGTATATTGTTTAATAAAGAGCAAAATTAATTACCAAAAAAAAATAAATAAAAAAAATAAAATTAGGACTTACGGAAGTAAAGTGTATATTATACTTTGAATAATTAGTGAATGTTAGAAAATGAGTGCATTGGAAGAGTATTAAAAACATAGTTTATATTATTATTTATTTTTTAAGGAAGATTAGCCCTGAACTAACTACTGCCAATCCTCCTCTTTTTGCTGAGGAAGACTGGCCCTGAGCTAACATCCACGCCCATCTTCCTCTACTTTATACATGGGATACCCACCACAGCATGGCTTTTGCCAAGCGGTGCCATGTCCACACCTGGGATCCAAACTGTCGAACCCCGGGCCACAGAGAAGCAGAACGTGAGAACTCAATAAATGTACCACCAAGCAGGCCCTAGTTTATACTGTTTTATACTAAGCTTTGAAAGATAGAACAAGAAAACAAGTCATGGAATGGATTTTTTAGCCACAATGAAAATTAACACTTATTACATGTGTGAAATTAGAAAAGTTACTTAACATCTTGGCCTGATTTCCAAAGATAAGGAGTCAGAATTTCTTATAATTCTCTTTTGTTAACTCTTCCTTCTTAAAGGGACACTATAATAGTATCTTTTCTCATTAATCTTTCTGGCATTCTATTCTACTTTAGCTAAGATTATGCAGACAATTACATCCACAGAGATTAAGAGAATAGAAATTCAAAATACTCATTTTAATCTCTGAACAACAAAACAACAACTGAGAACAATAGTATTACAAAGCCAGACAAAAATTGAAATAATACATTTTCAAGAATTACATCTGCATAGACTTTGTCATTTAAAATGATATTTTCTGGTAGTGAAGAAAATTGAAACGTTATCTTTCAGGGCTATCTCTGAGATTTAATGTGGCAGTTGGAGAGCTTTGATATAAAGCAAAGACTGTAAGTTAGACTCTTATTTGAAAAGATAGGGCTACAAGACATTCTAAATTGGTCCTCCATGTCAACTGGCATACATTCTTTTGTTCATAAAACATAAAGCCACAAAAAATTCCCATAGTACCTGATGCTGCTTTTTGTGGATTAAAACGATAATAAATAGTCAACATCTTAGAAAGGAATGTCTAAGTCTTAGATTGTTCTGACATGTCTAATGTTGTTATATCACTGCTTTGTTCACATACTGAAAGACTGAAAAATATAAATTCTTACACGCCCTCCTACATAGGGAATTTAGTAGAAGAAACAACACTTTATGTAGGCTTTGAAAGAGTGGATGAACTTTGGCAAGTTCATCTTGAAACAGAAATTTTTGGAGTAAGACATCTGAAGTCTGCATAACTAAAGTTTTTTTTTTAAACTATCTTCTAGATTGCGGTTTAATATTGTTCATAGCACTGTTGCAAGAAAAATATACGTGTCACTCCATTTTTCTTTTCTTTCTGCATGACCTTGGCAGACAATAAAAGAGTGGTCAGTTCCTCCACAAAGTCACAATTGGCTGTTGTTAAATTGTTCTCACTAGTGCTGTTGGTACTCGCCCTCCTTGAGCCTAGTCTATGGGTAACAGGATAGAGATAGCTAACACTATTAAATAGGCAAGCAACAGACAATTAACCATTTAAATCATAATGCTGAGCATAAAGTTAAAAAAATTTGCGGGAGGGTGAAAATTGTAATTGAGAACACAGCACCTGATAATGATACATCTTATAAAATATTATGGTCATTAGGGGAAAATATATATTATAAGAGGATATGGAAAAGAATACATGCATTTAAAATCTATATTGCAATCTATATTTAAAATAATTTATATTTAATCTGTATTATATATATATTTCTTTACAGTGGGCACAGTTTGCTTTTTCTTTCCCTGATTTGTTTTAAACCCTAGTAAACGGGTTCTGAGACAACAACATTAGCAGCGTCTATAAGTGTGTAAGCGTCTGTTGAAGGATGAATCGATGAAGAAACAGTGGTACATATATAGAGTGGAACATTATTCACCTATAGAAAAGAACGAAATCTTGCCATTTGCAACAACATGAAAGGACCTTGAAGGCATTATGCTAAGTGAAATGTCAGACAGAGAAAGACAAATACTGTATGATCTCACTTAGATGTGGAATTTGAAAAAAAAAAAAAGCAAGGGACCAAACTCATAGAAAAAGATCAGACTTGTGGTTACCAAAGGTGGAGGGTAGGGCAGGGGGAACTGGAGGAAGGTGGTCAAAAAGTACAAACTTGCAGTTGTAATATAAATAAGTCCTAGAGATGTAATGTACACCACAGTGACTGTAGCTAACACTGCTGTATGATATATGGGAAAGTGGTTAAGAGAGTAAATCCTACAAGATCTCATTATGAGGAGAAAATTCTTTTTGTTTTTTCTTTCTTTTCTTTTTATTGTATCTATATGAGAAGATGGATGTTCACTGAACCTACTGTGGAAATCGTTTCACAATATATATAAACCAAACCATCATGCTGTACACCTTAAACTTATACAACAATGTATGTCAATTATTTTCAATACAACTGGAAAAATATTACATAAATAACTTCATTTTTGATTAGCAAAACCATAAAAATATACACCATCCCCCAATAGCAGAATGGATAAATACATTTTTATATACACCCATTATAGAATACTTTGTATTGTTAAAAATAAATGAACTAGAAAAGGGGTTACCAACATGAAAAATGCATAATATTAACCAATAAAGGGGAGCCACAGAAGAAGGCATTGTATAATGTTTATTTTAAATCAGTGTAAAATACAGAGAGAATTAAACATTATACTCTTGGGTAGTATAAACTAAAACAAGGTAACAGAACATGAAATTCAAAATACCGGTAGAGAAAATGGAGGTGGCAAAGTTAACAATAAATTTGTATGACTTAAAGTAGATACTGGGACCTTGGTGTTGAATCTTTAAACTGTTTATATATACACAAAAGTGACCATAAAGATAAGTCTTTTTTCTGTTTCTTAATCTGGATGTTAGAACATGAAAACCCGTTTTATTTTCTGTATTTTAACTACACGCACACACACGCATCCATTTCAAAGAAGAACATGACTCGAGCTTCAGTCTGGGGCAAGTTGATGATCTGGTGGTTACTGTACTGGAGACCAGTTTAAGAAGGGTTGAGTGGGATAAGACAGGAGGACATAATCCAACATTGTCTTTGACTCATGATTATATTGGGTAGAAAATGTGAAAAAATAAATTAGGGATTTTTATTTCACTATTTTTTAAACCTTACTACACGAGTTTTTTTTGACACATATGAAGTGCTCAACAAATGTTCTTTGAATGAATGAATTAAAAAACTGGGATAAAATTTAAATGTTTAATCTTCAGAATATCCATAGTCTTACTATCCTGTTTTTCCAAATAAAGAAACTGAGACACACAGTGTTTAAGTGATCCGCCTGTCCTTACAGAGTTGACAAATGGTGTATTTGGACTTCAAACTCAGGCAATTTGGCTTGATAAGCATCCCTCTTCACCAATGTGCCGTAATATCTACCCATAGGATGCAAGACTATGTAAATTCAAACGTGAATGCCTGCTGTAATGAGTCAAGAACAGGAGTAGGATTAAAAATGATTTTCTTCTCCCTTTAATGTTCCCATATGGTTTTTTATTTGAGCACAATGAAAATGCATTCATTTTGTAAATAGGGTAGTCATTAAACCATATGTAAAATATAGAAATAAAAGATTTAACATCTCTAGAAAATTTTATTTCAGTCATTTCTGTATACATTCTTTTATTTCTTCTGAGTTTGTTTTTACATTTAATTTTTAGTTTGTTGTATGAGTTCAAAATTTTAAAATATAAAAATTAAACATAGGCAATACTTACTCCAAATCTTGTACCCATCTTCTCATGTGCCAATCTCTACATACACTGGGTGAGAGTTTGTTTTTACTTAGTACATCCTGAATATATGTCCATATCAGTAGATAGCAGCACAGTACTCCATCATGGGTATAGATGACATATAAAATATCGCAATTGTTTTTCACTTTATGCTTACTATTTCCAGAGTGGCAATAATCTTACCAGATTTTTTCAACCTGCTTAGTGTTCTAGTAATCTTATTAAAAAATAACTGTCACTTCCTAACAGACTTTCCTGCAGAACACAGAGGTCAACAATTGATTCACGCAGGTCAAAGAAGCTAATTTTTATTCCAAAGTTTTGCAACCCTGAGCAAGTTTTAAGTTTCTGTTGTTAATTCAATGGAGGTTCAAGTTCATGACTTTCACACAGATTTGATGCTTTAAACAATGTATTTTGGGGAAATGATATACACATTAACTTTCACATAACCAACATTGCCAAACTCATTATTCTGTCATTATGATATATGGATCTTGCATCTCAGTCTTATCGGATGTTTCTTTTTACCTAATTAGAATCCATGATAATTGATATGGTATCTAGATGTTTCATCTGAATGGAGATGAGGGACAGAGCTCAGGCACTTGATCTTATTCTCTGAAACGTGGTTAATTTATCATTTTGGCAAACACATTCAAATTCTTTTAAATTGGTTATTGTGATGATTGGTGCTGCTGATTTGACCATCCAATTTCTTCTTGGATCTCTCAATATTTACCTGGTTAATTTGATTCACACACACACACACACACACACACTCACACACACACACATTCACTCATTGATGCATTATAAATCATTGGCCAAAAATAAATAATCACCTGTGTATATTTTACTTTCTTCTTAATATTCACAAATATTAAACCTAAACTAAGCTATCATATTTACTTTTATTTGGTATTAAATTACCATTTCATACTTTTATATTATTTTTGAACTTTTGATGTGTTACGTTGAGTTAAGGGACTTGCAAAAACATCTTTCACTAGAAATTACTACCACTACTTTTACCAATAATGAATTTCAATTGCTTGCTTCCATTTTTGTAAATATAATAAAGTTTTGGACACAAATAGATGTTTCAGACACACCCTGCTTTTCACTAACTATAAATATGAACTCAGCGCAACTTCATGGAGTCCAGGTTCTTTTTACTGGGAGCTTCATAAGAGAATAAATTTGAGGTAGTGTCCTCGAAAGTCGCTGGTGGGCTCAAAGCATTTTCAGTGCAGTTGGTAGACTACTTTTAGGATAAAAACAGGAAAATGTTTTAAAAGTCCTAATTTATATTAATTAATTATTTAATTGATTACCACGTTATAAAATATTTTTCCTTTGAGGCTTCTAGTTTTCCTAAGAAGGATTACTTTTGGTATACCACTGCTTCAGCAATAAACAACTAAGAAAGGTGGAACACACACACAGTACACACACACCAAACATTTGCGTGTGTCAGGAAAATAGAACTTATACAGCCAACATTCCAGTGAGGGGTGAATTTCAGAGAAGTGAATTGACATTCTGTTGCTATTATTTTCTCTTGGGACATTTAGCAATTTTCAGCTTAAAGTGAGAGGTTGAGAATTTGGGCAAAGGGCCATGGCAGAATTTCCCCTGCTAAGAGGCAGAATGGTCTGCAGCATACACTACTAAAACTCTTGTTTCCATCCTCTTTCTTTGAAGCTACAAACGCATCACAAGTAGGCTGCTTTCCAAGTATTGATAGGTGGCAGGCCTGTAAAAGATCAATCTCTATCTTTTTCAGCCTCTATTATCATTTCTTTCATAGTCTACAATTTATTCGTTAAGCCAATGTTGCATTTTTGTTAAATATCACAGTACCCAACTTCCTGTACCAATTCATGTGTTAGAACATGCAAGAATATGTGGTAGTACAAATAAATGCTTAAATATCACAAAGATTTATATCACATTAATGCAAATTCTGATGTATTTCTAATGACTCTCTGGGGCATGCATGGCTTGTGTTGTGAGTCAGTGATCAGGACTACTTGGATTTCTTCCATTACTTTGTCATCTTAGTGTCAATCTACCATCGTCAATACTGTAGGAGCTGAGCAAATTGTAATTTTGAGAATAGTCTCCTAAATGATTCTCTAAAGGTGAAACAGAATTATTTCCATTTTTCCTATTGGTTATAACTATTCCCAGAGATAAATATACCTACAAAGATGATAAGAAATATGGGGGAGCATATGAATATTCAATTACCAATAAATATCTCCCCTACAGTAAGTCATGAGTTTTAGTGGTAATTTTAAATAAATGATATTAAAGTAAATCTCAGTTATCAAAATGTTTGATAATATTTATGAAAGAAGTGAGTTGGGACCAATACTTATATAATGAAAACAAAGGATAGGATTGAGATTCGTCATAAATGAAAGTAGGAGCCTGTATCAGCAGATTCTATGTAGGAATATATCACTGGTGGGGTTGCTTAGTTGTAATCCCACTAAGATCCCATTCATTTATCCTACTAAGATCCCATTCATTGATATTAATTTCTTTGTTTTCTACTATTTTGCTTATTGATGATCTTACCAAGTGAATTGATTGGCCCATCTCTTTTTCCATTTTCATCATCTGAATAATGGTAACAACTCTGGTACTGGAACCAGAGATTGAAGTGACATCTTTAGCATGGGGAGGTGACTGAAATTATTATAGAGCCATCTCCTGCCCTAGATCCACTCCCACTCCCACCACCACCAGCCTATCAGGGGGCTATTGTGTGGAAACATGGTTAAATGGCTATGATTTAAATAACCGTATTAGGTGGTATCCTTGTTATAGCAGCTTAACCTTTCACCTAGAGAGTACATAAAGTATTAGCAGAATTTTGAAATTGGAATGTTGTTCAAACAAAACCTAAAATGTATGTCAATGACTTGCTCTTTGGGCTTCAGACAACGAGGAAACAATGAATGGAGACGTGGAGACTTAGGGTCTTCATTATGTCATTGCAAAACTTTGATGTAACTGTCACCTGTGATAACTTGGAAAGCAGATTGCACGCCTACGAAGCTGTAACTCTACAGGAGGGTGTCAGAATGCCAGTGTGCAAGCATAATTGGACGGAAATAGAGTTCTGCTAAAAAAGCGATCTTCTGCCTACAAGGTGCAATAAAAATCTTGTGAAAGTACAGAATTTGAAGATTCAGTATCAGAGAAACAAAGCAGTTGTTTGTCTACTGCCCAAAGCAGGAGCTTTCTCTAGAACCAAAAGCAGGAGCTCTGTGGCTCAGAGTTTTTTGAAAGGCATTGCATTATTTTTATTTATGTAGACAATTGTTGCCAGCCCAGCTGAACAGATCAAAGTAAGTTTTCAGACGGCATGAAATTAATCACTATTGAATTGATGATGCGAAAGTTGAGCAGAACGTAGGCACCATCAAATATAGAAGGAAATTCTGTAAGTTTAAGAACTATGATCAGAAAATTCTTTTGGGTGTGATAACTTTCATATAGAACTGATGGAAAGTAAGAAATTATCACTAATATTAGTTCTGTTAATGAGTCAGCCAGCTAGAGAATTAATTGGTCAATGTTACTTTCAGATAGCTTTGGTTATGTATCTAATTTTGTAACAATGTGATATAAATAGAAATCAGAACTACTTTTACTGGCTCTTGGCCTTAATACGTTGGACATGTGATCCTCTAACCTGTTCCTCTTCCTGTGGCACAGATGTGGTGGTGACTCGTGTTTTTTCACACAGATGACAACAATCCTCTTGGAGATGGTGGCAGAGAAATCAAATGGAAGGAGTATGGTTCGCTGAATGATCTCATGAATTGGAACTGACTACCTGCCCTGACCATTGCGTGTCTCTAGACCGTTATGTGTTACGTGAGAAACGTGTATTTCTATTTTGTCTGAACCACAGTATTTTATGTCTCTTTTTAGTTGTCTAAGCCAGAGCGTTTTATGTCTCTTTTAAGTGCAGCTTAAACTAACTCACATAGTAATTTGTTATATTAAAAAAAAATTGTATTCTAGAGAGATCGTATCACTTTCACATACACTGCAAGTCTGTGACAGTCTGATCTTTCACCCATTTTTTCCCCAAATCGGTGCCCTTTAAAAGTTTTATCAATCATATAGTCCAAAGGAGCACACTTACCATTTTTTGTGACAGTGAGGTTAAATAGTTTTCTATGAATATAGCGGAAATTTGTATTTTTTTATTTGTAGTTCTATGCCCTTTTCTCACCTTCTATTTCTAAGGATCCTATAATCATTTTGTACCCAATTGGTAACATTTCTCTTGGTTTATCAGGTATGTTTTAATGAAAAGTCTATTAACCCAGCGGTGCAGGGGTTAATTTCACACGTTCAGCTTCAGCAGCCCAGAGTTCCCCGCTTCGGATCCCAGGGGGTGGACATGGCACCACTTGTCAAGCCATACTGTGGTAGGTGTCCCACCTATAAAGTAAAGGAAGATGGGCATGGATGTTAGCTCAGGGCCAGTCTTCCTCAGCAAAAGAGGAGGATTGGTGGCAGACGTTAGCTCAAAGCTAATCTTCCTCCAAAAAAAAAAAAAACAGAGAGAAGAAAAAAAAGCCTATTTTTTCTATTTTGTTACTTTTTTCTATACTTTATGTAATCTCAATTAATTTATGAGCTTTTTTGTTACAGGGTAGTTTTGCTTTTTTTCCAATCATACTAACACTTTCTATTTTTTCTTTCTTTGCAGATCTGCTTGGAAGGTCTTCTCGTGTGATATCAGACTGAATTCAGATATTGAAGCTTCACTGCTAAACCAGTGTATTGCTACAGCAGGAAAGAGACAAATTAATTTACCTTAAAGATTTATAAGTCAAACTAAACTCACCAATAACAATATAGTAAACACATATCATCTTGTTTAGTAAATTAATGTGTTTGTTTAATACTTTTACATAAACAAATGAATAGGCTCTATTTTAACAAATTGTGGCTGGGGAGGAATCAGCACCAAAAACAACATAATTCTTAGAGCGATCAAAAGTAAACAACAGGAAGCAATTCAGTCAAGATGGATTAATTTTTAGCACTGTTGTGATATAACAGATAAATTAAGCTGCATATATAATGCATCTTTGTTTTGTAGACAAAACCCAAAGTTTCAGCAAATTTAAAAGGGTTACGTGACAAAAAGAGTGAAGGAATACTCCTTTGATTTATTTTCCTCAATGAGCATAATGTTAGTTTACTTCTATCGTATGTGCGATTTGTAATATATAAAAAGTACTTCTATTAAAGCCGATTTTAAAATGAGTTGTGTGAAATGAGAATTTTCAAGTAACATTTGGACAAATCAAAGAATCAGCTTCTGACGATGTTCTTGTGCATCAATTGCATTATTTATTTTTTATCTAGGAAATTCCTTTTATTATTGAGGTAAAATACTTAGCTGTGTGCCACTTTTATTTTATGTGATGTTGATTTTATTTGAATCTTTATTTTTTGTCCCTTAACTACTTACAACATTTTAGTAGGAATAGAAATCTTACAAAAGCATAATTATGAAATTAATGAATTATTCAATAACTTTTATTCACACTTCTAAAATGCTGTAATAGACAAGTTCTTGTTAAAATGTGAGATACCTTGCTAAATGCAGTTCGTTTTTAAGTCAGTGTTGTTTTGCTGTTGCTTTTTGTTAATATCATTACTTGGGAAGAAGGAAAAGAAAAAAGAAGGAGGAGATGGGAGGAGACTCAGGAAGAGGAACATGAAATAGAAGAAGCATATGAAGATGAAGAGGAATAAGAAGGAGAGGAGAAGGAAGAGAAGAGGAGACGAAAGGAGTAAGAGGAGGTGACGGAATTTAGTAACCCTATAATGAACAGAGTTTTTGTTCCTCACTGGTTCATGAAATTTAAGAAGTCCAAGAATATTGCAACCAAAAAAAAAAATAAATAAAGAAACAAAAAGATACAAAAAATAAATCATCTGGGTGCTGGTCCCGTGGCCGAGTGGTTGAGTTCGAGCGCTCCGCTGCAGGCAGCCCAGTGCTTCCTCAGTTCGAATCCTGGGTGCGGACATGACACTGCTCATCAAGCCACGCTGAGACAGCGTCCCACATGCCACAACTAGAAGGACCCACAACAAAGAATATACAACTATGTACCAGGGGGCTTTGGGGAGAAAAAGGAAAAAAATAAAAATCTTTAAAATAATAAAAAAAATAAATAAATAAATAAATAAAATCATCTGTTAGATTTTGTTAAGAATTTGCATATGTGATTCTTATTGTGACAAAAACCATCTTTTCTCGGTTACTGATTTTGTCAATTCTTGCTTCAAGACTTCAGTAAATGGGATATTTACATTTTACAATCCTACAGACCCTTTCCCAATTATTAAAAGTAAAAAGGAAATAAAGCACATGGCATTACCTTGTCCTCTATCTGAATTGTGTAGAAATTCAATGTGGTCTCAGGCTGGAATTTGATAATGAATAGTAAGACATTTGACTATTATAATAAGAGTATATATTTTTCAGAGAATAAATATTATTCAGAGAAAATCTTTCAGAGAATAAATAAATATCAGAGACTGTTTATTTCCCTGGGACTCTGCCAAGGTGGAGCATTGCATTTAAACATACATATGTTTGTCAATTCTGGACAGATTCTTTGATAATTATGATCAATTTAAATGGATATAGCTGAGGTAACTTAGTGAGTCTGAATGTTTTCAACATTGACCATTTGTACTATAAATTTCTAAGTCACTTTACTCCTTATTGTTGGTATATTTGTGATTTTCTTATTGATATGAACACCCACTATACTAAGCAAAACAAGTTGTTATTCATAATTAAAACTCATGATTTTTTAAAAATTGCAGTAGGGGCCAGGCTGGTGGCGCAGCAGTTAAATTTGCAAGTTCCACTTTGGTGGCCCAGGGTTCACCAGCTCAGATCCCTGGTGTGGATCTATGCACCACTTGTCAAACCATGCTGTGGCAGACGCCCCACATATAAAGTAGAGGAAGATGGGCACGGATGTTAGCTCAGGGCCAGTCTTCCTTAGCAAAAAAAAGAGGAGTTTTGGCGGCAGTTATTAGTTCAGGGCTAATCTTCCTCAAAAAAAAAATTGTGGTAAAAAACATAATAAAATTTGCCCTCTTAACTATTTTTAAGTTTACGGTTCAGTGGTGTTAACTGCATTCACACTGCTGTGCAGAGATCTTTAGAACTTCTTTACCTTGCAAAACTGAAACTCTATACCCACTGAGCAACAACTCCCCATTCCCATCCACCTGTGATGGTTTTAGATACAATGCAAAATAAGCTAGCTGAAAATAGAAAAAGGAGAAATATACACAAGCATGAAATACATAGCACAAAAAAATGAATAATATTAGGGTAGCTTTGCTTATGACTTTAAATGAGAAAATCCAAAGTAAAATAGCAGCATGTAGTATGTTTAAATATCATATAGAATGAGCAATTTAAAAAATTGTTTCGTTATTTACGATAGCCAAGTTATGGAAACCTAAGTGCCCATTGCTGAATGGCTGGATAAAGGAGATATGATAACATACGATACACATATACACACACTCTCACACAATGGAATACTATTTGGCCATAAAGAAGAAACAAATCTTGCCATTTTTAACAACGTGGATGAAACTTGAGGACACTATGCTAAGTGAAGTCAGTCAAACAGAGAAAGACAAATACTATATGATCCCACTTACGTGGGAAATTTAAAAAGCAAACAAATAAACAAATCCCCCCAAAAGAAACCAAGCTCATAGACATAGAGAACAGACGGTTAGTTGCCAGAGGCAGGGGGGTGTGGGGTAGGCAAAATGGATGAAGGGGGTCAAAAGATAACAAATTTCCAGTTATAAAATAAATAAGTTACAGGGATGTAATGTGTTGCACAGTGACTATAGTTAACAATATCGTATTGCGTATTTGAAAGTTGCTAAGAGAGTAGATCTTAAAAATCCTCATCATGAGAAAAAAATTTTTTGGTAACCACCTATGGTGAAGAAGGTTAATTAGATTTATTGTGGTGATCGTTTCACAATGTATACATACAACAAATTATTATTATGTTTTATACCTGAAACTCATGTAATCTATCAATTATACCTCAAAAAATAGATAAAAGTAAACGAACAAATGAAAAAAGTTAGTATTAACAAAAATGAATGTAATACATAACATTTTAGGTTGTTTAATGGATTATTATTTAAAAATCATTGATGTATCAAAGTGTTTTTATATCTATCTTTTCAATTTCTTCTAAAATCTGTATTTTGTAACAATATTGTTACAAGATAAACCTGATTGTTAAAAAAACTTAAAAAGTTAAATAAAACCTGGGAGAACACTTCATAAACTTTAATTTTAAGAAATAAAATCTGGGAACTGGCCTGGTGGCGTGGCAGTTAAGTTCACACACTCGGCTTCAGCGGCCCAGGGTTCGCCAGTTCGGATCCTGCGTGGATGTACACATTGCTTGTCAAGCCATGCTGAGGCTGGCGTCCCACATATAAAGTAGAGGAAGATGGGCACGGATGTTAGCTCAAGGCTAATCATCCTCAAAAAACAAAAAAAGAAAGAAAGAAAATCTAGGTTATTTGTGCAATAATTTCCCATTACACTTATTTAGTAAGCACACTTCAAAAGCATGAAAACATCAGATTGGATTGGATATATTAATATATTTTTTAAAAATCTATACCATTCGAATTAGAATTAAACTTTATCTGTAGAGAATATATTTATCATTATCCATGCATGCATCCTATCAATTTTTTATGGTCATTATAAACTAGAAATTGGTCATACTGAGGATTAAACAGTAAACAAGTCAGATTAGGTCTTTTTTCTAATAGAATTGTATTCTAATAGAGATAGATGTCTTCAAGTTCACACGTGGGCAGTTGCATCTGATTGGCAGAGCCCAAGTCATGGTCCCACACTCCTACCTGCAAGAAAGCTGGAAGAGAAGACCTGAGACTTTCAGATTGAGTGGTGTTAGCTAAACTCTGTCTCATAGCATGGGAGAAATTGCCCCAAGTACTTCATGGACACAGATAACAGATAATAATTACTATAATAAGGAAACATTTTATGAAGAAAAATACTCACTACTCTACTGGAAGATTAGAAGAGGGTAAGTAGAATGATTTCACTGACATTTTAACAAGTTTACTGTGATTGCTTTAGGAGAAATGGTTTTAGGACAAAAAAAATAAAAGAAAGGAAGCTAGATGGGATTTTATTATAATAATCTCGAGGAAATATTTTAATAAACTGGATAAATGTGTCTAGTATGGAAACAAAGACACGTCAGGGGACAATTATGAATATATTCTGAAGTTAGAGATAGGATGACGTGCTAACTTGTGTCTGATTTTGATAGAAAGTGTGGTCTGAAGGAAAGAAAAAGCCAAAGAACCGTAAGGGGAAACTTTACAGGGAAATAGTAGATCATCAGAATTTAAATATATATACTTTAGAAAATATAGGAGAAGATTATTTTATAGTTATGTCAAGTAGCAATTAAACGGCATAATGAAATAATACATAGTGTCACCACAAGAAGACTTGTAGAAATCCTAGGCTGATATAATCTGTAAAGTTGTCATGTCCAGAGTTTAGTGGAATGTTTTATCCTTATTATGCCAATTTCAATTATTATAGTAAATTGTCTCTTCAATTACATTTAGAACTAGTTCTAGAATAAACATGAATGGATTATAAAATACCTACACGTATTGATCCCAAATAATCTTTCAGTTAAATTTAGTCACATAGTCTAATTCTTATCATTTTTGTTTGAACAACAGTATTTAATATTTCTCATTTATTACCATTAAATAGTTTACTATTTACATTTTATCTAATCTGTCTTGGAAATCATTTATAAGTTATGCTCTTCATGTTGATGAATATTTAAAATTGAAGATCTGTGATTGGTAAACTCTGTAAAACAGAAATTCTGAAGGAATTAAGAGCATTTTTCTCACTAATAGTCTTCTTTTTGCTGCCCAGAGGAACCAATTTTTGCATGTAGTTAAATCAGATTATGTGACATTTAAACAGCATAAAATAATGCACACTGCCAATTCATAAGTTAAATATCATAGGGATTAGTGTAAAATTGGGTCAATATCACATATTTGTAATTGAAACTGCTAGTGCCTTGTAAAACAAGATATGTAATTCCAAGAGATTTCATTTTTCACGTTGCTATTTAATGTAAGCCTGCCCCAATTGGTTTACTTGTGTCTTATAAAATGTGTAAATACAAATATTTGTGTTTTCTGTGTTGCAATGAGAATTTTTAAGTTTAATAATCTGTACGATGTATAATGTTTGTGTATTAAAACTAAATAGCATACCCACGTCCTAATACAGATAATCGAAGTGGGTACTTTAAAAATCCTATATTTTTCCTTATCATCACTTCTATCATCACTAATTACTTAAAAATATAAATTAAATAAATATGTTCTCACAAAATATCACTTTGCATACAGCCTATAGCCCTTACAAATTCTTTTAAAAACTAACTCATTTCAATAATAAATCAGTTCAGTGAGGGAAATAGTAATGTTTATTATTATATTATTGATTTTTAGCTTCATCTCATTGTACTTAGAGGAGATACTTTGTATGATTTCTATCTTTTTAAATCTATTGATGCTTACTTCATGGCCTAACATATAGTTTATCCTGGAAAATGTTCCATGTGCACTTGAGA
This sequence comes from Equus asinus, assembly GCF_041296235.1. Taxonomy (NCBI): domain Eukaryota; kingdom Metazoa; phylum Chordata; class Mammalia; order Perissodactyla; family Equidae; genus Equus; species Equus asinus. The sequence continues at coordinate 11,670,720 of NC_091819.1, forward strand.
AGATGTGTATTGTATCATTGGGCAGAGTGTTTTGTATGTGTCCGTTAGATCTAGTTGGTTTATTGTGCTGTTCAAGTCCTATATTTCTCATGAAAAGTCACCTGATATATTATTGAAGATCCCCTGTAAGTTTCAAGTCACTTCTCTCTTGCTGCTTTCAAGATTCTCTCTGTCTTTGCCTTTCAGAAGTCTGATTATAATCTATCTCAATGTGTGTCTCTTTGCATTCATTTTACTTTGGAGCTTCTTGAGCTTCTTGGATCTTTATAGTCATATCTTTCATCAAATTTCTGAAATTTTCAGCCATTATTTCTTCAAACATTCTCTGTCCCTTTCTCTCTCTCTTATTCTTTTGGAACTTTCACAATGTGTACATTGGTCTCCTTGATAGTGTCTCATACGTTCCTTAGAGTCTGTTCTCTCTTCTTCTATATTTTTCTTTCTGTTTCTCAGACTCAATAATTTCCTTTGTCATATCTTCAAGTTTGCTGATTGTTTCTTCTCCTTGCTCAAATCTACCTTTGAATCCCTCTCATGAATTTTATATTTCAGTTATTGTAGTTTTCAGCCCCAGAATTTCTTTTTAGTTTCATCAGTTTTCTATTTCTTTATTGATAATTCCATTTCATCCATACATCATTTTATTGACTTTCTCCACAACTTCCTTTAGTTCTTTGAGCATCTTTAAGACAGTTGTCTTAAAGTCTTTGACTAATAGATCTGCTACCAAGTCATTTTATAGTGATGGTTTCTATTTTTTTTTCCTTTCAATAGGCCATACTTTCTTACTTTGTATGCCTTTATTCATTTGTTAGCTTTTTTGTTTGAAAGTGAGTATTTGTATCTAATAGTATGGTAACTCTAGAAAACAGATTCTCCCCCTTCTCTCAGTGTTTAGTGTTTTTGTTTATTGCTTTTGTTTTTTGATTGTCTTAGACTGTTTCTATGCTGAGGATCAGATTGAAGCGTAATGTTAATAATGTCTTCTCTTGTTCTTTCTGAGCTGTGCCTTTCCCCAGGCATGCGTGGTGAATTTCTAATTTCTCCTTATATGCAGGTACTTTTGATTGTCCTGGTCTTTAGTGTGTGGCTCCCAAAAAGTGGAAAAAGAGAAAAGTAAAGGGGTAAAATAAGGCACTGGCTCCTTAAATCTCCCAGAGGGCACTTCAGCCTGAGGAGGAGGGGCTTGCAACAGTAGTGGGAAGTGTACCAACAATGGCCATCTGCATTTTGTGTGCACCTCTGAAATCAAAAGCATCAATCAGCAAGCAGAGCAGAGATCCATGATATTTGGAGGTTAGGGTCGTTTTTCCCACTCTGGCTCTCAGAAGCTGTGTGCAAGCTGCTCCTGGAAATATACATGGCAGCCTGCCATGAGGCTAGGGGATAAGGGATGGGTAGCTGCTACTGTACTAAGAGCTGAAATTGACTGAAATTAACTGTGACGTATTGTCCAAGCTGTGCAGAATTTAGCTAAGTTACTCATAATATTCGGCTTCAGCATCTATTTTGTTTGGCTAAGTGGACTGCAGTGACCTTAAACTGACAGTAGCCCCTCATGCAAGTGCATGCCCTAGATAGCTGTGTGCAGAGTCACAAGTAAATGTTAAGTTCCTGATATGATTTCTCCACAGCCCTTGTGATCAACGGTCTCCCCTGCCTCCCACTACCTTCCTCTTATGCATCCCTCAGATAAGACCCCACTCTTTTGATTTGAACTGACCAATCTAGTCTTAGTCTGGGATCCCCAAAGCACTCCACTCATGGATCCTAATAAAAGCGTAAGCTCCAGGTTCTACCTCTCTCTGTGTCTACACTCTGTGTTTCTCTGATTATTAGTAATGCTAAGAATCTGTTCATACTTATATTGTCTAAGAGTACATACTTTTCTAAAATTTCTTGTTTATATCATTTGCATATATATTGTTTGTGTTTTCTTGTTTGATTTGTCAAAGTTATCACATTTTCTGGATAACAAATATTTTCCTTTGGTATAGCTTTCAAATATTATTTCCCAGACTGTCAGCTGTATTATTGTGAGGTTTGATTGTCATATAAAAATTTTTTTAAAAGGTAAAAAAAAATATCAATATTTCCTTTGTGGTTTTCATCTTTTTAATGTTATTAAAAAGGCCTTCCATTCTCCAAGATTTTAAACACTTTCCTCTATATTTCACTTATTATTTATAATTTTTTTGTTTTCTGTTTGTATTTTTATTTTTTTGGTGGCTTATTTGCATGTTCTGGTCTTTAGGTCATCTGATATTTTTATTTAGCATGTAGAATGAAAAAGAGTTCTATCCATCATTTGAATATTTCTTCTTTTCCCCACTGATTTTGGATGGCACAATTATTGCATATAAAATTAACATATATTTATAAAATTGTTTCTTGAATTTCTTTTCAGTTCCTGTATTATCATAATTTATTTCAGGAGTGATAGATACCTCTTTAAATTAAGAATAGATTTATTTTTATGTAAACACAATAAGATATTTAATATCTAATTATCATATTCTGTATAAAAGTTTTCTGACTATTACATACTTGAGACAAACTTTCTTAGGTAAAGTACAATTCAGTGGACTTTTGTGTTTGATTTGCTATTATTTTATTTAGTATTTTTGAATTATCTTTGTATGTGAGGCCCTAAAATTACTTTTCAGAACTCTCTTTGGTTTTGTCAACATGGTGGTCTTTGTTTCTTAATATTAGTTGTAACATACCTCATCTTCAATGTATTAGAGTAATTTATATAAAATTGAAATTTTATCTATTATCTAGGAAATATTTCAGTTATGAAGAAGTGATCTTAGTTATTTATCTGTCACAAAACATCGGACATATAGAGTATTCTGCAATATTCCAATGAGAGTAGAATGAAGTGGAGGCCACGTGCTGTTTCTCCAGCTTATCTATATTAATATACTGAGGGCACAATGAATATTATCCTGAGTATTTTCAAAAATGTCTAATTCATGATAAAAATAATTTTTCTTAATTTGTGATGCCATGAGCAAACATAAGAAAAATATACATATAGCATTAAAATAAATAACCACAGGAGGCATTTTAAATAAAAGACATTTCTGGAAAAATGTGAGGAGGATTCCTATAAGAGTTTACAAAGGTAAAAAAAAAAAAAAAAAGAAATCCCCCAGCTGCTTCTCACTTCAACTTCTAACTCTGTTCTTCACTTCCTACTGATTTTGTATCATGAAATTAATGTGAAAAAATAGCTGTAGTACTAGGAAAGAACATGTATCATTTATGATTCTGGGTTTTTTTTATGTCCCAACTTTGTTCCATTTATCATTATTCAACCTGAGTAGATCCCACAAAATACCGGCAGAAATTGTCAAGCATTGTGGGCAAGAGTGAGAAGATCGGAAAGACTCAAAGTGAGCGTTCCTTCTCATAGTCTAGTTCTAAGTAAAGAATCTTGGCTTATTTGACATCACTTCCAGTACAAAATATTTAAATTTCTGTAGCACATTAAAGTATTCATCACTTGCAGTATTCTTGTAAGTGATTTTCATTAAAGTCATTCATTGAAATGTTAATTAAAATTGCTTTTTATGGCCAACTACTTTGGTTAGAAATATTTCTCCAGAACTTGCTTACAAATCTGTTAAAATGGAAAGGTTTTAAATGAATGAATTAGCAGGTACATTTAGCATGAAGAAAACTAAGTGCGACAGCTGCAACACTTCATCAGTTACGTTTTAAAGAAAAAAAGTAAGAAAATCTATATGACATTTAAATTATTCATGAAATTTAAAATAGGCTTATATATTCTGGGACTTATACAAAATTTTTTCCAGGACAACTTAAATTTAAATTTTAACCTATTGCCAAAATACTGTAATTCTTCCAATAACTTAGTCCTGATACGATGAGACAAATGATTTCTGTAATTTTTCCTATAATGTAGAAAAGTTTGGAGAAAATTTTTAAGCTGATAGGAAATTTTATACTTTACTGATTCTTGAAAATTCAGTGACTATTTTATCAAAAAATAGAAATCCAATGCCAGCTCAGAGCATTTATTAACGACTGCACTTACCGAAATTGAGAGTGGGAAAGTAGCATAGATATTAATGCCTGAACAATTCATTCAAAATATGAGAAAAATAAAATCCATGAAGGTGAGTCAGTGACAAACACAGGTCTAGAATTCAGAATTTCCTTATTTCCTAGCCAAGTTCTCTTTTCATATAGTTAGATTCTAAAAGTAGAAGACACCAATAAAAAGTGGAACAGATATGCATTTGTTTTTCAAGAATGTAAAGTATATATGTAAGCCCCCGTGTTTCATGATCAAGAATATCATACTTTACAAAAGTAATACTACTTGCCACTCAAAACATTCTCTATCCCATCCTTCAACTTAGAAATTTTCTGCAGTTAATGCTAGAAATAAGCTCAGCAGTATTTTTTTTTTTTTTTTTGAGGAAGATCAGCCCTGAGCTAACATCTGCTGCCAATCTTCCTCTTTTTGCTGAGGAAGACTGGCCCTGAGCTAACATCCATGCCCATCTTCCTCTGCTTTGTATGTGGGATGCTGCCACAGTATGGCTTGAGAAGTGGTGCATAAGTCTGCACCCAGGATCCTAACTGGTGAACTCTGGGCTGCAGAAGTGGAACGTGGGAACGTAACCACTGCATCACTGGGCTGGCCCCAAGATCAGTAACATTTTTAACTTCAATACTTCCTGAAATTCTAATATTGAATGATCCCAGGAATAAACAAGCCAGACACCATCATATCATATATATTACCTGTGAATTTCCTTCTGACTACTTTTTTTCAGTTTTTTTTTTATTTCTTTGTTTAATTTCAAGCTCACTCAGTGATTATAGATTTTCAAATCTGATACACTTAATTTCCTAAAATTTCCAGAAGGATTTTGTGTAATGCTATTCATTTTTATGTTGAGGTGAAGATTATGTGCTTAACTGATAAAATACCAGCTTCTCACAGCATCTTAAAATGAGTAAACCTATTTTTGCCTGGTGATAGACATCTGTTTCTGTAGTTCATAGAATGAGTTTCCTGCTGAAATAAAGATATGAATGTTCACAAATTGAATATTAGTAGAAGGCAGACTTCTTCCCACTGCTTTTGGATAAGATACAGACAATGAACGGGAGGAGGTAAATCTGTCTCAATTCCAATTATAAATAACATACACGTGTTTTTTCACATCTATTGTTTGAAAAATCAGAGGCTACACAAATTATAGTAGAGTGAAAACAATTACAAAATTAATCCCTAGTGAATTTTTAAGGTTTATTTATCCTTTTCAAAATTTTGTGGTGAGTTCCAATGAAAACTCAAAACAATATTTTCAGATAATATTCTCAAATTCATAGCAGATAAACAATGTATCATGTCTTCTACTTGTTTATTTTAAACTTACTATTAGATTAAGAAATTCAATTGAATCAGATCAATTTTTTTTTCAAATAATCAATTCATGTACTTTATTCAACCTTCAATCCAATATGATTGAAATAATTACTTTATTTTTAAAGGTAGAGATAGAATTGTTTTTTTAAAAGCCATATAGAACAAGCCTCATGTTGACAGAAAACTAAAAGCCAAACAGAATCTTTCAACTCAAACATAAAATATAAGTATATAAAGACATGACATGTGTCCTGGGGTGAATTGTAGTTTATTCTTGGGGCTTTTTGATTCTACGGGTCTATGTGGATTACTGTAGCTAAACATTAAATAAGTATATCATAAATAATTTACTTTAAATAATTACTCATTTAATTTATTGCAGGGGAAATAAGGGAAACACATGGTTGGCAAATATGTTAAATTTACTACTAAATAGTATATCTGGTTTAAATTTCTCAGAAAAAGAGATTATGGCTGCTATACTTAAAGCACATGAGGTTTAATAAATTTATGCAAGGCGGTGGCTCTGGATTCAGAAGTCCTAGATTTGCATCCTGACTCAAAGTTTGATCACAGTTACAAGCTGTGTGCTAAGAGAAAATCTTCAACATATAAGCAACAGAACTTTAACCAGGGCTTTGTATCATGATGATTTTGGACCCTCTCTTCAGATATTTTAAAGGAAAGAGTAATATGTTTTAGTAAGATTATTGTAGTTACAGTGAAGTAATGGAGTAAAGAAGACCAATAAGTTTGCTGAATAAACCTGTGAGGAAACAATTCAATATTTAAAACAGAAATGATGGAAACCTAGCTAATTCAGGATGACAAGGACAGAGAAGTGGCAGATAAGAATAAAATTAGAGAGATAGGGGCTGGCCCCGTGGCGGAGTGGTTAAGTTCACGTGCTCTGCTGCAGGCAGCCCACTGTTTCGTCGGTTCGAATCCTGGGCGCGGACATGGCACCGCTCATCAAACCACGCGGAGGCAGCGTCCCACATGCCACAACTAGAAGGACCCACAATGAAGAATATACAACTATATGCCACAACTAGAATGATCCACAACAAAGAATATACAACTATGTACCCGGGAGCTTTGGGGAGAAAAAGGAAAAAATAAAATCTTTAAAAAAAAAGTTAGAGAGATAGAGTCAATATTGATAATGGCAAACTTTTTTTTTTTTAAGGAAGATTAGCCCTGAGCTAATATCTGCTGCCAATCCTCCTCTTTTTGCTGAGGAAGACTGGCCCTGAGCTAACATCCGTGCCCATCTTCCTCTACTTTATATGTGGGATGCCTACCACAGCACGGCTTGACAATCAGTGCATAAGTCTGCACCCAGGATCCAAACTGGTGAACCCTGGGCCACTGAATTGGAACGTGTGAAATTAACTGCTGCACCACCAGGCTGGCCCTGCAAACTTTTTTTTTATGATGTGGAAATTGAGGCACAGGGAGTTTAACTTTCCAAAGGCCATAAAGTTAATGGCAGAACTGTGATTTAAACCTAAATAGTTAGCTCCAGAGTTTATGTTCTTAACCGTATTTCTTATTAAGAGTCTCAACTGCATGTGATAAGTAAGGAACAGAGAGGTAAAGGTCAATTACATATTTTAGGTTTAGTTAATTGAGTATATGGTGCTGATAGTCAATGAAATAAGGACTACATGTAGAAGAGAATGGTTGTCAATAAGTAAACAAATAACCACAACACACTTACATCATGCCAAGCATGGTTTTAAGGATTTCATTTCACGTTGTTTCACTCTAGGACTTGGGATGAAAAAGCAGTTTCCACCTGGGAGAAACCATTCTCGTGTCAGTGGAAAAAAATAAGTAGTAACATAGTCACATAGTGATTCTTACAGAATCTACTCAGCTTTGGTATGTGTCATTTCATTTGCCAAAGCAAGTAGCATAGTCTAGACTAATATGAATAAGGTGCAAAGAATTTTCCTCCCACGTTGAGAGGCACCAGGGTAAAGTTCCGTAGGATACGCCTGATAAAGAAGGGAAGGAGACGTTTTGAACAAAAGCACAATTTACTGTATAGAGTTAGGAAGATTCCACCAGCCGGAACAGCAAGGGTAAAGTGAAAATGTCTTGAGACAGGAGTGTGAGTGTGTTCAAGGGGCATGATGTAGGGAAAAAATAACTAATTTAATTGATACATATTGAGTTTGAGACAGCTTTGTGGGCAGCTCAAACTTGCATTAGACAGCTAGATACAAGTTTGTGATAAATTGAAATAATATTTAAGGGTAGGGAAAAATAGTTGCTGAAAAAAGATTTTCAAAGAAGAGTCAGGCATGAAAGAGGAAATTAAATGAAGTTATTGTCCAGAACATCTGGAAAACACAGTGGTTTCAAGGATGGTGAGAGATAATTGATGATTACATCTTCAATCGAGTGCTAATTTAAAAAATAATATTTTCCCCTAAAGTGCATCACGCATGTTTATTACTTTTTAGAATGACTGGAACATAATTTAAATTTTTCATACTCTTTACAATAAGTACTAGAAATACTAACTATTGGTTCAATTTTCTATGTTTCTTTTCTGTTTCCGTTGTCTAACACCAGTATTATAGTACTTAAGATAATCCTTTTTTAACCTATATAATTGACTTTTAGCACCATGAGCTAAATAATGACATAGTCAAAATTAACACTGTGTCTAAAGAAAGAATAAATCTGCTTTTAGTGGGGGATCCGTGGTTTGTCTAAAGAATAAGGCAACTGCAATTTAGTATACCTAAAATAAAGAGGGGAACTTTAATAAAGGTAGGTATTTAAAAATTCTATTAGATTTAGCAGCAAAAGGACCACCTGCTTTGTTGGTTTAAGAGTTTTAATGGAGAAGCCTGCATGCAGTGCAGGTGCGCATGAAGATGAAGAAAATAATGAATGCAGGGGTATGTTAAGGAAAAGTCTGAGTGTAGGCGACAGCTAGGATAGTGTGGTCTTGAGGGAGGTTTTTGGTAATGTTAACTTAAAAAAATACAGTGTTTTTATACACTTGATCAAATTCAGAAGTCACTGAAATACCTCTCCCCTCAAAAAAAGTATCAGGGGTGTAACGGAGGAATTTCCTAAAGATGAATTAGGCATCTTCAAAACACAAATGAAGAGGTTAGCCAGAGAGAATCACGTCTCTTTATCCATTTGGATAGAAAAAGAAAAAAGTCTGGATACAGGTAATGTAAACCAAAAGGAAGAAAGTTCACTGAGTTCCCTTATGATGGCTTCTATTTTCTCCTCGAAGTATTACATATATTCAAGTGATAAGAGTAAATGTGAAATTAATGGAGTAAAGCACATTTGAAGAGTGAGGAAGTTTTATAATAACCACAGTGGGAAATAATAAGAAGGCTATTATCTAACACATACTGGGTGTTAAAAATAACCTCCAATAGGGGCCACCATCTGACTGAGTGGTTAAGTTCAAGTTCTCCACTTTGGCTGCCTAGGGCTCACATGTTCCCATCCTGGGCATAGACCTAACACCACTCATCAAGCCACAGTGTGGCAGCATCCCACATAAAATAGAGGAAGATTGGCACAGAGCTAACATCCAATATATTATTTAACCCATATTCCAATATTATTTTATTTTCATTCCCAGATGAATACTGAGGTCCACAGATATACCACTATTAAGTAAAAGAGATGAGTTTCTATCACGTCCCTCTGACTCCAAATTTCATGCTCTTACTTAAAACCCTATAGTAGGATATCAGATTGTCCTGTTCTATGCTATCAGTAAAGTATAGAAAACGATGGAGAGTTCCTTTGAACCGAAGAGCATAAATTTGTGGTGGCACTGGTTTGTGCCCTTCAGGTAAATTCTCAGAAGTGCTCAGCATCCTTCCTGGAATCCAAGGAAGAGAAGAGAGAAATGCTCCATGGTTGCCAGGCGACGGGTCAATTCTCCAGAAGCACAAGGGGACAAGACATTCGAGGGTCCTGACGAGCGAGCAATTAGAATAATGACTCATTAGGACCCTGTGGGGTGGGACTGAAGTGAAAGTTGTTGGATAATTTGACAAAAAGTGGAGATCACTATTTTTAAAAAATGAGGTCAAAGCACAAGTGTAATGGGAATAAAGGATAAGAAAGAAGGATGAAAGGATGAGATGTAATTAAGCTTGGACTAAACTGCTCACGATTATGAGATTTACTGAGGATCTCTTGAACTCATTTGTGTAATGAAGTAGGAGATAGAAATATATGTTACTAATTATTTATCTTTTTCGAACTTTTGGAGATAAAACTATTTTTTAAATATTTAAGTATTATTAATATTTAAGAAATGAGGTGAAAAGGAGAATTAAATTTTGCATGTATGTGTGAAATGCGAGCTGGGCTATTTTTATTCAAACTTTTACTACAGACTCTCCTACACCTGCAGATTTTCTAGTCTTATCTGTGATTCACATTTTTAATAATATCATAATGGCATCTAATTTGCAGAGATTAATTGAAGCTAATATCTAAAGAATATGAGATTTAAAAAAACTAAACAACTTTGGTTTCCAATGACGTAAAACAGATTGAATGTCTCTGAATAAAATTGTTATTTTTCTCTGCCATTATTGGATTTTCTCCAGTTTTCGGCTTTGTGAATTCCTCCTCAACTTTCAAAAACAAATTCATATTTTTTCTTTTATAAAGAAATCCGTGAACATTCCCAAACACTTCATTTACCACATTTCAAAGATGGATTTAACCCTTGCCGTCCACTGCCTTGTAGAAATCCCTACCATTTCAATTACTATACTATATTTCATGTATTTATTCATATGTGTTTTATTTTACTATAGGTGTCTTACCAATAGTTGGTAAATTCTGTGATTTCAATGATGGCAGCTTATTCCATTTTGTGCCCTATGAACATCCTAAGCATTTGATAAATATCTGTTTAACAGCTCAGCATTTAAGAAATTACATCAAAGAACAGAAACACCAAGGAGGCAATATGTGCATATACGTATGTGCCAGACATGCATATTATTTGTAGACAAAAACTCCTTAAAATCTCAGTCCTCCTGTGTAAAGTCCTATTTATGTCCTGTCCAATGCTCTTTATTATCTAAAATGACTAAACAACAAAAATAAAATTTAGAAAAAGCCAAAAATACTTAGTGGAACCCCAAAAACTGAATCACGCACCCTCACCTAGTGAATGAGCCAGGTCAATGAAGGAAAGGAGAAGAAGCTTCTAGACATTTCAGCATTATATTATTAGCTTGTATCTGCCATAAAGGAAACATTAATAAAAATTAGACATTAATTTAAACATTTTCATTCCCCCGATTGAAGTTGAATGCATAAAGTTTCATGAATAATATCATCTTTTACCTTATTTAGAACAATCCTTTGAAAAGTTCTCTTTTGTATAATAATTCTGATCTTGAGGTTTTCCAGATCAGGTTTGAATGTTTGTTAAATTTAAAAAGAATCTCATTTAAGGTAAATGTATGTTTAATTGCAAGATTTCTATACAAAGAAACAAGGATGATATATACTTTGTTTCTATTAAAAAATGCCACAAATATATGAAAGTTTTTAAAAATTCTGTGATTTGGGGCTGGCCAGATGGCATAGTGGTTAAGTCTGTGTGCTCCACTTCAGCACCCCAGGGTTCACAGGTTCGGATCCCAGGCATGGACCTAGAACCGCTCATCAAGCCATGCTGTGGCAGCATCCCACATAAAATAGAGGAAGATGGGCACAGATGTTAGCTCAGGACCAATGTTCCTCACAAGAAAACAAACCAAAAACACTGGGATTTGATATACCCTTAGGATGACATCACAAAAATTTTGAAAAATAAAATTATTTAATTGTCCCAAATTAAAAACAAGTTCTAATGGGTAATACAGGAATCAGGACAATTGAGGAAGGAAGACAGAAGCTTTTATGAGTAATTATAATGGATGCTCATTATGACTATAATCGATACACTTAACAAATCCAGGGCTGGGTTGCTTATCAAAGGTGGCATAGGACTGACACACAGGTAGTAAGGATGTAAGCCTGTCCCTTGCCTGACCAAAATGTCTCTTTCCTTCCACCTGGGACTTTCCTGGGGACACGTAGGCATGGGACACTCGATCCGTGCTCAAGTGCCACCTATGCACATTCTGGAAGGGCAGGGAGTTTAACACCCTGTTTAACCTTTGAAAAGTGTGATAATAGTACCCATAGGTTAACCAATGGCCAATAGGAGACGTGAAACCATAGTTACCTCTTCTCCACAGACTGCCTTTCCTGAGACACGGTTAATTAGTTGGCTCTGTCAGGACCCACCTGTGGGATCCAGCAATCAGTCACACTCAGTTGGGGCTATCTTGAAAACATATCCCTAACTACTCTCAACCTCATTTCCTGCTTCCATTCCTTTGTCCGTTACTCATGTTCTCCTGGTGTGTACTCACTAACAAAATAGTAGGACACAGCCTTTACTGAGAGAGTGGTAGATAATTTATCTAACTGGACAGCTGAGGAAAAAGATCTACCATTCTGTATATAGTGACCCTTTCTGTCATGGAAGGTCTTGTCCACAGGAAATACACATTTTCTCTGTTGTTCCAATCCATTAGAGGATTATCCCAAATCCCACCTCATGTGTGGAAGAACGCAGTGGTAGAGTGAGGCCAGTAGCTAATAGCTAAGTTTGTTTAGTTATAGCGTTAAGAATTACAACTCCACTTGCTTACATAGATGTTTCAAGATTAGCAGAATCAGTACATCAGGTGATAATTTGGATTTTTGTTTATTCTTTGCCATATATTTTAAAGGCTCAGAAGCTAAAAATTGAAGAAAATTGTTTTTATTTCTGGAATTCCAACACTAATTAATATGAATGAAAGCATCTTCTAAGTCTTTATTCATTATTGTCTAATTGGTTATAAGTTAGTGAGTCAAGTGATAGAAATCAAAATGCATTTATTCAAAATAATTTGTATATTTTTTCAACCTTGAGGGTTATATGGTGAAAGAAACTATTTTCTGGACAATTCATTTTATGATACACCAATAAATAATGGAACAGAATAGTCTCTTGTAAAACTTGCTTAGAAAGCTTTTGAAAACTCAATTCACATTTTATTTTGTTAGGCAATGTGGTAGCCAGCCTCCAAGATGCCTGGCAATGATCACGTCCTCCCCTTCCTGAAATTAACACCCTTTTGTAGTCTCCATGTGTAGTTCCTTCTCGGGCACTCACTCATTTGCTCCATCTTTCTCTTTCTCTCTTATCACTGCCCTGGAGAAAGTCATGTTGTAAGCAGCCCTGTGGTGAGGCCTTTAGTGAGGAACTGAAGCCTCCTACCAATGGCATTCTGAGTAAGCTTGGAAGCAGATCATGCAGCCCATTTATACATTTCACAGACTCCAGCCTCAGCCAACAGCTTGACTTCAGTCTCCTGAGAGACTCTAAGCCAGAACTACCCAGCTAAATCCCTCCTGGATTCCAGACACCAGAGTGGATGTGGAAACATGGCAGTGATGCTGTGGACCTGGAGCCAGTCGCCAACTACTGGAAGGAAGGAGATGCAGAGTTCCAATCTGGACCCGGGCACGTCCGTGATTGGAGACAGACAGTCCTGGGAGCAGAAAGCCAAACAGGAGCAGGAGAAGGAATCGGCAAAATCACCATCAAGAAGGACGATTTGGAGGAGTTAATGATAGAGATGGAACGCTCAACAAGCAGCAACGGGAGGGAGCTTGAGGAAACGTGGAGAACGAGGCAGAGGTCTTATTGCCCTAACCAGCTGGTTTGTGCTTTATAAGCCCTACCCACTGGATTAATTTCTCAAATGGTTCCACACTTTTTAATTGTCTTCATAAAGGTCTACCACATTTTTATTGGATTCTATCCAAGTACTCAATATTTTTGTGCTATCCAAAATATATTTTGTTTGTCCACCTGTTTATTATTGATGTTGAAAAATGCCATTTATGGTTTTAAATGTGCTTACCCTGCAGCAAATTACTTAGCTACATCATTGATCATTAAAAAAAATTGACATTCTTTTGAGGAGTTTTCTACATAGACAACCATAAATCTTTGAAATTCAGCGGATTTTTTTTTCTTTATTTCTGATATTATATATGTTACATAGCTCTCTGTCCATGTCTATCTATATTTCTCATCTATGTCTCACTGCATTTTCTAAGAGCTCCAATGTTCCTCAGTGTAAGGTTGCATGAAAGTGATGACAGTCAGCATTATTTCCTGTCTCTCTTTTAAAAGAAATAATTGTCAAGTTTTTTTTTAGTATCAATTTGCTTTTATTTTGTAGGTAACAACTGTCCTTCCTGGTTTTCTAGAGTTTTTTTAATAATAAAATAATTTACATATATTCCTCTATCAAAGGAGATATATCTATAAATTTAATGACACTTTTTACTGTTAAAAATAATACTGCAGGGGCTGGCCCCGTGGCCGAGTGGTTAAGTTTGCGCGCTCCGCTGCAGGCGGCCCGGTGTTTCCTTGGTTCGAATCCTGGGCACGGACATGGCACTGCTCATCAGACCACGCTGAGGCAGCGTCCCACATGCCACAACTAGAAGGGCCCACAACGAAGAATACACAACTATGTACCGGGGGGCTTTGGGGAGAAAAAGGAAAAAAAATAAAATCTTTAAAATAAAAATAATGCTGCAATAAATACTCCCATGCGTGTTTACATATCCAGTTATGAACGTCTTCCTGGGAAAGAGAACCAGACTAGTCAATAAACCATGAAAAATATGTTTTTGTTATTCTCAGTTTTCAGATAAAAGAATCAAGATTTAGAGAAGTTAAATATCTTGCCCGAAGTCATTCATGAGAATGTGGCAGATGCACCACATAAAAACACATAGATTTGATTTAAAATCCCAATGTTAATCAAGTTTGTAGTCCAACATAAACCTGATGCTACTTTTTTTGTAAAGTTTTCTCAACTTTCTCCTTTGTGCTCTCATAATGATTGTATATAATGAGAATTGTTATATTTTCTGATATTCTTTGAAAAGGAAATCTTTATAAGAGATCAATGATATAGAGAAATCATAAAATAGTAAATCATTGAAATGAATTGTCAAGTTTATCTCACTAAATACAGAGAAATTTTTCTCCTGTAAAAATTGACTTTACATGAATAAAGTGGAATGTGGTTTTAATATTTCTTAGTAATGGATTAACTATTTGACTTTGAAGAGGTCATAATTTCTGTGACCCTAAGATGCTCAATTGTAAAATGTGATGATCATCTCTGCTTAACAGTAGTAGTTGTAGCAGCATACACCTATACGGTGCACACTTTGCACAAGGCACAGTTGTGAGCACAGCCATTTTGTTCTCACAGTATTCTTATTAGATAAATATACGTATTTTCTTTTTCCATTTGTTTCTTTTGTTTGTTTGTTTTTTGCTAGGAAGATCAACCCTGAGCTTACATCTGTTGCCAATCTTCCTCTTTTTTGCTTGAGGAAGATTGTCACTGGGCTAACATCTGTGGCAATCTTCCTCTGTTTTATGTGGGATGCCCTAACAGTGTGGCTTGATGAGCGGTGCTACGTCCGCACCCCAGATCCAAACTTGCAAACCCCGGTCTGCCGAAGCGGAGTGCGCAAACTTAACCACTATGCCACTGGGCCAGCCCCCTCTTTCCTTTTTTTGTCTGTGATAAAGAACATGAGAATGTGAGGCATGGAGAGGTTAAGAAATGTATTGAAAGCATCCCAGATAGCAAGTGATACCACAGGAATTTGCACTCTGCTTCAGAGTCTGTCCCTTTAACCATACAACAAAAACCGTTGTAGTCCGGTTTATGTTGAAGATAAAATTTAATGCATCTGTAAATGTCTTTCAAACCAACACATAAATAGTGGAAACTTTTTTCAGTATTTCTCAAGGAAAAATCTTATTCATATTTGTACCTGCTCCTTTGTCAATTTTACTGAGATACAACTGGAACTCAATATAGTTTTAGAATAAATGGATATTGATAAATCAGTTTTTAGTGTTTTAATATAGTTTAAAATATTTTGACTGGGAAAATTCCAATGTAATTGCCATTCAAAAAATGGTCGTTAGGAAATGAGAAATATTCATTAACTATGAAGCCATCAATGTAATGAAAACCATATTTAGAAAAGCATGCCATCATTTTATTATGTTTAATTGAAGCATGGAATTGAGCGTAGCCACCTGCATACCAAAAGAAATGTTATAATATTATAATTTGAAAAATATATCAAAATATACCTTGTCAGGATAAAATCTTGTAAATTTACTACTCCAATCTTCAAAGTCCTCATGTATTATAAAATGTTTAAAATGATATACAAACTAACGCATGATCATTATGTCAACATTTTACTGCAGAGCTAAAATTAAGCTACTTTTAAAGTTTTATTACAAACGAGGTAGGACCTTTATAAGCTCCTGACCTACTGAGAAAAAAACTTCAGACAGAGAGTGGAGTCTCTATTATATTCACAATGATCATACTGGTGACTATGTTGCTATCATTGTAATGGTTGCCATCATCTTTACTCCCTGAAAACACAAGCAGGTTGGGTTGTGTTGTCTCGAACCTCAGAGACTGGCATGGTGAATTAGAGCCAAGTGGGTATATTTCAAGAGCTGGAAAAGTCAAGGTCAATAAAATGTAGCAGGGCAGTAAAGGTGCTAATTATTTCTCAAAGCGCAGGACAGGTTTATTCAGAGACAGCTGATCTATTGACTTGTCCTACTGACAAAGATTCCAAAAATAGTGGTTATGCCATCAATCGGGGCCCCTTCAGATCTCATTGTATCCTACCTGCCTAAAACTCTTCTTGAAGGAGAAAGACAATAATGCATTAAAATGTTCAATGGAAAACAAAGCTATGTAAAATAGGAGCTATGAAATGTCCTTCTTTCCTGCCCGAGTGAAGAAAGATAAATGGTCTAGAAGGACTCTCTGTTCAATGGCATCCTTAGCGAACTTTTGCTACTATTTTTTTTTTCTGCTTTATCTCCCCAAACCCTCCCTGTACATAGTTGTATATCTTAGTTGCAGGTCCTTCTAGTTGTGGGATGTGGGATGCCGCCTCAACGTGGCCTGACTAGCCATGCCATGTCCGCGCCCAGGATCCGAACCCTGGGCTGCCACAGCGGAGTGCGCGAACTTAACCACTCAGCCACGGAGCCGGCCCCCTATTTTTTTTTTTTTTTTTGGCCTTTTTGTTTTTGCTTTTTAATAAAAATAATCTTACCAGGAAAAATTCAAATATTTGCAAGTGAGATGAATTTTAAAAAAGTATTTGACAGTTTTAAATTGGAAACAACTATATTCCCTCTTGTGTTTCAGACAGATAAAATTTAAACATCTTCCCACTATAGAAGTAAATTTTCTGCTAAAGATAGATGAACATTTAGAATTTAACTTCAAATTTCTATGTTCAGCTCAATAAAAGTGCACGAGGCAAAGGAGTTCTAAATGTACATAGATACCACTGTAGACAATTTCACAGATGCCCACCAACCTGGAGTTAACCTAAGCAACACAAACAACCACAAAAAAAAGCCAGGGAAAAGCTTTTTTCAAATTTATTACATTGTGAAACACAATTAGAATTACAAGTTTCAAATAATTTAAAAGTCTGTCTTTGTTTTCAGTAGCTTTTAAGCATAACCAATGTGACTACCTTTATTTTCTTCCAGTGCACTAGTCAGTCTGAATCTATGCAAACACAAGGCTAATTATTTTTTTGTTGAATATCATTTTTATGTGAATTTATCTAATTCATTTGAATGAATATGTTGTTAGCAGATTTTATTAAATAATTAACTTGTCTAACAGCATTTATTGAGCACTTTTCTAAACTCTTCTTCGTGAACAAGAAATAGTTTTGTTTTCATGAAGCTTACATTTTAGTAGGAAACAGGTGAAAATGTTCTGTAACATAAATTCTGGTGGTGATAATTGCTCTAGCGAAAAACACCGCATGGTGTAATGTTAGCAATTAAAAGTAGGGATGCTACTTTTGATGGAGTGAGCAGGAAAGTCGTCTCTGAAAGAATGATAACTGAGCAGAATCCTACATAAACTGAGAAGTTTGGGATAACTTTTCAGAACAAGAAACAGCAAATGCTAAGACTTTGTGTTAGTATTGAGTTTTGCCTTTGGCCTATGCAAAGAGCTGAAAGAAATACTGTGTTTCTGGAGACAGAATAAGAAGGGAGAGAATGATGGGAGAAACATCAGATATAGAAGGAGGGAGCCAAACTGGTCTTTCATGTTATATTAAGGGATTTGGATGTTCATCTCAGAGTTATTCACAATAGCCAAGACTTGGAAGCAACCTAGGTACCCATCAAGGGATGAATGGATAAAGAAGATGTGGTACATATACAATGAAATACTACTCAGCCAAGAAATTATGAAATCCGGCCATTTGTGGCCACATGGATGGACCTCAAGGGCATTATTCTGAGCAAAATAAGTCAGAGGGAAAAAGTCAAATACCATACGATCTCATTCATAAGTAGAAGATAAAAAGAACGACTAATAAACACACAGAGACAGAGATTGGATTGGTGGTTACCAAAGGGGAAGGGAGCAGGGAGGTAGGTGAAAAGGGTGATTATGCATGTGTGTGTGGGAATGGATTGTAATCAGTCTTTGGCTGGTGAACATGTTGCAGTCTACACAGAAATTGAAATATATAATGAGGTGCACCTGAAATTTATATAATGTTATAAACCACTGTTACTGCAATAAAAAAAGAAGAAAAACTCAAAGAAAAGGGGGGAGAGTTGGATTTTGTTCTACGGATATGGAGAAACAATGGAGGTTTTAAGCTCATGTTAGATGTAATTTGATTTACATTTTAAAAAGAAAAAGTCAAGAATAGAATTGGCTTTGAGGAACTCAAATGAGAAGCAGGAAGATTCATTAGAAAATGATTGCAGTACTCCAGGCAAGGTATGGTTAGAAGTGAGTGAATTTGGAGGATGTTGCAGAGGAAAAGTCAATAGAAATTACTAATTAGAATATATGGGAAAGATTTTACAGAAACTAGTTAAGAATTGCTTAAGAATTTTGAGGCTAAGCAACTAGGTCAACTGTCTTCCCATTTATTGTGGTAGATCAGATTTGATTCAGGTATTTGGAGAGAAGAACAATATTTCTGTTTGGATGCTTTAAAAGTATAAATTAGATAAATTTATCAAAAAAATCATGAACAGCTTTCATCTCTCTCTTGAAACCATCATTGTTAATTCATGTACATAGTCTTTGCTAAAATGACCACATTCAATTTGGAGCCTTTGGAAGCCAAGAATTATGCTTTTAAAACCTATTTGCATTCTTTACAGTGCCTTACACAAAATAAAATGTGTTGGTGCTTTAAAATGCCTATTTATTTGCTTTGAATTAACAAGTGTATGCACTAATTTGTTTTCCATTAATATCATAATGCGCTACTAAATTCACAAGAAAAAAGGGCTGCATGTTTGTGAAAAATTATGACTACGGATTTACCATATTACCTGTTACAGCTTGCTGAGGAAATGAGATAGTCTGATTTCTAATTTTACTTCTTTACTACAAACTACAGCTAATGTTTAATGAAGGATAGAAAATTAGTAATATGCGTAATCCCTCTGCCATCCATTTCCATGCCAAAATTTTCTTTAAAAAGCATTTCAGATATTTCATCCTCCATACAAAATCTTTAGTGACAGGACTTATATAACAACTGTCAATACCTCTCATTGTGTAATAATATGTAATCTAGTTGAAAACATGTAAAATGAGAAGAATTGTATTCTCTCTATATTGAAGTAATTGATTTTAAATATTCATGTAAGTTTGCATATTATCTCTTTACTTTTACTACTAATTCGTATTTGTTTCATATTCAACATTTATATATGATTGGGCAGTGTTTCCTGATTTCTATAAATATTTTTACTTTTGACCAAATTGCATTGTGATCCCTAATGTAAATTTTGAAAAATTTGTATATTTTCATTTTGAAGTATTTCTATTATGAGTATTTCTTGATGCCAGCTGTGAAATAACCAATTACAATGACTACAGAAAATTAAGCCTTTTTTATTTATTCTAACTCTCTCACAACTTTATTTGAATGTAGTTATTATTTAAGCAGGAATTTTTTTTTTTAGTAATCTGCTAATTAAATGGTCAAACAACCTTATCACAAGTGAGAATTGGGAGTGGAATCATAAAACAAAGAAATGTACAGAAAAGAATAATATATGTGATTTTTATTAATTTAAAAATTTGGAAAAACTGTTACAGTATTCCATTTTAATTTTACATCTCAAGTACTCTATAAATCATTAATAGCATGTAATAAACTACATAAAAATAAATTATACATACAAATGGTAGCAGATGTTAAGAATAAGTATGCTCATTATAATAAAAAATGGAAGAAACAAAAAATCTGTAATATTGTATTCAAATAATGGTTAATTCATATAATTTAATATTATCCCATCATAGAGTAGGAATTTTTAAGATTATTTAGTGCTGGAAACTTTGACTCTTTTCCATCTTTCACATTCATAGTCAATCCTAACATGTTTCTAATCTATCCATTCAGCATATCCCAATTTCTCAATCCCTTCGATTAAAGATGATGTCATCTTTAGGATAGATTATCACTGTTTCTTATTGGGATCTTTGAATTGATTCATTCTTCTCCAATCTAGTTTTCACGTTACAACATAGGTAATTTTCAATTGATCGTGCCATTGCTTTCTATAAAATTTCCATGTAAAACTTCTGACCATAGTTTAATGGGCTTCTGACTATGTATCTGGGCTTAACCATCAGCCATTTTTTCCACATTGTAAATGTACTTGTTTTTGTTTTTTTTGAAGAAGCAGCTTAGCCCTGAGCTAACATCTGCTGCCAATCCTCCTCTTTTTGCTGAGGAAGATTGGCCCTGAGCTGTGCTCATCTTCCTCTGCTTTATATGTGGGATGCCTGCCACAGCATGGCTTGATAAGCAGTAGGTGGGCCTGCATCTTGGGATCTGAACCAGCAAACCGCAGGCTGCTGAAGCAGAGCGCGCAAACTTAACTGCTGTGCCACTGGGCTAGCCCAAAAACATATGGGTGGATTTTTTTGCATTTATCTTTCTTTCTCTTGAATCAGGACCATGCTCAGGCTTTCTCCGAGGTGTAGCTACTTTCCATCACCCTTACCTTCCTCAACCATGTACAGAGATAGCATTTTTTCATCTGTAATGCCATTATTTCCTCTGGGAAACCTTCCACTTCTGTTCGTTGACTATTGAAGTGATATATCTTTGTGACCACATGTCACTTCTGTTTAATCTACCTTAGCACCTACTCCAATATTACCAGTTGGCTCTGAGTTAGGGAAAAGCCTGGTATTTTAATTTTATTCTTCTTTTTAATTATTTGCATTTTATACTATATCTATTATTCATGGCTTATGTATGTAAGAAAATTAAAAATAGTTGTTGTAAAACAATGCATGTGAAAGTCACAAAGATGATTATCAAGTGTGCCTAGTAGTTGCAGAGCAAATAGAATAGCAAATGAGAAAGCCATCAGATTTGAATCTAATAGACCTGAGTCTTAAATTTACGTGAACTGTTTACAAGTCTTTGCGATATTTTGTGAATGAGTTTCAGATTATTTCTCTGTAAAATAGAGATAATAATGTCTACCTTTCTGAATTTCTGGTACACTAAATTATATACCATATACACCCAGCTCAGTAAATATATTTATTCATTAAGAGGTATTTACTGGTTCTCAACTAATAGTTAGACAGTATACCGACTACATTGCAAAACTCTCAGGAACTCAGAGAGGAGTCTTGACAATGTATCAATTTGTCTCTGCTCCATTCTGTGCTTTCACTTACAGGTTCATCTCTAGGAGGAGAATTTACTAATACAATTGTTTGGAGTCCAGACCATTACCTAGGCTAAAATCACTTTTATTTCTTTTTCTTTCTTTCTCTCTCTCTCTGTCTCTCTCTCTCTCTGTCTCTCTCTCTTTCTGTCTCGCCCTCTCTCGGTCTGTCTTTTGTGTCTTTTCCTTTTCCTTGATTTCTTATATCCCAACTTGACCTTCATGCGTGCTCCACCATGCACATCCAGAAACTGCATGCATTGCTTCAAGTTTGTATACCACACGACAGCAGTTGAGGAATAGAAAGGTTTAGATCCAGGCTTAATGAGAAATGCCAACTCCTTGTTAGCTCTACTAATTATATAAAAATTATATTCTCCAACTTTTTCAGAGTTTTGTGCTATGGCACTCTGTTTGAGCTGAATTAATAATCAAGTAGAACATTGGTCCTCATTTTCTGTTGTTCTGTGTGGGTATTATTTTCTTTATAAACTCACACAGGGCTGGTGTGATGGTAGAGTAGGAATTGGGATATTTTACCAGCCAAATGTTAACTAATATCGCCTCATCTCTAATCCTTATGATTCAAACTCAAGTTTGACTATGTCAGCTGCATTAGGAGATTTTCCAAAGCTGTACAACATCATTTGGCTGCTGCTGCACCAGCCCCACAGTTGTTAATGTCAACGTTAGAAACTGGCATACAAGTAATAGAAATTAGTCCAAAAATTATTTTAATTTGAGATGACTCCAATCTCAATGAATTTGTAAGCACAGGTGATATTTTGCAAGAAGTGTTTAAAGAAGCGGTAAGTGCAGAGAGCAGATTTCAAATAGTTGCCTTGAGCTCACATGATCCATGCATCAAAATGTGTTATCTCAGGGGCTGGCTCGTGGCATAGTGGCTAAGTTCACCCACTCTACATTGGTAGCTCAGGGCCAATCTTCCTCACCAAAGGAAAAAAAAACTGTTATCGCAAATAAGAAGGTTATTCTGGAAACAAAGTTTGTCATAAATTGCATTGTTTGTTACCATTTTTCTACAATCAGTGGCCCAGAAATGGTTACCATAAAATTATTTTCCTCCATTCTATATATTGTTGAATAAATGTTAGAAAGTTGTTAGGATAAAGCATGTAGGAATTTGGAGTATTGTGAAGTTGAGTAAGTTGAATACTGAGGTTAAAAACTTTCAAGATGTGTTCTGAGGAAGAAAGTTAGTCTTTAAGACTGGCTGGATAATCACAAAGTGATGTAAGAAATACAGATGAGCTGTCCGAAAAACACTTCTTGTTATTTTAATTCTATTGTTACTGAAAAATGGCTTCCTAGCTTGCCTTTTACTTGTAAGTCTAGTTAATTATTAATAATATCTTTTATCTGCATTTTGAGGATAACAATTAATATTGTTTTGACGGCAATAAAGCTGTTACAGTACAACTTTTAGAGGACCTCCCGGAAATTTGGTAATTAGTGGGTGCTTGGTTACCCTGAGAATGAGGAAGGTGGGAGAACCGGCAGACTCACGACAATGCATAAGAGTCTCTTCATGGATTGTACACAAGACTAAAGTCCAAATACTGCTAACATATTTGCCTATTTGTGTATGAGAGTAGAAATGTCTCTCCTTTCTCTATATACAAGAAATAAATTCAAGTACAGCAAATATTAATTACATTGATATGTTAAAATATGTGAAACACACATACTTTGAATTTCATTCTGCATGATTATGTGACATATTACACTTTTCTGTAGCAATCATCTATGGGTTTCCCTTCAGGCCTTTACAACTAGCTCATTGTAACTCACTACCCCACACCTGTTCTCATAAATCTTTTTGATATCAATACCCACATAAATGATCCTTACAACTTCTGTCCCTTTATCTCCTTGCTTATGCCTACCATAGCCACCCATTACTATATTCTCTTTAAGAATTTTTATTTCCAATATCTACTGCTTTCCAAAATTTTATTTTAAGCATCATCTTTCAACAAAACTCCATCTCTCCAATAATTTTTTCATGTAATATTTACCAATTATTCTTTGATCAGACTACCTATTCACCATCCACCAAACAACCCATGTTCTCAATCACATGCAATAAAAATCCATGAACATGAATATGAGGTGGATCCCTAAAGATATGGGGAATCATATTGTCCTTCCCTAGTACATTTATTCTCTCACAGACATAGGTGGTTATTATCTACCTTTTCTTCTCTGTGAAACTTAAAATTTCTCCTCCCTCTTTTTGACACTCACTGCAAAAATGGAAAAGGTCAGATGAGAATTTCCACTAGTTCCTTCTATCTTATCTTCTAGCCTTCCTCAGTCTGTAAATGTATAATCTATATTATCTTATGTTGTAATTGACAAACTATCCTGAATCCAATCTGTATCTTTCACTTGCAGGCTAGATGGTATAAAATCAGGCACAGAGATTTCCCATATACCCCTTGCTCCTCACATATGCATAGCCTCCCCCATTATTGACAGCCCTAACTAAAGATGTACCTTTGTTTCAATTGGTGAACCTACATTGACACATCATAGTCAACCAAACTCCATAGTTTACATTACAGTTCATTCTTTGTGTTCTACATCCTATGAGTTTGGACAAACGTATAATGACATGTATCCATCATTATAATATCATACAGGGTATTTTGACTGCCTTAAAATCCTTCTGTTCCAGTGTTCATCCTGGGCCCCCCACCCCGCCACGACTCTGGCAACAATGGCTCTTGTTTTTTGCTTGAGGAAGATGAGCCCTGAGCTAACATCTGTGCCAATCTTCCTCTACTTTGCATGTGGGTCGCCACCAAAGCATGGCTGATGAGTGGTGTAAGTCTGCACCTGGGATACGAATGCAGGAACCCAGGCCACTGAAGCAGAGTGCACTGAACCCAACCACTATGCCATGCGGCCAGCCTCAGCTCATCTTTTTAGTGTTTCCATAGTTTTGATTTTTCCAGATTGTCATATAGTTCGACTCATACAGTATGCTGCCTTTTCAGATTGGCTTCTCTCACTTAGCAATATGCATTTAAATTTTCTCCCTGTTTTTTCATGGCTTGGTAGCTCATTTCTTCATATTGCTGATTAATATTCCACTGTCTAGATGCACCTCAGTTTATCCATTAACTACTGAGGGGCATCTTGACTGTTTCCAAATTTTGGCAGTTATGAATAAAGCTTCTATAAAAATCCATGTGGAGGTTTTTCTGTGGAGCTAAGTTTTCAAATTTTTTATTAAATACCAAAAAGCATGATTGCAGGATTATATGGTAAAAATATGTTTAGTTTTTAAGGAAACTGCCTGTTTTCCAAAGTAGTTACACCCTCTTGCATTCCCACCAGCAATGAATGAGAGAATTAGTCCACATTCTTGCTAGCATTTGGTGTTGTCAGTGTTCTGGATTTTAACCATTCTAATAAGTATATAGTGGTACCTCATTGTTTCAATTTGCATTTTCCTGATGGCGTACGATATGTAGCATCTTTTTGTATGTTTATTTGCCATATGTATGTCTTCCTTGGTGAGGTATCTATTAGAGTCTTTGATCAGTTGTTGAGTTTTTAAGAGTTCTTTGTCTATTTTGGATTACAGCTTTTTGTCAGACGTATTTTTTGATAGTGTTCTCTCTCAGTCTGTGGCTAGTCTTCTGATTCTCTTGACGTTATCTTTTGCAGGGCAGAAGTTTTTAATTTTAATGAAGAACTTATCAATATCTGCTTCATGGATCATGTTTTTGGTGTCGTATATAAAAAGACATCACCATACTGAAGGTCATTTAGGTTATTTCATATGTTATCTTCTGGGAATTTTATAGTTTTGCATTTTACCTGGTGTATATGATACATTTTGAGTTAATTTTTGTGAAAGGTGTAAGGTCAATGTTTAGACTCTTTTTTTTTTGCAAAAGAATATTCAGTTCTTTCAGCACCGTTTTTCGAAAAGACTATCTTTGCTCTGTTGTGTTGCCTTTGCTCCTTTGTCAAAGATTAGTTACTATATTTATGGGGGTCTATTTCTGGGCTCTATATTCTCTTCCATTGATATATCTCTCTATTCTGTTGCCAGTACCACACCATCTAGAATTCTGTAACTATGTGGTAGGAATTGAAGTTGGGTAGTATCAGTCCTCCAATTTAGTTCTTTTCTTCCAATATTGTGGTGGCTGTTGTTGGTCTTTTGCTTCTCCATGAAAACTTTAAAATCAGTTTGTCAATATCCACAAAATAACTTGCTGGAGTTTTGATTTAGATTGTGTTGAATGTATAGATCAAATGGAAAATACTGATACTAACAATATGGAGTCTTCCTATCCATGAACGTGGAGTATCTCTCCAATTATTCAGTTCTTCTTTGATTTCACTCATCGGTGTCTTGTAGTTTCTCTCATCTAGACTATATACATATTTTGTTAGATTAAATTTTCCTATTTTGGGGTCCTAATGTTAATGGTACTGTGTTTGTAAATTCAAATTCCCTTGTTCATTACTGGTATATAGGAAAGCTATGCACTTTTGTATATTAACCTTGTATCCTGCAAACTTCCTATAATTGCTTTTTTGTTCTAGGAACTTTTTTGTTGATTTCTTTGGATTTTTACAGAGAAGATATGTCATATGTGAACAAAGACAGTTTTACATTTTTCTTCCCAATTTTTGTACACGTTATTACCTTTTCTTGCCTTATTGCATTAGCAAGGTCTTCCAATATGATTTTGAAAAGTAGTGGTGAGAGGGGACATCCTTGCCTTGGACCTGACATTTGTGGGAAAGCTTCAGTTTCTCACCATAAAGTATGATACTAACTGTAAATTTTTAGTATATTTTTTATCAAGCTGAGAAACTTTTCCCTATTCCTAGTTTCCCGAGACTTTTTATCATAAATGGCTGTTGGATTATGCCAAATGCTCTTTCTGCATCTATTGATGTGATCATGTGATTTTTCCTTTTTAGTCTGTTGATGTTATGGATTTCTTTAACTGAGTTTTGGATGTTGAGCTAGCCTTGCAATCCTGGGATAAGTTCCACTTGGTCATGGTGTATAATTCTTTTTATACTTTTTTTTGGACTCAATTTGCTAATATTTTGTTGAAGATTTTTGAACCTATGTTCATGAAAGATATTGGTCTACAGTTTTCTTTTCTTGGAATGTACTTGTCTATTTGTCTGGTTTGGGTATTAGAGTAATGATGGTCTCATAGAATGAGTTATGAAGTAGTCCTTCTGCTTCTATCTACTGAAAGAGATTGTAGAGAATTGGTATAACTTTTTCCTTAAACGGTAGAATTCACCAGTGAACTCTGATGCTTTCTGCTTTGGAAGGTTATTACTTATTGATTCAATTTCTTAATAAATATAGGCCTATTCAGATTGTCTATTTTTTCCTTAGTGAGTTTTGGAAGATTATGTCTTTCAAGAAATTGTTCCATTTAATCTGGGTTATCAAAGTTGTGGGCAAAGAGTTTTCATAGCATTCCTTTGTTATAATTTGAATTCCCATGGCATCTGTAGTGATGTCCTCTATTTCATTTCTGATATTAGTAATTTATGTCTTCTTTGCTTTTTTTATTCAGACTTGCTAGAGGCTTATCAATTTATTGGTTGTCTCAAAGAGCTAGTTTTTGGTTTTGTTGATTTTTCTCTATTGATTACTTGTTTTTCAATTGTATTGATTTCTGTTCTAATAGTATTTCTATTCTTTTGCTTATTTTGGATTTAATTTTCTCTTCTTTTTCTAGTTTTCTAAGGTGGAAACATAGATGAAATAATCAATTATTCTTAGTTATTATTGACTTCTCTTTTTTTAATCTAAATTCAACTTAACATTATCAAATGACATTTTGAATCATTTAATCTCTACTACTTAAAATTAACTAATACCATATTTATGATATCTCAACCTCAAGGCATTCAGTCTTTCTCTTTGATAAGAATCTTGTCCACAATTCAAAATTTTAAAGTCATAAAAATAAAAATCATTTAAAAATATTTTCTGTTAAATTAGTTATAGTAAAAAAACTAAAATGGTTGTTAGTTTTTAATAAATTTACTACTTTCTTTACAACTTAAAGATCATATAGGATATTTTATAACACTAATTGCATCATCACAAAAATAAAAGTAAAATTTGCATATAATTCATAATTAACAGAAACATTATTTCTTTAAAAAGGTAGCATAAACGACTGAATTCTTTAATTTATCTGAACATTTACAATTAATGTCCAGTAATATTTTGTGAATACAGTAGAGACAGAGTATCTGGCATTCTGCAGAATTTGGAGTTTTTCAAGTCTCAGTGCTGCTTACTGTTTTGATAGAAATATCATAATCTGAAACAGTCTATTTTTAAACATTATTTCTTACTTTTAATGAGATATTTGAGAATTCTGATGATGGTATAATAAAATCATTAATAATGCATGTTTACTGATAATACATTCAACCTTTTACTGTGTAGGAACATCCCAATTTTGACATCCATGGTTACTTATAAATGATGATTTAAATATGAATATGCAGATTTTGGCATTCTGATTAATAATTTTTCTTCTTGGATTTCTGAGATTAGGTATTTAAGAATGATAAGAATTCCAATAGATTCTTGAAGTATATTAAAATGTATTAATCATTTAGACTTGTGCTAATCCTGACTGGTATTTTTTCCCTTGCAACAGAAAATGCAAACAATACTTACATCAGTGTGTACTATCTTTACCAGCTCAAATCATAGCACTGAAGATTGCTATAAAAATTAAGACCTAGAGATATTGATTGACCTATCCCTAATCACAATAAATATTATGATTTGCATAATTTGTGAATTTACATGATAATTGAAACACTTTATATTTGAATTTTTTTGTCTATTTGTAGTTATGTTGGTATATTAACATCAACACAAACTAAAGCAAAGTTTTTAATTTTTCTTAAAGAATATTGCTTATATAAATAGCTATTCCTTAAGACTAAGAAATAGTTTATAGATGAAGATTGTTATAAAATAAAGAAAATAAAAACAAATAAACAGATAAATCCTGGGGCTAGCCCAGTGGCACACTGGTTAAGTTCACATGTTACACTTTGGCAGCCTGGGGTTCACCAGTTTGGATCCCAGGTGTGGACATGGCACTGCTTAGCAAGCCATGCTGTGGTAGGCACCCCACATATAAAGTAGAGGAAGATGGGCATGGATGTTAGCTCAGGGCCAGTCTTCCTCAGCAAAAAGAAGAAGATTGACAGCAGATGTTAGCTCAGGGCTAATCTTCCTCAAAACAAAAAAAACACCAAAAAAAAAAAAAAAAAACCCTGGGTTTATAATCTGCCCAAAACCTTTAGTTGGAATAAAGAGATCTTGGATTTCTAGTAGCTCTAGTTTCTTGCCATAAGACAACTAAAATTCTCTCTATTGAGGGATAAAGCCACTCAAGGACACAGATTATTTCTATAATTATTCACATATACTGGGCATGCAACTCATAATAAAAAAATAATTAAACTGATGAGGAAATGTCATTATTGCAGAAAACCAAGAGAAACTTTTCAAATATAGAAACAGAAATAGAATCATCATCATAGAATTATCAGGCATAAACTTTAAAATAGACAAATATTTGCTGCATATCTTCAGGATGATAAGCCATAACATTGAGATATTTAGCAGAGAACTGGAATCCGTTTTTAAAAGACCAAAAGTGAAAATACTAGAAGTTCGTAGAATTTAAGAATATAAAACTAAATTTGGTGACTCAATGAATGAGTTTAACAGAAGATTACACACAGCTGAGAGAATTGATAAATTAAAAATAAATTGGAAATATCCAACAAAGCGCAAAGAAACACAAGTATGCAAAGTAGCAAAGTTTATAAGAAATACGGAAAAAGAAAGTCTAAAATGTGTTTATTTGGAATCAAATAAAGAGATGAGAGAAAAAATCAAGTAGAAGCAATATTTGAAATGCTAATGGCTCTTTGCAAGTAATAAAATATGTCAAGACACAGATTCAAGGAGATCTGGGACCCTCAAGCAGAAAAATAACAACAAAAAATATACTTACTCCGAGTTGCATTATAGTAAAACTGATTAATACCAGAGAGTTGACAGAGAGAGAGAAAGGAAGCATTGCCAGAGGTCAGATCAGTATTAACACAACAGAGCAGAAATTAGAAGAACAGCTAGCTTCTCAGAAGAAATAATGAACGCCAGAAGACTAACATACTAGCTTTAGTGTGACAAAAAAAAAAAAAAAAGCTAGAATTCAATATTTACCCAGCTAAGTAGCTATCTAGCTAGAATTCATTACCTGGCAAAAGCATCTTTCAAGATGGAAAGTTTTCAACAAATGCAAGCAGAATTAATGTCACACAGGCCTGCGCTCATAGAAATACAAGAAACAAACCTATGTAGGATCACCACTCTCAAGTGTCTCTAACTCACTCCTTCTAGTTGCCCAATTCAAACTGCATTGACCCTGCAGCCCTTTTCCAATCTCTCATGCCCTTGATGGCCATTCCATCTCTCATAACCTACTTAAATTTCATAATCATATAAACATCCTCTTCCCTGCATTCTCATTTCTCTTTTTCCCTCACAATATTATTCTCACTAGGCTAAACAACACTCCTGCTTAAATAAAAATCTTCTCCCAGGAATTGGATGAAAGTGGAAAAAAGGAACAATTCCAGTTATAAAATAAATAAGTACTGACGATGCAATGTACAACACGATTATTATAGTTAACACTGCTGTGGGTATATTTGAAAGTTGCTAAGCAAGTAGATCCTAAAAGTTCTTTTTCTTTTTTTCTTTTTCTATTTATATGAGATGACAGATGTTAACTGAACTTATGGAGGCAATCATTTTGCAACATGTCTATGCCACGTATTATCCTGTACACCTTAAACTTATACAGTGCTAACAATTATATCCCAGTAAAATTAAAGGAAAAATATCCCCTCCCCCTCCATTCCTGCATCCCGTAAATTTTATGAGACTGGTAAAAAATCCACAAGAGGCTGAATGTTTTCTCTGTAGATCATGTGATCTCCTATATAATGTAGTGTACAACCATACTAAATGTCCCATGTCAGTTCCATCTCCCTCTCTCCTACATGACAATTTCACATATATTCTCTTCCTCAAAATCCCCAAAGCCATATTCTCTTCCTTACTTTCAGTTCACGATCTCGCTTTTTCCTCAATGAAAGCATTGAAGCAATCAGAGCAAAACGTTAACAGACTTCCAAAGCCTGTCCATTCTACTACCATCATATGCATCCATGTACAGTGACTTTGGTCTGTTATTACAGAATGTAGGATGTTCTTATCCTTTTTTGTGTGATCAATCACTTTTGCCAAAAGAACTCTTTCAAAAACAAAAATATAAGTAATAAGCTAAAGCACATAGGATTAGAAAGGAATTTAATTAATCTGAATTACAGTTACCAAATTATTTAAAAGTTGTGATATAGCATTATATATGGGCTTGTTTACTAATAAATTAAATAAAAACTATTAGACCAGTCTGCAAATGTAATTTCGAAGTGGAGAAGACACCATATTTCAAAACAATAGTAATGTGATATGGAATTATCATTCTCATATCATATCATTAACATTATTGTAGTAATGTGATATGGAATTATTTCTATTAGTAACATGTCATAAACACATGCACTGTGATTACTTTCCTACTTTCATAATTGAAATGAAAAAATGCTAAATTTCTGTTAGAGGTTAGAGCAAATGGATGTAGTTTGTCCCCATTTGAGCTGATGGACACATTGGACTATTTCCATAGGTCCCCAAGTGTTCTACAGAAACCTATTAATAACCTTTTCTCTAGGTGAGCTATCAGAACTTTATTTAAATCCATTGTTACCACTCGTACACTACATCCCAAACGCTTTTGCATCTCAAAGACATCATTGCTGTAGTTCTCTCTTGTGCCTCCATCATCCAATGAGCATCTTACTCTTCCGTGTCACTTGTCCTACAAACAGCATTTGACATAATTAATCACCTCCCTTTCCTGCATACACTACTTTCTTCACTTGACTTTCAGGAGACACATTCTTGTGGTTTTCCTTCCACACATGGTTGCCTCCTTCTCTGTTCTCTTTGATCATTTGTCCTCTTCTATCCAGACTCTAGTCCTTTACCCTACTTGTCTCTTATTCTCACAGTCACACCCAGCATGTTGTCCTTGCCAATAATTACAAGTCCTCTGTAATTTCATCTTCAAGCCTTTCACTTCCTGACTACCAAGGGGTCAGTCCCTGGCCCTTCTCTCTGTCTACTTTAAGTTGGCGATCTCAGTCAGTCTTATTGCTTTAAATAACATCTATATGTATTTCTCTTGCTCACAACCACCACTTATTTAAAAAAAAAAAGGATATATGGTATTTTTGTCTAATGGTCAGCAGTGTCAAACAAATGTTGTTTTCTCTCCATCATGCTGTAAAAGTTTTTTTTTTTTTTTCCAGAGGGAAAATAAGTAGTGGAGAAGGAATAAATGCATGTAATAAGAAAGAAAAACAGGGGCTGGCGCAGTGGCATAGTGATTAAGTTTTTGCACTCCACTTTGGAGGCCTGGGGTTCGTGGGTTCGGATCCTGAGCACAGACCTACAGACTGCTCATCAAGCCATGTTGTGGAGGTGCCCCACGTACAAAATAGAGGAAGATTGGTGCAGATGTTAGCTCAGTGACAATCTTCCTCACACACACAAAAAAGGAGAAAGATAACTTCAGGCTTGTAAAATTTCTCTGAAACTGCAAGAGAAAGATATAGTATCGAGGAAATCTTGAAAAATATAGTTAAAATATATAGAGAAATTTCTGTATTCATAATTTCTACTCATTCTTTACATAAATATAAATTCAAATATATATACATGTATAAAAATACCTAATAGGTTTTGCAATTCTCCTTCATGAAGTATATTTGGAGACATTTCAAGTCTTCCATAGAAATACATATCATGCTGTTTTATGAGTTATCAGTCCTAACTTATAGTTAGTAAACTCAGAAAACAGATGTTAATGCAACCTGATAAGGATGTATTATTTGTTACTAAACTGTGGCAGATACCTTAAAGGGTAAAATATAACTATATTGACCAGAAATCATATCTTTATAGCAGGTTAATGTTTTCCATTTATATCAACAAAATTTCTAATTTTTTTAGGAAGATTAGCCATGAGCTAACATCTGCTGCCAATCTTCCTCTTTTGGCTGAAGAAGACTGGCCCCGAGCTAACATCCATGCCCATCTTCCTCTGCTTTATATGTGGGACCTGCCACAGCATGGATTGATAAGTGGTGTGTATGTCCCCACCCGGGATCCAAACTGGCGAACCCCGGGCTGCTGAAGTGGAAAGTGCAGACTTAACCACTGTGCCACCAGGCTGGCCCCCAAAATTTCTATTTTTGACCAGCTTTAAAGTTTTAGTATGTGGTTATTAACTTTATTAAAGTCTGATCTTATAACAATTTATCTTGTTAGAAATTATCCCAAAGTCAAATATTTGCCCTTAAAAAAACAACAACAAAAGGGAAAGGTAGTATTCTTATTCTAGGAGCTTCTGCATTCTTAGTTTAACAAATTATTTTGTTGAAATGGATATGCTTTCAGAAATGCCTGTTCTTCTGATGAAGTGTCTAAAATGAATGAACAAGTAACTCTTTCACTCTGGAGTAAAGAAGATGATGATATATGTGATGTAATTTTTAGTAAGTCTTCTAAAAGGTGTTGAGTTATTTCACCTAAGGGAAAAAAATACTGCTTCCTAACATTAGTTGCAAATTTGTCAAGGGTTTTTAGGAGAATGGTCTCCATGTCTCAGGAAACCAGACTGAATTGCTTGCTTATCTCTTGCTGTTATTGACATAGTGAAGGCCAATGCCTTTCTTAGCAAATGCCATTTATTTAGCATAGAAAACGTTTAATATATCTTTCCTCTTTTTATTGACAGGGTCACTTTAATCAAAACTCAAACTTGTGTTTAGTAAACTAGTAGTGGTCTTTATAAAACTTGCTTATGGGGACAGAGTTTAGAAAGCTTCTAATTTCATTATGATAAAAATATTTCTATACCTAAATTTAAATGCTCAATCTGTCAAATCTATATATGAATATTATGAATAAATATACATATATTTATTAAATAGAAATAGCCTATAGTTTTTTCTTTTCCATTGGTGTTGTCATTTTATTAATGGCGTTATATGTCATTTACACTAATAAAGGACATTTTTCCATCTTTCTCCACTTTTCTGAGCCAGAATATGATATAGTTAAATAGCATAGATATTAATATATATTCAATTCCAATTTTAAATGTTGATCCTTACAGTAAAATGTTTCAGCGCAATTCTTAAGACTCAAAATTATTACTTGATTTTATTTATTGCAGTTTAATTTAGATCTTTTGTATCAATTTGAATATTTTGTCAAAACATGGAAACCAAAGTGGCAAGCTGAGGAGGGAGCAGATAAGGAGGACCAAACCTCTTTCCACCCATACATCAAGTACTTACCAAATGTCTCCCTATTTAGGCCTTAGGTCTTCAGCAATTACCAAACAAAGTGGCCCTGGTCACATGGAACTTACATGACTTTTGAATTATTCATCCAGATTTCTATGGTATTTATAGTATTTTTTGCTTGCCATATATAGTTGTCTAAACATCTGACCTTTTTCCGACATATACAGATGCATATTCTAATTACATTCACACAGGGAATATGCATTCCATTTCAATAAATATAATTTTATTTTGCCTGCTAGATCAACATTCCAATGCACATATTTGAATTATTTAAAAAGTGGTTGGGAGTCTTTACTGCAGCATTATGGTAAGTGCTGTCATTTCTCCCATCATAAACAAACATTCTGTCATTTGAACCATTGTTCCCTGTGTCTCATGCCACATTTCTTTGCTCCCATTTGCAGCACAACACTTTTCGTTGGAAGAACTGTTGAGACACAGTTTTCCAATTCCTCATCTCCCAATCTCTCTTCAAGCCATTCGGTTAGGTTTTAAGTCCTGGGGCTCAAATGAAACTTCTCTTATCAAACTGACTCCAATGAGGAGATAAAAACCAGACAGTAATTTGAACAGGGGAAGTTTAACGTTGAAAAATTATTAACTAAAACTGTGGAATGGAGTTAATAAGGCACTGACTATTAGAAAGTAAGAGAACTTTGAAGAATAGTAGATATAAGGAGCAGCTAGTGCCCCCAGAGTTGAAATAAGGAACCAAAGATACCCTCCCCCGACCATACCTTCCAGACTGAGATCTTTGTCTTGTTGGAGAGGACAAGCCCTTGGCTCATGGATGGCAGGTAAGTTGCTATCATGATGCCCTGGCAGAACTTGCTGGAACTCTTCCTTCGGAAATTTGCCGGAAGTGGGTTTTCTGGGGGGCTGAGAAGAGCTGTTCATGGGAAAATGTCTCACTGGAGACGCTAATGAAAAACTTCATAGTGGGAATGACCATGAAATGCGAGGAGAGTCTGGGGGAGCCACCTACCACTGGGTCCTGCTGTTGCCAGCACTGAGGGAGGCAGACTGGCAAAGCTGTGGGTGCTCCAGGGCCCTGGAGAAAACCAAGCATGCAGAACAACCAGAACCAGAGAGCAAAACATTTTCCTCATGCAACATCTCTCTAGTGCCTTTTAGGGCCAATTGACAAAAGAAAAAATATTTTAAGAGCCCAGATCCATTTTCACAGAGTAGTCAAAAAGGATGGATTTGGAGCTGGAAGCAATGGATAATTAGCACAATCACCAATGTTCTTCAGTGGTCTATAATGATCAGTTTTTGGTCCTACATTTCCTCTGATGAAATTAGCTACTCCTTCTCAGGCTTCTGTGCCAGCTCATCTTTATCTCTCTGATCTATAAAACACTGGAGAATCCAGAAATCATTCTTAGAACTGATTTCCTACTTAATCCTTTGCCAATTCATTCTTTTTCAAGATTTTAAATGCCACCAGTGTATTAGTAACTCTAAACTTTCATCTCAAACATAGACCTCTACCCTGAACTTCAGAATCATATACACAGTGGTTTAATCAACATCTCCATGTAGAAATCTAACAGGTAGGTCAAGATTACCATTTTTAAAACAGAGACTTCAAATATATTCTTCATAAAACTCACTCCTTCCACAGACTTCCTATTTTCAGTAAATATGATCACTCTTTTAGCTACTTAGGGCATGATCCTTAGATTAATCCTTGATCGTAACTTTCTCAACTCCCATGTTCCATGTTTCAGAAATGTTTTAGCTCTGCCTTCAAAATATAGTCTCAACTATTTCTCATGGTCTTTATAAATACCATCCTATACCGTCACCATTCCCTCACACCTAGAATATTGCAATCTAATCTCCCTGTTGCCCAGCATCCTATTCACCATTTTAGAACACTAGGTAGATTATGATATTCCTATATTGGAAACTCTCCAATGGTTTCTTACCTCATTCAGGGTGTAAGTGAAAATTCCCATGGCCTGTAAGGCCATTTATGGTCTGACTTTATACCCACTCAGTTCCCCTCTCACTCTGCTGATCCCAGTAAATTCCAGTCGTGCTGCTACCAAGAGTCTTTGTGATGAGTTTCCTGTGCCTGAAATGCTCTTCTCTTGGTTCGCTGGTACACGAAGGGCAGAGAGAGGCTGAAGAAAGAGGCAACCCACCCCAGATTGGTAGATGGCATGTTTAATAAGCAGGGGAACTGACTTAACGAGGTTTGTCTTGAGCGGCCACAAGTCAAATAGATCTCGGCACCTGCCCACCAGAATCTTCAAGTTTATATGGAGGCCTTAACAGATCAACTACATATTCACTTTAGTTCATCTCAACACTACCTTACTCTCTCAAGGCTGTGTCCTTGAAAGTTCTCCTAGTGTAGGAATGGTGAACAAAGGGTACATTTCAAGGACAGAGGAGGGAATAAGGAGCCTCAGATTGCTCTGGTTCAGCTCACTGGTCAACCTGTGGTCATGTCCTCTCCGATGACCTCCTCCAACATCTTCTAACAGATACCCATGTGACGCTCTCCTTCATCCACTTCAGGTTTTATTCAAATATCACCATAGTGGTACATTTTATGACTATGCAAAATCCCCTGTATCTTGTCTTATTTCTCTCCATAGCTCATATTGCTATCTATAATTTTATACGTTGTAACCATTTGTTTACGTTCTGTCCCCTCCCTCTACAATGTAAGCTCCATAAGAATAAACATATTTGCTTATTTTGTTCAGTATTGTATCCTCCATGCCACGAACAATGCTTGGTTCATAATATTACTCATTTAAGATTTTGGAGAAATAAATGCATAGCCAGAACTGCATGTCATTATCTTCATTTTGCTAAAGTAAACAAAGATTTCCAATTATGGTAATGAGTCAATCAAAATATTAATTCTTCTAAACTATCCAAATTTTTATCCTGCTGGCTGCACCTTGTTTTCCTTTTTCTTTAACACTATGTGATTAAAATATAAATTCACTTACAAATACCCAGTTCCTGAGAAATAGGCAAAAAGGCAAGGATTTGTTACCAGCTAAATGAATAAATGAACGAATGAATTAATAACATAAAGAAATACATAAAGATGGCCTGCAGACCTTTGAAATTTGATTTATTCCCCCCAGCAGCTATGAATGTAACTTTAAATAGGTAGTGTCACCAGACATGGACCCTAACCCATTTCTCTTGTCCTACCTAAACTCCAGCCTTTGTGTTTGACCTAATTCTCTTGTCTTCTTGAAAGATGCAGGTGTTCCTTTATGTAACACCTTGGGCCCTTGAGCTTCTGTAGTTTTCAGCTATCTTCCAGGAAGAAGCTCGAAATGACAACTGCCCTGGACCCAGTCACTCTGAGCTGGACCAGACCAGACCAGACCACAACCACAAGACCGATGCCTACACAGTTGGGCAGAGAGTTGTACTAAAGTAACTGGCCCTCATTAATGTCATAAATTCTCCTCCTGTGGGTGGGGTGAAGCAGCCATTTTTAGGGCCTGCAATATATGTAGAAGCATGATTTCAAACCATGCATGTGCAAGCCTATGCCCACCTCTACATGTGATGATGAAACTTTCCTTTTGAATATTCGTTTCCTACCACAAATAAAGGTACCCCCCTCCTCATGCTCCGGGGGACGGGGGAATAGCTTTGGGAAATTATTCCCTATGATCTCCATTTTTCTTTGCTGCATGCCGCAAATAAAAATTCTTCTTTATGAAACAAGTACTTCTGGTGCAGTTTGATTTACCTCCCAGGAAGGGACCTATGTTTGGTCCAATAGCAGTACTATTGTATATCCATCAAAATAACAAAAAAGGAAAAGCACGAAGCTCAATAGAAGCAGCTACTGCCATACACCATTCGCAAATATTGCAAGTTACTGCAAGTCTTTTAGAAAACACATGGGTGACGCTCTAAAAACTTTAAAATATGTTCATAAACTTTGATGCATTGATTTCTAATCCAAGACTCCAAAATGAGAAAATAACCTGAAACACAGACAGGGATATGTAGATATATATTTATACACTGTCGTCACAAAGTTGACCTTTATATCTTTAAATTAGAAACACAAAATATCGAACAGTAGGTGCATATTCAAATCCTGTTAGTATGCAACTATTAAAAGCAAGATTTTGCACAGTGTTCAATGAAATGCAAAGGAAACAATTTAAAAGAAAAGTGTTCAAGGGGCTGGCCCCGTGGCCGAGTGGTTAAGTTCGCGCGCTGCGCTGCAGGCGGCCCAGTGTTTCGTCGGTTCGAATCCTGGGCGCGGACATGGCACTGCTCGTCAGACCACGCTGAGGCAGGGTCCCACATGCCACAACTAGAGGAACCCACAACGAAGAATACACAACTATGTACCGGGGGGCTTTGGGGAGAAAAAGGAAAAAATAAAATCTTTAAAAAAAAAAAAAAAGAAAAGTGTTCAAGTATTTATTAATTTATGCATGTGATTTGATTCATCTTTTGAAAATGCAGGGACATAATCTTCAACTCAATTACCTGTATAAATAAGTATATTGACGATCAGAGCAGTGAATCAATTATATTTGTTTATATTGTTACTTGTCCTTTCATTTCCATATGGGCACATTTTACATTCATAATTATACAGATTATTAAATGAATTCGCAATGAAACTATTTATTAAGTGTCCTCAACATGTTTTGGAGGTGAGAAATGTTACAAATTTTAGGCCACAGTGGCTATACTAATGACTTTGCTGTACATATATGTATATATATAAACACACACACATATATATACGTATATATATGCATTTTTTCTTGTTAAGTGTTATTTTCTGTTAGCTTTTATTTTAAAACATTCACCACTACCAAGAGATAGCCAATATTTTTTTCTAATCTTCCCCCACTATAAATAATGTTACAATGAACACCTCTGTACGTATATCATCGTGGGTAATTAAGCATACTTCTGACAGATAGCTTCCCAGAACTGGAATTGCTGATCCAAAGTAAATGGATGTTTGAAAATATGATCATTACTTCCAAACTGCCCTAGGATATGCTGTTAAATTAATACTTCCCTTAATTTTATATCCTAGTACCAGTCCCAGTTTGCCCACATTCACCCTACAACTGGACACTATCAATTCAGTTCATTCTTATCTGTCTGATAGGCAATGGAAGCGTTTCCTTGCTGCTTCAACCTGGATTCTCTGATTATTATGATTCCGAGCATTCGCTGCTGTATTTATATAGTTTATGTTCAATTTTTTCTGTGAACTCTACTTCCAATCTCATTTTATCACCATAAAATTCAAACGGAATATGTAAGGAAACAAAATTTGTTTTATAAAAAAGTATCTTCTCCTTATCTAACTGTTTGAATTAAGAAAGAAGAAATCACAAATTTCTCAGGACAGTACACGTCTTTTTCACAACAGCAACACAGTGTGACTAGAATCACACTCATAAATATCTCCCATGACAAAACAAATGCCTTATGTACAACAACCATTCATTTTGCATTGAGAAATCTTTTTTTACTGGCTACATATGGTCAATTTCTCTTTTTTTATGTTGTATCTCTTTCAATTGCACCTAGGAGTCATTTTAATATAGATAATTGAATTGCAGTTAATTCTCCATCTGGTGTTCCAGATTGGTTACTTACTACTGCTAATTTGAGGCTGATATTTTTCATTTCTATTACTTGATCATTTTATTCACTGTCACATCTCTAACAGTATGTGACATTTACAAAGCACGTCATGTGAACACAGTTTAAAATTCCCAAAGTATAATGTCTTTTTGAAGCACTTGGAAGTCTTACACCCTTAGATGATCCACGTTTCAACTTTCAAATTACCATAACTTATAATTTACTTATGAAGTGTACTCTTAGAATAATTTTATAAGTAGAAAGGTGTTTGGAAACTAGCATGTGGTCTATTACTTTTAGTATAATACTTTAACATACAAAATACATTGTTGACACAGCAAACCTTGATAAATTGGGTTATCTTTTAATTAGCTAGGAATCCCAATATTTTATCAGAAAACTGCAAGTTGAAAATGTGGAATCATTAGGCAGACAGTACTGTGGATTAAACTGTTCTGTGCATGTCATCACTTTTCATGTTTGAATAGTGAATTACAGTTTTAAAGGACTTTCACTTGATTTGATCCTCTTAGGTAATGAAGAGCTCTTGTGTTTTGGTGAAAGAATTACTTTGAGCCAGAGAGAAGGTTAATTTGTTATTAGGACTTTTAATAAGTTGGAAATGAAATACTCTTTTCAAATCTCAGTTTGAAAATTGTGATAGCAATATATCCATTTTAAGGTTTTTATGAGAACTAAATGAGACGATGCATTAAAAATAAATTAAACGTGTTTGTTATTTTGTTACCTCTTTCATTGCTCCCATTTTAGAATTTATGAATCAAGTCTCACAGAAGTTTGAATTACTTGCCAAATTCAGCATATTTCAGAATCGACAAGAACCTATGTTCCTCATTCTAAAATTTACTCTGTAAAATGAGGCTTTGATTATGGACAGTAGGCATCATAAGAACCGGTCTGCTTATTTTACAGCAGAGAAATCTGAGTCCCTGTGGGCTTAACGGATTAGCCCATAGGCAGGCCACTAGGTTTTGGCCAGGTCACAAAAAAGGATGACAACTTAGTGTTGTATTTTGAGATGTATTCATATTGCAAAACCAAAAAGGATTATTGGATAGAAGCTGAGTCAATAGTGTCCTAGCAAAATACATTAGATTTTCAAATATCGAGGGATACAATGAATTTTGTTTTAATTTGTGGAAAATATTGCATCTCTCATTTACCTTGTTTGAAAATGTATACAAGTATATTTCCATTATTATTTCCATTAACTCATAATAAAGAGCCAGTTCCTTCCTACTTGTTTAATTTTGGGTGAAACAGTCTGAAAATGTCTGTTTTGTGTCATACATAATATCAATCATCTCTCATCCAGGCTCCTTTAAACCAGGAACTCTTTCAACCATTAAGAATATTGTATCTACGTATTTGCAATTACATATATATGTTATATATATTAATATAAGCACATTATCTCTATTCAGTATTTATGATTTATATTATATATACATATGATAACATAAGTACGTTATCCCTATTCAGTATTTGTTATTATTGCTGTAGATTTTCCAGGTACAACTTAGCTGCCCAATGTGTCTGAGTGACATGCTAATAGTTTCTCATTATGTAGCTTAATGTGGAAAAATCCCAAGTTCTAATAGACAATGAAGACAGAAATTTTACCTTGCATCAGATTTTGAAAAAAATTTACTCATGTTTTAATTATATAAAACAGATACTAGTTTAAGCTTCATATGTTTACAAAATTCTAAAAGATGAATATTTTAATTATCCACTAGAAGCTTCTTTCAGTGTATCTTGAAATTCATGTCTGCTTAAATACTGGAAGAAACATGAAACCTTTCTTATGGAATCAAAGTGCTAATTACAAAGAAATCCTAAAGCCTTAGAGAATTCCTGTTTCATAATTGTCAAAAAGTAGTCTTGAATATCTTTATGATGCTAGGAAACGAAGATTTAAAACGTTATCTTGCTTTCCTTGAAAAAATGTAGTATTCAGCAAAATTATTGGTTTATTATCATGTTCTGTATAAATGCAATAGAAAACTAAGTGCATTTTTACCTTATTTCTAATTTTTTTTCATTTTTTTAATTAAGGTTATGAAAGTTAACATCCTTGTGAAATTACAGTTGTACA
Source organism: Equus asinus (assembly GCF_041296235.1). Lineage (NCBI taxonomy): Eukaryota > Metazoa > Chordata > Mammalia > Perissodactyla > Equidae > Equus > Equus asinus. Next base: position 11,712,354 of record NC_091819.1, read on the forward strand.
TCATTATTAGTCATGTTGTAGGTACACCACTTCACCCCTAGTGCCCTCCCCCCACCCCCCTTTCCTCTGGCAACCACCGATCAGTTCTCGTTGTCCACATGTTAACTACCACCTATGAGTGGAGTCATACAGAGTTCGTCTTTCTCTGTCTGGCTTATTTCACTCAACATAATACCCTCAAGGTCTATCCATGTTGTTGTGAATGGGACGACTTTGTCCTTTTTTATGCCTGAGTAGTATTCCATTGTATATGTACACCACATCTTCTTTATCCAATCATCAGTTGCTGGGCACTTAGGTTGGTTCCATGACTTGGCTATTGTGAATAATGCTGCAATGAACATAAGGATGCATGGAACTTTTGGAATTGCTGATTTCAGGTTCTTAGGATAGACACCCAGTAGTGGGATGGCTGGGTCATAAGGTATTTCCATTCTTAACTTTTTGAGGAATCTCCATACTGTTTTCCATAGTGGCTGCACCAGTTTGCATTCCCACCAACAGTTTATGAGGGTTCCCTTTTCTCCACAGCCTCTCCAACATTTTTCACTCTTTGTTTTGGATATTTTTGCCATTCTAACAGGTGTAAGGTGATATCTTAGTGTAGTTTTGATTTGCATTTCCCTGATGATTAGTGATGATGAGCATCTTTTCATGTGTCTATTGGCCGTCCGTATATCTTCTTTGGAGAAATGTCTATTCATGTCCCCTGCCCATTTTGTAATTGGGTTGTTTGATTTTTTATTGTTGAGTTGTGTGAGTTCTTTGTATATTATGGAGGTTAACCCTTTGTCGGATAAATAACTTGTGAATATTTTTTCCCAATTAGTGGGCTGTTTTTTTGTTTCAATCCTGTTTTCCCTTGCCTTGAAGAAGCTCTTTAGTCTGATGAAGTCCCATTTGTTTATTCTTTCTATTGTTTCCCTCATGTGAGGGGTTATGGTGTCCGAAAAGATTCTTTTGAAGCTGATGTCAAAGAGTGTACTGCCGATATTCTCTTCTAGAAGACATTGTTTCAAGCCTAATCTTTAGGTCTTTGATCCATTTTGAGTTTATTTTAGTAAATGGTGAAAAAGAATGGTTGATTTTCATCCATTTACATGTGGCTGTCCAGTTTTCCCAGCACCATTTGTTGTAGAGACTTTCTTTCCTCCATTGTAGGCCCTCAGCTCCTTTGTCAAAGATTAGCTGTCCATAGATGTATGGTTTTATTTCTGGGCTTTCAATTCTGTTCCACTGATCTGTGCATCTGTTTTTTGTACCAGTACCATGCTGTTTTGATTACTGTAGCTTTGTAGTATGTTTTGAAGTCAGGGATTGTGATGCCTCCAGCTTTGTTCTTCTTTCTCAGGATTGCTTTAGCAATTCGAGGTCTTTTGTTGCCCCATATGAATTTTAGGATTCTTTGCTCAATTTCTGTAAAGAAAGACATTGGAATTCTGATTGGGATAGCATTGAATCTGTAGATTGCTTTAGGTAGTATGGACATTTTAACTATGTTTATTCTTCCAATCCATGTGCATGGAATGTCTTTCCATCTCTTTATGTCGTCGTCAATTTCTTTCAAGAAGGTCTTGTCGTTTTTGTTGTATAGATCTTTCACTTCCTTGGTTAAATTTATCCCAAGGTATTTTATTCTTTTTTGTTGCGATCGTGAATGGGATTGAGTTCTTTAGATCTTTTTCTGTTAGTTCATTGTTAGCAGATAGAAATGCTACTGATTTATGTATGTTGATTTTATACCCTGCAACTTTTCTGTAGTTGTTGATTGTTTCTAATAGTTTTTCTATGGATTCTTTGGGGTTTTCTATATATAAGATCATGTCGTCTGCAAACAGCAAGAGTTTTACTTCTTTGTTGCCTATTTGGATTCCTTTTATTTCTTTTTCCTGCCGAATTACTCTGGCCAAAACCTCCAGTACTACGTTGAATAAGAGTGGTGAAATTGGGCACCCTTGTCTTGTTCCTGTTCTGAGAGAAATGGGTTTCAGTTTTTGTCCATTGAGTATGATGTTGGCTGTGGGTTTGTCATATATGGCCTTTATTATGTTGAGGTACTTTCCTTCTATACCTATTTTATTGAGGGTTTTTATCATAAATGGATGTTGGACCTTGTCGATTGCTTTCTCTGCATCTATTGAGATGATCATGTGGTTTTTGTTTCTCATTTTGTTAATGTAGTGAATCACGTTGATTGACTTGCGGATGTTGAACCATCCCTGTGTCCCTGGTATAAATCCCACTTGATCATGCTGTATAATCTTTTTGATATATTGCTGTATTCGGTTTGCCAAAATTTTATTGAGGATTTTTGCATCTATGTTCATCAGTGATATTGGCCTGTAGTTTTCCTTCTTTGTGTTGTCCTTGTCAGGTTTGGGGATCAGGGCGATGTTGGCTTCATAGAATGTATTAGGGAGTACTCCATCTTCCTCTATTTTCTGGAACAGTTTGAGAAGGATAGGTATTAAATCTTCTTTGAATGTTTGGTAGAATTCTCCAGAGAAGCCGTCTGGTCCTGGGCTCTTATTTTTGGGGAGGTTTTTGATTACTGTTTCTATTTCTTTACTTGTGATTGGTCTATTCAGATTCTCTATTTCTTCCTGATTCAGTTTGGGGAGGTTGTATGAGTCTAGGAATTTATCCATTTCTTCTAGGTTGTTCAATTTGTTGGCATATAGTTTTTCATAGTATTCTCTTATGATCATTTGTATTTCTTCGGTATCTGTTGTGATTTCTCCTCTCTCGTTTCTAATTTTATTTATTTGAGACTTCTCTCTTTTTTTTTTTAGTGAGTCTGGCTAAGGGTTTGTCAATTTTGTTAACTTTTTCGAAGAACCAACTCTTTGTTTCATTGATCCTTTCTACTGTCTTTTTTGTTTCAATATCATTTATTTCTGCTCTAATTTTTATTATTTCCCTCCTTCTACTGATTTTGGGCTTTGTTTGTTCTTCTTTTTCTAATTCCATTAGGTTTCGTTTGAGGTTGTTTATGTGAGATTTTTCTTACTTATTGAGGTGAGCCTGTATTGCAATGAATTTCCCTCTTAGGACTGCCTTTTCTGCGTCCCAAATCATTTGGCATGGTGTGTTTTCATTTTCATTTGTCTCCAGATAATATTTGATTTCTTCTTTAATTTCTTCAACAATCCATTGTTTTTTCAGTAGCATGTTGTTTAGTCTCCACATTTTTGGCCCTTTCCCAGCTTTATTCTTGTAGCTGATTTCTAGTTTCATAGCATTATGATCAGAAAAGATGCTTGATATTATTTCAACCCTCTTGAACTTACTGATGCTTGCTTTATTTCTCAAGATATGGTCTATCCTTGAGAATGTTCCATGTGTGCTTGAGAAGAATGTGTAACCTGCTGTTTTTGGATGAAGTGTCCTATATATATCTATTAGGTCCATCTGATCTAATTTTTCATTTAATTCTATAATTTCCTTGTTGATTTTCTGTCTGGATGATCTGTCCATTGGTGTTAATGGGGTGTGGAGGTCCCCTACTATTATTGTATTGCTGTTGATGTCTCCTTTTAGTTTTGTTAATAGTTTCTTTACAAATTTTGGTGCTCCTGTGTTAGGTGCGTGTATATTTATAAGTGTTATGTCATCTTGGTGGAACGTCCCTTTTATCATTATATACTGCCCCTCTTTGTCTTTCTTTATCTGTTTTGCTTTGAAGCCTACTTTGTCTGATATAAGTATGGCAACACTTGCTTTCTTTTGTTCATTATTAGCTTGGAGTATTGTCTTCCATCCCTTCACTTTGAGTGTGTGTTTGTCTTTGGGGCTGAGGTGTGTTTCCTGGAGGCAGCATATTATTGGATCTTGTTCTTTGATCTGTCCTGCCACTCTGTGCCTTTTGATTGGAGAGTTCAATCCATTCACGTTTAGAGTGATTATTGAGATGTGGGGGCCTACTGTTGCCATTTTATCACTTGTTTTCCGTTTTTTTTGCATTTTGTCCTGATGGAGAGCTGTTACTTTGTGTTATTGTCCTTCTGCTTATCTCCTTTGTTCTGGATTTTGTAACCCCTTTCCTTTTTTTGATTTTTCAGGAATGAGGTTCTTCCTGAGCATTTCTTGAAGAGGAGGTTTTGTGGTGATGAACTCCCTTAACCTTATTTCTAATTTTTTAAAGACTTAGATGTATTTTATGAAAGTTCAGCAGTAATGCCTGTGTTATCATGATGTAACATATGAACTATCCAAACTTACAGGTATTTTCCTTAATTTATTATCTTATTTTTCAATTGCCAAGATAAATTGTATAAATAATTTCCATTTCATTAGAAAGCATTGTGGCAGCCACGAAGCACAGAAACAGGGCACCCATGTCCTAGAACACACACATGAATGTTCAAGTATTATGGAAGTATTGCTAAATTAACTATCATAAAATAAAGCAAATTATCAGAGGCTGTACATTTCCAAGGAGTTTTTTCGAACTATCTCTACCAAGGACTGAAAACATTTATGATTTATGGTAAAAACTGCCAGATGTCAGTTAGCACTAAATATCTTTGAGGGATGCTTTATTCATTGATTTTGGGACTATTAGTTAACACATTTGTGTTGTCAAAAGCACTAGTACTTCTGTTTTTTAAATCTACCTTTTCCCATGAATCCTGCAAGCTCTCCATTCTCAGAGTTGCCTCAGCCACATGTTCTCAAAGAACTTGAAGCTTATGGGTGTAATTTACACAAGATGATGTCACAAAATTGCATACATATGTACATTCATGAACCACAAAGTCATAGAAAATACTTACAAATAATGGAGAAATAGTGGCCAGCCCTGTTGCTGTTGCTGAGTAGTTAAGTTTGTGCACTCTGCTTTGGTGGCCCAGGGTTTGCTGCGTTGGATCCTGGGCATGGACCTACACACCATTCGTCAAGCCATGCTGTGATGGCATCCCACATAGAAGAACCAGAATGACTCCCAACAAGGTTATACAACCGTATACTGGGGCTTTGAGGAGAATAAAAAAGAAGAAGAAGATTGGCAACAGATGTTAGCTCAGGGACAATCTTCCTCATCAAAAAAAAAAAAAAAAAGAACAGAGAAATAACAGATGAAGTAATTTCTGTAATTGCTTAAAGGTAAAGGGAGATAATGTTCTTGAAAATATGACTCTAAGTATTGCAGTATGTCATACCACTGGGCATCTGTCCCCTTCACTTTCAGCTGTCCCCACTTCTTCTTTTACTATGCTAGTTAATGTGCACCCATTTTTCCTAAATAAATAACTATTTTCCATATTAAGTTATACAAGATCTTTCCCTTTAATCAGAGTTTGAGAAAGTGTATTCAAAATATATGAGATATCTGTCAAAGTATTCTTTTCCTAAAGCTCAGACTGGCACGTCTCAGAACAGTCATTGTGGATTTGCACTCTGACAATTTAGCTAGGATGGATGGACTTAGATTTCCTAAAACTCTAGCCTTATGTTAGCAGGGGCCACAGAGCTGATTTGCATAATATTTGAAATGTGATGCTGAAGCATCAGAGATACTTTTTTTCCATCAGGAGTTCAGCGCAGCGTCACATGCCACAGCAGTTCACATTTGTTGGCCCCTGATTTTCTGGCTTATCTTGCTGGCCTGGGCAGCAGCCAGATCTACAGCTCCTCCACCTCCTGCTGGAAGTTTTCCCTTATCTTCTTCCACCCCCGGGACAGGTGCAGGTTTAGTTTCGTGACAAATGGTGCCAGGTTCTCCTGCAGGTCACACATCATAGAAATTGGAGGCTTGGAGGCAGCGAGTGACCAAAATGTGTCCCAGCTTATTCTTATGGGTTTCATTTCTTTCTTCAGCCCTCAACAATCTTTCCTTCCTCACTACCTATCCTGCTGACTCAGATCCAGCACCAAATGCAAAAGTGACAGCTGTATACAAACTGATTAATAATCCCCCTCAATTGATACAATTCAACCCTTACAGTAAACCTACATAATTATAGATCTATCTATATATACAAGTTATCTATCTGTCTATCTATCATTGAGTAGTTATTTTGTTCAGCATCTCTGTTTGAACTTGAAATGATATAGTAGTCTTATGCCAACAAAATACATGTTCCAAAGTTTGTCCAGGTGCCTTCTAATAGTCAACACCACATAGTGAGTTCCAGAAAGCTAACCACATTTTCACCATTGATAGAGTTCTTTTTTGGTGTTTGGATATATGGCAAAGAATATGCTTTACTCTGAAATTTGGGTGATATCATATGTGGAAGATACCATTGATGCTCTATCCAATCACCTCAGATCTCTTCTATAGTTTCTATGTTCTGATCCCCCATCTTCACTGTGTTTTGTGTTACATCCACAATATATTTCTGAAGGCCACCTTTGGCCCATTGTGTTGCTTGTATGTACAGGAGATGAATTGCCTATAATCTGCTGTGTCTACTCAAACTCAGTTAACTCAGTTACTGATTGGCTATAAAAACCCAGCTGTCTTCTCTCAAGCAAGGCCAAATTTTGAGATATAATTTATGCTCCAGAGCTGCATTCTCATCTTCTCATGGCATCAGGTTGCAGATGGGACTTTGCCTGAATTTGCACTTGTTTGAATTCCTCTCTGTTCTGCTTCCCACACTACCTTAGTAGTTTCATTATGGAAAAGTTTCTCAATAAATTACTTGTACATGAATCGTCATTCCTGGATCAGATTTTAGTGAATCCAGCTTAAGATAACATGGAATAGACAAATAAAACTCACTGTTCATTCTTAAAGAATAATGTGTGAAAATGGAAATAAAGAAGAATGTGTGAAATGGGTGAAAATGTGTGAACATTGTAATAAATGTGACCTAAATGATGTTTAATGGGATTGTTTTCAGTTTAACTTAATAAGAATTCTGGCAAGCAACACATCTTTATCTATTTTTTTAAAGACAATATTTTAAAAGTATCTATTTTAAAAACTAAATAAAATATAAAGCAGAAAATATTTTTAAAAAGTCAATGACATTTAAAAAAATACAATTTTTTCATCAGAATATATTAGTTAATGAAGCCGTATCACTATACTTTAATATATTGATAATGACAATTAATGGCTTTGAATAATAAACAATTTACTTAGTGAATGCCATAATGCAAAATGCATGCCCATTTATGTATTATATAATTACAGCTTACATTTATTTTCTAATCTTATCCTCATAGAATAGAACGCAAAATGTATTTTCCATTTGCAAATACAGAATTTATCTCTTAATCAAATATTAAATCTATGGGAAAGTCTTTATTTTCCTTTGTCAGTCATTTGTGCTATATTTTGATAAGGATAGTGATGCAATTTACCCAGATATCCTTGAATTTCTGTGAGTCCACACGTATTCATTATTTATCTTCTTGAAGTTGCTTGTTTACTTGTAATAATTTCATTAAAATTTTTCTTCTCCTTATTAATGGATTAGTGTACTTAATTATTAATATTTTCCATTGGGTATATTTATTCAAAGCCCTGTTATTATCTGATTCCTTTGGCTAAAATTAGCTAATTTGAAATGCAAACACAATTCAGTCTTTCATGGGACAAGCAGATGAGATGACAGCTAATCAATGAATGACGCTGTCCTTAAGATGTTCAACTGCCAAGGATAAAATATGTCAATCAGTGAGAACGAATGCACCGTCAGTTATAATTACCTCAGCAAAAAGTCACAAGTGTTCCATCAGTTCCCAAACATTAAAGCTAAGTAAGAATTAGTACCACTGAGTGTTCAATTTCATTGTCCTATATTTTACTTTAATTAACAAAAAGAAATATTGAGCCAATTCTACCTCTCAGACCTATCCATTGATTTTTATATAAACATTTTCTTGTCCTTGACTTAGTAGTCAAAAGATTTTTAGCATTTAATTATATCTATAGATTAGAAAATATGTACCAATCTAATTCATGGAATGGTGTGAATGAACATGGTCATGAAGCTTGGAATTAGAAAACACTGCCACTTACTGCTTATATGGCCTTGGGCAAATTACTGCAGTTTTCTGAACTTCAGTTTTCAGATTTCTACTATGATAATTAACAATTCAAAATTCGACTGTTATTTAAGAGTATAAAGACGACATATATGTGAAAGCATCTTACACAGATGCTATTTAGAGGAGCAAAAATAAATGTTTGAGTGAATGAATATTTTACCAGATTAATATTTTAATACAGTACTTGATATTAAACAAAAGGTATTGCATAATTACATTTAAGCCACGCTTTCTGTAAGGAATAATCTATATGTTCATGACTCAAAGAAAAGAACCAAACACAAAACAAAGTAAAACTGTTCATTTTATGTTACCAATTTTACATAAACACACACACACGTGCATGCCCCTACACACAGTGAACACGGAGGTTTCAATAAATAACGAAATGGCAGATCATTTTTCCTCTGGAAGGCAAACCAAATCCTTTATGAATCCCATGAATATTATCACCTTAAATTGATGCTATTTTATAAACTTTACATATTTTGGATTTTTCATTTGGTTTTTCTTGAATTTTTTTGGTTTTCTTCATAACATATACATTGAAACAATTTTCTTAATTAAAAATACTTATTTTTGTAAACATTTCATGATAGACACATTAATCTACAATGTGAACACAGCCTTTTTTAAAAAACGTTAACTCCTTGAAGCAACTCATTGAACAACTTGCAACCTTGAAACATACAATTCATCATGTCTAATGGCAGGCACTCAGTCCCCGATGGGCCTAGAGAGCAAGGTTGTGAGGATGTGAGATTTTGTGTGTCATCAGGAGCCAAAGGATTACAGAAATATACAGGCACGCTCCATCTTTGCTTCTAGACAACCAACACATATGGTTCCTGTCACAAGGTAATTTTTAGTGACCACTGGAGCCTTTCTAATGGAAATCCAGTGACCTTGAGCATAGGCATTTCACAACATCAGTATTTGTTCAGAAAGAACTTTGAGTAATTTTGGAGTGACGCTAAACACTGTAACTTGAGGCAAATTTTCACCCAAGGGTCAAAGAGGCGGCAGTTAAAAATTAACGAAAGGGAAAAACTTAGCAGTTATTGTGGAAGATTGGGAAAACATATTTTCTCTGATATAGATGAAATTAAGTGCTATACCCATGGAGGAATAAAAAAAAGATGAAGAGGAGAACTGATATTTATGGTACAGTAGAAATTACATAACATCACTTGGACATAGGTGTTTGTTTCTTCTCTTCTGTTCCTAGAAATCAAGTTACAAGAATTTTCTTTGTAGTGACAGCCATTTCTGGGGTTAGGAGCACAACCAAGTTAATCTTAGAGATAAGTAGAGTTACAGTTTCTAGGACATGTTCCTTTCTTCTTCCCCCATTCCTGGCCACTGTTTAGCTATAACTTCCTTGGATTGTAAGGTTAATAAAATAAGAACAGATGGCAGTCTGCACTATAAAAACTTGAAAAACAAACAAAACAAAACAGTATCCCATAGCCTCGAGTTTGCTGGCATCATGCAAAATTTCAAGGCATGCTTAGAGTCAATTTTGGCAAAATTTAGATGTCTCTTTTCTATCTCTTTCTCACTTTAAAATTGTTTTGTAGAATCCTTCTAGTATGTGCCTCTCCCATCACCATAAAATCCCACATCACTTAATAAGCAATGGTAGGGTTTTCTAGGAGATCGAGGATCCTAGCCTAGAGTCTTCACTGTCTACTAAGAAAATTTGGATTGAGTATTTCATCTTCATGTCGACTTTTAGAGTCATTATGTATAGCTGCTGCCCATTAGCATTGGATACTTCCCTGATGGATGTCTACTACAAAATCATGACACCAAAGGATATAGCTCAGAGAGCATATGTGCCTGCTCTCTTGCCAGGCGTGATCAGAAAAGGGCAATATTGAAAGGTAGTATGCTCAACATTTCAAATGGGGAAAATACGAATTCCAGGGTCTACCTATACTCTAAAAATAAAAGAAGACTACAAGAATATGTCTTTGGATCGACAATAACCGTAACCAAAACTACTCAAAGTAAGAAAACAAGAAATTATCCAAATAAGAGGAAAAAAGGATCAGGGAACAAATGACAAACTGCTAACTGGCTTCATTTCTCTTTACTAAAGTAATGATTCTAGTGGATAACCATAGTTTCTGATCGATAATTTAAATATTTAAATCTTAAGAAAATAGAGGAACGGACAAAGATTTTGCAGACTTTTATTTTCCCTGTACAAAACACAATCCTGCAAAGGCAGAAGAGAGGGCAAGATTACCGGGTCACATTCAGCAATATTTTACTTTCATGGTGAGAAGGACAAGGTAGCATTTTCTTGGGCTGGTAAGCATAGTTTCTTTAAGTGATCGCACAGACTGTTCACCTGCGAGCTGACACAGATGAGGCACTATGTCCAGAAAAGTGAAACCATAAGATAATACGAGTTCCACTATTCTTTTTTCCTGTGGACAAAACTTAATAAAGCTATTATCAGCTACGCTATACACATCTTAGCTAAACATACTTCAAGCTTGGTGACTCTAGCAAAGCTTTGCACAATCTTCTGTATTGCCAGTACCGAAGATACATTCTTGCAGTATATTACTTATCACTTCCATCTGAGTACTGGATGCATTTTCTAGTATGCATTGACATTATCCTCTTACATAAATTCCTATGGGATGAACTGATAATTTAGAGCCTGAGACTGCATAAAACCAAGGTTTCCTGCCCAGGTGAAAGAATGAGAATGTGTAGTTACATGAGTAGTAAAATAACTCAATTCATCTTTATAGGAAATGTATTTTTGAAGAAAATTATATACTTTTTTCTTCAAGATTGGCACCTGAGCTAACAATTGTTGCCAATCTTATTTTTTTTTTCTTTTTCTCCCCAAACACCCCCAACACAAAGTTGTATATTTTTAGTTGTGGGGCCTTCTATTTGTGGTATGTAGGATGCTGCCTCAGCATGGCCTGATAAGCGGTGCCACGTCTGTGCCCAGCGTCCAAACTGGCGAAACCCTGGGCCGCTGAAGAAAAGCACACAGACTTAACCACTCGGCCACGGGGCCAGCCCCGAAAATAATATTTTTAATTAAAAACAATTTTTGAAGTTTCCATCAAGTTTGTAAATGCGTCTTTTAACCAATAAATGATGAATTCGAATTTTTTTGCTTATAAAACAAATTAAAAATAATCATGAGGGATGATTTATAGAAAGTATCTGAATTAACTAGACCAACAAACACAAAGTGATGTTAAGTGTATTTTACAAGGCATATTTCACTAGTCAAAATATTTTTTATATCTTGATAACTCCAAATTATTTTGCCACAAAATAAATTTAGAGGAAGAACTTTATCCTGGCCATAAGAGTTCTGTAGAGGAACTTTCATAAGAATCATAGGGAAGATTTTTTTTAATTATTCTTAATTGTGGTAAAACACACATAGCATAGAATTTATGATCTTAATCACTTTTAAGGGTAAAGTTCATAAGTATATTCCTATCGTTTTACAACCAATCTCTGTAACATTTTTCATCTTGCTAATCTGAAACTCTATGTCTATTAAACAATTCTCCATTCTTCCCTATTCATAGTTCCTGGTAACCATCCTTCTACTTTCTGACCCTATGAATTTGACCACTCCAGGAGGTTGGTTCCTCATGTAAGTGGAATCATACAATATCTGTCTTTTTGTAAATAATTTATTTCACTTAGCATAATGTCCTCATGTGTCATGTGTCAGAATTTTCTTCTTGTGGCCGGCTCCGTGGCTGACTGGTTAAATTCACTCGCTCTGCTGTGGCGGCCCAGGGTTCGGGTCCTGGGTGCGGACATGGCACCGCTCGTCAGGCTGCGTTGAGGTGGTGTCCCACATCCCACAACTAGAAGGACGTGCAACTAGGATATGCAACTGTGTACGGGGGGCAGGGGAGCGCTTGGGGAGATAAAGCAGGGAAAAAAAAAAAAGATTGGCAACAGTCGTTAGCCCAGGTGCCAATCTTTGGAAAAGAAAAAGAATTTTCTTCTTTTTTTAGACGGAAAAATAGTCCAGTATATATATATATATGTGTGTGTGTGTGTGTGTGTGTGTGTGTGTGTGTGTATATATATATGTATACACCACATTTTGCTTATCCATTCATCCATTGATGCACACTTGAATTGCTTCTACCATTTGGTTATTGTGAATACTGTTTCTATGAGCTTGGGTGTACAAATATATCATTCAGACTCTGATTTAAATTTTTATGCGTATATACTCAGAGGGGAATTGCTGGACCAACGGTAATTCTTTTGAAGAACCACCAGTCTGTTTTCAACAACAGCAGCACCATTTTACATTCCCATGAACAATGCACAAGTGATCTAATTTTTCCATATCCTTGACAACACTTGCTATTTTCTGTTTTATTAGTAGTAGACATCCTAATGTGTGAGGCGGTATCTTTTGTGGTTTTGATTTGCATTTCCATGCTGCTGAGTGATGTTGAACAACTTTTTATCCATTCTTGGCCATTTGTATATCTTCTCTGGAGAAAAGTCTGTTCAAGTTAATTGCCCCCTCTCTCTTTTTTTCCCAAAGTGCTGTCATTGATATTGCTATTTATAACGAAAATACATTGTTTAGCAATTTTTAATTATTTTCTATCAAGATTTGATTTCTTTTAGAGTAGCTTTAGTTTCGCAGCAAAATTGAGGGGAAGGTACAGAGATTTCCCATTTGCCCCCTGTCCCCACACATGCACAGCCTCCTCCATTAGCAACATCCCCAAAGAGAGTGGAAGTTGTGGTCCCAGATATAGAATATGCAGCCATAGTTAACATAGAAGATTACTGTCTACATAAGTAGATACTTTCTATACATGACTTTATTTCATTCCAATTTGGATCTTCTTCATAGAAATGAGTTTTATGACCAGTTTTTCTTCTATACAAAGTATGGCTGCCACTGCTTTAAGGCAGAGGTTTATTTTCCACTTGCTTCGTTCCAAATGAAGTTCTTGGACTGGCTTATTAGATATTTTTTCTACCCTCTGCCAAGTAATGAGACTCAAATAACTATGTAAATTCATTAATCTCATAAAGCAATTAGTGTAAAATCCAATGACTGTTAAATTATTTCAAAATGAATTAGTTACAACATAACATTTAATTTTCATGATAACCCTCATTTATTTACACGATGTGATCATTTCAATTAAAGAAATGCAAAGATATAATGTGTTAAACAGAGCAGCCAAAAGCCTGTTTGTCCCTTGTAAATGTGCCTTCTATGACCCATGGTTAAGTGAGTTAATGTATATAAGACATTTAGTATACTGTTTGCCAAATAGTAAAAATCATGAATTGTGCCTTCCTCCTTCTTTCATCCACTGTGGATAGTCAGCTTTGTTCGTTAAGAATGAAGTGAAACTCCATTCTACTGTATGCTGGAGAGGTCTCATTTCATTTAAATCTTGAGTTAAAAAAAGAAAAGAAAGTCCAGAAATTCCTCTATTATTTCACTTTCTACTTCTTGCATCTTGTTTCTTTTTCTAATATTTATACGACTCTAGGATTAAAAATAACATTTTGGAGTAAGGGGAAGAGAGCCATGTTTGAATGAGATGTAGGAGTAATGCACAATGAGTACTCAATTTCTTTAATCATTTGAAACAATCTCGCATGTCTTCAATCAATCAAAATATTTATTAAGTACTTCTACTCTGATATACATTATGAGCATATATTATAGCACCCTAGATTGTAGAAAGGCTGTGATTGCAACATATGGCTAATGTAGAGAAAGAGCAGCATACTTCCATGAGAAGAACTGGGTATAAATGTTGGCTCTATCATTTAACCAAGTAACATACTATTTTATGTCTTGATTTCCTCCTTTACAATATGAATTATGGTGCATCTGATGAATCTGATGATCACATTCTTATATTTTATCAAGTGGCTGTGATTCATTGCTGATATGATTATTAAACTCAGCAAAGTAATATATGTGAAAGAAGTCTGCAAACTCTAGAGTAATTAATATGCTATAAATACCGGTTTGCTGTTTTTAAGGAACAAATTGCTTAGTTAGCTGAATAAGAATTAATCTGAGAACCAGCCCTGATGGCCTAGTCGTTAAAGTTAGGTGCGCTCATTGCATCATGGCCTGGGTTCATTTCCCTGTCACGGAACCCCACCACCCATCTGTCAGTAGCCATGCTGTGGCAGCAGCTCACATTGAAGAACTAGAAGGACATACAACTAGGATATAAACCATGCACTGGGGCCTTGGGAAGAAAAAAAAAGAGGAAGATGGGTGACAGATGTTAGCTCAGGGTGAATATTTCCCTGCAAAAAAAGAAAAAAGAGAAAAAATTTAAAAAAAGAACTAATCTGAAAAATGTTTTTAGGTGAAATTTTAGTTGTGAATGGGGCTATTTTGTTTTTGGTAGCCTGAAGTTTGGCTGGAGAAAGTGGGTTGTAGAATAAACAAGAGTCAAAAATGCAATTAGGTAATGCTTTCCTGGTTTCTATTTAAAATAAAGAAATTATTTAAAAGTTACATATAGTTCTTTTTTCCACCATGACAAAATCATCTGCATCAGCCTTACTCTTCTGCCTTAAGCAGCTATAAAACTGGAGAATACAGCAGCCATGTTCAAACACTGAATGACATTCAGCACAGCACCGTGATTCTTGAAAGAAGGGAAATATGTGAGGTCAGCTCTACGTTGGGCCCACATTTCTGCCTGGGTCACTTTCGGAACCACAGAGCAGGAAATACAGCCCCAATAGAGATCAGCAGTGTTGCTCAGTAGAGGAAGGAGAGAGGTGTTCAGAGCTGATGAGGTAGCTGAAATTTGCAGGATAGGGAAATGTAGAAAAAGAAATTGCACAAAGAAAAAACACAAGAAGTCTTCATAAGGATCTCGTTGAGTCTTTGGTTGAATACTAAGCTGCATACGCACAACCCTGCCTTTTCGGAAAATAGCTCCTAGCAGCCTGTTAATAGAACGGAGATTCAGGAGGATGAAAACAGCTGGGAGAAGCTAGACGTCTGACCAATCAGAGTGGAATGGCCTCACACAACACACCAGGCATTCAAATGAGACCCAACAAAGACCAGACCTGAGGAGCATGAGTACTTCTTCAACAATGATCTTCAAGTGAGGGCAATGATGTCCCCAAAGAGAGATCTGGATATGTCTGGACGTATTTTTAGGTTGTCACAACTTGGAGAGTACTATTCACATATAGTGGGGTAGAGGTCTGGGATGCTGCCAAACACTTGACAACGAACAGGACAGCCCCTAAAACAAAGACTCTTCCAGACCCAAGTGTCATTAGTGTGCGGCTGAGAAACACTGCTGTCATAAAAGGGTTACTCTAGACACACCCAACAAAGCAACGAAATTCAGACATCTAGCAATGTGTCATCCATAATTTTCTCCACACAATAAAAATATTAGACATACGAAGCAGGAAAATGTGGGCCAGTCAATCATAAAGTATGAGTAGAATCTCTGTAGTCTCTAGAATTGTGTTAAGTAAATGTGCATTGTTGAAGTCACCCAGTCTATGGTATTTTGTTATAGCAGCCCGATCTGACTAAGGGACCATAAGTGATTTCCACATGAAGAATACATACACCCAATCTCAATATATGTGTGTATCTATGAGTCCTATAATGCTCAAAGCCAAATTAGGCTAAAGAATTCTTCTCTTCTTCTTCAGTCTTCTGCAAGTTATTTTCTCTACAGCTGCAAATGGCAAAAATCATTCTAAAGATGGGGAGATGAGCCATTAGGATATGTGCATCAGGTAGGACTCATAAAACCACACTCAGGAATACTAATCTTTAGACATAGTACCACTCAGGAGCAGGCTATATGAAAGGAAATAGAAGACAGTATCACTCTGTTGAGTGTAAATTCTGTTTTACCCCTCCTTGCCCACTCTTTAATACCATCTCACAATAAAGAAAATTGTTCCAAATATTTCAACCTACATTTCTAATTTCTTGTCTGTTGGGCTTAACATAGAGGTGAAGACATCATGAAACTTTGTGCTCTCCATTGCTATCTTGGTATAATCTGGCTTGATTCCACCTGTCTCTCTCTATTCTCCCTCCTTCTAACCCCATACCATTTCTAAGAGACAGAGTAGATACGTTTAATAGTCCACCTTTCATTTCTCTCAACATATTAATACAAATTTCCTACTCATTCCTCTAAGATATCTCCAACACTTTAGAAGAAGGCTATTGCTTAGTTTTTTCAAATTACTTAATTCCTTCATTAAAAGGAGTACTTATTCCCCCTAATACCAATAGCCTTACTTACTGCTTCACACTTTTGGGCCTATTTAAGTAAATTAATCTGCTACTCTATTGGTGGGATTTCTTCAAAACCAAACTTCCAAAAAAACAAACAACAACAACAAACAAACTTCAAGGCTGCAATTTTACAGTACTCATCATAAAAATCTATAAATTTCCTCAGAAAAAAATAGACTTCAAATTTTACTATGATCTCTTATATATAGAATTAACAATAAAAATTGAATTTTAAGCTAGCATGATTATTTTATAATGTAATAATCATCATAATAAAACATCATAGACACACAAATATATATTCAAACATAAACATGAGTAAATTTCGCCTTATAAAGTATTCTAAAATAGGCATTTTGTTTTCAGCGCAAATGTGTGAAATGATCACTTGATGTGGGTGACTTACCCCCGTCACTGTAACTCAGCAATGGGAGATTATACAAGAGTTTGGCTATCAGGTTGCATAATTTGTATTTTCTGTCAAATTCCTGCAGTTACTTCAGGATACATAATATATTATTTAATCTCCTTCTATTTCAGGCACAGATTCATTAGAAACATCTAGAAGCACACCATCTTATGGCAAAGCTTTGGGTACTAAGGAAAGGACTAGCTAAAGAGTTTTAGGAGGTTGATGGGGGATAGAAATGTCCGTCTCATCAGTTTTAAGAATCTATGAAACTTTCCATTTGACAGAGGAATCTGGTTCTTTTAATAGGCAACAATAGATGTGTATATACACACTCACCTTTTTCTTTGCTAAAGTAAACATAGAAAAGGGAAAAAGAACTGGTTTTCTACACAAGGAAACCTGCTTTTGAAGCCTCAATCATAGATAACAGAGAAGAATCATGCCTTGGCCAAGAGTGTTCCTCACCAGTTCACATGGACACTGCAGTCAGTGCTGAATGGCTAGGCACACATTTTACAAGAATGATTGAACCATCTACTCTTTGAGACTCCTCAAACAACGAAGAAACAGGATGAAACAATTCTCATTTGGGAACTTAGAAAACTAGGTTATTATAATGATGTCAGCAGATCCCATGGAGATAAGGAATGCTGGTCTCAAAATCCTTTATAATAGAAAAGATTGTGTGAGCCATAAAAAAATATTTTTCTATTAAGAATGCAGCAGATTTGGCGAGTAGTCTTTTCTTTCTTCCCCCTTCATTTCTCTTTTCTGAGGTATTTTCTTAAACAACAAAATTTTTCTACTAAACCTAAATTTCTTGAAGCATATCATCAATTGTATTCTTTGAATTCTGGAATTTCCAACTCTTGAAAACATCCTAGAGTCTACTGTAATTAAATTTGGCCTTATACGTTGATGATTTCATACTAACAAAATGTCAAATAGCAAGAAAACTGATGTCACACTGGTCCATCAAAAAACACTGTACAGTGGCCAGCCCAGTGGCACAGTGGTTAAGTTCACACGTTCTACTTTGGTGGCCCAGGGTTGGCCAGTTCAGATACCGGGTGTGGATCTATGCACTGCTTGTCAAGTCATGCTCTGGTAGGTGTCCCACACATAAAGTAGAGGAAGATGGGCACAGATGTTATCTCAGGGCCAGTCTTCCACAACAGAAAGAGGAGGATTAGCAGCAGATGTTAGCTCAGGGCTAATCTTCCTCAAAAACAAACAAACAAAAACACTGTACGGAGGGGCCAGCCTGGTGGCATAGTGGTTAAGTTCATGAGCTCCACTTCAGTAGCCTGGGGTTCTCTGGTTTGGATCCTGGGAACAGACCTACACACCACTCATCAAGCTATGCTGTGGCAGCATCCCACATAGAAGAACTTGAAGGACTTACAACTAGAATATACAACTATATACTGGGGCTCTGGGGAGAAAAGAAAAACACAAAGATGGGCAACAGATGTTAGCTCAGGGCCAATTAAAAAAACCCAACAAGACGATATGAGGTGAAGCAGAAGTGTGAGAACACAGTAGTCTCAACAACAAAAAGAACATATGAAAAATTATGCAAATATTTAGTCATTAATTCAAATCATACCTCTAATTTGAATACAATATGAGTGCTAGAATTCCAATATTTTGGTTCTCTGCATAGTTCATTCCAATGTTTCTAAAACATTAGACTTTCATAAGTTTAATATTGAAAGCCTATAGCAATTAATTTCACCATCCTTATGACTTATTAATATATTTAATATAATATGAGAATCATTGGGTAACTATATACTGAGTATTCTACGGGAGCATGGAAAGAGAGAATTAGACCTAACCTCAGAATTCAAGAAAATCTTTCTGAAAGCAACAATGTTTAGGTTGTATATGAAAAGATGAGTAAGAAGTAATCAGAAAGAACAAAATCTGAATGAACAGAAATAGCTTATGAAAGGAACTTCACAAATTTTATAATCTTTGATCACCTAATGTTGCATAACAATCACTCAGAAATTTGGTACTTAACAATCTCTTTTTGCAAACGATTCTCTGGTTCAATTTGCAATGGTTTGAACTGAATTGGCTTACTCTTCTCCAGGTAGTGACAGCTATGCTCACTTATTTATTTGCATGAGGTCTGGAACGTCTTCTACAGCTGGGGCCTCTATTTGTGTTCTCCCTTATTCCCCAGAAGGCTAGCCTAGGATGTGGCACATGGTAACAAAAGACTTCCCAGGAGAAAGAACAGGCAAGTCTCGACGCATGAGAACTCTACTAGCCTTGGGGGGCTTCACATTTGTTAATGGTGAAAAGCCAGAATCCATAGAGAAGAGAACTATACATGGACATGGATACCTGGGGACATGAATCATTAGGGACAATTATTACAAGGGATAATCTACCACATGTGCCTTGACAGGGGATGGGGCTAGTATGGGTGCTATGAAGGGACTGGAGCGTGTAGGTCTTTGTTATAATAAGGGGCTTCGATTTTATATCTTAAGGAGCTGGAAATCATTGAAATATCTCTAATAATAATATCATGTCTTTAATATAATATAAAAGGCCAATAATACACTCCCAGAGGACTCTTTATAGGAAAGGATATGAATGAGTCATCTATTTTTTTGAGAATAGTTATTATATTATGTTCTTTACTCAATACAATAAGATAGGTTTGTTCTGGATGGTATTTCACATTAAAATGTTTTCAAATTTTATTTTCCTGTCCATTTTATATTTGAGAATTGCTATAAACTGAATGTTTGTGTCTCTCCCCCATGCCCCCAAAATTCATATGTTCAAAACTAACCCCCAATGTGATGTATTGGGAGGTGGAGGTTTGGGTAGGTCATTAGGTGATGAGGGTTAAGCTCAGGCTCTAGAGAACTGCCTCAACCCTTCTGGCATGTGAGGACATGGTGAAAAGGCAGCCATCTATGAACCAGGAAACCGGGTTTCAGTCTAACACGGAATCAGCCTGAATCTTGATCTTAGACTTCTCAGCCTCCAGAACTGAGAGAAATAAATTTCTGTTGTTTAGAAGCTACCCAGTGTATGGTAATTTCTTAGAGCAACTGGGCAGATTAAGACAGTAATTAATAGGCTTCAAACGTGATTACCCTGATTAGATTTATGTTCCCATAAGTCTTTATGAGGACCTGCTTTTTGTGTGTCCACATGCTATACTTTGAGTAGATCTGAATTGCTTGATTGATGCTCAATATGTATGTCTACCTGTGTCACCAATGCATATAAGAATAGATCATAATACCACTGGTTTTAAGGTATTTTGACACAGTAATGAGTGAATTTCCATTTACTGTGTTTTCATTTCCTTTCCTTCTTCAGCACAGCTGGAGCCCATCATCTCTTTTACTGGCCAGCTGTCTGTATAGTCATCACACACACTGATTTGGGGATAGCAAGCGATAGCCAAGGAGGAAGAAGAATTGACAAGTCTCAAGGACACTTCTGATTCATTTATCCTTGTCTATACATTGAAAGGTTTTGGTTTTTTTTTCCAAGGGTCAAGTATTATTCTGAATTCAGAAACTTTTCCATGTCAAACATTATTCTTATCCAATAATTCTTTGACCTGAATTTGCCTGAACAAAAATATTAGATCAGTAATTTTAAAATAAAATGCCTTTGCAGTGCAAACAAAGGAAAATAGTAAATTAAGTAGGCTTTCATCCTTAAACCTAAATACTTCTTGAGATTTTGGGTTATACTTCAAATTATTCATTTCTAGTTTTGAATTATTTTATTATTTTCTTCTAGTCTAGGTAAGCAGTAACATTTTGTTTTGATCCAACCTAAAATAGTCTTTCATTGTGTCTTATTTTAAATTACTTATTTCACATTTTCAATTTCATATTGTACAAACCTTTTAATATAAAACACTTATGAGTTTTCTTACATATAGAAATTTGGACTTCTTTGGGCTAGCAACTATTTTTAGTGTACAAGTCTTTGATGTAAACAAGGGAAGATTATAAATATTTTATTTTTTCATAAACTATAATTCATTTATGATAAGATCTGTCTCTTCTCACAGTAAGAATGTTTTTTTCCATTCTTGTGAATTTATTGACCTTTCTTAGCCAATTACATGTCACTTCCAGCCAGAAGCTCCTTTAAGCATGTAGGTAACAATACATCCTTCCCTTCTCCCTGCCATTGTGATGTGCCACATAGTGGAGGCCCCAACAGCCTGCATCCCAGAGGGAAAACATTTATTTACATGACCTCCCAACTTCCCACTCCTTATCCCATTTGGACATGCAGTGTGAGCAAAAATTAAACCATCATGAGTTTAAGCCACTGAAAACTTGGGACTATTTATAACTACAGTATAAAGACAGTAATCTTTAAACATAGACAAGTATTATTAAATTTAATAATAAGAATATTTTGAAGAAATCAATTTACTATATTCTTTTCCTATATCATTAAATTCATTTAATAATCATCTAACCAATAAATCATTTACTTACTCAGAAATATTTATTGAGCACCTTTCTATGCCAGGTATCCTTGTCCTTGGAATATATCAGAGAGTCTAACAGGAAAAAAGCCAAAAAGCTCCAAGTCCATAAAGTGTATTAGTAGGAGGAGGCATACGATTAACAATAAACATAAAACATATTTAAAAATTATGTAGTACATCAGAAGTACCACATTTAAAGTAGGTAAGTGTGTGAGCCAGTGTGATTGGACTGGAGTTAGAAATCAGGGGTCATTAGTAGGAAGTAAGGTCAGAAAATTAATGGCATGGGTTATGGAACTATAATGTCAGAAATTATAGGCAATTGTAAGGATTTTGGTTTTAGTTTTGAGTAAGTTGGACTATCATGGAAGTTTTATGTAAGAGCAGTTTCATCCTCACCTAACTTCTGTTTTATAAAAGATCAATCTATGTTGTATTCAAAATAGACTTGAATGGGGAGGGTAGGTGGAAGCAGAAAGAATGATAGGGAGCTCTCACAGTATTTAAGGGAAAGATCATGATGGCGGAGACCAGACTTCTAGTGGAATTGGTTAAAAACAGTGGGATTCTGGACGTATTTTGAAGCAAAAGTCAAAACAGTATTTGTTAGCAGATTCAGCTGGGTGGTGTGAGAGGAAGAGGTAAGTTAAGCATAACTACCAAGTTTTTCTGACTAACTAGAAGGATTGACTTGCTATTATCTTTCGGGAAGACAACTTGGTAAACTCTCTATCTACCCAGTCCTTGTTGCTCATTAGTCCCAACTATAATCCTCGGCATCTAAGATGTACATTTCCATGATCTCACTAAAGCTCTTCCTCTTTCTTCACTCTCATTTCACTAAAAGACACTATGATTACCCTTGTGGTCCATTCAGATGCTAGATGTCATCTTTCATGGCTCACTCTACTGAACTCCCACATTCAAGGAGTCTCTACATCCTGGCATACCAACTCTCCAAAATCCTCTAAACTTTTCTAATTCTCTCAGTCACAGCTGCCATCATTTAATCCAGTCACCATTTTTTACCCTGGATTAGAACAACCATCTTTTGGATGTGCTATTAAATCTTTACATTCTGCGTGAGCTTCATATGGTTAAAAAAAAGAGTCCAACAATACACCATACTCTAGTTATCAGTTCTAGGTAGATTAAACATTTAAATGTAAAAAATAAAGCTATTTATTTATTTAAAAGAGAATAAAGGGAAAAGATCTTGGTGACTTATGGCAAGGTAAAATTTCTAAAACATAGAAACTTTAAATATTAAGGAAAATATTTGTAAATTCAATTTAATTAAATTTAAATTATAGATTCTTCAAAAGAAAGTGTAAGAGTAGAAACAAAACATTTAAAATGTGGTACAGAATCTACACACATATATCTCCAAAATATTAGTTTCCACACTTCTTAAAGTACATCTGTGAACTAATTAGTAAAAGGAATATATTTCAACAAAGGAAGCAAAGATAATTGAAGAGAAAGTTGATAGAAGCAACAACTTAAGTGACCAATATACATAAGAAAAGATGTCCCACAGGGCCGGCCTGGTGGCACAGCAGTTAAGTTTGTGCACTCTGCTTCCAAGGCCTGGAGTTTGCCAGTTTGGATCCCAGGCACGGACCTACATATCGCTTATTAAGCCACACTATGGCAGGCGTCTCATACATAAAATAGAGGAAGATGGGCACAGATGTTAGCTCAAGTCCAATCTTCCTCAGCAAAAAGGGGAGGATTGACAGTGGATGTTAGCTCAGGGCTAATCTTCCTCAAAAAATAAATGTTTTTTTTATGGGGCCATCCCAGTGGTGCAGCAGTTAAGTCTGCACGTTCCGCTTCAGCAGCCTGGGGTTCCCTGGTTCAGATCCTGGGTGCAGACCTATGCACTGCTTGTCAAGCCATGCTGTGGCAGGCATCCCACATATAAAGTAGAGGAAGATGGGCATGGATGTTAGCTCAGGACCAATCTTCCTCAGCAAAAAGAGGAGGATGGGTGACAGATGTTAGCTCAGGGCTAATCTTCCTCAAAAAAAAAAAAAAGAAAAAAGGACATCCCACATCATTTGTCAACAGGGCAATATAAATTTAAATAAAAATGTTATAGAGCCAGCCCTGATGGCCTAGCAGTTAAAGTTCAGTGTGCTCCACTTTGACTGCCTGGGTTCGGTTCCTGGATGCAAAACCACACCACTCATCTGTCAGTAGCCATGCTGTGGCAGTGGCTCACATAGAGGACTAGAAGGATTTACAGTTAAAATATACAACTATGTACTGGGGCTTTGGAGAGAACGAAAAAAAAAAAAAACGAGAGAGAGGAAGATTGGCAATAGATGTTAGCTCAGGGTGAATCTTTCCCAGCCAAAAAAAAAAAAAAAGACAAAAAAAAAATGTGATAGCTTTGCGTATCCAACTGATTGTCAAAGTCTGATGAAACCAAAGGTTGATAAGGACATGGGATAATTGGAGCTCTCATCCACTGCTGGTGAGAAGTTAAACTGAAAAAATATTTTGGTCTTATCTAGTAAATTTGATGTGTACTATAATTGCACTCTTAGTTTTAGACCCAGAGCCGTGTGTCTCAGCAATAATATTATTGACTTTGGGGGCCAGATAATGTTTAGCAGCATTTCTGACAGCTTATACCCACTAGATGCCAGTAGCAATCCCTACTTCAAGTTATAATAACCCCAAAGTGTCTTCAGATGTTGCCAAATATCCACTGTGCGGGGGGGATGCATAATTGTCTCCAGTTGAGAACCACGTCCCAGGAGAACTTCTTACATCTATGCAACTGGATACATGCAAAATATGATCGTGGCAGCCTTTTTGTAACAGCAAAAACCTGGACAGTATCCAAATGGCCATCCAAAGTAGATTTAATAAGTAAAGCATGGCAAATTAATACAATGAACAATTATAATGTCGTAACTAACAAATGAGCATGGATGAGTTTCCAAATATAGAATGAGTAAAAGAGTAAACTACAGTGACCTTGATTGTGATGACTATTTCACTACATTTTTGTGTGTATATATATATATATATTTATATATATCATTTTTAACTTAAATATATACAATATTTATTTGTCAGTTATACCTCAATAAATCTGGGGGGTGAGAGGAAGAAGGACATCATAAAGAAAATCATACAAAAACCTTCTAAATATATGTGAAAAATATTTTTTAAAATAACAGAAAAGTTTTTTAAAAAGAGCCAACCACAGGAAAAAGTCATATGATATTGGGTCATTTTATAATGTTCAAATAGGTAAAACAAAACATGTTTTTTAAGAGATAGGTATATATGTGGTAACACATTATTGAAAAAATAACAAATACTCATAATGGCATTTAGCTTTTGGAGGATGGAAGGCTATGTAAATACAAAAGGCACATTGTGTGGGCTTTTAATAAACTAGTATCATTTTCTTTCCTGGATATAGAGGGATTAATTTAGTCTTCTTTCAAGTTTCCATAGCTTGTTTGCATTATGTTGTGTGATATAATTTACTATTTAACAATTTTAAAAATCGTCAAAGACTGATTAAAAAGCACAATCAATCCCCCTTAGGCAAAATTTTTTTAAAAAAATATGTAAAACCATGGTAATTAAACAAGATCACAATGAGGAAAATAAAAACTTATTAATATGCTACCATTAAGCAACTATAGCAATTGCATATTGAGAAATAAATGATAAAAGATGAAAAATTATGTATCATAAAATAGTCACCAATTGAACCTAGTTAAATTTCAAGTCAAAAAGATATCTTTAAGGAAACTAAAAGTAGTGCAGAATTATAAAAGAAAAAAGAACTACTAAGAAGATATAAAAATCTGAACTTCATATATCTAAAATATGGCTTTAAAATATGTGTGTTTGTGTGGGTGTATAAATTAGGTGAAAAAATTATTTTGATGGCATATGTATGACCATAATCTAGCTTTTAATATATCTAACACAAAAATTTACAGATCTAGCTAAAAAAGAAAATGAAAAATGACATAAAATATGTGACAAATAATAAAACAATGAAATCATATCTATATATACGTGTAAGACTAAAGCCTAATTGGTGAGAATATGCATGATGAGAATATGCATGCTCTCCCTATGTCCATTCCTTAGTCAAGTAATCTTATAAAAGTGAAGTAACTTTTATATAAATTTATGTAAATATTATATCTGCAACAAACGTTTAACATTACAATATAAAAAGTAGTCATCATCCTTTTCTCAGAAAGACTTGTGTTCTCTGCTCATTATTTCCATGTATTTCTCTTTTCTCTCCACCTGCATCCATTCATAGAGCATAGGTTGATTACATCCTACTATGTGTCAGATCTGTAGATCTGTATGGGTTGCTGCAGACACTGAAATGAATAAGAAATTATGCATATTCTCAAGTATCTTACAATGTACCTTACATTCTCATGAAAGATTGTTATAAGAGATCTCTAAGACAAATACATAACAATACAATAGACAGCAACAAGGAATGCACTGTTAACAGTCAGAATCATAGCGAGCCAGGAGTTTCATTTCTTTCAATTACAAAGCTCAAAACTGGCTAAAATAAAGAAGTTAAAGATTCTGGTTCCCTATCTATCTCCATGCCTAGGAACAAGTCTAAAACAATTACATTGCATTCATTTAACTAACTGGTATAGTGCTCTCTCTCTACTTACATCATTATTTCAAGGTATCCAAAGTATCAGCATAATTCAGCCTCTCTGCTTTTAACTACATATACGTCATTTCACATCATTTATATCCACAGCCCGCAGCCCTTTTGTTCCACAATCTTGTTGCCTATCTCTTGGAAGTCTTGGACCAGAGATAAGTAGAGAACCTTTTCATGGTCATTAATTAACCGTTCAAGGAGACAGTGAACCTGCCATTCATCAGGTTCTGTGTTCTGTGTACTGACCTTGAAACTGTTACTGATTGAAGTCTTGAATAGAGTTTATTTTAGATCTAGTTGCACATGGTATACCTAGATGGCATGATAGCTTGGTTAACCTATCTGTCACATAATTAAATTACTAAAAAGGAGCTAGTCATAATGTCTCTATAGAAGAGGAAGAAACACACATTTACAGAGCAACTAGTATGAAGTAGGATGGAAGCCAAACGCTTATGAACGTTATCTAAACTACTCTTTGAAAGGATACCGTGTCCTATATGGAACAGTCCATAGCTTCTCCTTTGGCATGCCATTACTCTGTTGGGAGTACTTCTCCTTCATACTTCACGTGTGCTATCTTGTGGAATGATGTTGGTGGGGAAGCGGTGGTGGGAGGTGTCAGGGTTCTGCCTCTGACTACATCCTGGTGCTGACAGAACTCGACCCAATGGCATATGTTGATTTATCTCTTCCATCTGAAGACACAGCTCTAAGATCTGTTGAACATCTTATACTGACCCTACGTTCCACTAACAATTATGAAATCTCAAAGGAAAAGTATTCTGGTTTGTTGCTTTTAACAGACAGCATTTATATTAGTTTGCTAGGACTGCTGTAACAGCTTACTACACACTTGGTGGTTTAAAACAAGGGACTGTTTTTCTCTCACAGTTCTGGAGGTCAGAAGTCTTAAATCAAGGTGTGAGCAAGGCTGTACTACCTCCAAAGGCTCTAGGGAAGAACCTTTTCTTGATTCTTCCAGCTTCTGGTGGCTCCAGTCATTCCTTGGCTTGTGGTATTGTAACTCTAATCTCTGTCCCCGTCTTCACATGGCTTTTCCCTCTGTCTGTGTCTTTTCTTATAAAAATACTTGTCATTGGATTTAAGGTCAACCCTAAACCAGATGAGCTCATCTGAAGTTCCTTAACTACAACTGCAAAGTCACTTTTTTCAAATAAGATCAAATTTACAGCTTCCAGGTATGCACAGCTTTTGGGAGGCCGTCATGCAAACCACTACAATAGCTATGGGTGGATATAAACTAATGCTACCATATGCAAAAAGTTTTACACTTAGTATATATTTTTGCTTTTAATAAATTTGTTATTTCTATGTTGTGGCTTTTACTCTAAGTCTTGCTGAATTTCAGAGCTAAATAGTAGTAGAACCATTATGTAGTTCCAACATTACAACCTCTTGGCTGTTGCTTGATAATCCTTTGACCAGATTCTACTGTATGTGCTCCCAATAAGCCTCCAAAAAGATTTGTGACTCTGGCTCCTGTATGTCATCCCAGGAAACCCCTCTTCTGAGCTCCTGGCGTCCTGTTTGTGGTTGAGTGTTAGTGGGTGAGCAGTAATGAACTATACAAGAGGAGATTTCTTTTCCTAAACTTGTTCTATTAGCATACTTCACCTGACCAGAGATCAGCACCACTTATTTTACTTTATTCCCCCATTCGTGGCCTTTCATGTGTTTCATGAAACACTAGCATTATACATTTAAAAAAATATTTGGTGGGGTTTCACATATACAATATTAAAAGAGATCTGAGGGGAGAAATGCAGTTTAAATAGGTAGCGTATGTGAGATGTGTGTAGACAGCTGCACTTGCTATAGGAGAAAGATGAAAAATGTGTTTGCTATAATATCATTTATGCTTGTTTAAATATATGCCTTTGAGGTAGGTTTCCTGTATAACTAATAACAGGATCATCGTTTCAGTTAATATTCTTAGCTTCAAAAAACAGAGCAAGCTCCAGCTATTTTGATAGAAATAAAATTTATTATTTCTGCTGCCTATGGCCCATCACGATGTAATCTTCAATGTGTTATTTTTAGTAACATTTAGGCAATCATCCTTTCAGTGTATTATATTTGTTTTAAAAAGAGAACAGTTTACATAGTCTTGGGGAAGGCAGTGATGGTGTCACTGTCTCTGTAAAATGAAGGCGAATGGCTTCTGATCCTTCTTGCAAAGGAAGTAGCCCATTTGTTGTCTTCATATCGCATCACATGATGCATATTAACTTGTTTCAGCAAAATAGTTACATATAGAATAACACAAACATTTGAATGTTTTAACAAAATATTTTGGTTCAGATATTCTAGTTAAAATAAATTAAATAGCATTTTGGAAGGACATATATATTTTGTTCTTGGGCTAAAAAATTTAGAATCCATCCCCACATGTATTATACAGATATCTGAGATTGAAATTTATCTAGAAAATGCAATTATTTGGTGTATAAACTGTCTCATCTTAAAATAGACCTCAACATTCTCCACAAGGAAACTTTCTAGTTTTGAGTATGGAGGCAAAGAGAAAAGATGAAATGGAGCTTGGGGAAAATGGGTATCCCTTATAAGGCAAAGCTCAGCTGTGAGCACTACTGTATGTTTGAGCAAGTGGAGGCTAGTTTTGTCACATGAGTGAAGAAGGAATGTCTCCAGCAATGGAGTTTTGAAGAATTAGTGGTATGACGCTGAATTCAAATCTGAGGTGCCTACTGATTCCCAATTAATTCCTTAGCATTAATATAACTCTCTGATTTTCTAAGCCTGCCTTGAGATTTTTCATTTAAAATTCTGAAGGTTTTTTTTGAAACAATTATTTCTCCCTTCTCATTTTTTTCTTTCAGTTCTCTACAGAGATCAGAAGCAGACGTCGCATCACACTTCATGACCCTGGAAGTCTGCATTCTTACTGCTCAAATTAAGTTCCAAGTTCACTTGACCTTCTTAATCTTGCCTTCAACCAGCTCCTAATTCCAACTAACCACACTAAATCTTTCGGGGATCAATCACAGAAAGAGAAAGACTATGACTGTTATTTTATAAGGGCATGTATTTGAAGAATTAGAGCTTATAAAATTAGGTTTTAGACCAGTATGGGAAGAAATGTAAAAGTAAAATCTGAAAAGGAAGTTGGGGGGAGGGCATTGCTAACTAGACCACATGAAGCAATGGTGTAGATGAACACGTAGGAGTTTGGAGGCAAATCTATAGCAAGACTTGTTTGGCTACCATAGTGGGACTGCAAATAGGAGGGTATGAATTAATCCATCAAAGTCTTTTTTCCTCCATAGCTGGTGGTGTGACTGGGGTGCTATTAGTCAGCCAGTCTAGCGTTCAGAAAAGGGACATGGAGATGAGTGGGAAGTTAAGGAAGATATATCTGAGGTGTCCAGCATCTCTGGATTTTTATCTCATCCTATCTATCAGTGGTGACTTTCAGATGCAGTAGTTGCTGCTTCACTTCCATCTTCCAAATATGTTTCTCTTTTGCCCAACTCCACCCAGATGCACCCAAGGAAATGTAGACTGAAAAAATGGGGTTCTACCCTAGCCAAACTGACACTAAATGATCATATTAGGAGATAAATTACATAATTATACTGTGACTACATTAAATTGATTCTAATATTTGGGTTTTTTCACTGCAAGGAGACCTAATGTAGCAACCCCTCAAGTTGGTTAACCACATAATTGCCACAACTCATCATGAAGATCTATTTTCTGGAACATTCCGTGAAAAGTTTCTGGGTATTTTAATGACAAATAATTTAATGCAGGGAATTTATCACACATGGTATACAGGAGATGTAGAGTCAGAGAGTGCTGAAGCAACTCAAACGTTAGTTTGAACGAGATGCCACTGACCACTCTTTAGAATGGGAGGAAGTAGTATTAACAGAGCCTGCAAACTGAGGCCATCTTGTAGAATAGAAAACGCTTTCAAAGGCTACGGAGATCTGGGATCATGGAAGGAGGGACAGTCTTGTGAAGAGCAGGTTCCAGGGAGGAGAAGCAGCCACTACTGGAATAGACCAGTGATATGGGTGATAAAAGATGGAAATACCTGGCTTTTCCCCTTCTCCTGTTCCTCAGGCTATCAGCAGAAATTCCTGTTGGCCAAATTTACCTAGAAGGCTTAAGCAGGGGATATTGGGAAAACAGTTTGCAAGAGAAGAGTGAGCAATGCATGGGAATGTGTGATAGACAGTGATTGACATACATCTAAACACCTAATAATACATTGGATATTATAAGAAGAATTATATGAATGGATATATTAAATTCATTTATGTTTATTCAGTTGGATTGCCTTAAGGAATGGTTTACTAATGTACTCTTTAAATGTTTAAGAAGTTTTTAAAGTTATAACCTCCTAGAAATGTAGAAAAAATAATCTCTTTGAGTAGCTTAAAGACAATGAATATAAAGTGGTCCAAGAAAATAAATTTTTATAATCTAATAACCACATATTGCATGTAGAAAAATAATTCAGATCTCAAATTTGAAAAGAATTTTCAAGTTTTTAACATGCTAAAATTTTTATTCGGTAATGTCATGAAATGGATATATAATGGTTCATAAAACTAAGGGAGCAATGGGGGATTTCTTCTAAAGAAAAATACCAAAAGCCCTGGTAGTTAATACGCATGACTGAATTTCCATTTAAGATTATCTCACGAAATACTGCACCAGGCATCTGACCACAGAGCCTCCTAGTGAGGAAATATGGCTTCGATATGAAGCCACATGCAAATAAATAAGCAATTTTTGCCTTCCTAGGATAAACACTAGGATATCATTTAACCAAAGTTATTAAAGTTACTGAAACTTTTTTAAAAAATTGATGAAGTCTGGTTTTAAAATACAAATTTTAAACATTCATACAAAAAGAAGTTGGAGCCATTCTAGTGTGGGCAGCGTGAGATGCATGCAAACACATCAGCCAACTGCATAGAAGCAGGGTCTAATAATAAGAATAACATACATTTATTGACAGTTATTTGAATTATCTTTTTCTTTCCTCCTGAGTGTTTTCAGTTTCTCAAAAAGGGACTTCCAATTAATACTGTATGTTCATAGCTCTGAGTTTGCATATATATATATAAATTACATTTAATTTTCCGATGTGATCATTTTTATATATTCAGACTATGGTACAAAGGTACACTTATCATTATATAATAGTTTATTTTTCTTAATAATGTTCTGATCAAGAGGTTGGTTCTGGTGTTAAAGGGTGATCTTATTATTTGAGGTTTCCTATCACAGGTGAAGACAAGAATCAGGTATTTAGAAATCACAGAGCAAGCAAACAGCATCTCAACAGAATGGTTCCTGAAAACCACAATCCTATCTAAAGGTGTTTACAACTTTCTAGTAATTAAAATTTGACTTTCTAGTCATTAAAGTATGCAAATTAAAATAATACAGTGCATGGAGGCACCACACTACCTGATTTCAAACTAATTTACAAAGTTACAGTAATCAAAACAGTATGATTTTGGCATTAAACAAACAAACAAACAGATACCTACGCTGATGGAATAGAATTGAGATCCCAGAAATAAACCCTTTCATATAGAGTCAACTAATATTTGACAAGGGAGCCAAGAATACATAGTAGAAAAAAGAGTCTCCTCAATAAATGGTGTTGAGAAAACTGGGTATTCACTAATGAAGGAATGAAACTAGATTCCTATCTTACATCGCTCACAGAAATTAACTCAAAATAAAGACTTAAATGTGAACGTCATTTAGCTAGTTTTTCTTGACATCAGTTTTGTAAGTTTTTTTTTTTTTAAAGATTTTATGTTTTCCTTTTTCTCCCCAAAGCCCCCCAGTACATAGTTGTATCTTCTTCGTTGTGGGTCCTTCTAGTTGTGGCATGAGTTTTGTAAGTTTTGAGGGTAAAACAATAGTTCTTAAAATGCCATGTCATAATCAAAGCTTTGTCTTTTTTCCCAGTTTTATAGTGATATAATTGACATACAACATTGTATAAGTTTAAGGTATATTTCTATTAATAGTATACAAATGATAAAGTTGACATTTCATTAATTGATATTATTCTTATTAGAATCTTATGATTTATATTTCATTAAAATACTTTCTTGAGTTTGATAAATTAAAAAAGAAGTCATTTTGACAGTACATAGTTAAAAATTGGTTATTTTCTTTTAATATAACAAAAATCACAAGTAAAAGTATAGGGACCAGACTCATATCTGAGAGAGATATATTTCACCTTGAAAATTGCACACTATTTTTTAGGGGAACTTTTTAAGCTTGTAAATTTGGTAAGAAATGATAAATTTAACATAAGTGTTTCTTCCTGTCATTACAACAATTTAAAAATAGTTCTACTACCAATGTGTTAAACACTTTGGAGAAGGGTAGACAGAATGACTACTGATTTTGATGCTGTGAATAGAAACTACAATGCCACAAATGCTAGTGTGAAAGACTAAAGTCAAATACAGTCTCTGTTTGCTGTTGGATCCCACGACTTACACTATGATTTGCAAGCTTGAGCACTGACCTGAAATGAAAGAGCAAAACTCTAAGACCTCTGAGAAGTCAAGAAGAATCTTCACAATAAGACATAAGGAACTGACAATGACTGGCATAGCCTTCTACAGAGACCAGAGATCAACATGGTGGTAGGATTGTGTATCTATATTAATAAAGTATCTATATTAATAAAGTAAGTGTATCTATATTAAAGTAAATGCTTTTGTTTGACCATAAAATTATATGCGTAAATATCTCAATTTCAGCCACTAATGTCTTCTTTTATTCAATTTCAAAGTCTTTTATGAAAATATAGGGAAAGATGATCTTTGAGGTTTATCTGGGCTATGAATAATCTATGTGCACACTTAAAATTTACTATTAAAATATTAACAAACTCCCAGAAATAGACAAAAAATGCCAGCAGTTCTGCAAAACAAAGTTAACAGGGAGTCGAATTGATCAGGTTCCAGAAATAAAATTCGATTAAGAAAAACCTTTGGAGATCCCAACGTGAACTTCACATAAATTTAATATTTTCAAGACTAGATGCAAGTAGGTAATAAATTCACATGTGAATGGAAATCTCTTAATGGCTTTTGGGGTCAAATAAAATGATGAAATAGATGATCCTAGCCAGAACTTGTTGTGGTCAATCTTTTAATTATAGCGCTTCTAATAGGTTTATAGTAGTACTTCTTAGTAGTTTCAATTTTGTTTCCTTAGTGAAAAATAATGTTGAGTATCTTTTCATGTAATTATTGGCTATCCATTGCATCTTCTTTGGTGAAGTTTCTGCTCAAATATTTTGCCCATTTTGAATACATTGTTTGTTTTCCCATTACTGAGTTTTAATGGTTGTTTACAGATGTTGGGCTCTAGCACTTTATCGGATATATGATTTAAATGTTTTTTTTTTTTTTTTTCCAGTCTGTGGCATGGCTTTTTATTCTCTAATTCTTCTCCAGAGAAGCAGTTAGTTGAGATTTCATTACTTCCCGCTCCTGAGGTAGGATCTTTCTAAGTACTCTGCCAAGTGCTGTGTGAAGTATAAGGTTTTCCAATCTGGCCAGTAGAAATTGACAATATTCTCAGCTGTGTGTATGGGCCAGACACCGTTACCTCTAATCAAGTCATTCCTTCTGTGTTAAGACTGAATAGTATTCCATTACATATATCGAATTTTCTTTTCCATTTTCATCTGTCAATGGGCACTTAAGTTGTTTCCAAGTCTTAGCTATTGTAAACAATGCTGGAATAAACATAGGGGTGCAGGCATTGTTTTTCGTTAGTGATTTTCTTTCCTTTGGATAAATATCCAGCAGTGAAATTACTGGATCATATGGTAGTCAAATCCTTAAAACTGTCAATGAGTCAAGAAAATAATCCAAATAAATTCCTAACCTTGATATGAAAGCATGAGAGAGAATCTCTCTCATTTTTGGAGAGCTGCAAATTATGTCACCCTCAGCAAGTCAAGTCTTACACAGGTTCAAAAATGCCATGTTTTTTAATTTAAAATTAGAAAATTTTCCTTGTATCAATTTTTACCAATCCATTTATTTGAGTTAAAATTCTCTAGTGTGTCTCTTTTTGGTTAAAAAGATCCAATAAATGTTTCAAGAAATTCATTACCTGATTAGAGTTGAACATCAATTTAAATACATGAAACCTTAAATGCAGAAAATAAAAAATAAAAATCAAGATATATGCCTAAGTGTAATAACATAGAAACATTTCTTGATTGATTTATGTCTCCCATGCTCATTTTGAAACAAAACAAAAAGGATATATATGCAAGAAAAAGTACTAGTATCAAACGATTGTAAACTGGATCTTTATTTCATAATCTTCTTGCAAGATATTGAAAAAAGGAAGACATGAGTGTGTAATGCAGCACAATTTCATGCACATTCAGTAACAGCAAAAAGAGAAACTCCATTTACATTTGCATCACTATCCCTCTTCAACTTCTCTTTCTGAGATTGTCATAATTCAATTCACGGAATGTTTTCTGGTGTTCTGGATGAAATGCTTCCTGATTTATGTAAATGCTTTACTAAACTGGTAATTTTTATACAAAGTTTTCACAATTCAAACTGAAATATCCTCTGGGGAAAATATAGCTTACAAGCAGTTCACATGAGGTGAAAACAGTCTACCTTCTAATGATAGCCATGGCAGAGTATGAATTCTTTTCAGTTCTACGGTTCTACAAAGAATGATACCACGCCAACAGCAGCTCTTTTAATGATAACATTGTTACAGAGTAGAGGAAAAATGGCTCAGGTCTGTACATAGTTTCAAAAGGCATCAGGTTCCATTCTTTTACTTCAGTGTTCAGGTTTTCCCTAGATTAAGAAAGAAAAATGAAATATAATTCATTTTCAAGGTTGCCAGGAGCCACTAATACTTCCAAATTGGTATTCATGTGTTATTATATTTTACATTAGAAAACCTTAAAGAAACAATAAAGAAAATTGCATTTTTACAAAGAATCTGACTTCAGGGTAATAACTTCAATTTGATTATTTTTTGCATCTGCTGGGGGTTTTGACAATGCATTAATGAGATTTGTAAAACCTTGTAATAACTTTTGTCAACTTAGTAGATGAAATAAATGCTGGTGAATAGTAGTAAGTGAAGATTAATTGAAAGGAAAAAATAAAGTGACACATAAAACTATGATATATTTTCAATAATAGGAACACAAAGTTTTTACAATATATCTTCTAATATTAAATATTTATTTGTTGGGGATGAAATAAAAAGAAATGAATATTTAAAATGAATAATCAAATTACATACTTAACATGCTCAATAAATATGACACTACAAATGTCAGGCGACCTACATCCAGATGGACACTGACATGATTTCCATAAAATTTGTGAAAAATATCTACAGTGTTTGTTATTTTATATACTTTTCAAGCGAAAAAGATTTTTAAAAAGCATGGCAGTACATTTTGTTTAAATATATCTTTGGTCATAAAATATTATTTAGCTTGACTTCTAATTTGAACTCTGAAGAGTATAATTTCTACGATTTAGGGTACACATTGATTCAAAGTTTAGTCATTTCAAGTATTGAGTTATATAACCACCTCTCTCCTGCCTATGTAACCGCAATATCATAACAATCTTTCTTTAAAAGGTGCTTAAATTTCTTATAAATGAATAACAGCATCATATTACTGAAACCCCAGACACTGCTTTCTTCTATTTTGCCTATTAATGGTATTAATTGACAGTATCCAATTAATAGGGCAAAACAAATTTTAGATTTAAAAGGATTTTAAATAAACTACATAGTCAAATATTATAAAATGTATTGAATTTTTCATTTGTCCTTCTTTACTCAGATGAGCATTTTCTCAGTGAATGCTAATAAAACAATTGTGGGAGGAGCAAATTTCTGATCTGACCAGTGGCATAGCCCATTCATTTTTTACCACCTATGATAGACTTTTTAAATGATTCTATGCATGGTTCCAAATATTGTGGAAGGAGAAAGACAGGATGGAAAGAAAGATGCGTTGAGAATATAGACAGATAGACGAAGAGTGAGCACCCACCCTTGGTGTCCAAGCAGGTGAAATGATAGTATATGCATCTTTTTATCATAATTGGGCACCGATAAATTGAATGGAAATTCTCTCACAACTCATGACAAAAATGTAGTCATTGCAGGTTCTTATTGCCTTGGAATTCAGAAGTAATTACTCATATCTGCTCACTCATATGTCCACTTGAATTTGATTTATTATATATGGGTAAGACAAAAATAATTAAAATGACAATGTCCTCTAGCTTCCTTTCTCTCTCTCTCTCTTTTTCCTTTTTTTTTTTTTTCAGTGTTTGGTGAGTAAAACGTGTGATGTCTTCACAGATAATTTTCATTTCTAGTTAATAACTTTTCTTATAAAAAATATTGAGAAGGTCAGGGAGGCTAAGAAGGCTGGAATGTGAGAGGTAGAATACCATAAAAGGGGGAGCAGTTTGGCAAAATAGCTCTAGAAAAATCTGGAAGTTTTAGAAAAAATATAAGGATACACTTGAGTCTTTGGGTGGCTACTAATCTGTGGATTTTTAGGAAGAAATTCCAATGCAAGACAAAAATTAACTTCTAGGTAAAGAAGAACTACCTAGGAGCTGTAAGTGGAAAGAGTCCCATAACTCAAAAGGGCCAGAAATTGGTGGAGATAACAACAAATTGTAGAGATCTTGTTAAATATAGGAGACACTCAATAGAAATCCCAGAGGAGTCACATCATAGTAATGAGGCTGAGGGGCCGGCTCCATGGCCGAGTGGTTAAGTTCGCGCGCTCTGCTGCGGCGGCCCAGGGTTTGGATCCTGGGCGCAGACATGGCCCTGCTCATCAGGCCACAATGAGGCAGCGTCCCATATCCCACAACTAGAAGGACCTGCAACTAAGATCTACAACTGTGTACAGGGGAGGTTTTGGGAAATAAAGCAGAAAAAAAAAGATTGGCAGCAGTTGTTAGCCCAGGCGCCAATCTTAAAAAAAAAAAAAAAAAAAAATGAGGCTGAGCTAACCACGAAGTAAAGACTACTCTGATCTGTCCAAAATAGCTATTTTTAAGCCTCAAACTGTGAAAACTCATGTTCAAATAACTGAACGGCTACCAATAAACATTGCAAATTTCCTTAAAAGAGTACAACAAAATCAACATTCATCAACATAAAATTCACAATGTTTGACATCAAATAAAAGTATTAGACATAAGGAAACAGAAAAATATGACACATACCAAGTAGATAAATCAGACAATAGAAACAAATGATGGGTTTAGCAGAAAAGAAAGTTTAGAAGTTATCATAAATATGCTCCAAGATTTAAAGGAAAATATGTATACAATGAAAGAATTTAAAAATAGTCAAAAGAGTTTTCTAGAAAAAGAAGTACAATATCTGAAATGAATATTTCACTGAAGAATTGATAATTAGTAAATATTTTGTGATATAATAGAAAATATGAAATAAAATTATAGAAATAAACAAAACTGAAAAATAAATAAGTAGGTACACAAGAACAAATCCTAAGTGGAATTTGGAAGAGTAAAAGGTCTAATATATACGCGTGTAACTGGCAGTCCAGAAAGAGAGAAGATCAAGGAAAGGACACCTAAAAATAATTGAGAAAAAAATAACCAAGCTTTTCTGAATGAAATAAGAATGATGAACCCAGAGTCCCCAAAACAAAGTAAATGTTCATATATTAAGGTTTAAAAGAAGAATCAGGGGCCGGCCCTGTGGCCGAGTGGTTGAGTTTGCATGCTCCGCTGCAGTGTTTCGTCGGTTCGAATCCTGGCGCAGACATGGCACCGCTCATCAGGCCATGCTGAGGCAGTGTCCCACATGCCACAACTAGAAGGACGCACAACTAAGAATATACAACTATGTACCGGGCGGCTTTGGGGAGAAAAACTAAAATAAAAGAAGAATCAAATGGAAAATTTGAAGTATTTGCACAATTGTGCATTGTTCAACAATGGGGATCCATTCTGAGAAATGTGTCATTAGGCGATTTTGTTGTGTGAACATCATAGAGTGTACTTACACAAACCTAGATGGTGCAACGTACCTCACACCTAGGCTACATGGCACTAATCTTATGGGGCCAACATCATATACATGGTCACTTGTTAACCAAAACGTCGTTATGCAGCAAGTAACTGTAATGTGTATTTTCTCTATTCTATTCAAGTATACTTGTTTGTTTTTTTCATTTGTTTAGCATTTTATTAATTTATAATGAGGACTATTTCTGTTTTTTTCTGTATTTTTTCTTTATAATGTCTTTCTTCTCTTTATTTTGAATTTAATTTACTTCAAGAAACTTTTAATCTTATGGTGGAATGCTAGATCACTGATTTTAAATCTATTTCTTTTCTAACACAATAAGCAAATCTGAAATCTCCCTCTAAGCACTGCCATGTTTGTTCCCCCCCAAATTTTGATACATTGCTTTATTTATTGTTCCATTGAAAATAAATTCTACTTTCATGTGGAGTTTCTTCTTTGACAAGTGTACTATTAGAATTGTATTTTATGATTTGTAGTTGTATTATCAATAATGATTTTTTCAATTCTACTGTAATCGGAAAATCTATTTTGTAGAATATCACACATTTTTCAAATTTTGTTGATATTTATTTCAGGGTCCATCATATGGTCTATCTGGTTCACTTGATAAGAATGTGAAATACAAAGTTGTTAGAGTGTTATAAAAATTTTAGTTGGATAAAAAATAAACCAAAGAATAAGAACATTGAGAAAAACAGAAATAACTAAAAGTGACAATAGGAAATAGATGATTGCATAGTGATGTTCTAGAAAAATAGAACTAATGGAAACAGGAGACACATTGACACTCAATATTAAATCATGGTTAAAACCAAGATTATCATCAGGGCGTATACATACACTCAGGCATGTGTGTGAGCACACACACACACACACAAACACTAGATAGTATCTATCTAGTATTTAATAGCCACATGCCCTAAATTAGCAAAGTATTGTTCCTCAACATAAATTAGCAAAGTATTGTTACTCAACATGTCATTTATCAGTCTCTTGCTCTTTTCAAACTCAGTATTTTTAATAAGCTTATTTTATAAATTGCCATGCTCTTAATGGGATCCATACTTTAACTTAAAATAATAGTAATCAAATGAAAGTATAACATTGCCCGAGAATTTAGGGAGAAAAATTTAAAATGTGCTCTCCTGTCTATAATCTCTGCCCAAACTCTCAATTTTGGCTTCAAACAGCTATTCATCTGCATGAGGACATTCACTTTTTTTCTTTATATTTCTCAACAATTAGTTTTGAAAATTTCTATTAAATAGGCATGCTTTCCATACATATACCAATTCCATCTCACTTTCAACAGAGCTTTATGGAATAAACGAAGTATTTCCGTAAAAGTATGTCTATTTTTTATTATTTCGTTTATTGATTTATTTTCACTCCTTTCTGAACTACACATAGAATTTAAGTTTTTGTATTTTAGAGTTGGGTGTCCGAGGGCTGATTAGACTTCTTTGCGAGAAGAAAGAAAATAGTATTTCAGTACAAAGGCAAAAATTTTACAGACATTTTTATCCTGTCGTCCTCATCCTCCTGTGACAGCTGTACGTGGTTAAGGTAAATGATAGTTGTTCTCTTAACAGGGGTTTGCATTTGGTGGTAGATTGCTTTAAGATTTGTTGTGTTTTTAAGTTTAAACCGTTTGGAGAACTTCTACAGAGTAAGAGTGGGGACATTGCTTCCTATTCATAACGTATATCACCCACTCAGATCTCATTCCTGAATACCACATAATTAATTGGTACTAGGGATACTAGAAGTAACTCAAATATGGTATGTCTGGTAGGAAATTCTCTCTGTCCACACAACTAATTTTCTATTCCGCATGTGGTCCCCATCTCAGTGCTTGGAACCGGCATACATTGTTCTCAGAACCAAAAATCATAACATGTGCTGTAGACTGAATTTACCCCCCCAAATTATTGTATTGAAACCTAATCTCCAATGTAACAGTGTCTGGAAGCGGGGCTTTTGGAAGATGATTAGGTCATGAGGGGAAAGCCCTCATAAATGAGACTAATGCCATTATAAAAGAGACTTCAGAGAGGTCCCTTGTCCCTTCCACCATGTGAGAACACAGTGGACAGACAGCCATCTATGAACCAGGAGGCAGGTCCTCACCAGACACTGAATCTGCCAGCATCTTGATAGTGGACTTCCCAGCCTCCAGAACTGTGAGAACTTTCTGTTTATAAGCTACCCAGTCTATGGCATTTTGTGATAGCAGCCTGAATAGACTAAGACAACTTGACAATTTATTCTGACCACTGTCATCTTCATTTCAATTCAGTGACCAAGTATGCAGAATCTTATCTTCTTAATATCACTCAAATCCACCAAGTTCCTTCACGTCTTCTATACCTCACTTAAGTGTGGTGTCCTCACTCATTTAAATTATTACAACCACCTATTAGTCCTGCCACTGCTCCTAGTTTCACCTTTCACTAAAACATTCTCTACCTTGTATCCAGAGTGTTTTTTTTTTAATTCAAATCTGATTATGCTACTTCCCTTTTGAAACATCTCCAAAAGCTTACCATCACGGATGGGAAAATAACCAAACTCTTTAGCATGATAATGTAAGTCCCTTCACTCTTGTCCTTCAGGTATCCCCAATTCTCCTTTACCTGCTGACCCTTCTTTACCTTCTCCAACCTTTAACTTTCAGCTCCCACCATCTATACTCCAATCAACACCATTTCTTGGAATTCCAAAGATGAACCATATTTTGATTTGCTTCCAGCATTGTCCACACGCTATTCCATCGTTTAAGAATATCGTTTTCCCAACACGCTACTCTTATATCTGCCTTAAACTAATAATTTGGTCAATAATTCCATGTTTTTCTAGATATGGGTTGGTTTCTAGCCTATGCATTTCAATATCATCCTATCATTGTTTTATAATTGATTCCTTTTTGTAATTGCTTAGCTACTTATCTACCTCTCTACATGTTAAGTTACTTGAGAATAGGAACAATCTATGGCTCATTGTTTCTATATCTAGCTCCTACTTTCACCAATATAAAGGTACAAGAAGGACAACATACAAGATACTGCCATCAATTCTCTTAACTTATAAAAGAGCATGCTTGTCTTATTTAGGATCCTATCTCATAACAATAAATGCACTTCCAAAATGTATTTAACTATAGGATAGAGTTATTACAATGAAATAGAAATAAATACTCTAAACTCAACCAAAAATCTACATTAAAATTGCAGCTGAAAATGGTTGAACTGGTATCAACAATGAAATCTCAGATATATCATTTTCCTATCATGACAAAGCGCATCCCTCTGAACTGTATGTCTGCTATTTCCTGTCAGTTCAAAGGAGGTCCTTGACAGCAGAAAAAACTGCAAAAAAGAGAGAAATATGTACAGAGAAGCTGTTTACATTGTCATGGATTATCTATCATTTTGAGTGTCTTGTGCCCGCAGCAGATACGTAATGATAAAATATATCTGAATACCAACGGAAAGGGGATAAAAGTGGCTTCAGTCCTTTATGAGTATATAGCCTAGGGCAAGTGCCTTGGCCCTTCTGGGCTGCACTTTACTAGTCTCAAGATTAGGACTGATATGTGACCCACCCCACGTGGTTGTAATGAGGATTCAGTGAAGTGAAAACAAGAAGTAATATTTGTGAATGACTTAGTAATAGCATTTGCTCAATAAATGTTAGTCAACTTTTTTTTTGTTGTTTTTAGGAAGATCAGCCCTGAGCTAACATCTGCTGCCAGTCCTCCTCTTTTTGCTGAGAAAGACTGGTCCTGAGCTAACATCCGTGCCCATCTTCCTCTACTTTCTATGTGAGACGCCTGCCACAGCATGTCTTGATGAGTAGTATCATGTCCACACCTGGGATCCGAACTGGTGGACCCCAGGCCGCCAAAGTGGAACATGTGAACTTAACTGCTGTGCCACTGGGCCGGCCCCATTAGTTGACTTTTGATATTAAGAATGATGTAGGAGCCAACCTGGTGGCATAGTAATTAAGCTTGCATGCTCAGCTTTGGTGGCCTGGGGTTCACAGGTTCGGATCACAGGCACAGACCTATACACCGCTCATCAAGCCATGCTGTGGTGTCATCCCTCATACAAAATAGAGGAAGATTGGCACAGCTGTTAGCTCAGGGACAATCTTCCTCACAAAAAGAAAAAGAAACAGACTGATGTAATTATTTATTTCCTTCTGACTCCACACCTACCAGATAACTCCCTTCAGGCATTCTGGCAGGTCCTGCTCTCAGCATATGTGAATTCCCAGCATGGGCACGTTCATCCCTAGGTCTCTATATGAGGCCTTCTTTAGGCATGTCTGCCGACGAGGGAGAAGAGGGAAAATCTTGAAGACACTGACTGTCATCTACTCTGACTCAGTGCTCAGTACTTTTCCACTCCTACTCCTCCTCCTTGTGACCCCACCCTGACACTCACACCCCCAATTCAGGGTGTATAAAACTGCTGGAAACTTTTTTCAGGCTCCTTCAAAAGTGAGACGATCTGTGTGGATCCATCTGACCCTCCACTGGGTGCTCCACTCCATGGGAAGAATAGACACGAGTGTCTGCCTTTCTCCAGTTGTACCTCTTGTTTTTATCATCATCACAGTAAGCAGTTAAACGTAACTCTTTCATTTCTGACTTATTGCTTTAACTGCTTGCTGACACCTGGTGGCTCAGCTGTCTCACAGCTCAGCTGAGCTCCTGGCCCCTTTCAAAGGAAAAGTCAAAGCCAGAGCTATATGCTTTTTTAGTTCCTGTATTTAAATAAAATTACTCTGGGACCAGCCCTAGTGGCCTAGTGGTTAAGTTCAGCATGCTCTGCTTCAGAGGGCAGTGTTCCATTCCTGGGCCAAGACCTACCCCTCTTGTCTGTCGGTGGCCATGCTGTGGTGGCAGCTCGCATACAAAAAAAGGAAGATTGGCAGTGGATGTTAGCTCAGGGCAAGTCTTCCTCAGCAAAAGAAAGACAAGTAAATAAACTAATAAATAAAGTTACTTTGAACAAAATGTAAAACTAAACAACGTACCTTCATGAGCATTTTTATAAAAGTATCTTTTTAAATAGCATAGGTTTTTTAAATTCAATAACATTTATTAAAATAAAGCGATGTTATAATAAGCATTCCTTCTGGCTTAAAGTTAATATATTCATTTGGGCTTTTTGGAAGATTCATATATATTGGAAGTGCACACGTCTTCCAATTTATAAGAAGGGAAAAGCTTTCTTATAAGGAACCACATCTATAATCCTCATACATATACTTTGTTATTGACTCAAGCAATTGATATTCAGTCTAAAAAATTTCCCAGTTGCTATTCTTATTACTGGATACATAGTTGTGAAGCAAGACAGAAAATGTCTCTTATCTCATAGCTTTTACATTTTGGTAGTGTGGAGAGACAGCTGGATCCCAAAAAGCTATTTTTAGCGGTCAAAGCAGTAGTAACTCTGCACAGATTCAAGGGGACGAAACAGACTCCTTATCTCCGTGAAAAGAATGTAAGTAAAATGATTTGCAGCTATGTTTTTGTTTGCTTGTTTGTTTTATTTTACTATCACGGTATTATTAAGGAAATTGAAGCCACAAAATTACGGTGTTGACACTAAGATTTAGGGGATTTAGAAAAGTATATTTACGATTAGGCACCAAGTCTGAGATTTTTTTCCCCTCTGTGATTGTTTTCCTTGTTTCCCACTGCAGAAGAAAGTGTAAAACCTGTGACCAGAAAGAACAATACATGAGTCTTGATATTTTCCGGCCCCAGCCAGCCCGGGACACGCACTGTGGTCTCATTAATAAAGTTGCATTCGGCTGGGGTAGAGGCTAAGCCCAGGGCAAGGTGGGTTCACTGTCATTTTAAAACTTTGACATTTTGTGTATCTTCGCAAATGCAAAGTGCAAAAGTGCTTCCAATAAATATTTTAGTGGAGAACTGGTAAAAAAAAATTTAGAAACCTAAACTGAAGATGTTTCCTTTGTTATTCAACATGTAACCTATTAGAATAGGCTTTCTTTCAATAAAGAATTGAGTTTTAATCATATACTCAACAGCTGTAGAGTTCTTTTTTAGCAAGCAAAGTAATTCCATCATTCTAATTATATCTTAATCCTACGATCACATTTTTCCTACCTTTGGAATTAAAGAACCTAATTTCAAACCCTTTGATATATATGTTTGTACGTATATTCAAACTTACTAAATCATATGTATACAATTGGTTGATATTTTTAGAAGTCATCAGACTTCTTCAAGGAAGATATTAAAACCAGCCAGTAAAAGTAATTTTGTGTATTATTTGTGTTT
This sequence comes from Equus asinus, assembly GCF_041296235.1. Classification (NCBI taxonomy): domain Eukaryota; kingdom Metazoa; phylum Chordata; class Mammalia; order Perissodactyla; family Equidae; genus Equus; species Equus asinus. The sequence goes on from NC_091819.1 coordinate 11,756,726, forward strand.
ATTTTCTATAAGAATAGATTATAAATAATTTACAACCTGTGTTGACTTATTTGATGTTCAAAATAATCTCTATTTCTAAATTATTTTTCTTTTGACTTAATGTATCTTTGGTTTGCCTACATTAAATTATATAGGCTTATAGTTCATATATACTCAAATCATTAGATTTTGTATTTTTATAAAAAGCTTACATTTTATTATGGCAATTACATTTTCTCATCTCAAAATGACCCATGACACAGAGTTCTATTTATAAATTATTGCTGGATTTATTTTAATCTAGCCACAGATACTCATATCAGGAACATGATATTTATTAGCTCACTTTTTTCTTCACAGGTGTATTTTTCTGATATTACTTTTCTGTAAAACATAAATAAAGAACTTTCAGAACATATGTTGGAAGGTGAAAAAAACTATTTCTAAGTATAAAGCATTTTTAATTTCAGCTTTATTTGTGTAAAGGGTTAAGGTTGTATGAATGTCATCTCTTTATGAAGTACTACATTCTAGTTTTATTACTAATTCCCCTCTGCCTCAAATCAAACACTGCATATGGTTATAACATTGATTTCTTAATTTTATGAAAATTGCCCTAACAGCAGCTGGTCTCTTGGACAAATGAATATGTCAATGGCTGATTACAGATTAATGATATAGCTATTCTTCAAAGGTGCGGTAATTCACATTCAAATTTAGCCCCATAGTAGTTTAGAATGCTTATTTCAAAGGAACACTCTTTAACTTATGTATTGAAATATTTTTATTTGGATGAAATTGAATGCTTTTGAAGACATAACACACACACTTTAGAGGAAAAAAAGGACTGAGAGAATTTAAATTTAGGATTATGGAAAAGCATATCTGCTTTAAATATGGTGGTTTATCACAACCAATATGAGGCGACTGCTAACCACACTTGCCTGAAGGCATCAGACAATACTATATTAGACAAGCTTATTTAGACTCTATTTTTAAAACAGTTATTCAACTTGTAAAAATTTAAAAGTTGAGTTAAAAATCAGTAAGTGCTCTGAAATTCTCTCTGCCAAGCACATTCTGAAAACTATGTGTCCCCGTGCATTTAAAATAATATAGAATTCTAAGCATAGCAACAGTTTTCTTCTATTTTGGGATGCTACACCAACATTGTTATGCTACAGCCATTTCTGAAAATGAATGTTCTTTTGCCTTTTCACTTTTCTGCCTATCAGTTACTGTCATAAATGATCGAACTATCCATCAACTATATATCTGAAAAATATCTTTTATATTGGGTCCCAATGGTTAGGTAGGCAATGACGAAAGCAATTCACAGAATAAAATTAAGAAATAAATCTATTCTCAGTGTCAACACTTTGAATGTAGCATGTGGTGCTTCCCAATTTTGGAGAATTTTGCTTTGCTTGACATATTGAAAAGAGCTTCATTTGCATTTCACATCACCTGACATTAGGTTTGAAGAAAATTTTACTGATACTAAACACACAATGTATTTGATGCAGATAGATAATAAAAGAGTTCCAGGGGGTGGGCCTTGTGGCCAAGTGGTTAAGCTCACACTGTCCACTTCAGCGGCCCAGGGTTCACCATTTCACGTCCTGGGCATAGACCTCTGTACCACTCATCAAGCCATGCTGAGGCAGGACCCCACATAGAAGAGCTAGAATGACTTGCAATTAGGATATACAACTATGTACTGGGGCTCTGGGGAGAAAAACAAAGGACGAAGCTTGGCAACAGATGCTAGCTCAGGGCCAATCTTCCTCATCACACACACACACACACAAAAAAAGACTTACAGAGCTGAAAACTCTCCTAAAAAATACAAGAAGTTGAATGTGCTCCAATAAAAGCTGTTTTTGACAAAATTACTCTTTAAATTCCTACAGATTTTTAAATTTCCACTTAAGCCAATTTGTTAAGTTTTGGCTACTGGAGCAGGAGTTTATTGTCACATCGCTTTTCTATAATTTAATTCTAGCAACAGCAAAAACATCAGCTGAGATCGCAGGAGCATTTCCAGGAACTTAAAACAAACATACCTAAAACATAGAGTATTAAGTAATCATGTTGTATGGAAGACAAGCTCTTCTAAGCGTGTGTTAGTCAAGGCCCCACAAACTCCCCAGGCTAATGAGTAAGACATGCACACACATATGCACACACTCAAATTAGTAAAGTTACCTGTGAGTTCATAGGCTACCTGTGCAGTGGTCTGGATCCATAATCCAAGCTCTTAAACTCTGCTGTGGGTCTGCAATACTGTCTAAATGAAGTGACTGAAAAACAAGGAACATGATTTCTCCAAGGTCACACAATAGCTAAGCGGCGGAGCCAGCAAAACACAATTTAAAGATAAATAACGATTGAGGAAATGCTTCAAATTGAATGAATTATTAACCCTTTATTTGGGGACTTTGAAAGAGTATGAGTTTTGCAAGGCCCTGCATTACTCAGTTTGGACTGCTATAAAAAAAGCATCACAGACTCAGTGGCTTATAAACAAAAGAAATTGTTTTCTCACCTTTTTTTTTTTTTTGCTGGGAAAGATTTGTCTAGATCGAACATCTGTTGCCAATCTTTCTCTTTTTTTTTTCCCTCCTCAAAGCCCCAGTGCATAGTTTTATACTCTAGTTGTAAATGCTTCTAATTCTTCTATACGAGCCACTGCCACAGCAAGGCTACAGACAGACGAGTGGTGTGGTTCTGCACCAGGGAAGTGGACCCAGGCTGCCAAAGCGGTGAGCACTGAACATTAACCACTAGGCCATCAGGGCTCGCTCTGCTTCTCACATTTCTTGAGGCTGGAAGTTGGAGACCAAGGTGCCAGCATAGTCAAGGGGCAGTGAGGAGCGTCTTCCAGGTTGCCAATGGCTGACTTCTCCTTGTATCCTCAAGTAGCAGACAGCAGAAAGAAGCAGCTGGCTCTCTCCTGACTCTGATACCAGCACTAGTCACATTCATCCACCTCCTTACTCTATCACATAGCGAGTAGGGTTCAACGGAGAAATTTTGGGGGACACAATAGTCTATAACAGTCCCTATTCTACATATTAAAAACAGAATAAGAACATTGGAGGAAAATATTGACATTAATTATGCATTTTCCTGTAAAATTAGATCTGGCAAACTTATAATTACTATGATTCAAATGTTAGAATTAGAGCATAAACTAAAGCATATACCAATACTTAAAGTATAAACTCGAAAAAGCATTTATTCCAGTTCCCCTTAAAGACATACCCTGCTCATTGCTTGGGCTGTGGGGCTAGGATTGTATTTTCTCAAGTTTTTGGTTATCTTAATATATTTCCGAAAGCCATAAAAAATTACTTGCAAACATAAGGATAAAGTAATATACTTTAATTATTAAAATTCTTTTCTGTGCACAGGTGGTATTTATTTATTTAGTATTTCCCACTTGGACTAGAAATAGCCATAAAAATACTTTGTGTTAAATACACAGCTGTACTTAATGCTTTCCAAATATGTTTTTCTCACTCTTACTTTTTTATATTTATGCAAATATAACTAATAAAATCGAAGAAGCTAATGATAAACAATAATTCTTAACTTCGTATCATAAAATACTTCTGCTTTTTATCAAATTAGTAATTATTTCTAATCACTTTAAGAAGGAGTATCCTACATAGTAGAGGTTTCAGAAGCTTCATACTCAAGGAAAAATATGTATTCAGGGGGAAATTAAGGGTGAAAAAAGCAGATGGATAGAATCAGAAAAATCTTCAGCTAGATTACCACACGTGGTTTGCTCTGGAGCTGATAAAAGAGGAGTTTTACTATGAGATATATTATCAAATTTTTAATTCACTACTTAGAGAAGAGCTTTATCAATAAATAATAAGGATGAATTACTCCAAAAGCATATTGGCAAATAATTTTGTTTTTCTCCTAGGAAAGAATATGATTGTGCAGTATATTTATATCTCTTCAGTAGAAGTGTAATAATTTCTCCAAGAACAAAATCAATGTGGATATTTATAATCATATGATCTATATGTATGTTATTTCTTTTTTGTTGTAGTAATACATTATTAATATTTCTGTCATGCTTTGATATTTGCAAATTTTCTTGAGAGAATCTTTTATATCATCCTCAGTGTTATACCGTTAATACTAGTCATTACTGCCCGTAATACGTGACGTAACTTGTTTCTGTAGTGTAGCATGAACTGGTTAGGTATGAAGACATCGCACTGTAAAATTAAAAATACTTATAAGTGAATACGCATACAGTCTATATTAATATTAAAATAATTATAATATTAATATTTTACTTTTCTCAGAAATCTTACGGATAAACATTTCACTTAATATGGATTAATATGCATAATTTATTTGGCCAAGACATTTAATAAATAGTTTGTACAATAAAGAAGAAACTACGTCAGCATGTAGAGACTGATTATGTATTTTTTGTATTGACTGGTCTTAAAGCTTTATTTTCACTTTAAGAGGACCTTGTAAGAGCCAAATGCCTTGCCTTCATCTCTTCTCTTTCTTTTTTGCTTTCAAAGTGTTCAATCTCCTCTTATGTCTTGAGAAGCGCCTGAAGTGATAATCCTTCTTAGCCAAGGTAAGCGCCCCAGAAATTTCAAAAGGACACTCTGGACAAAACATTTCAAATAAAACAGAACTTTTCCTAGAGCTCTCTACAAAATCAGTAACCACCACAACAAAAGAATCTGAGTACAATCCCTATGAATATAATAGAACTTAAAGTGTCAGTTAAACTCTTTCGACATGTTTGTGCTGAAAGAAGCCTTTTTTGTTTGATGGAAAGGAAAAAAGTCTTAGTTTTACTTGCTGACACTCATGTAGCTCACATCCATGAAGGAATTTGACTCTTTACTTGATAGAGAATTAAAGTAGGTTGCATATACTAATAATAGAATGACAAGGTTCCCTTCTGCAAATCTACTGTCTAAATATTATTCCCACCACTGAGTGATATAATTCAACAGATCTCAATGTTTGAGTTTTCTAAAGAAACTATCACATATAATTCTGTTTTTGCTTAAATTATTACTAAATGATAGTTATAGAATTTACCCATTTGAACTGAATGTCATTGAAACAACTCAAAGATTGCCACTGTAAATGGCATGTAAAACTGTATTTACATTCAATTTCTTTAATTTTGATTTTGGGATGGGAAAAGAGTAGGCGGTTTATCAAGCCTATATTTAGGTAAAGGGAAGACCTGAGAGACGTTACGTAATTTGTTAGTTCATAAGTCTCGTGCTCTGCCTGAATTTATTCTTCACGTTTTCAGTTTATCATCCTGTTTTTCATGCTATTCAGTGTTTTTTCCTGATCTGCTCTGTGTTCAAGGAGACCGAACTGAACAAAGAGCATCATTTGAGTAACCATATCCAGTGCTTAACCATATGTTTCCCCAATGGGAAGCGCTAGCAAGAAATATGAAGGCAGAAGAAATACATCAGGGTATTTATTTACTTATTTTTTTCTATCTTTCCAAAGTTCTAAAAGTGGTGATGATGTATGCTACAGCTCCTGTCATTCTTACTTGTTCCCAGGATCCACATTTCTCCAAAATCTGGGATTTGGGGAAATTTCTCTCATTTCTTCTTCACTGATAGCGGTTGAAATGACTTTTGCTGGTCCAAAGAAATCAAACACTGAGTAAAGTGATTCTTGGATGATAAATATACATCGAGGAATGTTTCTTAAAAATTAATTTGTAACTGTTAAGAGAAAATATTTTTGAGTATTATTTCAAATCCAGGAGAGAAAACAGAACTCTGTCATGCTAAGTGAAGGCAGGAAAGCCAGTATATTTTGATGAAAAGGGCTTGCTTATTGGTACCTATTTTGTTTGTTTACATTTTGCTTTATTTGGCCAGTATCTGCACTGTTATGACTAATAAATGATGTTTAGTATTAGCCCTGATTAGAGCTACTAAATGAGGTCTTCCTTCAGGATGCATTGATACCATAGTATACTGACATCATCAAAGGCCCTGGGTCTTCCCAACCCACCTAGTGCATAGTCAAAACACGTAGTGTAGACCATGATCAAAGACTAGGATGAGCAACAACTTAGACTCATCTTAGGTTGCTTTCACTTCAACTTCTTATCAAAACAACCAATGAGGTATGTTAAGGATACAGGGTATTAACATAAAATAAAACAGGTGTAAGTGACTCCCCCATGGTTGGTTCATCATGGGAATGCACTGATGTTTGATGTTCAAAGCAGGCAAAACAGAGTGAGGAACCTGCCAGAATGATGATCTCAGAGCTAGGAGACTGCTGCCTATTATTACATTAAGAAGGAACGAGGTCATTCCAGCCTTCTGGGGTGACGTACATAATCACATATGAACCGATTACTTGAGGTGATGCAGCAAAGTATTTCTGTGTTTCAGTGCTTTCTAAATCTCTACTTTTGGGCCTTGGTGGTACCTTTTTTTCTTGGATATGTGGCTGAATGACCACAACAGTACAAATCACATCCAGATTTTTAATGTTGCAGTGATGAACAGAGTGAAAGTCATCCTGCGGTTGTCTTCCAGGGGCAAGAATATGTTTTGGTGTTGCCATAAAGTGGAGTGGATCAAAATTCACATCTTATTTGCCATATTAGTTACAAGGTAATTTTAAAAATAACTTTATTTGGATATGATTCACATGCTGTACACTTCACACATTTAAAGTATGAGATTCAACTTTTTTCATTGTGTGGTGAAACCATCGCTACAATCAATTTTAGAACATTTTCATCACTTCCAAAGAAATCCTGTGTCCATCAGAAGTTGCATGGAATTTCCCACCAAACCATCAGCCCTAAGAAACAGCTAACCTAATTGTTCTCTAAAGAAATTTGTCTATTCTGGACATTTTCAATGAATGGAATCATAGAACATATAGCTTTTTGTGACTAGCTTCTTTTACTTAGCATAACATTTTCAAAGTTCATCTGTATTACAGCATATATAGTCCTTCATTCCTTTTTATTGCCAAACAATATTCCAATATATCAATATACCACATTTTATTTATTCCTTCATCAATTGATGGACATTTGTGTTATTCCCATTTTTGAGCACTGTGAATGATGTTGTTATGAATATCTATGCACAAGTTTTTGCATTTTCATTTCTCATGGATCTATGCTTAAGCGAAATTACTGGGTCATAGAGTAGTTCTATATAAAACATTTTAAGGGACTATCAAACTATTTTCCACAGTGGCTGAACCGTTTTACAGCCCTACAAGCAACATATAAAGATTCTGATTTCTCCACATCCTCACCAACACTTACTGTTAGCTATATTTGAAAAATTAAGCCATAGTAGTGGGTGTGAAATGTTATCTCATTATGCTCCCATGCCCGTTTCCAAATACAGCCTGTTCCCTTGGGGAGAGTTTCGCAACTCTTTGTTCTTACTGCCTTCCTCTCCCCCTCTGTAAATCTTGTACACATCTGCTGCAGAGTTGGGATATGGGTAGAGACAGTGGCCCAATTCTTTCAGAAAAGAAATCTCTGCTTTACAAGGAGGTCTCAGGGCAAGGGTAGTAACTTGTGATCTGAACTCGCTCTATTGGTGTAAGGCCTCTACCCTATGAGTAGTGTTAACTGAGGATGTTGGGGCTAAGTATTCTTGGGCTTCAGTGCATAGAATAGAGTCTCCTCCTTATGAGTTGGGGATAGATGCAGGAGGGAACCCAAGATCTTTCACTATTGCCTGGGATAGAGCTTCTGCAACACAGAGCTGGGGAGGAAAGGAAGTGCCGACGCCCTGCATCTGCTGAAGAGGTACTGTAGGCCTAGAAACTGGGATCTGGAGGTGGAGAGAACCCCGTGATCTTGGCTACACTCAGCAGGGTAGGGTTGCTATCATATTGAGCTGGCTAAGTTTGGAGAGCATTGTGGCTCGGGTGCCACCATTCCTTGATATTCTTACCAATATTTAGTATATTTCTTTTTTCCTTCAATAAAGCTTTCTTCATTTGTTGTATGTCCTTAGGACAATATTCAGAGGCTTTAAATGTTTGCTTTTTTATAATTTTTGCCAGTTATGGTTGTTTCTTTGGGGAAAGGTTCTCTATCATTCCAGATGTCATTAAAGGCAAGTTTCTTTTTTTCAAAAAACATTTCCTACCACAGGAATAGAATTCTCTTTATTGTATTTGAATAATTATGTATGAAATACGTTTTGGGAATGAACTACTGTTCTCTACAATATATCATGATATTTTGTGTATAAATAATGGAATATCTAGCACAGGAGATGGCATATAAGTGGCTCTTCATAAATTATTCCGTTTTCTGAATATATTAGGGGGCATTTTGTGATTATAATTATTCTGGAATTCATCTTGCCTTCAACATAGAGACTTGAGAGGGCTTTTTAAGTTTTCTGTTCTGTTAAAAGAGAACAGATGTTGGTAGAAAGTTTTCTGGAAATTACAATATCTCATATTTAATTTACAAAAGCGTGAACTCTGTTTAGTTATATATGTTTTTATGGCAACAATTATTTTTATGCTAATGTTCACATATGTGTGTTCTTCTTACAGCTGTTATTTATGCCTGGAGAAATGTGTCCAACTAGTACTTCTAAGCCTTATTGAGCCTCAAAGAAATGTGGAGGTGAAAGCAATAAACCCTTTAATATCACAAGAGCATCCTTCTAAGTTCACCGGAGTACTTGATCTCCTTTAATCAATCCTACCTTGTTTCTGACCTGTAGTATTGCCTGCAATTTTACTCTAGCTTTTAGATTTGTGCACCAATGCATGTTTTTCCGCTTTACCCTTGGAACTTATTAAGTATGTAACTGAGATTTACCTTTTTGGCTTTTCTCACTTTTACCTATTTATGACATTTGGTATGAATCCTGGCTCCTCCTAACCCGTCATGAGAGGAAGGTGAAAAATTAAGCTCATTGCTTTGCCAACTCCATGAGCCAAATATTACTTTCTGTGTTTTGCAAATTGTTAGAAACCAAAACAGAATTTTAAAAAGTACTTATTTTATTATTTTAATGAATTTTTAAAATTGCTTGAATTAGACATAGGCTTTAAGAATAAACTGGACTATTATTTTTATCTTTAAAAATGCTATAGGAGCTAGACAGAAAACTTCTCTCAGAGCTAGAGTGACTGGGATAGAGATTAAGAACAAGATGGGGTATAAACCAGACCTTAGCAGATTCCAGTAAGAGAAGCAAATTCTGAGTGAGTAAATTAATGAACATTTGTATAAGTGAAAGTCTTAGAATTATTATAACATGCTAGAGATACTTAGTAGCTAAAAGTTTATTGGTAAAAACATTGGAATTTTTTTTTAAGGAAGATTAGCCCTGAGCTAACATCCGTGCTCATCTTCCTCTGTTTTGTATGTGGGATGCCTGCCACCGCATGGCTTGATAAGCAGTGCGTGGGTGCATGGGATCTGAACGGGCAAACCCCAGGCCGCCAATGTGGACTGTGTGAACTTAACCGCTACGCCACTGGGCCAGCCCTGGAAGATAATTTTTGAAAGACGGGTTGAATTCAGATTGTGGAAGGTTTGGGTTTTAAGACCTTCAAAGTGTCTCTCCTTTAGGAAGTAAAGAACTCAACATGTGGGCTATTGCTTTTGCTTTGTTCTCCTCTCAGGAACAGAGGAAGTTATCCTTTAGGGAAATATCAATGAATATTATGAATCATAGACAAAAGACACTGGGACAGAGTTACAAGCTAGGGACCAGTTTCTACTATCTAAGTGTGAGTTGGCAGGAGCTAATCGAGGGGAGTAGCTGTGGGAATAGAAAGCAAGGAGCCAGATGCGAGAAAAGTCATGAAGACAGACCCAGCTGACCTTCTGAAGGGAGAGAGTAGCATCAAGTGAGACCGAAGCTTTAGAAAATAAGATGGGAAAAAAAATAGAAAGGGGCAGATCATGGTAACTTTAAAGCTATGCAATCTATGCACAACTGTTCATTGCTTCAAGGTAATATTCTGCGCTACAAGAAGATCTAGAATCTAAAGTAATAAGCTGAGAATGTGGTATATTATATCCAGAGATAATAAAACTGCATAGCCTCCAGTGTCTGCTGTGAAATTTCCTTTATAAAACATTAATTATATGAATGTGTCACGTTAAGCAGTTCTTGGAAAGAATTCTTATGTTCTACTCAGAAAGCTGGATTGATTTTTTCTACTCATGAACAGTGCAAATTTAGTTAAAATATTACTTCTCAAGGATTTCACTTTCATGTGTAAGGGATTATTTAATATTGGCTATCAATTCAGGTAACAATTATTTCCAGAGAGCAATCTGTTTTAAGATATATGGAACCGATTAGAAAAATCTCTGTAGGTTGAATATTTAATTATGAACAGTCTAATTAATTTAATTTCTCCTAATATCTCTAGTCTGAAATTTCACAGAAGTTGAAAGATACACTTTCCCATTCAAGACACACGATTTATCAAAATTGCTCAGTATGGAAAATATTATAACTCCTCATATTCTGAAAGTTTATACATTTGGCAAAATGTGATAGTGCTTGTGATTTAGTTGACTTGAACTTTACTAATTTTCATTACTAGAACCCATTATGGTCATTTCTACTCACTATTTCCCACATTAGAAAGCTCTAGTGAGCGTCATCACTCAATTAATGACTCATTGTGCTCACCATCTTATCTGCTGTTATATTAACTTCACCAGTAGTGAAGGGTTTAAATATTTAGATAATTTTGATCATTACTATCTGTGGGGGAAAAGGCAACTAAAAATGTAATAAGATGATCTGCATCACATTCAGGTTTTTTCAGGCCTGCTACTTACATTTTTGGAGGCACTTTTTAAGAGAAATAAAACTTTAAATGTATTTATAAAGATATAAATAAAAATTAGGATCTTGGAAAGAGCTTATGAAAGTGAGAGGTCCTAAAATGATCATGATAGAGCTGCCTCTGAAAAAGGCAGTTGTCACTATGATATTTAAAGAGTAAGACAAATTTCAGTGAAAGAAAAAGCTTTATAGTGTGACATACTAGAGGCAGATGAACAAATGAGCTCTTTTTTAGTATATTTTAATAAGGCTAGAAAATGGTGTATCTTGTTCTTTGATTTTGCATTATCAAATTAGCTTAGAGAATGTTTACAAGAATTAAAATATCTCATCCTAAATACCTTGAACATAGTGTTGTAGCTAATAATACACCCAGTGTCATATCAATATATAGTCATGTGTCATTCAACAATGGGGGTACATTCTGAGAAATGCATTGTTAGGCAATTTTGTCATTATGCAAACACCATAGACCATACCCACACAAACTTAGTTGGTACAGCCTACTACACGCCCAGGCTATATGGTGCTAATCTTACGGCACCACCATTGCATATGTGGTCTGTCATTGACAAAAACGTTGTACTATGGTGTGTGACTATATACCCTGGAAGCAAGAGAATATTCATATCAAAAATAAAAGCAGACATCATCATACTGGGGACCTATTTGCAAGACATGTATTTGACAAAAGGCGAATATTAAAAACATATAAAGGGTCTCCACAAAGTAACAAGAAAAAAGACAGATACCAATACAAAATTGGGCAAATGATATGGATAGTTCACAAAAGTAGCAATCAAAATGGCCAACTTCATTTATCATCAGAGAAAGACAACCTGAAGCACAATGCCGTATGACTGCAACATCACCAGAATGACGAAAATGAAAAAGGCAGATGATACTAAGTTTGGGCCAGGATGTAGCATAACCAGAGGTGTCACACATTGCTGTTGAGTGAGAATATGTACATCCGCTTGGAACACTCTTTTGTCATATCTACTAAAGTTGAATGAGTATCTACCCTATGACCCTGTAATTCCCTTCCTGGGCATGTACTCAACAGAAATACAAGGTTTTAAATTGGCAAAACATCTGAATAGTCCATTATCGAAAAAAAATATGTATATACATGGCTAATAATCTCATGAAAATATGTTGAACATAATTAGTCATTGAGGAAAAGCAAATCAAACCCACAATGAGATACTACATCATATCCTTAAGGATGGCTACAATGAAAACACAGAGAATAACAAGTGTTGATAAGGATGTAGAGAAATCGGTACCCTCACACATTACTAATGACAATATATAATGGGCACCCATTTTGGATAACAGTTTGGCAGTAACTCAAAATGTTAAACATGGAGTTACCACATGACCCCACAATTTTATCCCTAGATATATTTCCAAATGAAATGAACAATATGTCCACACAAAAACCTGTACATGAATGCCCATAACAACAGTAGTCATAATAGCAAAAACATCCAGTCACACAATTGTCTATCACCTGCTAAATGGATAAACAGAATGTGATATATGCATGCACTGGAATCATTATTGCCAATAAAAAGAAATGAAGTACTGATGCATACTACAATGTGAATGGGCCTCAAAAATATTACAGTAAGTATAAGAAGCCAGTCACCAAGGATCGCATATTGTATGATTCCATTTATACAAAGTGTCCAGAACAGACAAATTTACAGATTTAGAAACTTCGTGAGTAATTGCCCATGGCTTGTGGGCCAGTTGGGAGGGAAAAAGGGAATGACTCTGAATAGGTAAGAGTGTTTTGGGGGAAATGAAGAAAATGTTCTAAAATAACATTGTGATGATGGTTATAAAATTATGTAAGTATACTACAAAACATTGAATTGTACAGTTTAAACAGGTGAGTTTTATGATGTGCAGATTATATCTCAACTATATCACAAAACATTCTGTAAGTATATTAACTTCAAAAATTGTTTGCATGAATTTGAAAAAAGTTTCAATTCAGATAAAGAATACAAGGAGGATAAAATAAAGGCTAAATGAATGAGTTCTAAAGAGTACCATTTAATTGTGCATTATCTGTTATTACAAAAGAGAAAATGAGTGTAATCAGTAGACCAGTACTTTAGAATAGATCGATTAAACTGGAGTACTATATACAAAAGGATATTACACAGTATTCAAATGTAATATTATATGCTTAACTAACATAATACACAATACACATCCACAACAGCAAAATACTTAGAGAAATTATTCGCATAATATTCTGACCTATGCACGGCATGTGATGGGGAGTAAGTTTTGTATTTTGATATATAAATAAGAAGCATGTAGAAATTTTAAGCAGATATTATGCCGGTTTCGTTTTAAGGATTTTTTTCTTTTTTGGTATTATTTTTTTTTTGAGATTTAATTTTTCCTTTTTCTCCCTAAAGCCTCCCTGTACATAGTTGTGGATTTTTGGTTGTGGCTCCTTCCAGTTGTGGCATGTGGGATGCCACCTCAGCGTGGCTTGATGAGTGGTGCCATGTTTCCGCACAGGATTCAACCCAGTGAAACCCTAGGCTGCCAAAGCGGAGCCTGCAAACTTAAACACTGGGCCACGGGGCCAGCCCCAATTCCTTTATATACATATACCACAATTTATTAATTTTTCAGTGGCTGGACATTTGAGTTGCTTCAACCTTTGGCTTTTGTGTCAAAACGTATAATTTTTAGTAAATATACAGGTTAAAAACAGATAATATTAAGTACCTTGTTTTGACGAGTCTAACGGCTATATATTTATACTTCTAAATGACACATAAAGCATTGGATTGAAATTGCTAATCTGTGTCCTATAAGCACTGTGAAATTCTCCTGGCTAGACACATATTTTGTACAACTCTCTGCTACCACTGCTTAGAATAGTAATTGGCATTTATCATAACCATATGTCAGAAATGAAAAATGGGGCTAGGCTTTCGAAGGTGGGCTAAACATTAAAGAATATTCCAGCTCATGTATAATATGATCAATTCCAATTTGTGCACACATTGCATTTATCATGATTAAAAACAGAATAAATAATAGAATAGAATCTGTAGAGATTCATAATCTGATGGCAAAATAAATACTTCCAAGTATAGTTTAGATTATAGGCAGTTGATGCTATGCATTGACATTTGCCTTTGAGACAGGCTGTATTCTGCTCTGCCTAGCACCAATCACTGTCACTCAACCCATAGTTTCAACATTTCTAGAACTTGGTATCCTTCCAGCGAAAAGGGGAGCTGGCTGTCTCTTTAAATCCAGGAAATTAAAAACCTGTATTTGACCAGGCATGGAGGCAGTAAACACAGAATGGAGAAGAGGCTTATCTTGGCTCCTCAGTCAAACACCTGGGACTCTAATTAATGAGGCAACATCATTTCAGAAGCCACTATATCTACTGAAAGCACAGAAGGAAATTGAAACATTGGAAGAGACACTAGGAGGAGACACATGAACCAAATGGAAGTGGGGTAAATATGAGCAGTAAGAGCAAAAGGAGCACAGATATGAAAAGGAAAGGGGATCCTAATGAGGGAAAGACGAATAGATAAGAAAAAACAAATTTATTTGAAACATAATAATCATATAAATATAAAGATGCATTAAGTTGGTTGATTTAATCATGGGACTATAAATATGCTGTTGGTTAGATGAATTTCTTGAAAATATTACAGTTGTAAATATTAAAGCACATCTTAAATGTGCACATTTTGACAATTATAAAAAAGATATGTTATGTTTTATTTGCTTTCAGTAAGTGAAAAATATGTAGTTTTTTTAACAGCTTCCCTGATACCACATGGCAAATAATAAACTGTACTTACTTGACATGTAGAATTTGATAAGTTTTACATATGTATAAACCCCTGAAATCATCACCCAAATCGAAACAGTGCATATACAGGTGTAGAGATATTTTGACATTTATTTTTAACATATTGTTTTACGAAATTTTTGCCATTGCATCTTTTATTTCTCTTGGAGGAAGGTGTAACAGCCCCCAATATATAAGGATCAGATGAGGAATCATGATAAAGTAATGTATTGTAACAGCAAACCACTATCGCCTGTCCCTAGTAGAAACAATATCAACATAAAGGCTGTCAGTGCATTTTTGCGCAAATGTATTTTATAAAATGCATATAGAATATTAATTTTAAAACCAATGCTTAATAATATCCATGGAATGAAGCAAATGGATGTAGCCTTCATGGTTAGTCTTCTTTAACTAATAGTTGGTATCACCAAGAATGTCCCTTGTATTTTCCTTTCCATAGAAAGAGAAGGGAGTGAAAGCAAGTTATTACATGAGAATGACCTTTAACATCTTTGGAACATAAAATTATAAAATTATATCTGCATAATATATACAGCCTTGTATCTGACTTAAGAACACTCATTCAATCATATAAGTGTAATTTCAAAGGCATTAGGGAAAACTCTATTTCCCAGATACTCCCACTTCGTTGCGTTTGCTGATGCCATTTGTTTCACTTCGAACGTCTTCCAGACTCATCTCTCTTTTTTAAAAATTTTAACTATCCTTCAAAATATAACAAATACATTCTCTTTCACAAATCCTTTTTTATTTACTAAAACACATAGTGTTTCCTCCTAATACTTTCTTAATATTTTGATGGGAACAGCAAAGCAATTTTGATGTTAATCCTTAGTCTACTCTCTTGATGTCTTTCTGTGAGGACTCCTCTAAGTTCAGAACGCATAGATTCAGCTCCTCCTCCCATTGTGATTACACTCAGTGAGGATTAGTGCAGATAACTTTACCTGTAATCTCTCTATTGTGTAATTAGTAATATCATCATAAAATGCTGGATGACACAGGAACACAATATATGGGCACTTAACCTGGATATCAAGATTAGCTTTCTGGAGGAAGATACAATTGAACTAAAAAATGAATGAAGAAATGTTAGGCAGATCAAACACAGGGAAAAGGAGGTTTTTATAAGTGGAACACATAGAGGTTTATGTAAGCAGAGCAGAATCTTTACATATTCAGGACAGATAAATGAGGATGGCATGTTGGTGAAGTGAAAGTTCCATGTGACTTAAACATCATATTTGGTAGTTGTATCAAGATATGTGACAAGAGAGATATTTTGAGGTCTCATGTAGGGCCTTACAAACAAGCTTAGAATTTAAATATACTGCATATATCTACTAGTGATTATATGTTTCATAAGTTTCTTACAGAATTCTTGTATGAGGAAGAACATTTCTCCTATACTTTTATTGGTATGGAAATTGAAATGGACAAATCAGTAGCAGTTTGAAAAAGCTACTATTTATTGAACTACGTTTATAGGCCAGGCCCATTACACACATTATCTAATTTAATCCCCAACCTGCATTATAGAATTTATTATCATTTTTCAGAAGAGAAAAGGTAGGTTTGAAGATGTTGAATAACGTGTCTTCTGTTTCACAATAAATAGCAGAACTAGGATTCCAACAAGGCTCTCTGACTCAAAAGCTTATGATCTCTCCATGTGTGTGTTGCGTCTTCCATAAGTGATTTTTTGAAATATTAAATAAACTATTTATTCATGTCTCAATTGCCTATCCATTTTTCCATTACACTTTTCTTTTTCACTGCTTTTGGTACCATGTATTGATGCACAATTGTATTTTCCTAACTTGTGATTATATATTAAGAAAATTCTTTATTGAACCATTTCCTGACAAAGATTTCAGTCACTCAAATTGCATAACATAGTCAATTCTTTAAGTAAGTCATGTCTGCATTTCATAATACTGTGTCATAGATTTAAATTTTCTAAGAGAATAGAACTTTTGTTCTCACAAAAAAATAAAGTGTAAATAGGTGAGTGGATCGTGTGTTAATTAACTCAATGGTGGGAATCCTTTCACAATGTATACATATATCAAATCATCATTTTGTAAGCTTTAAATACATTATAGTTTTATGTTATTTGTCAATTATACCTGAATAAATCTGAAAACATTGAAGCCCTCTGAATCCATTGTTCTATGAGTAGTTTACACATTAATATAAGATATATAACAATGTCAACAAATATCTCTATCTATCATCTATCTCAGTGTGTATGTCTTTAAGCATACTTCATGTCTTGAAATTTATATAAATTGTATCATACCTTTAAATATATGATGCATATTGGGTTACAAATATTCCCTTCAACTTATTTTCTCAAAAAATGCTATATTGATACAAGTGGCACCGCTTCATTACTTTTATCTGCTATATAGTATCCCATAATGTGCATATATTACAGATTATTATTGTTGTTTACTGTTAAGTAATCCGGATTGCACTGGTTTTCTCTAATGATCTTTCTCTATTCCAGGATCCCTTACCCACAGTGCGTTTAATTCATTTATTGACTTAGTACATTTATTCATATGCTGTTCAGTCTTACATCTGATTAACCTTCTCTAATCTGTGGTAGTATTTTAGTGTGCTTTCGCTTTCTTTTGATGACCTTGATGCTTTTAAGAAATACTTGTCAGATGTTTTACAGAATGTCTCTCAGCTTGGATTCGTCTGATTTTTTTTTTTCTCATGATTAGATATGGATTATAATTTGTGGGGAAAAACCATTACAAAGGTCAAGTCATTCTCATTACATCACATCAAAAGCACATGCTATCAATATGACATCTCTGTTGATGTGAAACTTGATCAGCTGGCTAAGGTAGTGTTTATCCTGTTTACTCACTGTTAAATTAGTTGTATTTTTTACTTTTCTCCTCATTTCCATACTCTGGAATTTGGACACAAGACACTAACCTCAGCCCAAATTTAAGAGATGGAAAATTAGCAACCTTGGGTCCACAAAAGCCACAGTTCAGAGCTTGAAAAGACTAGACACAGATTCGCGAAAGACATTCCTTTATTCTTCATTATTTGACAAATGTATAATGACACGTATCCATCAATATGGTATCACCCAGAGTGCTGTCACTGCCCTAAAACTCAGCTGTGCTCCACTTATTTATCTGTCCCCCCACATCCACTCATCTTTTCACTATCTCCGTAGCTTTACCTTTTCCAACATGTCATGTAGTTGGAATAATATAGTATGTAGTGTTGCGAGATTGACTTATTTCACTTGTAATATAAAACTTAAGATTCTTCCATGTCTTTTCATGGCTTGATAGGTCATTTCTTTTTAGCATGGAATAAGAAGTCTCCTGTATTTCTTATCTTTTTCCTCAGTAGATAAGGTGTGTTCCTCTCTCCCCCAGTATTTCTGATTTCTCTAGCTTTGCCTTTCTATAATGTCAGTATGGTATGCCTAGGGGTGTGTAAGCCCTGACACCTGGCTTTTCTTTTTGTAATGCAAATGTATGACTTAAGCTTTGATTGCGGAGGTATCCACTTCAAAGGCATCCACTTTGATGATGGCTATCTCAAATAAACACAGAGCCAGCTACAACATTAGATAAAGAGCCAGTCCCTCACCTTCCCAGGATCCTTTGTTTTACAGATCATGGTTGATTTCAAGAACTGACCATTTAGACTACTTGTTTGCTTTTTTCCTCTTCCTGACTTTAAATTTCCATTCTTACATTTTAAATTCACCAATAAAGTCTGAGCTCACAAAACCCTTGATCCCCTCCCTTGACCCCACCAAAACAGAACCTCAGGCCCACCCTCTGTCTCTCTTTCTCTCTACGTGCCACCTCACCCTGTGGCCCCAGGTGTGCTATGTGCTTTCCAGGACTTGTGAGTAATAAATCTTTTTTTTTTCGTTTTTTTTTCAGTTTCCTGATGGTTATTGCTGAAGGAAGCTTGCAATCACAATAAGAACAAAAAGGGCTGGTCCAGCCACAACATCCCTTATTGATAAGCTAAGGCAAGCACAAAACAAAACAGTGTGTCTTTCTTTCTTCCTTTCCTTCCTTCCTTCCTCCCTTTCTCCTTCCTTCTTTCTTTCCTTTCTTCCTTCTTTTTCCTCATCCTCTTTCTCCTTTTTCCTTTCCTTCTTCTCTCTCTCTGTGTCTCTGTCCCCCAACTTTCTCCTTTTCCATTTTTATTTTATATTTATTTTACTTGGTGTTCTCTGACTTTCTGGGATCTGTGGTTTGTTATCACTATTTTCGCCACCTTTTCAGCCATTATTACTTCAAATTGCTTTGTGTTATTTTTCTCTTTCCTCTCCTTTGGTATGCCACTATAAAGTAACATTTTTGTATCATTCTACATTTCTTGGATGTTCTGTTCTGTTTTGATTTTTTGTTGTTTTTTCTATTGCCCTATCTTCAAGTCACTGATTCTTTACTTGGCTGAATTGAGTCTTCTAATGAGCCTTTTGAAGACATTCTTCCCGTCTCTGCTGCATATCCAGTAAAACAAAAGATGATCAGGAACTAAGACCAGATGTCTGCCCCCAACTGCTCTCTGCCCCCGGAGACCAGCCCCTATATAACTGGCCTGTAGTCTTTCTTCTGTAAGATGGGATTTGAGAACACTCGTCCACAATCTTCTGTCTTTGCTGGCAAAAACAAATAAACCCTTTCTAATTCCACTGACTCGCCTCCCGACTTTTTGGCTAGTCTGGAGGCAAGCCCATTGTTCGATAACAATTTCTCTTACTTTTCCATTTCTAACGTTCTGATTTTGCATATTTGATTTCTAACTTTTCTTTGGATTGTTCCTTATATAGTTTCTATATCTTCTGTCATTATACCTTTGGTCTTGTGTCTTGTATACCTTTTCCATTAGAAATTATAATATATTAATCACACTTTTAATTTCCTTGTCTCATAATTCTAACATCTGTGTCTTATCTGAGTCTGCTTCTGATAATTGCTTTGTCTCTAAACATCATTTTTTCTTACCTTTTGGTATATCTTGTAATATTTTTGGTTGAAAGCCAGACATAATGCATAAAGCCATTGATACTGAAATAAATAGCCCTTTAACTTGAAGATTTATATCAGTCTTGCCAGGATCTGGATTGTTCTAGGTGACTATTGTGTCTTCGGGCACCAGCAGCCTCAAATTCCTGTTGATGACATTTTTTCTTGGCTTCAGCCCTTCCTTTCGTGGTGCTCTTCAGGGAAAGTTTTCTCTTGTGCACTTCCAGCTGTAATCCAGTTATCTAACTAAAGGCTATTAGAACTTAAATAGAGTATGGGGGAAGAGGAACATTTTCTACTCTTCCTATTAAGTCTCAGTCTTTGGAGTACATAGTGAGCCCCCAAATGTTTTTGTCCAACATCCAGGAGTGGAGCTTTTTGCCTCCTTGTCTAGTAATCCTTTCCCTGTTTGCAGAATTCCCTGTATATGTCTCTGTAGTCTTCTCATCTATAGATTATGGATTTTCTTACTATATTCCTTTATCCTTTTTTCTTCCTGAGGTAAAATAGACAGCCTGTACTGGGTCCATGGAGGGTGGAATTCCATTTCCTCCCTGAGATAAGATTTCATTGTTGTTCTGTGATGATATCTTTCCCAAGATTAATGACTTTGTGATTTAGGGAGAAAGGACTGAAGGAAATACATAATGAGTATTTTCCCTTTTCCTGTCTTAGTCATGAGATAACTTTCTCTAGATACACCCAGATCCTCCCTGTGAAAGGCTGGTGGATGTTTCTGAGGAAAAGTTTGTGAAAGCATGTGTGTGATGGGAGGAGAGTTTCCTACCACCATGGCAGGCCCTCTATCTTGGATTTACCCCATCTAGTGATTCGAGAGCCTAGTGTATTTATATGCAAACTTCAGTCAGTCACTTTTCAGTGCTTTTCACTAAAGCTTCCCTGAAACTTCCAGTCTGCACCATAAGCAGATTCTAGAGGTCAGGTAATGGCCCCAGATGAATAAAGAGATATATTTTTAATTATGAGTCAAGCCAGTATGTTCTGAAGTGGCAAGAGTTAGTAGTCAGGATGCGAAAAATGTCTGGTACTCTCCATTATTTTTCTTTATTGAGATTTACTTATGTCCCGATAAAGTTAAATCAATCTGATTGTTGATTTGTGAAGGTGGAGGCCAGTAACAATTTCTAAAATAAGTAGTAAGATAAAATAAGACAACGTAAATTTAAACACAAGATATTTATTGAAAGAGGACGGATGCACATCTTGTTTCTCACTGGAGCAATTGGTCCTGAGGCAACACTTGTTATCCAGCATCTTTATCAGTTTTCTAGCTTCTACTTCTTCATGACCAGCATCTCTGCTATTCTAGGTTGTTTGTTCTATGGGGTAACTCAGAGCTTTGAGCCACCCAGTTGCATACTCTTGCTATTCCATGGCTTTTGTGATAGAACATTTATGATGAGGTACCAAGACTAAGGTCATGAATTCCAAACTGATTCCTCTTTATGCCAATACGTTTCAGAAACAATTCCTACTTCTCATAATTAGAGTCAATGAGCTTCTTCCCATAAAGAATCTCCTTTTTCCCCATTGGTACACTGTCATGGTGAGCTCCAAATTATTAAGATGCAGGAATAATTTTAGATTTACTGAAACCCTTACTGTGCTTCTGGCATAAGTACCACCCATCACCTCAAATTAGGACTTCAATTCCAACAGAGTTTACATGTAAGAGAAAAGAAAGTATATATTTCTGGAATTGGTGACTGGGGGTGATAATGAGTGAAGCTCTCTACTTCTTTCCCCTGGTTCCCCTGCTCTTGTATTCTACTTTTTTGGAATTGTGGTAGATTGTTCCCAACTGTGACAGCAACAGTTCTCATCACACACGCCATTCTCCAAATATACTTTGACACTCTTCCCTTCAAGAAGTGGAGTCTATTTCCCCTTGCCTGGAATCTGACCTGTCACTGTGACTTGTTTTGACAAAGAAAATGCAGAGAAAACTCTTTCCAACTTATAGTCTCAGTCCTTAAAAGCTACTGGAATGTGTGTCTTCTTTTTCTTGGAAGCAACCTCCCTTGCAAAGAACCTACTGGACAAGCCATGTGAAGACAGACCCTGGAGGATCTCATGGATGTTTTGTGCTACTTAGATGAGAAAAAAGAGCCCCATCTATGAGCCAGTATCCAGACATGTGAGTGAGGCCATTGTGACTTTTATAACCCCAGTCAGGCTCCCAAATAAAAGCAGCTATGTAATGACACCATCTGATGACAGATAGAATCACTCAGCTGAAGATTGCTTATCCACAGAATCATGAGGAAAGATAAAATATTGTTATTTTAAAGCATTAAGTTTTTAGGTAGCTGTTACGCAGCATTAGATGACTGACACAGGAGACATTTATAAAGATAAAAGAAAACTACAAAGTCACATTAACTTGTATTTATTAATCTTAATATTAGTTGTGTTATGTGTTTAGCTATTTTGAAAATATTCTAGATATGCTGTAAAATGTCACAAATAAATTATTATGATAAGATCATTAGCAACCAATATGCTTAGCATAATAGAAAAGAAATAAAAGTATAAAATCAAATATATGAAATAAAACATCTTTAATCTTAAACTTAAATTGATAACATTAATCTAACATCATTATTTTACTCATAAATGTATCCTGGGTTCTCTCTAATAAAAAGCCAAGAAACAGTTACAACCATGTAGCAGTAAGCCTATCTAGAACACATTATTTGTGTTCTAAAAACCATTTCTCAGTCAAAGGAATTAGGTCCACTTGCAGAAATGTCCACAAGCAAAGACGCTCTCAAAAATAAATTAGGTCTTATTAAAATAACATAGAAACTAAATTGTAAGCACTCCAAATACCCCAAAAAAAGGAAAATGAGGATGAAAAATGTAGTGACTACATTGGATTAAACAATACCAACATGAACATATATTTTTTTAAACAAATTCACATGTTAAAAGAATACCTATGTTTATAAAATTACAAAGGCCTCTCACAGTAGCCAACATGGATGTTGTAAGGAAATCAATTTGCTCCTCTAAAACAAATCAAGAAAAATAATTAAGCACTTATTCTAACTTCTCTGTCTAAAATATAGCTTGGAGTAACTAAATAAATGAAAGAAAATATTTGATAGAATATTTCAGTGAATAATTGCAGAAGATTGATAGGCTTAGAAAATCCCTATTTCGTAACATCTAACGAAATTCTGAATCCTAGCTACTTGCTATCAATAGAAGTTAGAATCATTAAGTGAAATACTAATGATGAATTTTAAATTGGGAAATTGCTGTAATACCAATGTACTGACTGATTAGTTAATAAAAGTGGGCAACTACTTTATGAGCCTCATCATGTGGTGCCATAGAAAATTCACTGTACTAGGTATGAAGAATTTTTGCATATAAAATTCGACCTGAATGCAATCATGCCTCTATGTTTAATCACTAGTTTTTGAGAAAGATGTAGAGAAGATGGAAGAACAACAAATGGATAATCTAGAATGTGCAGCATTCTGTAGGAAATTGCTCTGGCATAGGAAAAAAATGGTTAATCACAGATGACTATTACAGAATAAAAATAAGTTAAGAAAAATGACAGCTACAAAGTAGAATACAGCACCTGTTTTGATCCTGATTAACGCAATCCAATTGTAAAAGACCTCCTTGATACAGTCATATATATTTTAATAAATTGTGAGTAGTATACGGCAATAAGTTAATTTTGTTAGTTTCAGTAATGGAATTGTTGTTATTTTAAAAAACAACTATCATTTGGAGATATATAATGCAGGTATATACTGACAAGTTGGCATAATATTTCGGATTTTCTTTAAGTTACTTCAAATGAAACCAAAAGGAAATGAACCAAAATAGTAGAGGGAACAGAAAAACAGAATTGGCTGAGTAGCGATAATCTTTAAATTATTTGTGTAGATAATTTACAAATTCATCATTTCTCTAAATCTTCCCCTCAATATCCCTGCTCTGCCACCTTTCAAGCAGAATTTCACCCACGTCCATTGTATTGCCCTATGTCTTACTCTGTGACTACGTATAATCCACCTCTCTCCGCCATTGAAAGATAGTTCTCCGGCATATTTTCTCTCTTCCTCTGCATCATTAAATTTTACTTCTTTCGTGAATCATTCTTATCAGCATAAAATCATGCTGTAAGCTTTTCCCACCTTAAAAAGTCCCTCTTTTGACCTGAATCTTTCCATTTCTTTTCTCTTTGTAGCAAAACTTGCTGAAATAATTGTCATTGTTGACATATCTGTTCTTATTTTACCCTGAAACCACTACAATCAGATTTTTGAACTATCTGTTCACAGACATTACCCCTCCAAAGATCACCACCAACAATATCCATGCTCATCAATCTGTTGGTAGTTCAATGTTTGAACCGTTTTTCAGTCTTTTATTTTTAAAACATTCTCTTCAGTTGGTTTTCTCAAATTTACACCTTACTACCATGCTCGTCCCCTAGATATTTGCAATGCCGATTGCTTCAATTTCATCAGATCTTTTCACAAATTCACAACCATCCACAACTGACGTTCACTTCTTTCCTGAATTTACTTTTTATTTTTAGAGTAAATCATTATACATGTTGTTATATGTAGTCTTTATTATATTATTTGTTTTATCCATCCTTTAGTAGATGTAAGCTCCACAATTAGACATTGTTTTTATTTAATCTGATTTACATTTCAATATAACACCACCTAAAATATCAGATTGATTGGTTATCAGTATCAATAAGTGAATGACCAATTGAATAAGTAGTATTTTTAAGATACTTTCATATGACACATCGTGTTATCATTTATTGGGTATCTTTTAAGGGATAGCCCATAGTTACCAGTTAGTCTCTTCATATCAGGAAACAGGTCTTTCTTTCCAAGTGTGTAAAGGGGAGGTAATTCGGGAATGTATGAATGTAGGGGTGATTATCTATTTTTATTGCTGCATTGAAGAAGGTACAACCTCTATAAACACATGAAATCTGAAGAATTAAATGATATTTTGAGTACTAATCATTCAATTAATATTAAAAAGGTATGCATAGGGGACTTTTCTCTGCATGCCTCAAAATTTTATGTTGAACATGGGTCATTTTATACATTATAATGTGGCAACTCTAGTAATTAGATTTTAACCCCCTCTAGAATTTTTGGATGGTATTTGTTGTTATTTTTGTTTGTTTGCTTTTCTTTTTAGTCACTTTTCTGAACTCAGTATGTCAAGTCAGTATTATTTGTTGTGTGTGACCACTGAAGTGTCTGTTTCATTAGCTTACTGATTAGACAGCGATTGGACAGAGATTTCCTTACATGTCTAACCAAAAACACAAATAAACACACAAGTATCTTTGCATATTGACGCTGTGTGTTTGTTCTGACACACTTTCTACATCCAGCTGGCAGTTTATGGTTCTGCCTTATCTTTTACTTCCTGCTTATGCAGCAGCTGAAGAACAGCTAAAGGTGAGAACTTGGAACCTTCTCCAGTCTTTCTTGAGCATTCTCCAGCCCTGCACAATTCATTTGATCTTGTAGAGTCTCATGATTATGTCAGAGCTTCTCAAGGTCATTATTTCGCAAAGCTTCTCATTCTCCAGACTTTCTTCACAGTTTTTTTGGTTCATCTATTCTTTGCCCTGACTTTTACCAATTGCCCTAGGCAGTGGAGAATAATATATTTTCTTCTAAATAATTTTTTGGGAAACAATCCCACATGGTAGTGGCCGCAGTACTGGGAAAATTCCAAGCTATGTGAGATGAACTAAATCCTTTGAGCCCATCCTCTGAGATGCCACCAGCCAGTTCAAGTCAAAGAACTGAAAGTTTTTGAGGATAAATCCATTCTGCTCCTCCAGTATCATTACCCGTGCCACGAATGTGGGCTGTTTTTCAAAGACACTGCGGAGCTACAATATGGGATGAGGTCACGGCAAGTTAAAAGGCCATAAAGCTCTTTTACCAAGATTCAGTTGCTTTCTCCTGCTTCAAGGGTTCACCTGGTTGTTGCAGGCTTTTGGTTAGTTTCCAGAACTGTGGAGAAGTTGAATCTGACAGGTCTCCCACCCCTCAACTTTATTCATTGCTTTTGCAGAAAGATGAACTTTTCGAAGTTCCCTTATCTGCCATTTTCATCGACGTCCCTCCTAAACCTATTTTATTTTCATAAGAAATTTAAGTGCATGCAATTATGGAATATTATATGTGGAAGCGTTGTTGGCACCAGGAGAATATGTTTAAAGACTTTTCACACATTTAAATATTAATTTATCTTAGAAATTGACGCAATTTATTAAGTTCATAAACAATGGACACTGTCTCAGTGTAAATAAGACACTGAGTGTTATTTTATTAATTGTTATAATATTATGAAGGAATGATATGAAGGAATTGAGATATATAGCTGCAAAATTCACATACAAGAAACTATTATAATGTTTTGGCATTCTATATTTATTAGTTTGATTTTCTTATCATCATCTGATAAACATTGACTTTTGTTCTTTCCATTAACTTACAAGTTTTATTTTCATGTTCAGAAAGACTTCCATAAACCAGAATTCAGAATGGGACTGATGCCTCAGGAATATCACATTCAAAAAGAAAGCAAAATATTTCAAATACACAATGTATTTTAATATTTTTGTAATAATGATTTTCAAATAATTCAGTTACACATCTATTTGTTACAAACACTAGAAAATATATAGACATCATGTGCTATTATCCAAGGCAATCAATTAATTACAATGAAATGATGTGATGTAAGAAAGGAAGAAATTGCTATATTCATTTTTTTATATTGAATAACTTGGCAGGAAAATGACTAAGTGTTTTTCCCAGAGGCAGTCAGATATTGAATGGGAGATTTGTTGGAGAGTTCTACATTTGACCTCATGTTTAGAAATCGTTCTACTCAAGAAAACCTCTGACCAGTAATTTTGATTAAAAACAAAATCTAAAAACTATTAAAAAAAACAAAAAGAAAATACTTGTAAGTTTGCCTGACTTCTAAGTCTCCAATGGCTTTTATGAAAATTTAAAGAAATATTCTTAGAAAAAATTTTAACTCACATTACCCTTACGTTTAAAGAAGATTGAAGACACATATAGCAATAGCACAGCTTCCATTTTTAAATTATTTACTTAAATTATAAGGCAATTGGAAGGAAATGCTATCATTAAATAAATTAATGACAATTACAAGCTAGTATT
The DNA here is from genome assembly GCF_041296235.1 of Equus asinus. NCBI lineage: Eukaryota > Metazoa > Chordata > Mammalia > Perissodactyla > Equidae > Equus > Equus asinus. The sequence goes on from NC_091819.1 coordinate 11,783,703, forward strand.
TTCTTTTAACTACCTTTCCTTTGTCTTTATTGGTGGATTTTCTTATTGGAAACTGTGTATCATCTGAAGAGACTGAAATAAGCGATCTTTAAAATCACTTAAAGCACCCTATTATCTAACTGCCCTGGCCTAGGGGTCAGGAGATACGTAGTCCCGTTCTCCCTACTTGCACTCTGACTTTGAGATTTTCTCGGACTTTATGTGTGCCTTAGTGTTTTTAACTCAGAAATTAGGGAGGTACCTTTAGCTATAAAATTATATGAAGGTGTAGTGCTATAAGCTATTAGCAAATATGTTGAAACTTATTATAGATTTTTTTTTCACGTAGAAGGAAATTTTCCAGTGCTATAGATCACTTAATGTCAAGTATTAATTTAGCAATATTATCCTCCTCCTGTTTGAGTGGCACTGAGACTTGATGAATTAATAGCCTCACGTTCTATTCAAGAATTATCAATATAATACACTTTTTTTCTAGCTGAAATGGTTGCCATATTTTTAACAGGCAAACACGTCACCTTCTATCTTGAGTATACGGAACTGCAGAATGAGAAGCGACACCTATGTCAATGTGTTTCATTTCTAAACATTCACGCCCTCTCTCGGTCTCTGTTATTTCAGCTTGTTTTCATTTCTCTTACTGGAAATCATAAAATTTATACCATTTCCAATCAAGTTTATCAAGTTTATTTTAATTCTAAATGTTTTGGCCATAAAATGTCATTGGATGAAAACAACGGAGAAAATATTCAAAATTAGATAAAGAATGACAAATTGAAACAATTTCATGAACGATTCAATATTCTAGGAAGTAACTAGTTAGAGATAAATCCCTTTTTCTCAATTGTTCCATTTCAGATAATCTTGCACAACTTGAATTTTATATAGGCAAAAACAAATAAAAAGATCTTTAAACATTTGTTTTTTGTGCGTAATAAACAAGCTGTGCTTCCGACTTCCAATCTCCCATTTACCCCAAGTAAAAGCCATAGCCTAATTTACATAGACTTCAATCCTAGTTAGGCTATTTTCTTTTTAAAAATGATGTTCTAACAGGCACTTTTCTCAAACAATCTGGTTTCATCCATATGCAAACTTTTATCGCATACAATTCAGTTAACTATGTATTTTTTCAAACCCACTTCAGTTTACTTTGCTGCTGTTTTACACAAACAATTGCAATGAATATTGCCATCAGCCTTCAGTCCTACCAGCCACAAAGTTTGCGTTAAGATGACTGTGTCTGGCTTTGCTTGCATCATCAGACATGTTTATTCTTATGCTTAGTTGATATTGTTTGTGCATGGCTCTCATTGAAACATCTAGGCTGTCCATATATACAAAAACACTAGGCATCTTAAGGCAAAATTTCATTACTTATGATTGCTGCTGATGTCAAACTTTTATTTTTACACAATGTGTTACCCACCCACACCAGACAACTTTTTGCCTGTATACAAAAAAAAAGTCTGTGTACACAAAAACTCTCTCTTTCTCCACACACGTATATACGTGTGTGTGTGTATACGAAAGTTGTCTAATGGGTGAGTAAGTCTTATTGGGTAAAAATAAGTATATACATATAAGAGTTATAATTATAAATATACTTTATTTTAAAGAGAAGCTTTAGCTTCAGAGCAAAATTGAAGGATGGTACGGAGATTTCCGATAAACTCCCTGCTCCCACACATGCATAGTCTTCCTCATTATCAACATTCCCCACCAGAGTTGTGCATTTGCTATAACTGATGAACCTACATTGACACATCATAGCCTCCCAAAGTCTGCTATTTACATTATGGTTGATTCTTGGTGTTGCGCATTCTGTGGGTTTGGACAAATGTATAATGACGTGTATCCATTACTATGTTGTCATGTGGAATATTTTCACTGCTTTAATAAATACACTTGTAAATTTTCCAGATACCTAAAATTTTATTGTATTCTTAACAAAATATTTTGTATGATGGCAAATTTTTAAATCATAGAATATCACGTTTCTGGGTTTTTATTGAACTTCCTCTAATTTACCTCTCAGACCTGGAAGACTAGTTTGTTAGGACAATCAGCGTCAGCATCATCTGTTTTCCTTTAGCCTTTGTAAGTCCTCTTAAAAATCTAGGAGAATTCTGAGGATCCTAAAAAATATAAGAGAACTTCAGTTATTTTTCCATCATAGTGGCCTTTAATAACATCATTGTTGAAGACTGTTCAATTCCTTTTATATGGGACACTCAGTTCTTTGCCATATATAGCATGTGAGAAGCTTTATAAAACCTGAGAGCCCTATGCCTAGAATTGAACCTCCCCAAATTCACCCAGGAGTCCCGACTTTAGAGGTCTTGCCCATTCTTCTCTGTTTTCCTCAAAGGAATTTTCCCACCTGCCTTTTCCTTTTCTTCCTAGACACTCAATACGATCTGTTCTTGGGCTTTTAGTAGTTTGTACTGTGCCACAGTTTGCCTGAGATAAGTGAAAACAAAGTCCGTCTATCCATTTAAAACAGAAGGGAGGAAGTTTATTTTAAAAAATTAAATGGGGGCCCGGAGTTTGATGGTTCAGAACCTGGGTGCAGACCTACACATCACTTACCCAGCCATGCTATGGCAGCATCCCATATGTAAAACAGAAGAAGATGGGCACAGATGTTAGCTCAGGGCCAATCTTCCTCAACAAAATGAGGAGGATTGGCAGAGGATGTTAGCTCAAGGCCAATCTTCCTCACCAAAAAGCATGAAAAACAAAAGAAAAAGGAAGCTTTTCAGAAAAGAAAAATTAATAAATCAGTTGGTTTATATTTCCTTAGATTGTAACACCACTAATATTAAATTTTCTGTTTTACTAAGTAGGAAGTGACCGTATCATCCTGTATAATGCTGATTCTCTCTAGGAAATGTTAGGAAGGTCAACTTCTAAAGGTATGGCAAAAGATACTTCATTATTCCTTTTTATATTGTTGTTTCAAATGTATTCACTTTAAATCATTCACTTAAAATTAATAGTACACAAGTAGGAAAAACAAAATAAGCTGCCTGTTTGCAGTGGGCATGATGGTTTTGATTCTCTTAGGCAGATTAGCATTGGTCTTTCCTTCAGAGATATATTAAAATAATATTTTGTGTCTTTTTCATAATTGGAATGAAGTGACTTTTTTATTCCTTCAGTCATTTATCTCAGTGTCTATAGATAGATCAATAGATATGCAGATAGATATAGACAGATATAATAAAAATAAAAACAGACATACCATCTATATCAGGAATCCTACTAAGCACTGGGGTAAAAAGGCCGCTGTTAGAGATTATATTTTAGTGAAGACTAAATTAAAAGTATCTGTATGCTTTTGTTTACATCAATGCGTTTTGAGGGACATTGCAAAGAAAAATACATATGTGGGGTAAAATATTAACCACTGTTATATAGAATGTAAATATATACATTTCATGGTCAAGTGTGATGAAGGAAACGGTACATTAAACACAGTCATAGTTCTTTTCCTGCAAAACTACTTTATTATGTTAATTTGAATGTTGAATCTCTTGTAAAGAATAGTCTATGTAGGGTTTCCAACTGTACTTGACTATGGCATATTTTCACCACAGAACATTTCAAAGGATTTTTATTTTGTGGAACACTGTAAAATGCTTCAATATTGTTCTCTCTTGGAAAGTTCAGGAACCATCATCAGAACCCCTATTCCTTTCTCTAATAGACTTACTGGGCTATACATGGTGTGATCCTCAAATTCTTCCATACCACTTTAGAAGCTGGAAGACTGTCAAGACAGCTATTCTGTAACATTGGGCCAAAATACAATGTTAATGCTAAATACAAATGTCTTTTTACCAAGTTTAATATTTTTACAATATGAAATGTCTGAACATTAACATTTCATAACTTCTTAAAAATTATCTCCTTTCTTATAGCTGACCTTTTTAGTATACTATTATTTGATTGACTTTTATTTTTTTATAAATTCTCTATTAAACTAGATTTTATAGGCAAGCCTTCATAAAAGATGTTATTCCCTTAAATGTATCCTTCAAAATTGAGAAAATTGAATAGATTTAACATATTGATGAATATAGAATATAGTTATACAAGGATAAACCTTAGCTTGCATGTTTGAATCTAAAAATGTTTCTATTTTTTACTCAATATAATTGAATCTTGCTCTTTAATCCAAACTTACAATCTCTTCCTTTTTCTTGGAGTGATTAGTTCATTTATATTTACTATAATTATTAATATGATTGACTTTACAACTGCCATTTTACTATTTATTTTTCATGTATTTATCTTTGTTGTCCCTTTATTCTTTCTTTACTACATTCTTTTCTATAAAACAAATGTCTTTAGTATGTCATTTTAATTCTTCTGTTGATTTTCTATTTGCTCTAGAATTTATGATATGCATATTAATATAGTTAACCTACTTCACATTAATACTGACTTCATTCAAATAACATATAGCAATTTTACTTTATTATTTATCCATATTCATCTCTTGTTTGATTCTATTTTGCCATGTAAATTATATCTACATATGTTATAAACCAACAAAGTCTATTATAATTATTGGTTTACGTTATCTTATGTCTTTGAATAAAATTAAGAGAAGAAATATTATATATAAATATATTCTATATTTACTGATATATTTATCTTTCTGTTGCTTTTAATTTCTTTTTGTGGATTTAAGTTAGTTGATCATTCTACCTAGAGATTTATCCATTTTATTGATCTTTTTTAAAAACCAGTTCTTGTTTTTATTGACTTGTTTTTCTGTTTTATATTTCCTCTTTTCTGCTTTTATAGTTATTATTTACTCTCTTTTTGCTCACTTCGGGTTTAATTTTCTCCCTTTTTACTGTTGCTTAACATGGAAGATTAGATAATTGATATGATGCCATTACTTTTTCTAATATAAGCATATAAAAATCCCTTTAAGCACTGATCTTCCTATGTCTCACAAATTGTAATATGTTGTGTTTACCTATTCATTCAATTCAAAACATTTTCTAATTTGCTTTATGAATTCCAATCTATTTATTTATTTATTTATTTTTTGAGGAAGATTAGCCCTTGAGCTAACATCCACTGGCAATTCTCCTCTTTTTGCTGAGGAAGACCGGCCCTGAGCTAGCATCCATGCCCATCTTCCTCTATTTTTATGTGGGACACCTACCACAGCATGGCTTGCCAAGCAGTACCATGGCTGCACCCCGGATCCGAGCTGGTGAGCCCTGGGCTGCCAAAGCAAAACATGCGCACTTAACTGCTGTGCCACTGGGCCTGCCCCATGAATCCCAATTTAACTCATGAGTCATTTAGAAGTATTTGTTTAATTTCCAAATATTCACATTTTCCAGATATCTTTCTATTGTTGATACTAGTATAATTCAATTGAGGTCAGAAAATATACTTTGAGTATCTTGATTGTTTCATATTTACTGATGTTCGTTTGGTAGCCAAGACAATGTTCAATTCTGGCAAATACTCTCAAAGCTTTTTAAAAAACGTACATTTGCTTTTGTTAGTCGGAGGGATTTATAAATGTTAGTTAGGTCACCTTATATTTATCAGGTCTTCTCTATGTTTACTGAATGTCTACTAGTTCTGTAGATTTCAGAGAAAGAATTATTAATATGTCCAACTCTAATTGTGGATTTTTCTATTTCTTTTTCAGTTTTATCACGTTTTACTTTGCTCATTTTGAACCTTTCTTGGAGTTATATCTTTTCTCTGAACTGATGGATTATTTCTGATAATATTCTTTTCTCTGAATTCTATTTTTTTTGTGGTTCTTTTTTATTAATTTTTATTTTTTTCAGATGTACATCGTATTTCGAATTCTGTATACATTATATCATGTTCACCACCCGAACACTAATTATACTGCATCCCCTCACACGTGACCCTAATCACCCGTTTTGCCCTCCCCCATCTTCCCTTCCCCAGTGGTAACCACCAGTCCAATCTCCAATGTTATGTGTTATTCTTTTGTTGTCGTTTTTATCTTCTACTTATGAGTGAGATCATATGGTATTTGACTTTCTCCCTCTGACTTATTTCAATCAGCATAATACCCTCAAGGTCCAGCCATGTTGTCACAAATGGACGGATTTCGTCATTTCTTTTGGCTGAGTAGTAGTCCATCTGTATAAATACCACATCTTTATCCATTCGTCCCTTGATAGGCACCTAGGTTGCTTCCAAGTATGGCTATTGTGTATAAAGCTGCAATGAACATAGGGGTGCAAGTATCTTTATGCCTTTGTGTTTTCAAGTTCTTTGGATAAATACCCAGCAGTGGGATAGCTGGATCTTATGGTAGATCTATTCTTAATTTTCTGAGGAAACTCCATACTGCTTTCCATAGTGTCTGCACCAGTTTGCACTGCCACCAGCAGTGAACAAGGGTTCCCTTCTCTCCACACCCTCTCCAACATTTGTTGTTTCCTGTCTTGTTAATTACAGCCATTCTGACCAGAGTGAGGTGATACCTCATTGTAGTTTTGATTTGCATTTCCCTGATAACTAAAGATGTTGAGCATCTTTTCATAGGCCTGTTGGCATCTGTATATCTTCTTTGGAGAAATCTCTGTTCAGATCTTTTGCCCATTTTCTAATTGGATTGTTGGTTTTTTTGTTGTTGAGCTGTATGAGTTCTTTGTATATTTTGGATATTAACCCCTTATCTGATAACGTGGTTTGCAATAGCCACTCCAGCTTTCTTTGCTTAATACTTGCATATTTTCCATTTTATTACTTTTATTGTCTCAATATCTTTATATTTGAATTAGGTTTGTTTTTTTTTTGGAAGATTTGCCATGAGCTAACATCTGTGCCCACCTTCCTCTATTTTATTTGTGGGACATGTGTCACAGCATGCCTTGATAAGCTGTGTGTAGGTCTGTGCCCAGGATTGAAGCAAGTGAACTCTGGGCCACTGAAGCAGAGCATGAAAACTTAATCACTATGCTACTAGGTCGGCCCCTGAATCGGGTTTTAATAGACAATATATAGATGTGTCTTTTTAAAATCCAATTTGACTATGTCTGCCATTAATTATATCTTTAGATTGTTTATATGCAATGCTATTATTGACATGTTTGATTACATCATCTTATTTTTCTTTTATTTCTTCTATCTATTCTCTGTTCTCTTTCTCTTCTTTGCATACCAGGTTTTAGGTTTAATGATTCTTTTTTTATTCCATTGATATTTCACTCTTGGCCTATTATTTACAGCTTTAAAAAATAGAGGTAAACTTACAACAAGACAAACCAAATACCTCCTTCTGTTCCTCTATACTGTTTTAACAATACACTTTAATGTGTTTATGTTATTGGCCATTAGATTAATTTTTACTATTTTTCCATTGGAAAGTCAAATTTCTATGAAAGCAAGTCTAAATAAGAAAAAAAACACAATGTTTATCATCATCCTTATTATTCATAAATCCATACTTTTTGGGTAAATCTAGATTTCTGTCTGATGTCATATTGATTTTACATAAAAGAATCCTTTAATGTTTCTTAAATCATATTTTCTGGGGCCAGCCCAGTGGCCCCGTGTGTAAGTACACATGTTATGCTTTGGCAGCCTGGGGTTTGCCAGTTCAGACCCTGGGTGCGACATTGCACCACTCGGCACGCCATGCTTTGGTAGGTGTCCCACATATAAAGTAGAGGAAGATGGGCACAGATGTTAGCTCAGGGACAGTCTTCCTCAGCAAAAAGAGGAGGATTGGCAGCAGATGTTAGCTCAGGGCTAATCTTCCTCAAAAAAAAAACCCAGATCTTCTGGCAGTGAATTCTTTTAGATTGTATTTGTCTGATAAGTGATCACCACCACCCTTTCTTCTCTGTCTGTAATAGTCTGCTGTCTTCAAGATTTTCTTTTTATCATTGGTTTTCAGCAGTTTGAATATGCTGTATCCTGGTTGTGTTATTCTTGTTATTATATGTTTTTGTGTTTATCTATCTTCCTTGGGATCCTCTGAGTCTCTTGGGTCTTTATTTTAAAGTCCTTTATTATTTTGGAAAACTTTCAGCCATCATCTCTTTATATATTTGTTCTTCACCTTTGTCTTTCTCTTTCCTTTCCCAGGACTCCACTTACACTTATCTTAGACTGTTTGATATTTTTCCATAGCTCCAGAATGCTGTAATTTTTTTAAAAACATGTTTCCTTTGTTTTTACTCCTTTTCTTCTTTTCCACTTTTAGTTAATTATTTGCACCAACCTATCCTCAAATTCACTGATTCTTTCTTCAGCTGTGTGCAGTCTACTGATGAGCTGTTGAATGAATCATCTTTGTTATAGCATTTTTTAAAAATGTATAGCAATTCTATTTCCTTCTCTCTCATAGTTTCTTTGTTGCCACTGAATTTCTCCAACTTCTCATGTGCATTGTTTACCTTTTTTTTCACTATTGCCCTTAGCTTCTTAATTATACTTATTTTAGAGCTCCTGTCTGATAATTCTAACATCTTAGCCATATTGGCGCTTTTTCTTGAAGATCGGCATATGATCTGTTCATCACACCGGCAACACTGAGGGAGCTCTCTCCAGGCTCTTCCTCTGACCCTGATCTTTTTTTTTAGAAAACCAGTTGGAGTTTCATAAAAAAGAGTCTGTATTTAACGCAAATTCACTTTCTGTCTGAGATTCCTGAGGATTCTATATTGTCCCAGTAACTCTAAATCAGCCTTTAGCAACTTGCTAAAATTGTAGTTGATTGTTCCTACTCACTTATGTGCATGTATTGCATTAGAATCTTACCGATGTGCCCTGCCATAGGTGCACAAGTCCTGGCATCCAATTTCCCTTGGAAAAGGAGGGTCTCTCCATCCTTGTATTTCAATACTTGGATGTCTAGTGACCTCCGATTTTGATGAGTTAAGAAACATTTTTATCTTGCAGTTTATACAGTTTTTCTTAATTGTTGGGGGAGTGGAGGTGACATTTAATAGATTTCTACATCTTAGGCAAAAGCAAAACCTGGGTTTTTCATTTTATATTTTTATTTGTTTTTTATTCTAAGAATGACTAAATAAGACATCAAAAAACTATTAGGGATTGATCAAAATAATGGTGGAAATCAGTTCAAGACCAAGAAAAATGGCTATCTTTATGAAGTGGAAAGATGAGTGAAAACGATATGTAAGAGAAAGTAATTGAAGAAGAAACAGAAATTGAAATGATATCCAAATGGAAGTTGCTGACATTCCCATAATCTCAGATACATTCTGCTTTATCACATGCTATTTCTAGTTTTCTTCTTTACTAGATATACAGAAAGACAACACGACATTGAATGTTTTTGAACATGAGAAGGTGCTTGTCAATTGGTATCTGTCACTCACTTTCCTAAATTTCCTATTTATCAGAGTAATCATCACTGTTTTTGTATCAAATTATTGTTGACAGTTGGTCATTGTTAGGAAAGATAATCTGAACTAATGTCAACCCCAAGAAATATTTTTCCTCCGTTTTTTATTTAATGTTCAAGTCATATAAATAATACACTAGACAACTGAGCAATTTTTTTATGAAATCCAGTAAAGTGGCAATGCTTTTGGTCTCCATACTAATGAAGAAGATTGTGATATTTGGGTCCTAAAATTAAGGAATCTCACATATTATTTGATTCAACAGCCTCCCCAAGTAAAACTAATTTTTTAATGTAATATTCTTTATATTAAACCAGCACCCAATACCCAAACTTTATGTTACCATGGTTTTATATATACTATGTCCTATAATTTGGGTGTAATATAATATTTAAACAAGAGCTAAGATGAGATCTGTCTAACGCAGTTGAGCTGGATTTTGCAGTCTAATTGTATCCTTATAAAAACACTTCTTAATATTTCAGGGACAATAATATAACCAATTAGCTGCTTGGTATGGTTGAAAGTGTGATTTCTCTCTACAACCCAACCCACACTTCCTCATTTTGCATAAAGTTCTACAAATTTGAAATTTAATTTAGTTAGTGCGGAAATAATTGAAGTAATAATAATATAATCTGGCTGGGTAGACAGCCATTAATTTTTTTATTCAATATTTTTTAACATATCTATTGAGGTAGTATTCATTTTTAAATTAGATATTAAAAATTCTTGTAATGTTTCAGGTATCTTTCACTCCAATGCTTAAAGCAGCTTTACAAAGCATCAACTTGTCTGATTGGGATAGTAAATAGCTTGCCTTTTGCTTCCTTTATCTTGTGCGAAAACTCATTAACATGATCCTCAAACTGTTCGTGTAATCCCAAGATACATAATTAAAATAAAAGACAACGTAAATGGATTCTTAGTTCAAGGATGCCACAGAGAAATTTTTTTAGACCCAGCATGTCAGAGGGTTAATGTTTCATTTTTTAAAATAGATATTGACTTTGAAGCAGAAACAGAAAACTTAACAATATTGAGTGCCAAAGGATTTTACCTATGCTACAGCTCTGAAGAGTTATGCTGTTGTTTTCTTTCTTTAGTCAAGGAAACTGCATCTCAAAAAGGTTAATTAAATCACCTCAGGTCACACAAATACTAAGTGTCAGATTTTACATTCCAATTTGGATATGACTCTTAAATATAAATTTTTTCACTAGTCCATACGAATTTTTAAAGAGTTTGAAAAAGTTTATTAAGCAGGTATGTTTAAATTCTATGAAACTTTAAAGTACCCCACAATATCTAGTAAAGCAAGTTTTTAATTATGTGTTAATTAAATTAAAAATTAAGTTTTTAATTATAAGTTCCTATGTTTACTGCTTGGCCCAAGGTCAGTCATAGACAGTAACTAGTTGAGAAGCAAGAGATGTATCTTAGTGCTTGATACAGTGTATCTAGGAAAATGATCCTCAAGGGGCCATCAGAAATTTGAGAGGCACCTCAGCACATGAGAATTAGGCATAGTGATCAATGAGCCCATAAGAAAAGAAAAAAAAGGAAAAGAAAAGAAATACACACCCTTGCTGGCAGTTGTGGTCAACACAACAATTATAGCTAGATAAAAGCAACTTGCAATGCAGCTCTGACATTCTGCTACAAGGAACTTTGAGTGCATATGCTTTAAAAGCTGAGAATCTTAGGCTAGTAAAAATGTGCCTGTGACAAAGTATTTGAGTAAAAACAGAGAGAAAATTAATGACTTCATTATTCTTCATTATAGTAATACACTGGGAGACCCCAGATTGAGTCAGAGTAGTTTTATACACTTTTCTTCAATATTTAGTTTGAAATAGGATGCAAATTTTTTAATGCCTTGTAGAGAATGGAATTAAAGTATCATAGTGCCCCCAAAACATTCATTCTGGGACCATGTAGAAATTTGGGTAATTAAGCCCATTATTGTTCTTGCCAAACTAGTCACTTTTCTAGGATACTCTTTCTCAGATAAGCACATGAGCCAAGGAGTGCTCATTACTCACATTTTATCCCTAATTTACACTCCTAAATATATGAGGAATCTATTAAATACCGTCCATTGTTGAAACTGCTGAGTTAAATATGAAATATTTCTGCGGAGGGTGTTGAAAATGTATTCTGGGTTTCTGGTGCTTTTCAAAACATGTTTAGTGTCCAGTGAGAACATGCCTCATAAAGAAATAGCAAGCAAGCAAGAAAAAAAGGGGGAAAATGGCATTCAAATGCAGGAAAGAATGATTAGAGTTACTGTGTTTGCCGTGTATACATGACATAACTCAAGAAGGCAAATAAAAACTATGCCTTACATCTTGTTAAAATGCATAAATGTTCCATACAAGTTTGGGCTTATTGAAAATAATAGCTAAACATGCACTTCCTATTTTAAACTTTTAAATTATATAAATGTAAATCTACAAAAATGGAGAGGTATTTTCATATGTAATTATCATCAGCAACAGAGAAAGGATATGATTTTGCTTGATGCCATTTAAATGTGGATATTGTTATGCTTTGAATCCATCATTTTTTATGATAATGGCGAAAAGAGTAAAATTATTCAAATTTGAGCCTTTTTTTCCCATAATTTGGGGACTACAAATTCATATTCCTCTTATAACTGTTAATGATGTTGTAGGCAGGGAAAGTGTTCCACATGATCTAACAAAGGCAGATAAGAACTGGGTTTAGAAAAATTATAATGCATAAAATTTCAGAGAGCTTAAATAATTTTTTTGGGAAGATTGAAGAAATTTTTGCCAATCATTTGAAAATCAGAGGACTATAGCCAATTCCATCCATTTCTATGCTCAATTTGGTTAATCTCTATAAATAAATCTTATCTAATCCTATTTTCCTGTCAAGTCCATAGCCAATGGTTTTTAAGATTCATTGTCTACCATATGTTAATGTAAAAAGTTTTCCAGAAGGAGATTTGAATTTCTAGTTCAGAGTACTCATCTGGACATATGTCAAAACATCTGCTCGTCCTTGAGGGTAACCAACTCCTATTTTTAAGTGTCTATATAAGCTCTCAAAATCTCACACAGCATTAATAAAGGCAATATTTCAAAATGTGTTTCACGATGTTCTAGAATAGGTCCTGAGCCATGCAGCATATTTTGAGCAAGTGTAAAGTGCACTCTGGAGAATGCATTAAATGCATCAGCCTCTATAAATGCATCACGTTTTCATATTAAAAAAACCTTTAGGTATAATAAAGCCATAACCATCTATTATCATTTAAATATGAGATTTATTTGAAAACAAACGAATAAATTTATTTGAAAAAAGTATGTATATTCTTAATTACATTACTTAAATATCTGTTTCAATCTCCTCATTTATGAAACCAACTAAACATAAATTACACATTTCCTTTATTGTCTATGATTAATTGATACCTGTAGATATCATATTATCAATAATAAGCAACTCATTAGGAATAACTTTTCAGTAAGATTGTAAGGTGTTCTTTCCTGAGTAAGAGGACCATGGATAGAGTCCTTTACTGGCACATCCAGTAGACTCAGTAAATGTGCTCATGGATAAAGCAAAATACTTTTTGTAGACAAACATGTTACAGTGTAGCTGTTTTTATGACAATAAGGCATGAATAAGACTTGGAAATATTATCTTCAAAGATTTACATGATATAAATCTCCTCTGTGAAAATATCTGTCCACACAAATAATGTTACCTATTATTACTAAGCCCCAGGAATATTGATGATGTTTTTTACTTCATTCTTCTAGTTAGGGATGTGTGTGTCTTCTTTCTCCTTTCTTGTAGCATGTATTATTTCCCCAGGGCAGAGGTCATTTTGCTCCTCTTTGTGCTTGACTTAGGGGCTAGCAAAATGCTTTGTACATTTAAGCATTGACTGAACTTTTTTTTTTGAATTAGAAATAATTCAGTTTTAAGTGTGTTAATGAAATTCAAGTACTTTAAAAGATTTTATTGTTTTCTCTCAGAAATCATCTATGCAAGGCCTACTGAGCAATTAGATTCATGGCTTAGAGAGACAGGAAATGCATTTTCAAGAGTAAAACAGGAAAGTTATTTAATATTCTGCTATAATTAATTAAATACATCAATCTTAAACTCTCTACTAAACATCCTGAAGAGAAAATGTAGAATTTGTTCACATGGAAACATCTAGTAACAAGGGGAGTCTAATAATCTAGTAGGTTTTGTTTAGTTCATGGTAGAAGGGGCAGAGGGATACCAGCAAATAGCTTGCCACACGTTGTAACTTATATTAATAGATTTTCTTACTTTAATCCTTCTTTGCATTTTGAGAAAAAATAAACTGGTTTATTATTGGTTGTGCTGATATCTTATTTACTGTTACTAAATTTATGTTTTTAAAATTAAACAAATCTTAATTTTTTCCTTCCTCACGCTGTCCCTGACTGATTTTCCTATTAACACATAACTTGTCTTAAAATAAGTTGTGGGCATTCTCTTTCCCTCCTCCCTTCCCTCCCCTTCCCCTTTCTTTCTCTTCGTTCTCCAGATTTCTTATTCTTTGAAGGAATGGTAAAGGGTACAAATAAAATCAAGTTTTTGGAGTGTGGATAGATTTTTTAACTGTTAGATCATTCTCTATATTCATATACAAATGCAAGGCTTTTATAAACTTATTTGCAGGCTGTTCTATAAAATTTAAATCGTTATCACCACGACATATAGCCATGTCTCCCTAACACCTCTTTTTCTTTCATTATTCTCCGTCATCCCATCATCTTTCTCTCTCTTTCAGTGTTTTCCATACTTCTTACATTTTTCCATTGCTTTTCAATTACTAATTATGATGTCTATTATTTTCCTTTTCAAATCTCATTTTTTCCACAGTAACTTATAACTGTCTCATGGTTTCAAATATGTTTTGTCTTTAAATCATTTAAATATACTTATTAAAGACCTAAATCAGGTTCTAATCTTGTCACATGTACTAATTTAGTGCATATCTACTCTATTCCTTTTGCTAGATGACTTGAGAGAGTCAGGGATTGTAATTGTAACACATTTCTTATAACCTTATATGATTGGCTCATTGCAAAAACACAGGCATGTGGCATGCAGCTATTGAATTCACAAGTGTCCACTTCCCATCTCTTCTATCCCAATAGTAGAGAAGTAGAATTACTTTGCTTATCCCTTTCAGGGATCACAGTTAATCTCACGAGTCTTGCCACAAGCTTATATTCGTTCTTTTATCCTGTGATGCAACTTAAAATAAAGTAAAATCTAGTGTTTCCACCATACCAAGGAACATTCTGAATCCCTGAGTTGATTAAATCATCCTAAGGCCTAAATTATGATAGGATTTAGACAATAGGAAGTAGTGAATAATATAAGTTTATTTTAAGGCATACATATAGTAAGGTATGAGAGAGAAATTCAACAAGGCAGAACTTGTGATCTCAGGGAGGATTCTAGAAAGGCACGTTCTTTACTTTGCAACTCCTACCACAAGATGGAATAATCTAATGCCACAGATAATGTGGTAGATTTTCATGCTCACATAGACTCCTAGTACTAAAAAGGTATAGATAAGCACAGCAAGCATCCACTTATTCAATAGAGACTCTTAATCACCTATTATGTTCCTGGTTATGGCAGATTTACTGTGAAACTAGTGGAACTTAAGCTTCAGGTTCTATCATTTTGTGTAGTAAATAATTTAACCTTGCCCAAAGAGAGGTCTGGAGTTTACTATTGTGAGTCAATCTCTAAATTCTCGGAATTTTCTACCTGATAAAATTGTCTTCATTACCTGAGGGCCTTGGACCAACACGGATAGTCTAACAATGTGATTTAGTGTGGATGCTTTGGGTCACATGTTATTTAGCTCAACCTCTGGATGGGCAAATGGTTTAGGTCAGCCACTGGGCAGTCAACCACATCAGTGTGAAAGAGCCCAAATAAAGAGTCTGAACACCAAGGCTCAGGTGAGCCGATACTCCTTGAATATTGTCACATATTGTTGCCATGAGAGTTAGCACAGTCTGTGACTGCATAGGGAGAGAACAACTGGAACCTCCAAATGAAGAACTTTCCTGACTCTGCCCCATGTGTCCCTTCCCTTCATTGATTTTTAATCTCTATCCTTTCATCTTAATAAGCCATAACTGTGAGTATAACAACTTTCAGTGAGTTCTCTGAGTCCTTCAGCAAATTATTGAAACTAAGGGTGCTCTTGGGGACCCCCAAGCTTGCTATTGGTGTCAGAAGTAAGAGTGATCTTGGAGACTGTTTCCCACCTTTGCACACTTGCATGGAGTCCTTTCTCTTTGAGAGAACTTTGCAAGGTGTTTATTTGTTTTTGTAAAATATACAGAGTAAAATATTTTTAACCTAATTGGTTAAGATAGCTATATTTTTCTAATCCATCTTCCCCTCCATAATATCGTATATAGGATTGTCTGTAGGAAAGTCTGGAGTTAGTTCAAGTGAAGTAGAGTTTGAGGATATATTTACTCGGATTTAATATATTTTATAGTCTCTTCTATGAAAAGGTAAATTATTGCTAACCACCTAGGGTCTAAATGACTCCCAGGACACTTGCAACTACCCACTGTCCTGTGTTGCCTGGTGTCATTTCATTTATGTGGAGAGTCAGAGGTTTTAGCAAAGTGTGTATATATGTGTGGTACCTGCTACTAGAAATAAGTGGGTAATAGTTGTGAAATTTGATTTGAAATATTTACTTGTGAGAAAACAGTGTACGAAAAATTCTCCTAATCTTAATACTTGTAAAATTTTAAGTGGAATATTCTCTTCTTATCAATGTTTAGCAAAAACAAGAATCAAAAGAGCCTAATTTCCATTTTGCAGATGAGAATTATAAATGTATGATGTAGTGTTTTTTTTCTTCTTTTTTTAAGAAGAATTCACAAGTAAAATTTATCAGAATTCCCAAGCGTGTAAGGCACAGAACTTTAACAGCACAAACACTATCTGTGACAGCTGAAATTTGAAAAACAAAAAATCTTGACAGAAATTTCCCAAAGTTTAATAAAAATAATTAAAAATTTACATGACATCAACAAAAACTAGTTGTGAAGTTTAAGGAATTGCTTTTCATATAAATCATGATAAAATATTTGATCAAAGATATTAGAGGAAAGACTAAGTTACTATTCTTACTACAGAAATCATCTTACAAAATCCTTTTTTTAGGAAGAGGCAATCAAAGGGTATAGAGCAAAAACTGAAGGATATATTTTGCAGAAATATTTCAGTATGTTGAGAGATTAAATTTATTTTTTGATTGCTGTAGTGATTTTTATTTCTGTCAAATTTATACTTGCTGTGATTATATTTCTACTTGGAAATAAATACACACTTTGTAACTTAACTTTGTATGTGCAATAGTGTATTCTAGTTAAATAAGCACCCCCACTTATTGAAGATTCAGGCCTGACAAAATGTGGATGCATTCTAGACATCCATTCTAGAATGATACCAGGAATCTTTTACATGAACTATATTGACTGTGACATGAAACTCTTAACGTATTGATAATCTAGCATTAGGTGTAAATCTTAATATGTATTGACAGAATACAGTAATTTCAATGACAGCAATTACCTATTGCCTTGACCAGAAAGATTGACTTATCATACAGGGAGAAGAATTTGTCCTGCTGGCATATAACATATGCCTAACAAATACTGTTGAATTAGCCAATTTGACCAATTGCTTTTCTGTCACCCTTCACCCAGTTCTTCTCTAAGAATGGAATTATAACAATTATAATTATAATTATGTATATACTTAAAATTATAAGCAATATCTTCCAGTTGAAAATTTTGAATAGAATTGTGGTAATCAAATCTTCAAATCCAACTATCTATCCAGCAACAGGTATGAAAGGAGGTTCTCTGGATTTAAGTAAGGGATTCCATATTTCTGTGTAATTCTCGGTAATTATTTAACACTTTTACTTACATATAAATGTGGGATAATAAAGAAGAACATCTAGTCTATAAGGTGATTTTAAGGTTTAAATAAAGCAATGAATGCAGCTCTTTACGTATCATATGGGTAAATAACTTCCAGACATTTTATGTTTCCCCTATATATTTCACCCGATGCTATCTTTTCCTTATTCTGTAGTATTTCTCATAGTTCTGCATTCTTTGTTTTTATCAATCTTCAAAGCATGGAGATTTATTTAAACCTAAAGTTTTCTAAAAAGATATCTTCTTTGTAGCAAACTTGATTGTTCTTTCTGAATATTGAAATTGTACCCACCTAGGGCATATCAATGGCGGTGAATTCTTGTGTGATTTTTAGTGGAATTCCTGTGTGAGGCAATTTCTAGTATAATCCTTCTGATGGACTGAGGACTTATGCTTTCTTAACCTGCCCCATTCTCTGATTCTTTTTTTGAGCTGATAGAATCAACTTTTGACATTTATTGTATAAAGGCTTTTCTTAACAACAAACTTTCCTAAAATCCTGAAACTCAAGAATACATTCTATTCTGTCCTTTGTCACTTCGTTTCTAGTGGATTTCTGCAAGCTACAGTCTCCTGCTAGAAAAAGAACCAAAATATATGAATGTCGCAGATATGGTAGAGAGTTTGTAGATGAGAGGTAAAAAAAGTGAATAAACATCCCAAGAAGGTGTATCTATGCAAAGAGTTTCAAATTCCCAGGTTTCTAGTTTGCAAACTCTTGCGTTTCCAAACCAGGATGCAAATAATGAAGGAGAGACCTCTGCCTGGCTTCTTATTTTAACAATCCTGCTCTGTTGCTATGAGTATAGTACGTAAGTTTTGTTTTTATTGGTGGTAAAAACTCCCACCTAATCCTAAGAAGGAACTTCTGATAATGTTTATATCAATCCCAAGGTATTGTTTTCTAAGCCTAAAATTTTTACGTGAAAACCAATGTTTTGAGCCTGTATCTTAACATCAAACTGGATGGAATTTTGCGATAGAATTATGACCTCTAAGGACCAATCTATGAAGAAGTTTGCCCATGAAAAATGAAGAAAAGAGTAGTCAAGTTATGGTAAAAGAAGGTAGAAGAACTCAGGCTCACAGAACACCAATTATGTTTTAGCCACAATATATATAAATTCCTTATGCAAAATTTTCATTAAATCCTCATTATCCTCTAAGGAAAGTACTATTATTTCAAATTTACATACAAGGAAGCTAAATAGATTGACCTAAATGGCATAGTTAAATTCTGGAGTTAGTGTCTGACACTGAGGAGCTATTGTACTAAAGATAAAAATTTGAGTGTTAAATTCAATCTACAATGTCAGAGGAAAGCAAGTAAATGGATATTGACGGCTTAAAATGATGGACTGTAAGTTGCCACTCTGCCAGGAAGAAATATTTAGACAGCTCAGAGCGGTGTAAACATTTAAACATTCAACATAAATGCTGTCTGGAAAAAGGCATTTCTTCAACCTTAAACGCTATTGCCCCTACTTTCAAAGATGATCTAATATTTTCAAAGAATTTCATATTAAATTGCTGTGCTTTTAATCAGAGTGAAAATGCCTTGGAGATTACAATAATTTCAACAAATTTTCTCTACTTCATGAAACTGTTTTCATGTTTCCTCCTTTTAAAAGAAATTTGAATGCTATGCGATGAAACATACTTCCTAATGCAGAGCATTTTCAAAGAACGTATCTCCTAGGGAGGAACAGCTCCAGGGAGCGATCAACCTTTCTATTTCAGGCAACCTCCATTCAGGCTTTGCTATAGAGATGGGAGGATGTCTCACCCCTGGGAAGCACCTGAAGAGGCCGAAGAAAATATTTAGATCCTGAGACACTCATATAAAGTCACAATATAAAATTGGTATGATTTCTCCTTGCTATTTTCCTTCTAAATTTTTAGGCGTTATATTGGAACTGCAGAAAGATCATTGAAAATAGTGCGAAAATAGCAACGTCTTGAAAGACTAACTGAACTCCTTTGTTCCTAACTGGCAACCTCATCAGTCTGAGATTGCCGATGTACAGAAACTAGGATATATGATTTTATTTCCCGTTTCATGATCATTTCAAAACAATGTAAACATGTACATAAATAAGTCTAATTTAAGATTAAAAGCTTTGTTTTCACTATGAAAATGCTTTAATGGCAGTATCTGTACAGCACGTGATGTTAAGGCAAGAAGGAGAGCCAGCACACACACAGTGAGACATGGCCATCAGAGAAGATGTGAGCGAATAGAGCTCACGTGGCTTCCATACTTTATGAGGTACCAGGAAGGTCGACGCTATCTCCTTCTCCGCCTCCTCCTCAAACTCACCCTCCTCCTTGGCTACTGCTGGTACTCAGACAACAGGTGATGCATGTTGCTCCTGGCTTCGATGAACTTCATCTGGTCCATGACCTCATCCGTATACAGTGTAGGAAGAAGGCCTTGCTTGGGAGCCTGGCGGTGAATTGCTCTGAGATGTGCTTGAACTGCTCCTGGATGGCTGTGGTGCTGTTGCCTATTAAGGCGGCGAACGTTGTTGGTCCCTGAGACCAGATGTCCCAGACAGCTGTTTTCACATTGTTGGAGTTCTATTTGACGAAACAGATGTAGTTCTTGTTTTGGAGGTTAAGCATCTACTCATCCACCTCCTTCATGGGCATGTGTGCCCTGAACCCGGCTCTTTTTGTACTCATGCCTTCAAACAGGATTTCACAGTTGTCTTCGAGTGGTTTCTATTCACTTTATTGGAAATGGGTTGTGATGTATTTAATTTTAATTTTGTTATTATATTACTTTTTGTTAAACTCTAAAATTATCATTTCCAGAGGCTTATTTCCAAGGTGGGTTAGAAATATTGACTTTTAAAAATATTTATACAAAGGCAATGGTGAAAATTATCATATGGTTTCTATTTTTTACTAAATGTGAATTGTGTAGACATACAAAAAGGTTTATATATAAATAAAATTTATTTTGCTTTTTCATGTTTTTGTTCTAGCTTATAAGGTAGTACCTGAAAAATAATATTCAAAAATCATGATTTCATTATCTTTAATAGATAATTACATTAATATTATAATAATTCTATTGTTGACTTAAACTCAGAAATGTATTAAGATGTTTTTGAATACTCGTCTGAAACTCATCATTCTTTTGCATATCATTCTCTCTTGGCATCACTTGATTACTATCTCCTTTGAATAATTTAATATTAAAGTAGTTCCTTTTAATATCTTCTTTAGTAGAGTCCTCTGGTGATCTGTTCTCTCAGTTTCGTTTTTCTAAAAATGCTTTAGTTTGCCCTACTTTTTGTAGAACCAATAAAAATAGCTTACCAAAAGATTAAGTCTTGGTCATGTATTAAATCATATCCTGTATAGAGATCTTAATTAAAAGGAACAAAAGAATTGAAAACCAATGATTTTTTTTTAAAGGACACTCACCCTGTAATACCTCCATACCCACAGGAAAGAAGGAAGATAAGCTTGATAAAGATAGTTGATCAGTATATAATTCATAGAAGATCTTAGAGAAATAAATAAATTTGTTGTTCAATTACCCCTGTATCTCTTAATCCTGCAAATATTTTAAATTCTGACTTCAGTATTATTGTCTGCAAAATTTTTCTCTGTAGTTGATCTATGTTTTCTTTCTTTCCTTCTTCCTTCCGTTTTCTTCATTCCTTTTTTCCTCCTTTCCTCCCTCCTTCTCTTTTTTATGTTCTCCAGCAGGTGAATCTTTTTCTCCCCCACTAATTATGAAAGAGCCTGGTATTTATGGCAAAAGTTTTCTCAAGGAATTCAAGACGACCCAACAATTTTCTCTATTTATTTACGGGAGAATGTAAAGAAATTAGTTCTACCAAAGGGATCTATAATTATTCCATATGTAGATGGCTAACTGGTAGCCTCAGAAACAGAAGTTTACTTTGGCTTTATTTCAGTTCCTTGCTTCACAGGGTCATAAGCCCTCACTAGATACATTGCAACGTTGCCAAACTGAGGTAAAATATTTAGGCATCTGTTGTCTGTTTCAGTCAGCGAAGACTGAAAGTGTTACAATTTAGGAGTGAGCCAATTTTGCAATTGAAATGGCCTACTACAAAGCAAAAAACAAACAAAAAAGCAATTTGGGGGATGGACCAGCAGAGTATTGTAGACAGTGGAATCCACCGCCTCCAGAGCAGGCAAAAATCTCTGATGAAACAATTTTATGATAATTCTTCACACCCTCTAATTTGATGCCTAGAATATGAAAAACCTTTTGAACAACTGAAATTGTCCATAGTTCTGTCCCCCAGCTTTCAGGATTCCACATTTTAAAAGACCTTTCCACTCCTACTATCATGAAAATAAAGGTGCTGCTAGTAGAATATTAACTCAAAATTTGGGATTAGGGCTGGCCCAGTAATGCAGTGGTTAAGTGCACACGCTACGCTTTGGTGGCACAGGGTTCATTGGTTTGGATCCCAGGTGCGGACATGGCACCGCTTGGTAAGCCACGCTGTGGTAGGTGTCCCACATATAAAATAGAGGAAGGTGGGCACAGATGTTAGCTCAGGGCCAGTCTTCCTCAGCAAAAAGAGGAGGATTGGCAGCAGATGTTAGCTCAGGGCTAATCTTCCTCAAAAAAAAAAAAGTTTGGATTAGACTGTAGACCAAAGTATATTTCTCAGTTATTCTAGCTTCTGTGGCATAATGAATGCCTTGAGGTCTCCGAGCTGTGGCAGCAGCCAGCACACTTACTGAAAGGCTCAAGCCGTTACATTGGGTCACTTGCCTTTGCATGTGACCTTTGCATGACCTTTGCACTTACCATGTCCCTCATGCTGGGACAGCTATTTTACAAGAGATCCAGCATTTCTCAGAGCTTTCAGACTAGCTATGGAAACCACTATTATCCAATCCTAACATTGTGCTTGAGAGAGATGCAGTCTCCTAGAGCCCGCTACTGTCCTATCAGCTCCTAACCAGATGGATGGTCATGGTTGTACAATGGTAATAGAAGACACTAGTCCTTGGCTTATTTGACATTCCAGTTCAAAATGCAGGTTTGATAATGGTTACTGATTGATCCTCTATCTAGGATAAAAATTGTCAAGTTAGGGCTTCTTAGTGACTTCCCATGAAATTTTGGAAGTTTATGCTTTGTCTGTAATTAAATAGCATAAGCCAGTTGAGTCAATAGCAATTACTAGAGCTACAACTTTTGGTTATGGACTTAAAGTAAAAAGAAAAAAAAATAGATAGATAGATAGATGGACAGACAGACAGAGACAAATAGATAGATTAGATAGGTATAAATCTTATGTATGTCTTTGGTGTTTGTCATGTAACACAGCGAATTTGGAAAAACAAAAGAGTTTTTACTTCAATGGGAACTAAAATATCTCACTGAAAACTGATGGCTGATTTATTTGAAGCTTTACAACTGCCTACTCAAATATCAGCAATTCATTGTAGAGCTTGGATAGGATAGAATGACAAAATTACTAATGACAAGGATTTTGGTGACAGAGCTATGAAAGCTGCTGTTAAAATATGGAAGACTCCAAACTTAGATGCCTATTTTTAATACAAAAAGAAACTTTGTTTATAGTTTTAAAAATCTGCTTCATAAAAAGAAGTGGACAGGGCTGGCCCGGTTGCATTGTGGTTACATTCACACACTCCTCTTTGATGGCCCGGGGTTCATGGGTTCAGATCCCGGGTGCAGACTTTCACACCGCTCATCAGCCATGCTGTGGTGGCATCCCACATACAAAATAGAGGGAGATTAGCACAGATGTTAGCTCAGGGCCAATCATCCTCAACCTCCTCCCCCCAAAAAAGAAGAAATGGGCAAATGGATTAGAAAAAGGGCTAAAATTAATTTAACTGGACTATGGGGATACCTAAGAAATAATTTCTGTATCATAGTCCCTGTTGGCTTTGTTAGTATTGTTTTGTCATCAACAAAATTATCTGAGTAAAAGAGAGACCTTAAAAGCACTAGGTTCCCACTATCTTTACTAAAAAGATAAAATTATTCAAAACATATTTAAAAGATGTGCTATTTGTCAGTCAACTTCTTAACAGGCCACGTCCAAGGTAATCACGGGAAGTCCTCACCAAGCAATTTACCTGAAATCTGGCAGCAGTTGGGTTTCATGGAGTTAAGACCTGTGAAATGTAAGAGGTTTTATCTAGTTATGATCTACATGATGTCTGGATGGTCTGAAGTTTTTCCTTCTTTTTCTTCTTCAAAAGAAACCAATGGTGAGAGCCAACCCTGACGGCTTAGTGGTTAAAGTTTGTGCACTCTGCTTTGATGGCCGGGGTTCAGTTCCTGGGCATGGAACCCCACCACTCGTCTGTCAGTAGCCATGGCTCACATAGAAGAACTTACAACTAGAGTATACAACTACGTACTCAGGCTTTGTGGAGGAAAAACAAAAGAGACAGGAAGATTGGCAACAGGTTAACTCAAGGTGAATCTTTCTCAAAAAAAAAAAAAAAGAAAAAGAAACTGATGGAGAGACAATGGTAAAATCTCTCTTAATACACTTAATTCCCACTTTTGGGACACCAGGGCATATGGAACTAGACAGCAGACATTATTGTATTTCTACTGTCATTCAGAAATTATGCAAACGTTTTCAGATTCCTGTCATTCAATTCCTCTGGATAAGTAGAGTAGATGAATCAAAGACTAAAAAATTCATTGGCTAAGATTTGGCGATCTACTGGGTTAAAATGGACTAGAGTTTTATTACTCATCTTATTAAAATTAAAGTGACTTCTGCAAGCAAGCATTGTGACTCTCCATTGGAACTTAAATTTGGCAGGTCTATGAGTTTGGGTCTATGATCATTTTCTGTGCCTAATTTACCTGATTCAACTCATTATCTTGTTCAATATTTCAAAGGGCTTGTCTGTGCCCTATAAACACTGAGATGTAAGGTCATAAGGATCTGGAAGGACCTGTCAGAAGTTTGTGACGTCTATCCAGTAGGCTATTTGGTTTATGTAAAAGTGCTCTGGAAGAGAGGCAGGATGTCCCCACATTGGGAAAAACCCTTTCAAGGGCTGCCTTTCACTCATACGGCTATAAGAGTGAAATAAAAGCCCAACTGGATTTGTGCTTCCCAGGTGCAGCCAGCACCTCTGGAGGACATTTCTGTGTTTCCCACAAAGGACTTGAAACAAAGTTTTTTAGAGCAAATGATACTGGTCCTGAACTAAACTGAAAACAGGCACTCTATCAAACTTATTATGGTTCTCAGAGACCACCTTGCTGTCCTATCCACAGTAAGGGTTACTTAAATGACTTTCATAGTGAAATTTTACTAGAAAGCAAATGTGCTATTTGGTAAAACTTGCTTTTGGGCTGGTTGCAATAGTTTAATGCTGGGGGCAAACATCTCACGAAGCTCTCAGAGACACTCACTCTTATAGTTCAGCATCAATTAGAATATAAATAAGCTTCAGATACCATCGTTAGTTCAAAATTATAGGTTGTTCATATTTAGGGAAACGATTAGATATTGGGACTATGACTATACCAACAGTGATAGAAGAATGATGTAGAAAAGAGAAGCATTTAATTAATAGACAAATAGAAATCTGGCACTCACAAGCAGAGACTGCAGAAAATGGGTCTAATCTCATTCAGTTAACTTTCTGATTCAAGTTCTCTCCAGGCTCAGTATAGACAAGCAAGATGGATGAGTGTGTTTGTAGAGATTTCATCATCTATTATAACAACGTAACTATTGATTTAGACCAATGGAAAAAGTGACCTATCAGATGGGTTTTTCATCAAGACGTAAAGCAATTACACTAGGTGTTCAGTCCACACCCTTCTATGGGTGTCTCGTAACAAGACTTAGATAACATCCGTGGGTGTAATATGAGCAATTAGCGAAGACTCTAAATTATCATGTATATATGATATTAACTATATGATTGGCTGAAACTCAGAAGGAATTTCTTAAGCCTTGTAGGAAAACCTCTTAGCTAAAAATTTAAGTTATCAGGCTCCAGAGTTGAGCTACTACTTTGTATTGAATTGGGTAAGACTTCATAGGGAAATACAAAATAATACTTAATCATTTGAAAGTGAAAGCAATAAAAACATCACAACCGTTTGTAAAATTATTGTATGGCGAAGGAAAATATTTATGTATTGTTAATCAAGAATCTGATTTAACTACTAACCATAGGTATGACATGTTTAAAAGTTATTTCCCCAAGGTGAATACTGTGCTGCATTTTAAAATTCTTCCTATTGTAATTCTGATAATTGCTTTTATTTATATTTTAATGGGGGCTTGCTGAATATTTTGGGGTCTGCAGTTTGCCCAGAGAAATGTGGATATGACAGTAGAGTTAATTTTAATAGTTACTGTTACTATTTTATCATCACAAAGGGAAGATATTGCACATAAATACAAATAAATACAAATCTAAAAAAGAAAAAAAATTGAACTTTTCCCTGGTACAAGAAAAGGAAAGACATGTCACCTCCTTTTTCTTAGAACACTTACTTTAGATAATTTGTAACCAAATTCTTTCTCTGCCTTTTTGAGATTTACTTTAATCTATTTAAAAGCTAAATAGGGGCCAGCCCGGTGGCGCAGCAGTTAGGTGCAACTGTTCCGCTTCGGTGGCCCAGGTTTGCCAGTTCGAATCCCAGGTGTGGACATGGCACTGATTGGCACACCATGCTGTGGTAGGTGTCCCACATATAAAGTAAAGGAAGATGGGCACGGATATTAGCTTAGAGCCAGTCTTCCTCAGCAAAAAGAGAATTGGCAGATGTTAGCTCAGAGCTGAGCTTCCTCAAAAAAACAAAAGCTAAATAGACCTCTTGCCGATTTTGTCACCTAAGAGTCTTTCTCAAGGACCTGGGGCCATCTCTCCTCATTTCCATTGCAGGGTTGATGCCTAACTTCAGCTAGTGCCTGGCTCCAAGTTGGAGACCTACTTGTCTCCAGTCATAAGGATGTAAGAACTTTAGTTTTCCTTTGGATAAAGGCAATTAGTAAACACAAGTGGCCATCCCAATTACTAGGTGAATTGAGGATGAATTACATTTGACAAATGGTGCTGTCAAATTCTCTTACTTTATGACCAGTTTTAGTTTATTTTGAGAACATGGAAGAAACGAGTTGCACATGTTTGACCATATGAAATGGTGAGACTTTCTTTCTCCACAATCTCTGAGAGGATTCCATATGCTTCTCATGACATAAAACTGTTCTCTTTATCTTCTACTTTAATGCAGAGTTTTTCTCTGTTGGAAGGAGATTTTGTTTTTAATTATATTCCCCAACTGCAATTACATATTTGTTTACCTATTACTATTCTAAGGAATAAGGGTATAATTATGTTTACTGACCAGTGGTTTGTATCTTTTTCATATTTAGAAACTGTCTTCTCATCCAAATATTATTTTTTAATTTACATAAGGCCTTAGATTTACTTAAGGATCTCTAAATTATAATTTAGCTTGCTCAAGAACATTAAACCTCATAATTTTTAGCATTGCAATAAATCATAAAATTAAACTCTTTAAAAAAGATATCCATTAGTGTAATTCTATTTATTTGAAAACGACTTTAGACACGTAATTTTTAATTTTACAAAAGTTAAGGAAACAACGCTAACCGGCTTCACTCAGAAAACCGTTTTCCTCTGCCTTTCATTATTTTTGTTTATGTCAGTCTTGGTTCTATTATTCTTTGAAATCAATGTGTTTTTTTCTCTGTGACCGTTCATATTTTCCCTTTATCATTCTTTTTTTCTATTAGCTTTACTATACTGTCCCTAGGGGTGATTTTCTTTGTTTGACTGTTCTATTTGGTGTTCACAGTGGACTTCAAATCTACGACTTGATGCCTTTCTTCAGTTCTGGGAAAGTCTCAAGAATTTGCTCTTAGAATATTTCCCCTGCCCCGTTCTCTCTGTATTTCCTTTCCTTTCAGCACTTCAGTCCCACGCTATATTAGATATATTGTCTGTAAATTTCTAAAATCATCTTAAATCATCTCTTTCTGTTTCTTTAAGTTTTAATAGGATATTTTCTTTTCATCTATCTTTTAGTTCACTAATTCTCTTTAAAGCTGTATCTAATATTCTTCTAAGCATATTAGTTATTAAGTTCAATTCTTGGAAGTTTTGCTGTAGTATTTTTATTTATTTCTCTAAACTTCCAGTTTTCTGCCAAATATTCCAATTGTTCTTTTACTACCCAGTCTATATTTATCACAACTATTTTGAACTGTCTGACTGTTACATTATCTGCCTCTCCTTTGGATCTGTTTATATCTTCTGTATCTTCTTTTGGTTTACAGTCAGTACCAGCTATACATTTTTTCCTTATTTTTGATTAAATGGCAAACATTTTTATGGGGACAAAAGGTAGAGATTACTTGAGGCTTCAAATTATATTGTCTTCCTCCATAGATGATTTATTTTTATTTCCAGTTTGCATCTAAGCTAGGAGCATTTGCGATACCCATCATCATAAAACAGGGATCAGCAAATTTTTTGTTTTAAGAGCCAGGCAATAAATATTTCAGTCTTTGTGGGCAATAGGACAACTTCTTTAACTATCTGAGCAGTTGTTTTTGCAAAATGGCTAATATTCTTTTGTACATTTTACATTTAAAAATGTAAAAATTATTCTTAGCTTGTTAACTGTACACAAATAAGCATTGGGCCCAGTTTGGCCTGCACCTATAATTTCTGATTTTTCCCTTATAGCAAAAACCAAGATGTTTCTAAACTGGGCTTTAGACCTTCTAAGCTTTGGCCTTTTTTGACTTCATCCTTATGTGTGGATTAAAGCTTTTGATATTCTAACCTAAATAATGGATTTGCTAACAGGGAATGCCCTCTTTCCCAACTTTTTTTTTGGCCACCATTTCTCTTGAGTCTGCTGCCAACTACATGGCCTCTTATAAACTACATTAAAAATCAGCAATTGCTTTCAGGGAAAACATCAAACCATTGGCTTAGCTACCCTCTCTGGTCTTCCTTTCTATCTTGGCCAGGCAAGCCCTCACTGCATTGTTAGCTCTCTGATGCAATCTAACAAATTTGTTTGTAGGTTTCAACATACTGTCTGATTTTTCTAATTGTTCTTAGAAGGACAATAACCAAAGAAACATTTTCCCCCACAGACTGAAATGAAAACATCAACCTGTACCTATTCTTCAAGGAAAAAAAATTTCTCAACAAATCAGTTTATGCTAATACACTTCTATTGACTCACTTCATGTCAAGATTTCACCAAATATCTGAAAAGAAATTTGACTATTACTATACTTACAATTAGTGAAACATTAAATAGATAACTCACACTTATCTGAACTCCCCAAACCCTTTACAATTGAGATAACCTTCTCCTTTCCTGAACATTAGGCATAAACATCTTCCCCTGCTCCTTATTCACAAAAATACCCATGCATTTTGCGCATACAAAGTCATCCAAATGCATAGATTATTATATACTTTCTTAAGATATGTGTCTATGAACATTTACTAATCGCCATAAGCAAGACTATTTGGCATGCCCTCAAAAGAATATGATAAACAAGATCTGTGTGCTCACAGTGTGGTTATATTCCTAAAAATCATCTCATTTAGAACTCACGTAGTTGAGAGCACCTTCTCCCTATTATTCTTCAAATATCTGGTCTTCAAATTTTCTTAGCTATATTTTGTATTTTAATAAAAATTTGTATTGTAATAAAATTTCTGTCTAAATATTTTCCATTGTATCATTGTAGATTATGAGATTCTAATTTAAAATTTTTCTCATTCTCTCTGGGACAGAGATATATGTATATTGCTGTGTTTTAATATATATCTCTCCTAAACTGGCTCAATCTAGTGACTCATCATGCTTTATAATTTGGCAGACTGTTGCAAAAAAGCATTGGCTGGAATAGATATATCAGCTAAATAATCTGAATTATTTTACTTCAGTCATAATTATAGAGCATTATATTCTTTAATTCTCCCAGTTGGTACCTATATTAGTTAGGATAGAGTGCACTTAGATTGTAGCATCTATCATCTAAAATAAGGGAGAGGCATTATAGTATTTACATCTGCACAAAATCTGAACTCTAGAAAGAAATTTCTTTTCAGTTCTTTGATCTTTGAACACAGTTGATATAGCGGAAATGGCAGAGGTTGATTGAACACTTTAATATTATTTGATAAGATGCTCTGGCTTGTATATAACGACATACTTTACTCAGACTTCTTGGCTGTACTCTAAAATAAGATATGGATTATTCTCTTAAATATTACTAGCTCTCCTTTCAAGATCAATGTTAACATTTTCATGTCTTCCTTTAACTTGAAAAGTTCTGGAATTTATGCTTATGAGAGCCCTAAGAGCTGAGATAATTGTTTTCCAAGGTTTGAATCCAGGATTGCTAACTGTTCAGCAGGGTGTGAGCAAGAGGGAACATGACATAAGAGGGTTATTTCCACATCAGCCAATTTTCACAGGATAACTGTGTGAATAAAGGCCAGGTAAGAAAGGAAAGGGGGAGATTCATTTCCAATATTGTTTATAATTTTATTTTTATAGTACTGAAGAGAAAATGATAGATTTGCTTCTCAAATGGAAGGGAGGCAGTGAGGAAGTAGATCAGGAAGATTGTTGGTCACCTTTAATATTTTTTAATGAACATAGCTGTTACTGGAGAGTTATCAACATCCAGATGGGGAAAGAGGTGAGGGCATCGTTTTCAGTTGCGTTACGAAAAAAATATTCTTGGTGGATTCTTATATGCCTCAACTTGGTTAAGACTCTTGTTCTACTATGAGAGTCAAGGGCAATATACAATTTTATTTCATCTTTAATAGGCTAGATATGATATTAATATTTATGAATGGTATTATGCAAAATAAATGTATTTACAAGTAAACAGATCTTGATATAAATCCTTGTTAAAGAAATGCAAGTAGAATGATATTGAGCAAAGTAATCTTTCTGAACCTCATATAAAATTTTTTGTACTGCTTACCACATGAAATTATATTATTTAGCATATGTAATATATATTGGAAATTACGTTTTATATATATGGTATTCATCACAGAGTAGGAGCATAATATTGTACCATAGAGAATTTAATCAAAATAGTTTGTTAGTTATTAGATTACTTCTAATAATCTATATATATGTGTGTGTGTGTTTGATATCTACAGATTACTTGCAGTATTAATTATGCTTCTCAAACTATTTCTGGAATTTTAAAATTGTTGGTGTCAAAGGCATGGTCACTATCTTCTACGTTGAGAGAGAATAAGGAGTTGTTCATTATTACTTAGCTATAAAACACATATAATTTTTTTGTAGCCAAGCACATGCTTGGCTACAGCCTAAAGAGAAAGCAGCATTGGGGGAAAAACTTACTCTTACCGTTCTTGTGGGTTACTCATTCAGCATGAAAGCAAAGCAGTGGGTATCTAATGCTTTTAAACATTGTGCACAATCTTAGTTAGAAATTAGACCACTGTAGTGGGTTTGGTCATCAATTTCTGTACTCTCCCTGCTAACTATAACCTCGTAAGTCCTGAAAGTTGCTGTGTATTAGCAATTTCAAAAATCCCCTTACATGATATAATATAGTGTAATGCTTCATCTGAGTTTTGTAATGACATACCTTACAATGTCTACAGTGAAATAGACTTTGGTAATATGGAAACATGAGCATATTCATCAAATCTAGATACTAAAGAGGAGATGGTTCCTTTTGTTCACATTAACATCCCTTGTCAGAAAATCTACTATACATAAGTGCAAGGATTTTTTTCTTTTAGCAATTGCAAAATCTGAAAAACAAATTGGCACGTGCACACACACTAGAAATACACAATGATTTATTGAATTATTTTTAAAAAGATAGAGTATTTTAAGTATTTAATGATTTTAATATATTTAAGCCAAATTCTATCTAATGCAATTAATAATATTACTGGATGTTGAAAAATATAACTTACTTGATTTTCCTAGTAGAACTTTGGTTGGGCCCTAAGCAAAATCCAGAAATAAGCATACCATTTCCTGTTCTAAAGAATGTTACATCCTATAAGTGGAGAGGTGACATAAATAACTCAAATTCAAGAAAGGGAGTAAAAAAATGTTATGAGAGAACCCAAGCTCTCCTAAAACAGAGTGAAAAACGGTTCCATTTTCAAGTGGTTGTGTCTCCACAGAAGAGATCTATTTGATTTGGTCCTTGTAAAATGATAGTCACAATCCTGATCCCCACACTCTTTTCCTGGGAAACAGCTATTTGGGAAAGTGTCCTATTAAGAGATTTTGATTTGTCCTTCAACGTGATCACTAAGTGTACAGCAGGTTTACTTATGACTCTCTTACTCTGTAAGGAATCTATTTAAATAATTCTCCTCATTTTAATAGAAGGCAGTTTAACAAATATATATATATACACATATATTTATTTATTTAAAAAAACCAGCTAGACATAGAGTATTTCCTTGGAAAATAGTGTAAAAATAAGAAAAATGTTCGTACCATGAAAAACATCACCACCATTTGGTTGAATCTGAGAGATTATTTCACTTAACACGTTAATGTCAACCAAAAGCCTTCTTACTAGGTAGGCAAAAGCATGTCTGCAATCTCTGTTTACTAACATGGAATCTGATCATGGTAAGAAGACATTTTTATGCAAATTACCACTTTCTGTTATTATCAAAGTCATGGATTTGCCGTTTATATCTTTTCCACCTGATTCAAGGAAATGCATGATAATGCATGACAATTACATGATAAATAACCATTTCTTACAGACAACCCACGTTGTTTACCCTATTTGTTGATTAATAGATATTTTGGGTGTCTTGGTATCAATTACTTGCTTCAGAACTTTCGCATTGCATGCTCTTACCAGATGGAGTGCCCTCCTGCCCCCATATAGCCGCATCACTTGCTTCTTCACCTTCTTCCAGTCTTTGCTTCAAGGTCACCTTCTTCAAGTGGCTTAGCCTGACCACTCTTTTTAAAAGCATTTCTCTTTTACTGAAATAGATCTTATTTTTCCCCTGTATTTCTCTCCATAACACGTACTGCCTTCTAACTTATTAGATGAACCGTTAAAAATTTTGTTGTCACCACTGGAACAAAAGGTCCAGTAAAAAGAAGTTCTATTTGCTCACAGAAACACCCACAGATGAAGAGGCATTTAATAAGTATGTTTTAACCGGCTGAATGAAATGCATAACTTTTACGCATAATGAGATGTGCAAATTGTAACTTTGTGCAGCAAATTGTTTCACTAAAGCCTTATATTCCAATACTCACATAGCAATCAGAGTATGTATCAGAGTTTTTTATCCATTAGTAACATTTTCTGGCTTTATTAACAAATTTGATCTGAGTAACCCATCTCTGTTTCCTGATAGCCAAGTAGGGACACTGACCAGGGCTCCAATGACGAAGGCCCAGAAAGGCCTACCACCCACAGAGTTTGGGGGTCTACACAAAAATCTATGGGGTGGAAAGACAGGTTAACGTATGCTGAAACCAAGTGATTCTATGTCCCGATAGACTGACAGTCTCTAGCTATCGGAAAACAAGCTGGTCGATTTCTTTTGCGGTTCACATTGGTTACATTAGTAAGGGGTAAGAAGCAGAAGTATACTGTGATGGCAGACTCTCACGACTCGTGTTCTGCTCATACTGTGAATACATTAACTCTTTCAAGTCAATCAAACAACATGTCCAATAGTCAAGCAAGTATTGCCCTTATATCCTAAAAGGATAATGCATAATCCAAAGCAGTTTATTTTTTGCAGAAAGTATACAGATAAAAGAATAAGTAGAAGTTAGATAAAGCCTCTCAGATACAACTGAAATGAACTAAAGAAGAAGTTAAGTGGGAACCTTTTCATGGCTGTTATTTCAAAAATTGGCAGAGAATACACAATTTTTTAGAAAAGTGAACAAGTCAAATGACAGTAGATTTCATCATTGTGATGGCTTTTTGGCTGTATCTCTTCCCTCTTGTTTCCCCTGTATCTATCGTATTTTCTTTTTGTTTTATCCATTCCTTCAATCACTTTATTCAGTAACTTCCGCTCAGAGGAAATTGCCTTTTTACAACGTTTTGATGGTGCTTCATTCTGCAAATGGCGTCAACAAAACTGATAAATAGCTCTTAAGAAACATATTTAGCAGTTCAGCATATCTCTACTTCATTTACGGATGCTTCCATTTCAATTCTACCGTTTCTTACAAAAATATATTTGAGAATACAATAATTACTGAAAGCAAGTATCAGAATTACTGCGTCGATGGCTCCCATCTCAAAAGCTCACAAGTCTAGTGAACGATGCTGTTTACCCGAATAACTAGATTCAATGTACCTTGTGCTCCAGAGAGTTATGTACGCAAAACTCACTTTGGAAAACTTGGCACTTCATAAATATACAACACTAGGTATTCTTCCAATATTTTAGAAGAAATTCATATCTCCTGTATTTACCATTAGCAAACAACAAAAGCAAAAATTTCCAGTAGAAAAGGAGAAACTGTATTATATAGTGTACATATACTATATATGTATACTATATACTATATACTAAATATACAGTCTTATAACTGCCTCAAGCCCCTCAATTTCTCCCTCTGATCAGAATCAGACATGAATAATTGAAACTTACTTTCCTGGGTTATTATCCCTCTCTGGATTTCACCTTTTCCCCTTAATTAATCAAACCATTCAATTGTTCCTAACTTCTGGTCTCTTTTGCACATCCGTGCCTGTTGTCACTTACCCAGCCAATTCCTTCTCTGAATCAATCCTATCTTAGACTTTTTGTGTTCCTAGAACTAATCTTGTGTATGTTTACAGACAAATACAAAAAATGATAACAATTAGCAATGCCATTTTAGGTAACAGATTTTAATTTGTAAAAATTTTACTTAGAGTTTAAGTATTTTATTCTATACTGGTAATCTTCCTTTTGTCCCCAACCAAAGCGCCCTAACTAATAAGAGAATTCTAAAATCTCTTCCTAGATGACACTCTTCCTCATTTCTAGCAAATATATTTGCTTTCTAGTTTCCAGAATAAGTGGAAGACATCAAAATTAAACCTTGAATGATTGTGAGAGACATACTCTTCTGCATATTTTATTCTGTGAAAGGGACTAAAAATGAGTCCTTGTTCTTGGATTACGATTTTGTGCTATTTTTGTCTTCTTTGAGTCTTGCTTTGTGATATCCATCATGACATTAGAACAAATAGGAAGGGCTCACAAATCCACAATAAATGGTTATATTCTTTCTAGTCTTCTTTTTACCCTCCAAAAAGAATCTTCTTATAGGTGAGATAGAAAAGGAAAAGAAAGATGTGATAACTTATATTTCTGACTTCTATTATACCATTGTGTCACTACCAAAAGATCTGCTTACTAATATACAGAAAGTTATTTAATTTAATTTTTGTTTAAAATATCAACATATACCTATAAAATCATTTCTCATGTAAGGCTCAACATATACACAATGATCACTTAACAGAGCACTTTGAAAAAATCTATGTCGAAATCTGAAGGCTAATATTGAAAGTTTATGCAGACATAAGTCACTCTTGGTATATAGATACCTAAAGCCTTTTCTCTAATATTTAATAAAATGAACCTAAGCATTCATGTTCCTAATGTTTTCTGCTCTGTCAAGCAATTAAAATTTGCCAAAAAGATGTTATTATCTATATCTGAATAGAAGTCTAGACTGCTGATATTGTATGCTGTTCAAGGCTAGACGTTTACATTTAAGATTATTGATCTTGCATTTATTTCTACTAAAATTAGGACTTGCTATCAAACAGTTTTATTACTATCATAAATTAAATGATCATAAAACTGTACAGGATCTGTGGTTACGGGAATACTTGAATGACCAAATCATGTTGGAGTGTTCTGGTTTTCTTAAGCTTTTACAAAAGAGGACTGCATACTAATTTCAGTTAGTAAAATTGTGTTGCAAACATGAAGAACTAATATCTACCCCATCTATCACAAAATGTTCACCTTTGAACATCATTTAATTTAAAAATGTCCATGGGTATAAGTTGTACAACATGTTACAGTATGTTATATAGGAATTAAAATGACCTTTACTCAGAGTTGGCAACACTTTAATTGATGCCAGGAATGGGAAAAGGAACACTATAAAAAGTCATAGTCATTAATGAATTAAAAACTTAAACGTAAGATCTGAAATCATAAAACTCCTAGAAGATAACCCCGGGAAAAACTTCTGGAAATTGGCTAGCAATGATTTCTTAGACATAATACCAAAAATACAAGCAAAAAAAAGCAAAAATAGATAAGCAGGATTTCATTGAATTAAAATCTTGTTCACAGCAAAGGAAAAAATCAACAAAATGAAAAGGCAGCCTACGAAATGGGAAAAAATGTTTGCGAACCCTATATCCAATAAAAGGTTAATACACACAATATATAAAGAACTCTTACAACTCAATAGCAAAAAAAAAATGGCCCAATTAAAAAATAGGCAAAGGAAATGAATAAACATTTCTCCCAAGAAGGCATGCAAATAACCAACACCTGCGAAAAGATGCTCAACATCACTAATCATCAGGGAAATGCAAGTCACAACTACAATGAGGTATCATCTCATACCTGTGAGAATGACTTTTATCAAAAATTGAAAGATAGCAAATGTTGAGGATGTGGGGAAAAGGGAACACTTGTACACTGTCGGAAGGAATGTAAATTGGTACAGTCATTATGGAAACAGTATAGAAATTACTAAAAGAAATTAAAAATAGAGCAACCATATGATCCAGCAATCCCACTTCTGGGATTGAAAGGAATTAAAGTCAGGATCTCAAAGAGATATCTACACTTTCACGTCACTGAAAAGTCTTTTACGATAGCCAAGTCGTGGATGCAACCTAAGTGTTTATGAATGGATAAAGAAAATGTCATGTGTACATAAAACAGAATATTATTCAGCTTTAAAAAAGAAGGAAATCCTGCCATTTATGACAATATGGATGAACCTGGAGAAGACTGTGCTAAGTGAAGTAAGTCAGACACAGAAGGATAGATACTGCATGATACCACTCACATAAGGAATTTAAAATGGTCAAATTCTTGGAAGCAGAGAACAGAATGGTGTTTATGAGGGCCTGGGGAGGGGGAGAGGGAAAGGTATTAGTCAAAGGGTACAAAGTTTTGGTTACACAAGATGAGTAAACCCTAGGTTTACTCTACAGCATAGTGACTATAGTTAACAATAATGTACTATATTCTTAAAATGTTTCTGAAAGGATAGATCTTATGTTAAGAGTTCCTGTCATAAATAATAACAATAATAATAAAATAGGACGGGAGGAAACTTTCTGGAAGTGGTAGGCTTGTGGCATAGATTGTGGTGATGATTTCATGGGTGTATACTAATCTTCAAATTACATCAACTTATATAAATTAATTATGCATAGTTTTTTGTATTCAAAAAATAAATAAATAAAAATTATAGTCATTATAAATTAAACCTGTATTGTTGTATTAATAGAAAACTTTATTAATGACAAAATACTAGAGGATTGTCATTGCACAGCAAAATAAACATTCAATAAATTGAAAACACAACCTACAAAATAGGAGAAAATGTGGCAAACTATATATCTGATAAAAGGTTAATATCCAAAATATATAAAAAATTCATACAACTAAATAGCAAAGAGTAAATAATTCAAGTAAAAATGGGCAAATGATCTGAATAGACATTTTTCCAGTGAAGACATACAAATGGCCAATAAGTACATGAAAATGTGCATAACTAACAATAAACTATCTGACAGGGAAATTAAGAAAACAATCTCATAGGGCTGGCCCAGTGACTTAGTGATTAAGTTCACATGCTCCAATTTAGTGGCCCAGGGTTCGTGGGTTTGGATCCCAGGTGTGGACCTACACACTGCTCATCAAATGATGCTGTGGAAGCATCCCACATACAAAATAGAGGAAGATTGGCACAGATTTTATCTCAGGGCCAATCTTCCTCACCAAAAAAAAAAAAGAAAAAGAAAAAGAAAAAAGAAAAAAAGAAAATCTCATTCATATTAGCAGTAAAGAGAAGAAAGTACTTAGGAATACTTAGGAATTAACCTAGCCAGACAGGTGAAAGACTCGGGCACTAAAACTATAAAATACTGGTGAAGGAAACTTCAAAAAGACAAAACAAAAATGAGAAGACATCATATGATCATGCTTTGGAAGAATTAAATTATCAAAATAGCAATACTACTAAAAGTATGTTACAGATTCAGTGGAATCCCTATCGAAATCCAAATGATATTTCTTCCAGAAATAGAAGAAAATCCTAAAATTCATTTAGAACCCCAAAAACCCTGAATAACCAAAGTACTCCTATGAAGAAGAATGAAGCTGGAGGTATCACACTTCCTCATTTCAAATTATATTACAAAACTAGAGTAATCAAAACAGTATAGTACTGACATAAAAAAGAGGTATAGACCAATGTAACAGAATAAAGAACCCGGAAATAAACCCACACATTTCTGGTCAGCTGATTGTCGACAAGAGTGCCAAAAACACACAATGGGGAAAGGATAGTCTCTTTAACAAATGATGCTGGAAAAGCTGGATATCTACCTGCAAAAGAAGGAAACTGAACCACTATCTCACACCACACACTGAAATCAACTCGAAATGTGTTAAAGACTTAGAGACCTGAAACTGTAAAATCTCCCAGAAGGAAACATAGGGAAAATCTTCTTGACATTGATCTTGGCAATAAGTTTGGAGATGATACCCAAAACGCAGGCAACAAAAGCAAAAATACACAAATGAGTTTGCTTCAAACTAAAGAGCCACTGCCCAGCAAAGGAAACAATCAACAAAATTAAAAGGCAAACTACGAAATGGGAAAAAATATTTGCAAATCACATATCTGATAGGGATTAACATCCAAAATATATACGAGATTCATACAATTCAATTCCAAAATACGAATAACATAGTTAAAAAATGGGAAAAGGATACTAAATACAAACTTCTCAGAGAGAGAAATCCAATTGACAAATGTATGAAAATGTGCTCCAATCTCTAATCATCAGAGAAATACAAATCAAAACCACAATGAGATGTCATGTCATACTTGTTAGAATGGCTGCTACCAAAAAGACAATAGATAACAAGTGTTGGTGAGAATGTAGAGAAAAGGAATCCTTCTAGACTTCTGGTGGGAAGGTAAATCAGCACCGCCATTAGAGAAAACTATACGGCGGTTCCTCAAATAATTAAAAATTGAACTAACATATGATCCAGCAATCCCATTTCTGGGTGTATATCCGAAGGATCTGAAATCAGGATTTTGAAGATATATATGCTCTTCCATATTCACTGTAGTATTATTCATCCGATAGCTAAGATATGGAAACAAACTAGTTGTCTATTGGCAGTTGAAGGGATAAAGAAAATGCAATATATATAGCACACACAATGGATTATTATTCATACGTAGAAAAGGAAATCCTGCCGTTCTGAGAAAACATGGATGGAACTGAAGGACATTATGTTAAGCAAAATAAGCAAGTCACAGAAGAGACGTACTGCCTGATCTCACTTACGCCTGGAATCTAAAATAGTCAGGAGTGTAGAGTGGAGCAAAGCCGGGTGAAGGGGAAATGGGGTGATGTTGGTTAAAGGGTACAAAGTTTCAGTTACACAAGATGAATAAGATCTAGAGATGTAAAGACAGCATGGTGAAGATAATTAACAATGCCATAGTGTATACTTGAAAATAAGAAGAGGGTAGATCTTAAATCTTCTCAACACACACACACACGCACACAAATTGGGAACTATGTAGAAGTAATGGATATGTTAATTAGCTTGATTGTGGTGATCTTTCCCAATGCATACATAGGTCAAATCATCAAGTTATACCCTTTAAATTTATACAATTTTACATGACAAAGATATTTTAGTGAAGCTGTTAAAAAATGCCCCAGGGCTCATTCCTTGAACAATTTCTTCATCTACCCTGACACTGTAGGTGATTTCATTCAATCTCATGACTGAAAACACCACCTTATTTTGATGATTCTTAAAGTATGTATCCAGCCTGGAATGCTCCCCTGAATCTAGGCTCATTTTCCCAACTGTGTACTCAACCAGTCTGCCTTAATGATTAAAGGGCAGCTCCCAACTGATACGTTCAAATATAAAGTCCTAACATCCTCCTCTTACCTTTGTCAGAAAGGAAACATACAAACAAGTAAAACGAAAACAATCATATAATTTCTCCCGCAGGCTTCCTGATTGAGGTCAATGAGAACTCGATTCTGGCACATGCTCACACTTTAACCCTTAATATGGGCCTTAAACTTATGTAATACTATAATCTACGGCCATTTTCCTTGACCATGTCATTATGTCCTTAAATTTTATCAACTGCCTCCTAAATTGTCTCTCTTGCTTCTTCTCTGCTCCTTTGCTATAATACAAATCTTACCTTGTCACTCACATGGTTATAACTTTCCAGTGCACTCAATCAAAGCCTTTAGTATGACATAAAGACTCTCTGAGATCCGCCGCTCCTCTTATCTTTCTGACATCATTTCTCACTTCTTGTCATGTTGCTTTTTCATTCTGAAAAGAATATCTAGGAAATGACATTTCTTCTTTCTATATTATTTTAATGGGAAAAAGGTGACATCTTTTGATTGCATATTATTTTTATTAGATGAATGGGCTTCCTGTTAGGACAAGCATGAGCAATAATAACAAGCGTATATTCAGGTGATCTCACCCATGGAAGATCATGAATCAGGAAAGAGCATGAATCAAGAAGATCTATTAAGGCTTGCATGTGAACAGTGTAAGAAATATGAAATCGATCTAGAAAATTGGAAAAATAAAAATCATCATTCATGGCGAAGTACTTTGCTCATTCAATTCACTGTTCATGTTGGTTGATTTTTTTCTATAAATGATGTTGATTTAAGTGCTCAAGTGACATCTTTCATTCAGGGTGGCAGACGTAAAATAAACTTTACTGCATAGTCATAAACTATAGCATGTGACCACCAGGAATGTGTTTATTTTATTGCACATAGAATTTACTATGGTGGAGAGTAAAATTATCATATAAATTTTCTTCCGACCACAATGCATAGACAGAATATAGTTTTTGTCAGAGATTCTAACTCAAAACTTGTCAATAATACAGAGATAGAAGAAGTTATAAAGCATGCAAAGTCTGTTTCAGAACTTTCTATCTCTCCAAGTGACATCCAATATGATGGATTTCTTTTTAACATCATTGACCTGATCCACTAAAATAGCTGTAATAATTTATGGTTTGGCCATAAAATATGCAATATTTACATGCTTTGATAAAACCTAATTGCTGCATTCAATCAAATAGAATATTAATATATAATCACGTCCAGCACTATACTAGCGATTTTGTGAGAATTTTACACGTGTACAGTTTTTCTGCTTCGGAGCTTCTAGTTACAGCAATAGTAACTAACACAAATGAACAAGAATAAATTAAGTAAAGGAAATAATAATAAAAAAACCCGGAAGTTTTAAACTATTAATGGAAAGTAAGACATTGATTTTTATTTATAAGTGATTTGTAAAGACAAGTCAAAACAAATTTGGAGGCTTGATGATCTTTTGCTAGAAGAAATCTGTTTCTAAATTGAATGGTTAGGGGTAAATGATAAATATTTATATTAGATTAACCTAGGAAAATTTTCTTAAAGAATTAGACTTCCAGAACTCTCAATTATAGTGGGAGAAAAGTGTAATGTATTAAGTATTAAACATCAGTACTAAATACACACAACCAACAGCTGATTCCGAGATTTGTAAAGGTGATAAGAAGCTTGTGGGATGTAATGGCACCTGTTGAAGGTCTTGGAAGATAATGGGAGCATTAGGAGTAAGCTGGTTCTACTTGCTTTGAACTCTCACTCGATCACATTTGTTTTATTTTGAGATAAGCATTAAGGTAGCAAACACTTTGCCCTTGGTCCACAGATATTTGTGCACAACCTTATCTTCTAAACTAACCGTTCCCAAAACAACTTGAAAAGTTTACAAAAATACTAATCTATTGTAGGAACATAAAATAGCTTTTAACAATTTAAGAAAATATGTTGCCGAGTCAAACTTATTTCACATAGACCAAAATTATAGATATTAATTGAGGCCAGTGATTTAATTAAATTCTGATTGTTAGTTGCAGCCAAATAAGAAGGACAGATATACTAAGATGCAAAGTTATAAAAATAAAGGCATAAGCATTTTTGTATTTTATGTGATGTTCAAGCAAAAGCTTAAAAACAATTTATGTAGGCAATTTTAACAATCTTATCTGGTGGATGTTACCTTTAATATTTTCCCTTTAATGTTACCTTTTAATATTTTCCACAGCTAAATTAATAAATATATTCACCCAAGTTTTGTCTAGTAGTTTTGTCACTGAGAGTCTGAACTTCTGACCACCATTACTATCTTAGTCTGAGGTTGCCAGACTTCTCCATCTGCCATCAAAACTGGACAAGGGAGTACCAAGAAGCACACAGTCTGGAAGCTAAATATAATCTTCCATTCCCTCATTTCATTGCAAGTCCTGATGATCAGAGTCAATGTCCCCCCTCATGATACTGACTCCTCTACTAAGCTGCTGGCTTCTGAGTTCAAGGATCTTTAAGTGCCCCGGTGATGCTCATAGCTTGGGACTCTGTCTTTTCCCCTGGTGGAAATGGTCCTGCTTTAACGGAACAAATCTTAAGAAAGCCTGTCCTGCATATCCACATATGTAAATGCAAAGCTTCTGAGTGTGGCAAATTTTGGAGAGTGATTCAGTGTATTCTGGATTGTAAACATGTTGACTCAAAAAAAATCCTTGCAATTATTTGTAGTATTCATACTTATTGAAAAAATACTTAATAACTGTTATAAAACCATTTTATGTTTCACTTAAATGCACAAAATATTTTCAAAACATTAAATATAGTCATATGTAGATTATCTCCATTCAGATTTTGATTTTTCCAGTTTTATTGAGATATTATTGGCATAAGCACTGTATAAGTTTAAGGTGTATAGCAAAATAATTTGACTTACATATATTGTGAAGTTCACTCCATTAGAGCATACTGGTGGTCTTCTATAGGGTTAAAAAAACCCAACAGAATCATAATAGCTCCATATATAACTACATCACCATATGTTTTTTCTATGACCCACCCTCAACTTTTTATAGAACTACAATGAGAAGCCCTTTGAATCAAGCAGAAAGAAGTGATATCACATTCCATAATGCATTTAGGGTGATAATTGATAGCAGTACATATCTACTATGCACATCTGATTTCCTGGAAATAGGTGGAAGGCAGCCAAAATTACCAGTTTGAGAATAAATTATATCTCATTTCTTAATACCAAATGGAGCCGATATGCTGCAGCCCTGCAGATAATGTTTGCCTCAGCAATTGTGCAATAACGTTTTACCTGAAATATAGAAACTGTCACTGAGTGCCATTAAAAAAAATCAGAGATGAGTCACAAATACCATCCTTCTTGATAGACATCAGATCTTCTACTACATGAATATTACCATTCTTCTCAGCAGCGTTCAGGTTACCATTCACTTCTCTTTCACTACCCACAATTTTATATCTCCGTAATAATCCTATGGAATTATATACTATGCAGTTATATGA
Source organism: Equus asinus (assembly GCF_041296235.1). Lineage (NCBI taxonomy): Eukaryota > Metazoa > Chordata > Mammalia > Perissodactyla > Equidae > Equus > Equus asinus. The sequence continues at coordinate 11,826,888 of NC_091819.1, forward strand.
GTCTGGATTTTCACTTATCATGAGGCTTCTGTTAAGTGTATCAGCACTCATTCCTTTTTATTTTTGTACAGTGTTCCATTGTGTGGACATCCCACATTTTGTTTATCGATTCACCAGTGGATGGATAATTTCGGTTGCTACTATTTCTCAGATATCTATCTAGACATCTTAACAGACTTCTTTAGCAGATAGTCTGGTAATTCTTGCTGATGCATTCTTCTCCTTAGTGCGTATCCACATTTTTACTTAAAAACTTCAGCAATGATGGAAACCTGGACTGCTTATGTCTCCCTGATATCACTAATAACAAGGGGATGAATATCCATGTACAGAGGACCAAGAGAACACGAAGATAACTTTTCTGAGATGTGTATACCTACTCAGGAATAGAAATACTGGGTCACAGATTAAGTGAATGCTTGATTTTCCTGGGTGCTAACATAGTCACTGATATACATATATAGAATAATTCTAATGTAGGACTTTCCTAACAGTTTTTTAAAATGAGCTTCTATTCACCCACTAAAACAGCTAAATTTAAAAAAAAAATCAACAATACTAAAATTGTCAGGTTTTCCAACAATCCAATCAACATTTGACTTATTCAGCTTTATATGTTTTGTCAGATTAGATTGAAATATAAAATTTTATTCTCCTTAATCTTCCCGCATTATTCGCTTGATGAGTTTCGATATTTTGATGTCATTCCCTGATAGGCCTCTGTCTGGAAACTTGGTCTATTGCGTCCTTCGTTTAACTAAATTCTGACTTTGATGCAATCATGTTAATTAATATTTCTTGCAATGGTTTTGGCTTCAACTTGCATTTGAATTGTTTCAATTATATCATCCCATGCCTAGGTTACAAGGATATTTTTCCATATTTCCTTCTACTAGCTTAGGGTTTAATTAAATGTATAATGAAGAGATACATCTCTACTACACATAAGTTTTCTAAATACCTTTCTCACTTGATCATGGGGCCATCTTTACCACATTATCACTTTATCACACATCGCACACATCTTTTTCACACACACATATACATATATGTACTGTATTCATAAACATATATATCATATACATGCATACACATATACATATGTGGTTGTTTATGTATTATGCTTTTATAACTAATAAGGCAAATCATCTCTAATTCTTCATTATTAGTATGCAACTCATACATAGTATACATTGTATAATTAGTATACATCAATATACATTGATGACTTTAACAGACATTAATACATTTGTTGTAAAAATCACTGTATAATATAGTAGACAAATGACAAATAAGTACAAAGTTGAAAATAAAAAAAATTAAATTAATGAAAATAATGTCAATCAGTGATAGAGAGAAATGCTTGGTTACCCTACGTAAACAGAGGGATTTGGGGAACAACATTTTACAATGTTTACAATGAAGATATGATCTAATGGATGTTAAGCCAGATAGATAAAAACAAAACAAACTGCTTGCATGCAAAGTAGGACTAAATGTTTAAATGCTATAGAAAAAAAAAGAAAAGGGAAAAGGAAAAGAGATCAGATCCTGAGGCTAGCAGACAAGGGGGAGGTTTTTCTGTTAAGTAAGTGGGAAGTGATTGAAATAGTTTAAGCATGGAAATAACATGAAATAACTTGTCTGTGTGTGTATATATATTTTCAAAACTGCTTTGCTTTGAGAAACATAAATTGGAAAAGAGAGAGGTGGGGAGAGGGATGTGGAGAAGACTCTCCTATAATAGCCCAATATGTTGACCATCTTGGTTTAGACTAGAATTTTGACAGTGAAGATAAAATAATTAGGGATGAGTGAGAAAGATATATTTTCATATAAAAACTTAAGGAACCAATAAACTATTAGGTGAATGATAATATTGAAGAAGTAATTAAATAAGATTCTGAGACTTCTAGCTTGATCAGCTGGGCAGATAATAGGACCCTTACTATTTTAGAGAAAGACAAGGGAAGGTGTAGATGACACGTGGTTGGGGACAGCAGCTCCTTTTGGACATGTTGAGATGAAGTTGTCACATAGGATGGTTTGAGGAATTAATGGACAGAAAAGATATGGAATTGATGTGAGTAGCTGATACTTTTGAGCAGAATCTGTGTTAATGGGATCATAAAAAGAATGAGCAGTATTGCAGCATAAACCGTGCTCCAGGCTGCTGTCATTTAACCACTGAAGAGCAGGATGTGAAGAAGAGGGTAGTGAAAGAACGAACGCTGGATCCTCCCAGTTCAAAGGTCTTGAACCATTTAAAGAAAATAATGAGACTTTGAACTGAGTTTGAGATTGAATTCGTACCTAGTTGCATTTTTTTTTAATGGAAGGTGACTATATAATGATGGATTCTCCTTGAAATGTCATTGAGGATAGGAAAGAATGATTATATAGCATAACTTTGAAAGCAGTGATTAAAAAAAAAAGAGAACACCTTAGATCGATATTCCAATTATTCAAGATACCTCAACTAACCAGTTAGATGCTTTGCCTTTAAGATGCTGTGTAAGTTTTTTTTTTTTTTTTTCACTAATGACTCTCTGGTGTCGCTTCCTTGTTGATATGGTCTCAGCTCTACTGCCAATAATACTTGTGCACAAAATACTCTCATTTCTTTCATTCTAAACTGAAATTCTTTTAACAGGATCAAAGTTAGCTATTTCTTAAGGAAGTATTAGCCTTATCAAATATTTCTGAGAGAATAACACCCTTGGCTTACATCTAGTTTGTTATATAAATGACCAATAGAAAAACCTTTTTGGTTTAGGGCATACGCCATGAGAAAAAACACCGATTTACCAAATTTGTTGAAATGGAAAGGCAAAATTATAATAGGAGTGAAAATGGGCAAAACAAAAGAAATTGTGAGCATCGGAAACATTTTTTTATTAACAATATTAGTTTTAGCCTAGGTCTGTTGCTGTGACTGCTGCAGTAACATAAATTTTTCAGATTAATCCAGGTACATGGATGAAAAACATTGTCAACAGTGTCTGCCTTAAATAAAAACAGCTACAATATTATAAAAACTACTAGAATAAATCATAATCTATTGATAGCCTTCCTCAAATTCACCTACCCCCCTTTGAAACACGTAGGTCATAGAATTGGGTTGTTATTCTGTACAGGTTTTCTGAAACACTAAACCTTCAGCTATTATTAATTGCATCCCTAAGGTATCAGAAATTTGTTTTCAGTGGCAACATGCAATCTTGTTAGAAAGACTGTTTTATAAAGTTTATTTTTCTATTTTAAGAGTGCTAGTTATTGATCCCATTGCCATAAACATCATGAGTTTAGACTTATTTCTCATTTATCTTCTATAATTTCTCTTTACTATAGAGTAGGGGGGGAGTAATGGAGAACATCTGGAATGCTGGCTTGCAGCAAGAACTGTTAATATTAAGATCAGAGGCACAAATAACTGTACAGCTAAAAATGGTTGATATCTTGCTTAGTCACAATCTTTAAATGTCCTGCTACTTTTTTTTTTTTAAGATTTTATTTTTTTCCTTTTTCTCCCCAAAGACCCCAGGTATATAGTTGTATATTCTTCGTTGTGGGTCCTTCTAGTTGTGGCATGTGGTACGCTGCCTCAGCGTGGTTTGGTGAGCAGTGCCACATCCCTGCCCAGGATTCGAACCAACAAAACACTGGGCCGCCTGCAGTGGAATGAGCGAACTTAGCCACTCGGCCATGGGGCCAGCCCCTGCTACTTCTTTTTAAATCTGTTAAATGTAATTATTTATTTTCACCTATCAGTTTTTAGCAGTAATAATACCACATGTGAATTTCCATAACACAAATATTTAGAAGAAATGCACATGATAAGTAGCAACATCTTGCTTCTAAAAAAATCAATGGTGTGTTATTTTACAGAACAAATAAAAAGTCATGTTTCCAGTATTATAAAAAGCCAGAAAACTACCACCATTTCAGTTCATTGTTGAATCTATATTAGGTTAGCAAGGCTCAAATATTTCCCTTATTGTAAATTTTTGTCATTTTTTATTTCCCAAAGGATTTGTAGCTATATTAGCAATGCATTTACTTAACGGATTTTTTCTATAATTGACGGCAATAGCTAAAATCGAGAAATGCACTTTTCTTTTCTGTAGTTTCTAAACATATTCTCTTGAGTTTAAAGACATATAAACCATTATAAAATTGATACACCTTGATTTGCAATTGCAAATTATAGGACATAATTGCATACTGTTAATGCTAGCTGTATCTTTGATGACTATGAAAAATCATGTATGTATTTGTTTTGCTTTATGAAATACTGTTGGAAAACTGTTTGACAGTGGGAATTTCAAAACAAAAAAATAATTACAAGGTAAAACAGAAAGGAGACTAATTGATCGAATATATTATATGAGGTCAAAATGATTTAAAGTAAGATCTGCATTTTCAACTCCAGGCTTTCAAAGGTTTGTAGATTTTTCTAATCAACTTTTTAACTTTCTCTTTTTATCTACACATGATAAAAATTTAAGACTAGTGTGTTCTCTTTGAAGGAAACAAATTCCTTTCCTTGATTCAGTCTTGTCTTTGGTGAAGAAAGTAAAAAAATAAACACTGTTTTCATACGTATTATTTTATTTAATTTAACATCCTTGGCATACTGTAATGGTTATTTATTTCCATTTTAACTACAGAATAATAAGTTAAATTCTCTACAAATATTTTGGAAAATTATTCTCTTCTGTAATGCAATGTATTGTAGTGAAATGAATATTAGAATGTTGTCTTTGGAATCAGACAAAATATGAATTGAATTCCAGCACTCCTACTTTATAAATGTATGATACTAGGAAATACTAATAATGCCTCAAAACAGATTTTTAACTTAAATGGATATGTTTTCACCAATATAGGAACACAGCAAATCTACATATATTAATAATATAAAATACAATTCATGACTGACTGATCAACTTATAAATTAAAACATTTATTAGGATGGAGGAAGGAGACTAACAAGCTGATGTTGACTATACTATGATCTACACCAGGGGTTAACAAACTATTTTCCATTAAGATGCTAGTTTTTGCATAGTAAATATGTTGCACTTTATGGGCTACATGGTTTCTGCTGCAAATACTCAACTCTGTTGTTGTCCTGGGACAGCAGCCACAGACAATGCATAAATCACTGCATATGACTGTGCTCCAATAAAACTTTATTTACAAAACAGATGGCAGGCTGGATTTGGTCCATGGGCTACAGTTTTCTCAACACTGATGTCCACATTAAACTGATTATTTCATTTTTATATTTTTGCAAGAATACTTATTTTCCTATCACACATAATTTTAACAAGCCTGAAGCTTAGAGACAATGATTAATAAAACTCAATTAAGTAATGGCATAATAGTAACTTATTTATCAATAACTTACCAAGTACCAGCCATTTTGATCCAAACGCCATAAACACTGTGGGTATACTTACCACATACGCATGCAATAGATACTATTATCATCTCTGCTTTACAGATGAGAAAATCGAGATAGAAAGTGCCAATACTGCCTTAGGGTCACATATAACATGCAAAAATACATTTACTAAGGGATATATGGACTTCTTTGTCACTTATAGATGTGTTCAGTGCTGACACAGCATACGTTATAATCTTAAGCATTTGCTTCAAGACTAACACTGTTGAGGTTTTAATGTAAAGCTTCTCCACATTTTTTACTCTATGTCATTAAAACAAACAAATAAACAAAAGGCAACTGTGTCTGAAGGCCGTGAAGATTTGTGATTTGAGCTGATACTCTCATCTGGGATGGTTATCACTGTGAAATACAGTGGAAAATTTTTTTCGAATATCCTCCAAAGCAATCTTATATAGAAAAAAACTGGTCGTTTTCATTATTATTTTTCAAGTTGGCTTTTCTTTCACTGCAAATTCAGAGCATGTTTCAATTCAAATTAATTGAAATCAGTTCAATTCCAGTTTCTTTCATAGCCATGAGTTTGGATGTTCTATGGACCCATTAAAAAAAGATAAAATCTCTACATTTAAATAAATCAAAATCTTGTGAAATATGAAGGATACGTACATATGAAACATCAAAATGTATACATAAATTTAAATGGTGAAAATTATGTGATTATATCTGGGTTTTACGTCATGACCTCTATGGTAATGTGAAGAACATATTAGAAGATAGAGATGCTGGTGGTACAAGCAACAGGTAGAAAGCTATTGCAAGACAAAGGAAAATTGATGTGTGCGTGTGTGTGTGTGTGTGTGTGAAATAGAATAGTAATATTTAAAATGACAAAGAAATAGTGTAACAAAATAGCTATCTTAGATAGCATTGACTATTGTTAGGGTCTGTTCTTAATGTTCAAATCAATTAATCCCTACAATAATTCTAGAAGTAGATACTGGTGCATTTTATAGGTAAGGGCACTGAAGAAGGGAGCTTAAATAATTTCCCAAGTATATGGTACTAGAAATAAGCTGAGTCAAAAACCCAACCATTGACATTATCATTCTAGAATCCATGCTTTTTAGGAAATTGAAACTTGAATGATTAATGGTTCCATTAAGCAAACATTTACTCAGTGTCAAATGTAGTCAAAACATTGAAGTAGATGCTGAGACATGAAGTCAAACATGATGTTGTTCTTAACATCAGTGGCCTATATAATGGAAGACAATGATATGTACTATAAATCTATAATTATAGTGAGATGTGATGCCTACATAGACATGTACTAGGTGCTAGAGGAACCTAGAAAGACTCAAACCGTATGAAGTAAATGATGGAAAAAAATGGATGCTCAAGTCTAATCATTTAGGACCACTACACATAGATGATACATAGCCAATTCTTTACAAATAGATTCTACGAATATTATCTTCATCCACACCTATGACCATATTCTTTTATTGACTTTTGCCTTGCATTCTCTATTCTATACATTGCATTCTGTCTTATATTCCTATTACCCACCACTCTTGGCTGGGACTTTATTACTGAACTTGCCATGATGCTTTTTAAATACTGGCCTCCAGATCTTCTATACTAGACTATTAAATCTTTTAGGACAGGGAATATGCCTTCTTCACCTTTCTGTCATACCATCAAGAGTAGTGCCTGGCCTTATAGGTGTTTACGAAATATTGAATACAGGAATATCGGCAAAAATGAAGGACTAAATGGACAAATCAATGGACTATTCTGTCTAAACATTATATAGAAAAAAAATATACTGGCATGTGTAGCAAGAATTAGTTAGAAGAGTTTAAATGTTTATTTTAAATTTGAGGATATAAGAATCAACTGGTATATTGTGCATACGTAGCCATACATATTGTGCGTTTATATATGTGTGTTGTGTATCCATATATGTGTGTGTATAATATATTATAGACTATAATAATATACCATAATTATGCATTAATATATAATATATTGATAATATTAATATATGATACACTAATATTATTATATTGATAATATATAATGTATTATATAATATAACAGCGAACAATACTAGAGTGTTTATAGTTATAAATGATCAATGCAAAAATAGCAGGGAAATTTTGGTGGGTGAGAGGATTGAAAGAGGAAGTCTATTATGAAATTTCTAACTTTATTATCTTGATTGAGTTGGAGATTATACAATCACAGAAACTAGTGTGAAGGACAGAAACAGCAGGAATTTGAGAAGAGAAAAAGGGAGCTGCTATAAGAGAGCCTAAAAGACAGAAGTTCATGAATAACTCGGGGATTTGAGAGATGCAGAAGTTTGGAGAAATGGCAAGATCCAAGGCACGATGCCTGAAGGGTGCCGTCAAGTTATTGCGGAGTTTAAGGATTTTGTGGCACCATAGATTAAAGGAAATAGATAATCAACAGGGAGATATTTATGTCACATTACGAAACATACTAGAATTGAAAACCGAACAAGAAAACATAAGCAGCATGCCTTTCGGCATCAGTCTTAGCCACACATTTTCAAGTACCATGTCTGACCAGGCAAGGGAAACAATAGGAAAAATAACCAAATGGGACTACATCAAACTAAAAAGCTTCTGCACACCAAAGGAAAGCATTAACAAAATGAAAAGACCACCTAATAATTGGGAGAAGATATTTGAAAACCATATATCTGATAAGGGCTTAATATCCAAAATATATAAAGAACTCATACATCTCAATAACAAAAAAACTAACGACCCAATTAAAAAATGGGCAAAAGATCTGAACATCCATTTCTCCAAAGCACATATACAGATGGCCAATAGGCACGTGAAAAGATGTTCAAGATCATCACTTATTAGGGAAACGCAAAACAAAACTACGATGAGCTATCACCTCATGCCTGTCAGAATGGCTATAATAAACAAGACAAGAAATAGCAAGTGTTGGAGAGGATGTGGAGAAAAGGGAACTGTCATATACTGCTGGTGGGAATGCAAACTGGTGCAGCCACTATGGAAAATATTATAGAGATTCCTCAAAAAATTTAGAATAGAACACACGATCCAGCTATTCCACTGTGGAGTATTTTTCCAAAGAACATGAATGCATAAAGATATATGCACCCCTATGTGTATTGCAGCATTATTCACAATAACCAAGACTTGGAAGCAACCTAGGTGCCCATCAAGGGACGGATGGATGAAGAAGTGGTGGCATATATACACAAGGGATTACTACTCAGCCATAAGAAAGGTTGAAATCTTTCCATTTGTGACAACAATGACTGGACCTTGAGGGTATTATGCTCAGAAAAATAAGTCAGAGGGAGAAAGTCAAATACCGTATGATCTTACTCATAAATAGAAGATAAAAAGAACAACAACCAAACACATAGAGACAGAGATTGGATTGGTGCTTCAGAGGGGAAGTGAGGCAGGGGGGAGGGCAAAAGGGGTGATTAAGCACGTGTGTGGTGATGGACTGTAATTAGTCTTTGGGTGGTAAACATGATGTAATGGACACAGAAATCGAAATATAATGGTACACACCTGAAATTTATATAATGCTATAAACCAATGTTACCGCAGTAAAACAAAAAACCCAACAAACTACTGTTTAAAAAAAAATGAACAAGAAGCTTTTGAAGAATTTGAAAAAAACGGAACACTATCATGGAGTTTTTTAGATGACTTACAAGCCAGGCAAGTTGAACAAAATCAGATGTCATGACAAACTCTCAAACAAGTTCTCTTTGGTTTACTATAATCCTCAGGTAGGAAATGAAATTAAACTTTCTCTATAATGGTAATATTTTATTCCCCTTACACTGAAATGAATCTCCTTCCTCTGACAGAGACCTGCCTCTCAAGGGCTCTTAATGTCACTTGTCACTTAACAGAGTCTGTGTTACTGTGTTGGCAGAAAGTCATGTTCAATTTTCACAACCTCTTTATTAATAATCAGTGCTCGTCTCCAGAGACAAATCTTCATACCTCATACCTGCTTAAAAAAAAGCTAATGGCTTTTACACCCATTGCAAAAGCAAGCCATTTATGAGAGAAAACCTATCTGATTGTTTCAGCCAATTTAAATTAAATTGAAATGCCTTTATATGAAACTCTGGCTGAATGTGCTATGAAAGATTAAGATGCTTCAGCATTACGGATAGGGTTAGTTTGAAGAAATGCCAACTTACCCTCTGATTTTCATTCATCGGTTAAATCTCAAAGTTCTTTTTTTGCCTTTTAAACCTGTGATCCATGATTCATAATTCTACGTGGTTTCCCTTATTTTCTTCCTTTTGTTAACATAATTTTACACAAGGTAATATCAACAATAGAACATATAACTGCGATACAATCAGGTCATTAGATGAGAAACTTAGATATGTTTTGCAATGTAAAAAATTCAGAAGATTTTTTGTCATAAAAATATGTTTCCTTATGAGGTACCTATTTAAATAAGAGTATAAAACCACCTCAGTTTCCCTTCAAATATTTTTACTGTATTTTGTTCAATCTGAGGATAATGAAATGCATTTTTTAACATTCTGAAAAGCAGGAGTCATATAAATTTAACCTGAAGAAGGGAGTGAAGACTAATTGTTTCTGTGTGTTTGTTTGTTTTAAAATACTGAAATAATGGGTCATTTATTTGATCATATTAGTTGTCTTTTGGAATAACTCAGAGTCAAGAAAGCATAAATTTGGTGAAGATTACAATAATAATATTAACATCTACAACAATAGCAATATGACACAACACTGACTTATTGAACTAAGTTTCAGGAATTATGCCAAGTACTTTATATGCTCTAAGTCTAACTTAATATTCTCAGCAATCCATCCTCTAGATATTACCCCATCTTACTTCTGAGAAAACTGAGCCTACTGGAGGAGAAGGGACATATCCAAGATTTCACAGGAGAATTAGGAGACCCAGAATCCAAACTCATTTGTCACGCTTACAGTCTTTGGTCTTCAGAATTATGTGAGACTACTTTGGAGTAGAAAGAATAGCAGTGCCGTCTTGTGTTGGAATAGTCACCCATTTAAACTCTGGCTTTTAACTCCTAGTGAATTTGATTATTGTGCAATTTAATCATCAGTTTGGTTTTACAGAGATATTATTTTCTCCTGTAATTCATGCTTCTTGCCATGTCTGTTATCCCTATAATATTTGTGAAATATCTTATATTTTTCAAAGAATGAATTTACTAATTTGCTTGAAACTGTCTTTAAAAAGATAACTTCAATATGGATTCAATAAATGAAATCAAGCGGATGCCTGAGTATAGGTCTTCATTAAAAATAAACATCATATATTCAGTCATAAAAGACATCTTGAGATTATTTATAACATGTGACTAAAAGTTTATGCAAAAAATACTGATTTTTAACCACAAGGAATTGCTTCTTAAAAGGTATGCTGAAAGTGTCATAATGAGCATCGTTTTTATGCAAGCCTGGTGTTATTTATTGTTTCTTTATTTCAAACTTTTAAGACATATTCAGGTTTCTATTTCTTTGTCTTCTTTGTTAGTTTTGTTTTTGGAAGGGAAAAAAGACAATTGAGTCTGTGTAGGAATGTGTTTTTAAATCTTTCTCAACATTATTAAGAGCTTTAAAAAATTGTCAGTGATTTCTCTTTTCATTAAGTAGTTATAATGATTAAAAAACGGAGAAAATTTCAAACTAAACAACTCCTTGTCACACCATTTTTATTATAGTTTAGTTTAGTTTTAGTTTTCAGGAAGGCTGGCAACTAAATCTTTGGAAATAACTTTTTCAATTTCATTCAAACTTACATATGTTTACTTACTTTTAAAAATGCATTGGTTTTCCATCGCTAACAAATTACTACAAATTTAGCAGCTTAACATAGCACCTCTTTATTGTCTTACATTTTCTGTGGTCAGAAGTCTAACCGCTTTACACGGTCCTCTGCTTAGCTTCTCATAAGGTTGCCATGGATGCATCCATGAGGCTGTGCTCCCATCTGAAGCTCTCCTAGGAAAGAATCCGCTTTGAAGCTCCCTCAGGTTGTCGGCAGAATTCATTTTCTTGCAGCTGAGTGGCTGAGAGGCCCAGCCTTTTGCAGGCTGGAATCTAAAAGGCCTCTCTCCGAAATTAGAGGCTGCCTACTGTTCCTCTCCTTATGGGCTTTCCCAACACAGAAACCTACTTTATCCCGTCGGTAAGGAGAGCCGCTAGAGCAAGTCTGCCAGTAAGATGGAGTCTGAACTAATATAACATAATACCCAAAGTGACAGCCCATCATCTTTGCCATATTGTATTGGTTAGAAGCAAGTCACAGGTCCCGCCCATCCAAAGGTGTGAACACTGGGAAGCAGGGATCATGGGCGGCTGCCTTAGAGGCTCTGTCCATTAGACTAAACATAAACAGAACTTCTGAAGGTGCCTTTGAATAAAAGCTCTTAGAAAGTTAATAAACAATGATAATTTGTTTAATTCCCAGCATGCAGAAATGGTCCTAACTGATATCAAATTAGATGGGATGTGCTTTATTTTAAAATACTAGCCTTGACCATTTCAACATTTAACCACATTCTATGTAAGCTTATCTATTATACACACAACACTAAAGTAGCACACTTTGGTTGCTTGACGTGTAAAATTGTAGAATTTTAAAACTTTATACTTACTTGTGGTTTGAGAACACGTGCCAAATAAAATCCCCAGGAGTGACAATTTGTAAGTGAATATATCAAAGACTCAGTGACTGACTGACTGAATGAAAACATTGATTAAAAACAATGATCTTAGGGCACACATGCACACACACACTCCTCCCTACTATACACACGACTTAACACAGACAACTTGTGGGTTTTATAATTATTAACACAGGTACTACAAAAAGCTCTGGGTTGGATTTCTTAATACTTCAAGATCTGTTCAATTTTGATTACTCGTTACCCTTGCAGGCTAAGGGGGAAACAGCCAAAGATTTTTATCTAAAATATTACATTAGAATGTGATTAGGAGGCGGAAAAAAACTTAAAAGAAAAAAATACCTGACAAAATATAAGGACACGCAACACTTCCTGAAGATTTGTCATGATGGAAAGATAAAAGAGCCAGAGCCCATCTTATTTTGCTATATTGCTACCCCTGAGGGAAGGATTAGGGGATTATGGTGATTCTGGGGAAAAAAATAAAAAATAATAAACAGCACCAGTGAAATGTGCTTAGGAAAAAAAAGATAATATGAAAAAATATTCCTGTTATTTCTTATGGAAGACCTCTTACTTCTTACCAAAATTCTTAAAGCTTTACAATCTTGAAATGCAATTGTTTACTAAAACTATATCATATTAAATGACTTTTAAATGACTACTTTCATCTTCTGTCGCTTATTTGTTGTTAACGCTGTGGAATGGATTCTGACTCCTAGAAACTCTGTGTCCAGCAGAGCAGAACCCTGCCCAGTCTTCTTGCACCATCCTCTCCCCTCCCGGCACCGTATCAGACAATGCTCCGCTGCTATTCATAGGGTTTTCATGGCCAGTTTTTTCAGAAGTGGGTGGTCAGATCCTTCTTCTTAGTCTGTCTTAGTCTGGAAGCTCTGCTGAAACCTGTCCATGGTGGGTGACCCTGTTGGTATTTGAAATCTCAGTGGCAAAGCTTTCAGCATCACAGTCATATGCAGCCACCATGGTATGACAACTGATAGACACGTGGTGTGGTTCCCTGATGGGGACATGAACCCAGACTGTGGTGGTGAGAGCACCATATCTTAACCACTGGACAACCAGAATGTCACTTATACAAAATTTCAGCTATCTAAATTCCAAATTCTACTTTTTTTGTGGTTTATTCTAAAAAGCAGTACTTCTTTGGATGCTTGGTAGTTCTTTGAATAGTTCATGTTTAAAACATGCTTAATTGATAACGAAGTAAAAGTTTGTATGTAAACACACTCCCATAAACAGTAAAAACCAAATTTTATCTAATTAGAAATACATAGCTCATATTTATATCAAGGGAATAGTTTTAAGAGTAATCTCTTCATCTAGATTCTTACTGTAAACAAGGCTTAAAATCATTTTAATTAAAATGAATTTGTTATACCCTAAGTTTAACAAAAATATTATATCTAGGTAAAGGATATTTCAAAACTTTTTCAACCTTAGTTAAGAATTATGAAACATGAATACTCTTGGTTTTCCTAGATGTAGTAAATCTCAAGCAGTAGTTTTCATTTTTTCTCTTCAAATATCATAATGCATATTATATGGAAGCAAAAGGCAACGGTTTTTGCCAGACTATTGTGTGGAAACCTTAGGCTGTGTCTACATGTGCTATTACACTAAATCAAAAGTAATACAGTCAATTCTCGTTATTTACATTGGTTATAATACATTATATTATAATACATATATATACATATATATGTATTAATCTATAATGTAATAATTATAATTATAATACATTATTGCATGAAATTGCCACAAATGCTGATTTAGCGTACACTGAACCATTAGTCTTTGGGGAAATACAGAGCAACATTTTCATCAACTGATTAACACAGAACCTTGCTTTGTGTGTGTTTCTGTTTAAGGATACCTGCATTTAAAGACATATGTATTTTCTCTGTAAGGCATATGCGTCTTCTTGTTCTTAGGAACATTGGACAGTCCTTCAGCTCTACTATCTGGAACCACTCTAATCAGAAAAATAGCTAACACATGGGACACAATTTGAAAAAATGTGGCACTAAATATACCACAAAAAAGACAATTTTAGAGAATGTGAGAACTGAAACAAGAGGATAGAATGTCCCCTTGTTTAACCTCAGCTGGTAATTTGAGCATAGGGAGACTAAAATTTTTCGCCACTCTAAACACATCCTCAAATGACCACAAAAATACCACAAGTATCGATTTTCAGGTTAAAATTAAATTTTGTCAAGTAAGCAAAGTCTCAAATATGGAACAAATGAAAAATACGGATCAACTGGATTTATGATTTAATTTTTCCGTCTGTCCCTCCCAGGTCTATGGAGAGTATTAGCAAAATCATCTGACAAGTTGTATTATTCCACTGATAAATTAAATGTTTCATCTAAAATATAAATATGGGCAAAATAACTATAATAGTTATTCATCTGTAAAAAGCTAAAAATAAAATCTATGTAAATGATTCTTGATTTCAATTATACGCAATACTGGAAAGGTTTTATTTTCAACTTTCGCCTGTTATATTACTGTTTAGATATATAACATAGTATATTAATCATCTATTGTTGTGTAACAAATTACCAAAACTTAGTGGCTTAAAAAATTTATCGTCTATGTAGTTTATAAGTGGAGTGGCTTAGTTGGATGGTTCCGGGGCAAGATTTTTTTTTTTGAGGAAGATCAGCCCTGAGCTAATATCTGCTGCCAATCCTCCTCTTTTTGCTGAGGAAGACTGGCTCTGAGCTAACATCCGTGCCCATCTTCCTCTACTTTATACATGGGACGCCTACCACAGCATGGCTTTACCAAGCGGTGCCATGTCACCACCCAGGATCCGAACCAGTGAGCCCTGGCCCGCTGAAGCAGAATGTGTGAAATTAACCACTGTGCCACCCGCTGGCCCCTCAGGCAAGATTTTTAATAAGTCATCTGAAGGCTTGACTGGGACTGGTGGATCACCTCCCACTCACTCACCTGGCTGTTAGCTGAAGGCCTGATTCTTCATCCCCCTTGGACTTTCGGTAGGAGATCTTAGAGAACCCCAAGAAGTCCTCTCCACAGAGTGCCTGAGAACACAGTGATTGACTTCAGTAAGTGATGACGGAGAAAGAGAAAGAGAAAGAAAGACTTCACATGCCTTACATAACCTAATCTCAGGGGCCCCATAGCATCATTATTGGTTACACAGACCAGACACATTACAATGTGGGAGGGGCCTACACAAAGACTTGAATATACCAAGGACACGGGGATCAATGAGGCCATCTTGGGAGACAGATAACAGAGAGAGAAAGAGAATTTTGTCTATTGGTCACAAAATTCAAGACAATATTAATGTGGAAAAATTGGCTAATGTTGTAAGTTTAGTATATAATTATGTGTTTAATATATGCTATTTAAAATATTATTACCTCTTGATGAAGATATAATTTTTGATAATTCAAATTCATCAATATTTTCTATATTACAGATAAATTAATCAATAGTGAAATGTAATTAATTATTTTTAAAGCATTTTAATGGTAATTATTCAAAAGTACTTTTATACATCCTCTTATGCAAAGCAAATTATATTAAATTCTATTTTATTCAAAGCATTTCTCTAGGACATTAAATATTAGGTAATTTCTTTTTTTTGTCCTATAATATGCATTCATTCATACATTTTTTCACTCATTCATTCATGTGCACATTCATTTAACAGCCATTTATAGAGTGCTCACTTGGTATCAGATACAGTTATAAGTGCTGGAAATCCTGCAGTGAATAAAAGAGGCAAAAAACCCTTACCTTCATTTACCTTTCCTGCTCATGAAGGGAGATAGATAATAAGCATATTAATAAGTAAAATATATGTTATATTAGATATTGACAGGGTACACAGAGGAAATTAAAACTGAGTAGTGTAAAGGATACTGTTAGGGATGGGCGAAATTTTAAATGGTATTGTTGGGCAAGACTTCAGTGTCACTATGTAAGGAAATACAAGCAGAAAAATCATACTGAGATGTAAACACTCCCAAAAGGTGACATGTTTAAGTAAAATCAGAGGAGATTATCTGGCTGGAACAGAGAGAGTAAGAGAGAAAGGGAGAGAATAATAGGAAATGATGTCAGAAGTGGATGCTCATTTTATATTCTAGAGCATCATAAGGATTTCTTTTGTTTGTCTGAATCAGAAGAGAAGCCACTGGAGAAAAAACACAGAAAACAAAGTATTAGTTACAGGTCTCTTAAAATAATTATATTAACAAATGATGATGGTTTGTGGTATTAGTAGTAACTAATCTATGGACTCAATGTAATTTCAATTAAAGTTCCGACATGCTTTTGTATAACTGGACAAAGTAATTCTCAAATATATTAGAAAGAAAAAGGTAAAAAATAGCAAAGTATCTGATGAAGGAGAGCAAGATAAGTTCTTGTTATACCTAACATCAACAATGATTTTGAAGGTAGAAATTAAACAATGAGGTAATGCTGGATAATATATAATTAAGCCAACAGAATAGGAAGTGAATTTGTAGCTAGGAAACTAGCATTTGCAACTAATCTAGATATACTTTGTGATATTGTGATTTATAATACGAAATATATATTTAGTCTTCATCCTGTTTCTGTCACACAGCTCCTAAAACCCTGGAAATTTCCTAAGTGATGAGAGCTAGAAAGGTGTCTTTTGTTATGTTAATGAGGTGATTTTTGGAAAGCACCTAAGGATGGGCTCTGGTTGCCAGGAGAACCAACTCTGATTGGAGGGTTGGAACTTTCAGTCTGCTTGCCCCAACATCCAGGGAGGGGAGGAGGCTAGAGGTTGAATCAATTACCAATGGCCAACGATTTAATCAATCACGCCTATGCAATGAAGTCTCCATATAGACGCAAAAGGACTGGTTCAGAGAGTTTCCATCTTGGTGAACACATGGAGATATGACGAGATTGACACATTCCAAGAGGGCATTGAAGCTCTGAGCCATTTCGCTATATCTTGCACTACACATGTCTTCCATCTAGCTGTTGCTGAATTGTATTATTTAATAACAAACCAGTGATCTAGTAAGTAAAATGTTTCTCTGAGTTCTGTGAGCCACTCCAGCAAATTAATCAAACTCAAGGAAAAGGATGATGGGAACTCCTGATTTATCGCCAGTCAGTCAGAAGCACAGGTGATAACCTGGGCTTCCAACTGGCTTCTGAAGTAGCAGGGTTTGGATGGGTGGCAGTTTTGTGGGACTGAGCACTTTACCTGTAAGATCTGATGCTATCTCTGGATAGCTAGTGTCAAAATTGAGTTGAATTCTTGGACACCCTGCTGGTGTTCCAGAATAGCTTTTGTTGGCGGCGTGGGAAACTCCTGCACCCACTCCCACAAATGGGAATTGGATGCTGAGACTCTTTATTTATTTATTTTGAGGAAGATTAGCCCTGAGCTAACTGCTGGCAACCCTCCTTCTTTTCACTGAGGAAGACAGGCCCTGAGCTAACATCCATGCCCATCTTTCTCCACTTTATACGTGGGACGCCTGCCACAGCATGGCATGCCAAGTGGTGCCATGTCCGCACCTGGGATCTGAACCAGCTAATCCCGGGATGCCAAAGTGGAACATGCACACTTAACCCCTGCACCACCGGCCGGGCCACAAACTCTTTAACTCATTAGAATGAATCTTTTACTTTGATTATAGGAAAGAAATCAATGAGAATTTTCTTTAATTTGCCATTTATCCTTAAATAGTGCTCTGTTGCATTTGACCTTTTGTTCTCTGTTCACATTTATATTCATATCTTAAAAGATATGAATCCTTTCCTGATGAGTTGGGTGATGGCACGAGGTGATGAAACCAACAGAAAAGCAAGTATTGAAAATATATTGCAGTATATGTGTTTATTGTTTAATATCTACTATAGTTTTTAAATTTGAATCCTAACCATAAATATAGTAAATTCCATTCACTACAGCCCTTACTTTACGCCAGGCTTGACACTATATAGATGGGTCATCCCTTTCATTCTTGGAAATCATTATGGGTACTTTGGCTTATTAAATAAATGACAAGTTAAAAATTAAGCCTTTATCTCTCAGAAAATGTCATGATAATGTAGTCATATGAGAGAATAACTGAATGATAAAAATTAACCATTTTCTTAATGTATTTTTTATATTACAAAACTGGTGCATAGTCTGTGCACCTGCTACTAGTAATTTGTAATTATCCATTGCTTGAAATTCTGCACTATGCTTCATAAACCAAAAAGCAAAGCTTGTTATCAAAAGAGAACACAAAAGAGAATGCAAGTTTTCACTTTCTTTGAGCAGCCAGATGGCTTCGAAGTATTTTTCTGCAATTGAGTATAAAAGAAATGGAACTGCAACAAATGACCATTTCAAGTTTATAGTATGTTGTTATGATTTTTAAACAATGAAGAGGACACTCTGACAATTAACAGGTTATTTTTGCAAATTATCTGCATGTGTAGAAAGCCAAATGTTCAATAGCTCAACAATAAGTAATACAACATAAGAACTGAAAATGCATGACCAAAAGAATGGCATTTTAAAAAGCATAATTTCTTTGAAAGAGGCAGTAAGGGTGACTGGATAACTGGCATCTAGTTTAATCTTATTCCACTTTCTTTTCCTTTTCCGTCAAGTGGTGGCTGTGATAGTAGCTATATCGTAGGGTTTGCATGAGAATATAATTAAACAATCTGTTTAAAACAAAATTAACTGTAAATTACAATTAAAAATGCATAGCAAACGTTCAATAAATATGTCAAAATGAGAAGAAAGAGTAAATAATGAATAAGTGCTTACTGGTTTTCTTGTTGAAAATCTAAATGACTTTGCACTTGCAATACATGTATTTTGCATTAACTATTCCACTTTATTTTCTAATGGATGAGTTATCTGAACACATATATCAGTACATGTGATGTTCTAGGGATCACTTGGTTAATATAAATGATATATAAATGATTGAATCCAGTGAATAAAATAAAACTATTAATTATCATGGCTTTACTCTGTGCTGTCTTGAAATCTTTCTATATAGTAACAAAACTAGATCAGAGTTGTAAAGATCAATTGTATGGAAGCTGCTGTGGGGAGGAGGGCAGATGACAACACAGTAAAATTACAAAGTTTGCTCTCAAACGGACTTTAATCCAACTAGTGCAAGGAAGGTAGGAATGAATAGTTAGGTGCTTCTAGCAAACTAATAACTTGGATCCCTGAGAAGGCCAATCTTACCTGCATTTCCATCTATGACTCAAGCATAGAAACGATAGAAGATGGATAGAGAGATGATAGATAGACAGACTATATTCACATCTCGGCACACTCCAAGTTCTCACCAAAGACATTAAAGATTTCTATCTTTCTAAATCACAGGGACAGTTTTAGCACTGAGTTTTCTTGGTGTCCGAGAAGAGTTAACGACCACAAGCAGGTCGTTTTTCCCAGTGCAAAACGGAAAGACCAGATACCACATACTGAGGCAATGGTCTTTTGCAGAAAGAAAAGGCTTTATTGAAGGTTGGTCAAGCAAAGCGAAAGGAGGTAAAGCTCAGATCTGTCGCCCGGACCAGCTTTTGAGTCGGATATTTACGGTGGAAGTACGAAGTAGAAGTGTTTTCGGGCTAAGAAATGATTGGTGGAGGGGCAAGAAATTTCAAGAGTTCTCTGCGCAGGCGCAACTGTCTTTCATGTTTCTTCATGACACCCATGTGCAAATTCGGGGGACTTCCATGTGTTACAGAGGGTGGATTTTCTGCGTGTGACGTCCAAACTTCACTGATGTCATTCTAGTCCCTCAATGCGCCTGCGCGATATTCAGGGGCGGGGGGCTGCCAGCAAGCTGTTTCCTTATCTGTGGTTTTCCTGTTCTACAAGATAAGCTCAGAAGCCTTCGTCAATCATCTCTGATTTTAACCTCATGGATGTGGGGGCACGGTTTCAGAAGTATTTTTCTTGATTGTCCTCTTCCTGCCTTTTCTCACATTCTCCCCACTTGACTTCTTATCTTTGTGGTCTTCCAATATATCTTGGCTAATTCTTAGGCTCATTTTTGAGGTCCTTGTACCATATCAACTTCTTTTCTCACTGTGCTCTCTTTATAAGGCAAACTCATTATTTCCCAGTGTATGAATAATAACTGATATTGGAAAATTCCAAAAACGACATCTTCTTCCAAAGTCTCTTCTTCGTCACTTAGAAGTTACAATAGAACCTTCGAGTAAACATATCTAAAACGGAACAAGAGTTTCCCCTCTATAACTAGTAATACTCCGAAGCACCCAATTTTGCTAAAGGAGACTGCTTACCCTGGTCTAGCCATGCAAGAGTTGTTATTTATTTTTCGGACTCCTTCATTCCCATTTATCAGCCACTGTAGCTTCCAAATATCTATTGGTCACGCACATTCTGTATCACAACACACATCACCATAAGCTGAGCTAGTAATGTCTCTCTTTGACCACTCCAGTAGTTTCCCAGCTGTTCAGCAACATCTATTTTTTTTTTTGTAAAATGCATTTTCCATACCCAGGGGTTATTAAGTCATAAATGTTACTCTTAAAGAAACAAACAAAAGAAAAATGCAGTGGCTTACTGTTGCACTTAGAAAAACACCAAGATCTCTAAGACAAGACAACCCACAGCCACACTGCTTCAACATACTCATATTGGTGTCTTGGAAATCAGCCTTGTGAACTGGCATGCCTTCTGATTGAGCAATACCTTAATGTGTAAAAATTATGGTCTTCATTGATTAGATCTTACCTGAATCAGCTCTTCACATCACTGTTTTCCACACATTTCACCTCCATTTCTCTCTAAAATGCTTGCTGGTTTGGTCTTTTCTCCAACACTCACTTTAACCACTCTTCAGAGTCACAAACAACTTACATGGTATCTATCAAGCAAGAGACCCCTGTTACCACCTCCAGGGGCGGAACCCCACTGCGTGGAACTTAGCAAGGGGCCTGTCACTGGGAGCAGCAGTCCCAGAAAGTTACCCCACTGAGAGGTTTGCAGGTATTGGGGTTGCCAGGAAAGACACAATTCACCCAAGCTCTGGGTAGAACAAGACAGAGCAAGCTCAGCTTCAACAGTGAGCATTGGTCCTCATGGCCTCTTGTGCTGCATGTGAGGGACCCCATTCCCTCTCAACAGGAACAAATAGGGTGTTAGTGCTGGCCACATGCCATATGGCACACACCCTAAAGGAGAACCAAGAAGTGCCCATCAAAACAGAACAGAGAAAGCTATTCCCAAAGTGAGATGCCCAGCCCAGGCTGCGAGGGCTCTTTATTTCCGTGGAAGGACATGTTCCAGCAAGGCTGCATATGACTGCCTTTCCCATCAATGTCAAAAATCAAAAGCTTGCACTAAATTTTCACCTTTCTAAATTTCTCAGTGGCATTTGGCAAAATCAATCATTCTCACTATGACATTCCCCTTTTCGCTTTGTATCTGAGAGAGTATTTTCAACTCAATTAATTTAGATTTTTCCTCCTTAAAGTGTTCTGCTTGAACCAACCTTCTGAAATAGCATCCGTGTCATTCTCTTCTAGTTCTTTTCCTTGGTTTATTTTTCTTCATAGTATTT
Organism: Equus asinus; assembly: GCF_041296235.1. NCBI lineage: Eukaryota > Metazoa > Chordata > Mammalia > Perissodactyla > Equidae > Equus > Equus asinus. Next base: position 11,848,657 of record NC_091819.1, read on the forward strand.
ATCATTGAATAAATATATATGCATATGTATCATTTATAGTTCATCTCCCAAAAAAGAATATAAACTTGTGACAAGTTGGACTTTGTTTTTATTTTTGTCTGGTTGTATGTGTGTGTTTAAATAAAATCTTACTTTTAGTGCAACTTTAGATTTACAGGAAAACTCTGAAGATAGTAGAGTGTTCCCACATGCTATATACCCAGTTTCCTCTATTATAAACATTTTAAATTGGTATGGTACATTTGTTACAATTAATGAACCAATATCAATACATTATCATTAACTAAAGTTCATATTCTATCCAGATTTCCTTAGCTTTTACCTGATGTAATTATTCTGTTCCAGCATTCCGTACGGGATATCATATTACATTTAGCAGCCATGTCTCTGTAAGTTCCTCTTGACTATGACATCTTTCTCAGACCTCTCTTGTTTTGATGATAGTTTTGAGGAGCACTGGTCTGCTATTTTTGTAAAATGTTCCTCAGTTGGGATTTGCCTTGATTTTTTTTTCTCAAGATTAGACTAGGGTTATGTGTTTGAGGAAGAAAGGCCACAGAAGTAAAGTGCTATTTTCATCACATCAAAGGTGCATAGTATCAACTTGACTTAACACCGTTGATGTTGTTAGTGATCACATGGCTGAGATAGTGTTTGTTAAATTTTTCCACTGCAAATTTACTGTTTCTTCTCATTTCTACTCTGTACTCTTTGGAAGGAAGTCACTGTGTACAGCGTTAATTTAAACTTAAATGGTCAGGAATTACACTCAACCTCCTAGAGAGTAGGGGTTCTACATAAATTACTTGGAATTCTCTTCTCTCTCATTTATTTGTTTATCTAATCACTTTTTTATATTAGAATAAACTCACAGATATTTGTCATATGGTTTAAATAGAATGTAACACTACACTATTTCTTTTGTTCCAGTTTTGGCCGGTGGGAGCTCTTTCAGATGGCCCCTGTGTTCCTTTGATGCAACCTCATCATTGAGGGGTTTTGGGTTTTTTTTTAAGCACTTCCTTACTTTTTGTAAGCTCATCTTTTGCAAGACAAGTTCCAAACTCATCTTCTATGCTCCTTACCCCAGTCCTAGAATTATCCATTTCTCCAAGGAACCTTGGTTCTTTTTAATGGAGAATGGTGTGAGGAGCTAAGATCTGAGCCCGAGGTGTGCTCCCTCCTTCATGGGTGTCATTGTGTCTAGGACCATTGAAGTAACAGAGCAAGGAAATATATATGTATATACTAACCTGTCTGTATAAATCTATCTGTAAATATTCTATATGTAAACATCTCTTCTATTTCTATATTTCTATATGTAAACATCTGTATCTATATTAAGATAAATATAATTTATCCAACTATTCCACTATTGCATGCATAAATCTAGTTCCCCCCTTATTTATATGTAAATTCTTACTCAACCAGTGAGAAGACTGACTCCTATCATCTGCCATCCATTTACTTAATTGTTCATTTGCAAATGTATAGCAGTGTCTGTACATGCTGATTGTTGACTTATATCCCCATCTGAAACAACTCCATAAGCTAGAGTGCAGTGCTTGTGTATAGTTCCTTTTGCCTTTAGTCTTTCAGGCTCTATTTCTTTCCAAAGTTACTTAGGTCAGGACGTATTTTTTCCACTCCCTTCAGTGAGGTTGTTCCATGTGTACATAAAGTAGTTAGACTGTTTTGTCACATTTTTTGTTTCTTTGTCTGATCCACAAACTCCTAAATTATTTTTTTTTAATTTGCATACGTAAGGTTCATTCTTTGTGTTCTAAAATTCTATGGGTTTTGATAAATGCATGATGTCACGTATCCACCATTACAATATCATACAAAATACTTTCTTCACTCTAGAAAATCCCCTGAGCCTCTGTGCTGAAGCTGTTCAGCCTCCTCTCACCTCCCTCTGGTAACCACTGATATGTTTACTGTCTTTATGGTCTTGCCTTTTCTAGAACATCATATCCTTTGAAACATATAGTATGTAGCCTTTTCAGGTGGTTTGTTTCGTTAGCAAAATGCGTTTAAGATTCATGAATGTCTTTTCGTGGCTTGATAGCTCATTCTTTTTACCCCTGAATAAAAGTCTATTGTGTAGATGCATCACAGATTATTTATCCATTCACCTATTAGAGGGCATCTCAGCCAAGTTTTGGCAATTATAAATGAAGCTACTGTCAACATTCACGTGAAGGTTTTCCTATGGACGCAAGTTTTTTAATTAATTTGAGTATATACCTAGGAACATTATTGTTTGATTGTATAAAACCATGTTTACCTATGTGAGAAACTACTAAACCACTCTGGTTGTGCCATTTTGCAATCCCACCAGCAATGAATGAGAGGCGCTATTGCTCTGCATCCTCACCAGCAATTCCTGTAATCAGATATTTTTTTAGCCAGTCTGGCAGTGCAGCCATTCTAATAGTGAATAACAGTATCTCCTTGTTGTTTAAATTTTCAGCTCCCTAATGAAAAGTAATGGTGAGCAACTTTTCTTATTTGTGTGTGTGTGTGTTTAACCATGGTATTTCCCAGAAGATTGACTAGCATAAAATACGTACTCATTAAATATTTGTAAAATAAATGAAGAATAAGCACAATAAAACTGTATGTAATTTTATGACAAAAGTAAGGTCTTTTGATTGAAAATAAACTACAAGTCCCCTGAATATATCAATCTCCACTATCAACTCATAAATCAGGATTTAAAGCATACCATGTATCAATATATTCATTGAAGTTAAATACGGGCAGGATGTTATTATATAAAATTTAATATGAAAAATGTTTCCAAATAACTTTGCATGGTTAGCTCTTTAAAAAGATATTTACAATATTTATTTTTTAATACTTAGAATTGAAAAGGAAAGAAATGCAAAGACAAGTAGCAGATTCTGTTGAAATATTCTGTGTGTAACTGTTATGCCTTTACTTCTGTTTTCCATGTAGCATCAAATCTTGTTACCAGAGAGCTGTTGTAATAAAAGGTAATAAAATATGCAAGGTCTTTAATCAGTGACTCTAGTATACTGTAATGATGTATGTGCAGAGTATTGCTGTTACTACTATAATTATTATTTTTAACAATTCCTTTTGATTATGTATAACATGTAACATTTTCTTAGAGAAATTTTCTTAGTTCTCTAAGTGAATAATTAAGAAATCACTTCTACCTTTTGTTAATCTTTTATACTGTCTCTGTTGTCTTAATGTCTTAATGTTTGTTATTCTTTTATCTATCATTATGGTTTTTATCACTATTCTTTTTTTTTAGTAACCTTTCATTTTTGTTTATTTTTAAAAATGCATAGTATATTTTTAGGACAGTTCTGTTAATATCAATATAATCAAGCTATTTTCTAAATCTCTATAATTTTTCTATAGATTGCTCCTTTGTTTTGAACTAACCATCACTACTGTAATTCTCAATATTTATGTCCTAAGAGATGGTCTTGTTAGTTTAATATTCCATATAAGGTAATGTATTAATATTTTAAGGGACTGATGACAGAAGGAATACATTTTTTGCTAATGGATGATTTCTAAAATCAGACATGAAAAATACCTAATGTATTTATATTAGAATATTTGAAAATGTTTATGACAAATGAAAATTGTATGTGATAGTTTAAATATTCTCTAAGTATGAGACTTTGCAGTTCAATGCTTGCTGCCTACTTTTAATATGTGAAATAAACTCCATGAAGTATATTTTAAGGATGTACTTAACTTACATGTAAGGAAAAATTATGTTACATTTGAACACATGCACTAATACATCTAATAGGCAATCTTTGAAATTACATGCAATTAGCATATCAATAGTTTATATATTCTTTAAGAGTAGTTATATTATTAATTTAATTTCATCTGAAATATGTTGATAAAATGTTTCTTTAATTCTAAAAATTTCTACGTTTTTTCAAACCACATTGACGGTTTAGTAATTATATGCTAATATGGTTTGAGTGAATTTATTTGAGGGAATTTTGTCCAGCCTGCCCTTTGGGGATCCACTCTTCCCACAAAAAAAATATTCGTATTGAACCAAATCAACTTGTAGCATCTGTATTAGTTATTTACTGCTCAATAATAAACTATTCCAAAATTTAGTGTCTTAAAAAGCAATTATTCTATTTGCTCATATTTCTATTAGCAAACTGAGCTGTGTTTCGCTGCATAGTTTTCTGCTGGTCTCATCTGTGATCACTCATGAGACCACAGTCTCATGGTAGCTTGACAGAGACTGGTTTGTTTAAAAATGGCTCCACTCACATGCTTGGCAGTGATTCAGGCAATTGGTGGGCTGTCTCGAAGTAGTCTCTCATCATCCAGGATGCTAAGGTTTCTTCCCAAGGTGGTAGCAATATTCCCAAAGGGTGAGATTGTAAATCACAAGTCCTTTTCAGGCTGAGGCCCCAAACCTGCAAAATGTTATTTCTTCTACATTCTATTGACCAAAGCAAGTCACAAGTCCAGCCTAGATTCAAGAGCATGGAGAATGGCCTCAATATCTTGTTGAGAGGTATTGTGAAGTCACATTACAGAGGAGTGTGTGTACTGGGAGGGGAAGAATTTTTTATCATATTCACAATTCAGTAGAGATCGGAGAGCAGAGTGGGACCTGAGTATCTGCTCTACACAACTGACTCTCTCATTCACAGTTTCATAACTGAAAGAAGGTAGCCTCATCGTTCTGAGTCCAGGCCTACTTATTAGGAAAACAAATAGAGTTGTTGTGAAGACTTATGGATATAATTGATATAAACTATTTAGTGCAATTTCTAGCATAATTTAAAATGTTAATTATTAATACTGAGTATTTCTAATATTTTCTTGGTGGTTTACAACATCTTAGATATTCTTTATACTTTGCTAAAATAAAAATTTGGTTTTCTCATTCAAAAGAGGAGCATTTTCTTCCCTAGGATAGCAAAATACCAGAGCAGTACAGTCGTTCATGAAAAGGGAGTAAATAATATGAGGTAGAGCTAAACTCATTGGCCCCAGCAACTTTATTATTTTTGTCACCCATGCCTACCAGTTGATTATCCACTAGAGACTGAAGACATTTTGAAAGCTGTTAAATTCAGATGCATAGAGGAAGGAAGCAGATTAAATATATTTATGACCTTCTTTCTCCTTTTATCCGGACTGGTCACATTTTTAGACTTCCCTGCCTCTAACTCAAATGTGTTACTTTCTTTTAGAATCCTGTCAGAATTCAAATGGATATATTCCCTTCTCTATTAGTCAGGACTCTCCTGGTTGCTACTTATGTAAACGCAATTCAGACTGGCTTTGAAAGAAATGAATTTATCGCCATCTTTTCTATCAAGGTGTGTACTGCCCCAGGTGCATTTTTTGATTCATTAATAAATCAAGACATAGACTCACCCTGTTTCTGTTAGTGTCTTTCTGTCTCTCTCTTCTCAACTCCTGCTCTTCTGATTTCCATTGTATTGTCAGGGAGGCACTTCTGAAACGCTGACATCTAGGAACTATAGGAAAAACACTTTGCTTTAGCAGAAGTCGTAGCTTCAAACGTGTAACTTGGGTCAGGTTTATGCCTCAGCCAATCACTGGGATCAAGGTGAATTATGTCCTTTGAGATTGAGATATAGGATAATATTTTTTGGATGTAAAATCAGATCACTGTTTTCAGAAAAAGTGAAGATGGATATTAGATAGGCAAATACAACAAATGTCCAGTATACTTTTACCACTAGCAGAGACAATGACTTTTCACTTTACTATAGATTGAAATTTGACAATTTCGTCAAACTTTCTTTTTGCCCATTTCCTTTCCCTACCATATCTGAACCAAAGTTGGCCATTTACCAGCCTCTTGGAAGCAAATATTGCCCTTTCAACCCTTAATTTTGCCCACTATTTCTCATGTATCTGACAGTTTTATGCATTGACTACTATGTCTCATTCAAATTCTAGAATTTTTCCCATTTCCTTGAGGCTAGGAAGCAGCAATATCTTCATTAAAGTTTTACATAATCCATCCAAAATATGAATCTATTTCCCTCACCTAAACTATATATATACAGTATTTATTTGTGATTTAGACAATATTCCTCATCCTAATAACTAAGGAGAGAATAAAAATAAATTCAATATAGGTGCATGTTGGCAAAAGAAGAACACAATACTTTTGTGATCTCTTCCAGTTTTTTTCAAACCCTCAGAAAAATTTACTCCTGTCTAAGCTAAATAGTTCAAGAAGGATAAAAACTTTCAAACAAATCAGTAAACAAATAGAACCACTCTTCCACCCAATATATTTATTGATAAATATAAACTAGAGATATATACTTTAACATGTTTACTGAGTGCTTTATTTATGCAATATAATACTTTACACACTAAACTCTTGCATAAAAACATCACTTGAATAGTTCAATGCCATTACATATACTTATTGCCACCATGACTTTATCATGTTTTTTCAAATAATCCTAGTCTTCTCGCACAGTTTTACTGTTTTCTGATTTTTCTCTAGTATTAAAAATGTTTTGACAAATAGTCTTTAATATATGTATATTCATAGATTTTCACATTTATTCTTAACATAAATGTTTCCAGCATAAAGGACCACAGTGAATTTTCTGATATCCCTTATTTTTTTTTTCCTCCTAACCAGTACTGCATCCACACTTGTATAAACCAAATACTATATAATGAAGAGAATAACAAAGTTAAAAATAGAACAAAATGAAATAACATGACACCAAAACAACACAAAATACCCGAAATTTAGTACGTTTCACTGGAAATTTTCTTCAGCCAAAAAAAAGGAAAGAGGATTGACCTTGTCAAGAAATTACTACATATAAGGACCCAAGAAACGGAATTGAAATTTGGATCATAACACAGCCATCCCATGAACTGATAACTCACTTTTAACTACAAAAACCTACAGGTAGCTTAGAATTTATTGATTTTTCTTTCCTTAGTATTTCAGCCTGGTCAGATTTTGGGAGAGAGCCTCCTTTAGTTTCTTCAAGAGAGGGAGAAAGATTTATGATGTTCCTATTTAATCAATACCTCAGGGGTAAAGGATAGACATTGTCTTCCAGTTAAGTAAGGAGACTATAACAAGCCCTTGTGAAAATAGTCGCTGAATCTATCCACATATGTCGTTAGTCATTGTGTTCTCAGTCACACAATACTTTCTGAAAGAAGACTAATGTGAGATACGTCTCTCCCACATAAAACCAACAAGACTTTTGTGTGTCTGGAACAACAGACATAATTTCATGTAATATCATCGTGATTTGTAACTGTCGAATTACACTCTTAAATTAAATTTCTCCTTAGGTCAAAATTTAGTGAAAATCCATCTTCAGAAAGTATGTACGGGTTTTTCAAGTTATTTTCGATGAACCGGTTGTGCACTTTTTTCCCCTTTTCCTTAGTATTTTAAGATTTTGGGACTTACATATAAAAACACAAGAATATTTTTGTAAACTGACTGATAATGTTTTTGAAATAAGAATTGAAGTATTTTATATATTTTTGTATACGTGTACATATATAAATCAATATTTTTAAATGAGTGCTGCTTGACAACTACTGCTATTTCCTATTGTAACTGTTCATGCTATTATTACTGCTACTGCTGATATTATTAACAATATTATCACTAACAATGATGATATAGATCTTATTTACAGGTCTATAGATGGTTTGCTAAAATTCTTATTAATACATGAAATTTTAATTTTATCAAATGTTTTTTTCTGTATTTACTGAAATAATTGCATTATTTTTCTTCATTATTCTATTAACACAATAGATACATTATCTGATTTCCAAATTCAATATATTTTTTTCTGGAATAAATAATTTTGTTCAGGATTATATTGCCATTTTAAATTACTGCTGAATGTAATTTGGCTAAATTTGAGTTATAATCATTGCATCCATGTTTATGAGACATTTTTCTATAATTTCTCTTACATATAAAACATGTAATGTTGCTGTTAGGTTTTATTATCAAAGGTAAACTGAAAATAAGTTGGGAAGGGTTTGCCTTTGTCTCTTTCTGAAGGAGATTGTCTCTTTCTTACAGAAATATATGAAACAAAACATCAATGAACCATCTTGCCCTGGTATTTTTAACTTCATTTATGGTTACTTTACTATTCACAGGACTGTTACAATTCTCTATGTCTTCTTTTCTTAGATTTGAAAACTTGTGTCGTACAAGAAGCCTGTCCATTTCATTTATATTTATCAAATTTATTTCTCAATGGTCTCTTATTATCTTTGTAATACCTCTGATGTGTGATGATATATCCTTTTTTCATGTCTAATATTGGCCTTTGTGCCTTTGTCTTATTTTTGATCCAATTTTTGATGGGTTTATGAAAAGTTTTGGCTTTTCCAAAGAAGCAAATTTTGCCTTTACTGTTTTGTTCTGTTTTCTTGATTGATAGATTGGTTGATTGATGTATTAACTAGTTAATTAATTTTGCATACATTTCTGTTATTATCTATGACATACCCCTATGTTTTGCTGTTTGTGGATTTAATTTTATTTTATTTTTCTGAGTTACTCAGAAAGACACTTAGACGATTGAATTTCACACTTAAGTTTTTCTAATATATGGATTTTAAGGTTATAAATATCACTCTAAGCAATCTTTCAATGCCATCTCTCAAGATTTGGATATTGTACTTTTTACTATAAGTTAGTCCAAAGTGTTTTCTAATTTCTTTTACCCATAGACTCTTTAGAAGTGTATTTCTAATTTCCCAAAGAGTTGGAGATTTATAGTAATATTTTTATTTTGTTGATTTCTAACAACTCCTTTGTGTTCAAAGACCACACACTGAAAGGATCCCAAATATTTGCAGCCTGTTTTGGCTTACTTTATGACTCAATATATGGTGAATTTTAGCAAGTGTTCCATATTGTCTTTAAAATTACATATGCAAAAGTAGATAATCAATGACCTCAATTTTTAAGTGTTTTGTTCAGATTCTATAAATTTCTTATTGGTTTATTTTTGTCTGCTTAAGAAATGGTTATTGGGGGCCGTCCTGTTGCTGAGTGGTTAAGTTCATGGACTCTGCTTCGGAGGCCCAGGGTTTCACCAGTTTGGATCCTGGGCACAGACCTAACACTGCTCATCAGGCCATGCTGAGGCGAGGTCTCACATAGCAGAACTAGAAGGACGTACAACTAGAATGTACAACTATGTACTGGGGGGCTTTGGGGAGAAGAGGGGGGAAAAAAAAGAGGATTGGCAACAGATGTTGCCACCTTAGAATTTTATTATGTTGAATTATCCAGTCTGATAGTCTTAGATATTAATGTAAGAGTAAATGCATTACTTTTTTGTGTGTATAGAATGAATATTTATTGCTCTACCATCAAGTATAAATTCCTAATAGAAGCAATCACCATTAGTAGAAAAGAGTGTAAAATTGGATGTATTTTTAGGCCTGTACACGTATTTATTTTATCTGGATCTATAAGGTCGTAGTGAAGCTCTGTTCTCAGTGTTTTGATTTCTTGAAGGATTGAACTTTTTAGTGGTTACAGACTTTTCTCAAACATACAGTATTCCTGGATGTTAACTTTTCCATTCTAAGGTGCTAGTTTGAATAATATGCATATGTATCTTTCTATCACAAGAGAGTGGTTCCCAAGGACATAGTATATGCTATTATTATAAATCTGTACAATCTTTTAAATTCTTTCTCCTGGAATCTCAGCAAGTGGATGATCGGAGTGGAGAAGATGTGAATGTAATTTTTCTATGTTCCTGTCTAGTGCAAAAGTTTTCTCAACTAATGCATGGTAATCAACCTAGAAAACTCAGGAAATCATTCCCACTATTGTCACTGGCTAGAATCTCCTCATCGAGTAAACTGAACTTTGTTATGTTATGTCTATTCTGAGTAGTGTCAGTCTTATGAATAATTATCCAGTATCCAGAAGCTCTCCATATTCTCAGAATTTGTATATTTCTTTTTGTTTGTTCGTTTGAGGAAGATAAGCCCTGAGCTACCAATCCTCCTGTTATTACTGAGGAAGATTGGCCCTGAGCTAACATCCATGCCCATCGTCCTCTACTTTATATGTGGGACACCTGCCAGAGCATGGCTTGACAAGCAGTGCATAGGTCTACACTCAGGATCTGAACCGGTGAACCCTGGGCTGCTGAAGAGGAACGTGTGAACATTAACCACTGCATCACTGGGCTGGCTCCCAGAATTTGTATATTTCTGATCATTTACAAAAAGATTCTCCAGGTAGAAAATTTAGGGTGAAGGTGGGAGAACTGGTCCTTTTCTAGAGTGAGGTGTACTTAAATACTTTGAAAGAGGAGCTTTGGCAATATTGTTTCTTAAGAGAGACAATGAGGTAAAATATTTTGGTAAACTGTTTTAACATTTAGAACTGGTTCTTAAATTAAACTATCAGATAGCACCTGCATCTCTTATAAAATATTTGCTTTGTGTCATTTGAGCTGAGCTTCATTTCTTCCTTTCAATTTTATTTTCTTGATTTAAGTGATTATTCCACAATAAAAGAAAACAAAGAAAATGCATTGCTTTTTAGCCAATTATATTACTATTCATCTTCCAATTGTGCCACATTTCCATTGTGCTCCTCTTTTTTGTTTTCTGTTTTGAGTTAATAAAATGTTTTCCTTAGATTTCCCCCCAGGGTTTATTTCAATAACTGATCTTTCTCATTTTCTCTTCTCTTATTCCGGAATTCTAATTTATGCTCATTAGGTCTTTTTACACTATGCTGTATATTCTTACATGATCTTGTGAATTTTACCTCCTTTTTGTTTTATCTGTGCTTCAATTTGGACATGGCACTCTTCCATTGACCTGATCTTTTTTTCTCAAGTGTCTACTATGTAATTTATATTCTATCTGTTATTTCTCAGTCTTCCTTATTTCTTTTTAAACGCAAATACTATATGATGAAGAGAACAACAAAGTCAACAAAAACAAAATACAACACACCAAAACAACACAAAATACCCAAATTCAGGAAAAGTTTCTCTGAACATTTTTAGTAATTTTACTTCAGTCAATAAATGGAGGAGGACCGACATTCTCAAGGAACTTCTACATATCAGGACCCAAAAAACTGAAATGCGTTTTGATTGTAGCACAACCATCCACAACTCACTCTTAGCTTCAGAAATGTAGAGGTGATAAGCTATTGCAAACTGATGCCTCTGGTTCTTTTCCCCTTGTGGACACGTGGGAGGGTTCCACTTCTCTACTCCCTTGAAGTTATATGTGATTCTGAACTTGTTTTAGTCAGTGAAACGTGTGTCACTTCTAGGCGGAAAATTTTAAGAGCTGTGGGTAATTCTGCAGGTTGTCTTCTCAAGCAGTAGCAATCATAAAGTGTCTTTGATGCAGAGATGGTGGACTCACAAAGATAAAAAACACCTGGACTGCAGAGTGACCCCCTGAAGGCCAGTTACCTTGGAGAGTCAGAGGGACTGGGTTCTTAAGAGATTATGTATGAACAAAAAACAGACTTATAGTATGCCACTCTGCTGTGACTTTGTACCTTCTAGCTACCTTGAGTAATAAACAGGGAAAACTGAATTCCCAGCATGAATCATACGGAGGCCCGTTCTGTTATGGCCATGACGTATTATTTTAAACTGTGACGTGACTTCCAATTAAACTATGCCATCACAGTGATAATACTTTTGGTAAAAAAAATAAGCATCCTTAAATTAATATGAAGAGAGGTTTGTTTTCGTCTATCCTCTAGTTTTCTTTCATTTTTTTAATATAGTGTAACCATTATTAATAGTACTTTAATTGTACAATTACACATACGATAGTATAATATTTTAATTTAACAGAAACAAAGTAACACATAAAACAAATTTGTCCTCAGACTTCTAAGTTTGAAAATTCAATTTTATACGTTCACACAGACTAATTCAAATATTGAGAAATAGCATCATTCTATACATATAATGGAGCAGCTGATGAACTTAAAATTAAAAAAAATAATTTATAGTGAGTATTACACATGGTAAACATCTCAGAATACTAGAGAATCATATCACCATTTTTTCTTCCTTTAGAAAGCCAAAATTATCATGATGTTTTGTTAACAGCTATATCTTTAAAGAGATATGCAGATTAACGAAATCATTTTAAGATGTGATTCTGCTCCCTCTAAATCAATGAAAGCATGTGATTATATTCTTTATAATACTTCTATAATACTTTAGAAAACTAGATTGTGCATATCTTTTACTGAATAGTATGGAACTCACACTGACAAAACCCAGCGTATTTTGTTTTTCTAAATAGGTATGTGAAAGTGACTCTTGGCTACAGTACTCACAGGTCCTGATTTTATTGAGGAGGACCTTTTGGAAGGCAGTGTTGCTTATGACCCACCTACTCTGTCATTGTCCTTTAACCAACTTCAGTATGTACAACAATCTGACCTCGCTATTACAAGTCCCACTTGCTGAGCTCCTCTAGAGAAAGCACACCTAGTCTTCAATAATGTCCAGGAATTTTCTACATGATACAACTCAGTCCTTTCTCATATCTTATTCATTGGTTATTCCAACCCTTCACTTGTGTTCAAAGGCATTTCTTGCCTCTTCACTTTCATAAAGATTATTGTAACTCCTACTATTCAGAAAATATCAAGACACGAATATTCGGCATTTCTTATGATCTGCAATCTTTATCTGTCCTTTCTTATATCTTTCTTCTGTTGCTCTGGAAAAGGCGTGTGTCTTCATACCCCTGGTTAACTCTCTACCTCTGCCAATCCTCTGTGATGCCCTGGTAAATCGATGACCTACTTGATCTTCAATTCTTCAACTGCTTCTTCCAAACTATGGTTTACCTTTTGTACTATGAACATATTTAAATATTTCCTCCTAAATGCTAAATGAAAAGAAAAATGAACTCTAACTTCTGTCTTATCTCTGATTTGCTGGCAAAATCTCTTGGGAAACAAAACATATCTACGTTCTCTGCCTCCACTTTCTTACCTATCCTTCATTTCTGAAGGCAACTGATTTTTCTAAATCTGGTTTAATATGATAACATAGACACTGCTCTACCTATGGGCCACATTCGGCCAAGACATGTGAACAATTTCCAGTCCTTATCTTATTTTCTGTATCTTTCATATTGACCAAGCTATCTGTCTTAAAATTTCACTCTACTATTTCTTCCGTGACATTGCTTTCAGACAATTTTATTCTTTTACATGTTGTTGCTCCCTATTACTCTTCTTCATGATAATCTTTAATAAATTCATCCCTTAAATATTGATGTAACTCAGACATTCCATCTTCAGCTCTCAGATATGTTCATGCTATTTACTTAATTGTCTGTTTCAACAAGTTTTATATCACCTCCAACTCCTTGTGCATAACTGCCTATTGACATTGATTTCTCTACTTTATTCATCTGTTGAAGACTTACTAAGTTCAAGGCAATTATCTCTAGGATGACAATATAGTGGAAAACAGTACAAAAGATGCCTCTGTCTTCAAAGGACCACCAGTAAAAAGTAAGTCAACGAGGATGTTAAACAGTCAAAAATTGTATTATTGACTACTCTGATTAGACAGATTATAGTTATTTTAAGGTAGCAAATTCTCATCTCTCCTGACATCAATCAGTAGTTGTACTTAAATTTTTTTTAAATATCGTTATAATATTTGTAGGAAGTCAGTTAAATAACCCCTGATATTACTCATTTGGGGATTCTTCAATCCAGTGAAAGTTTGTTAGCAACTTCTGTAAGTTTAGTGAAATGTCAGCGAATTCTTTTTAGCAAGCAAATCACATAAGATCGGAACATTTCCAGACCATCATTTAAAAAATCTTCTCCACAAGGACAAGATTTTTTTCAATAAATATTTTATCACCCATTATTTAAAAAAATGATTCTTTGTCTTGAACAGACAGTTTAGATGTGTTTCTTTTTTCAAAAATCCTCCAAGTTACTGCAATACTGAGATCTACTTGCCAACAGCAAACTGATGGCCAAATAATTTGAAATAGTTTTTATTTTTGTGAAAGAAAATATGCATGACAGTTTTTAAGCTTCAAAATACTTTGAAACATTCAACAAGAAAATTAGTAAGCCTCTGACTAATCAAAATATTTTTATGATTTTCCCACCTCTTTTTTCAGGCTTTACTTTGTTTCTTTTTAAAATCAGCTTTATTGAGGTATAATTTCCACACTATAAGTTCACCCATTCTGTGTGTACAATTGAATGATTTTTAGTAAATTTATAGAGTCGCACAATCAGTCACCATAATCCAGTTTTAGAACATTTCCATCAGCCCTGAAAACCTTTTCTGTGCCCATTTGCAGGGAATCCTCATTCCTATTCCTGGTCGTAGACAAAAATTAATCAGCTTTCCATCTAAAAAAAAAAAAAATTAGTGCAATTTTAGGCTCACAGCAAGATCTCACACAGAGATTTCCTATACACCCCCTGCCCCGACATGTGCATAGCCTCTCCCATTATCCACATCCTCCCCCAGAGTGGTTCATTTGTTACAATGCATAAACTTGCATTAACACATTATAAGCACCCAAAGTTCGTAATTCACTTTTGGTGTTGTGTACTCTATGTGTTTAGACAAATGTAAAATGAAATGTATCCATCATTATAATATCATACAGAGTATTTTCTCTGCTCTAAAAATCCTCTGTGCTCTGTCTATTCATCCCTTTCCCTCAAGACCTGGCAACCACTGATCTTTTTACCGTCTTCACAATTTTGTCTTTTCCAGAATGTCATATAGTTGGAAGTAAACAGTATGTGGTCTTTTCAGATTGGCTTCTTTTACTTAGTAATATGTAGTTCAGGTTCATCTACAACTTTTTACGGCTTGGTAGCTCATTTCTTTTGTTTGTTTTTTTAAGTCAGCATTATTTTGGTGAGGAAGATCGGCCCTGAGTTAACATCTATTGCCAATCTTCCTCTTTGTTTTTTTTCTCCCCAAATCCCCAGTTCATAGTTGTATACTTAGTTGTAAATCATTCTAGTTCTTCTGTGTGGGATGTTGGCATAGCATGGCTTGATGAGTGGTGTGTAGGTCCACACTCAGGATCCAAACCAGTGAACCCCAGCCCACTGAAGCGAAGTGCGTGAACTTAACCATTCAGCCTCGGGGCCAGCCCTGGTAGCTCATTTCTTTTTAGCACTGAATAATATTCCACTGTCGAGATGTACCACAGTTTATTTATCCTGTCACCTACTGAAGGCACCTAGCTGCTTTCATGTGTTGAAAACTATGAATAAAGCTGATGTAAACATTAGTGTGTGTATTTTTACATGGACATAAGTTTTCAACTCATTTGGGAAAAGATCAAGAAACTCTCACCTCCTTTTAGTTAAAAAATATATTGTAAATATTTTGTCTAAGTAAAAATTAACCTACATAAACCACATGATGCATGGAATCGTAGACACAGAGAATCCAATTTGTCAGGAAAAACGTCTCACACCTGACACTTTTTTGACACAAAAAATTGCAATAACAACATTTTCTCCCTGAGTTAAGATCCCAGCATCTATGAGAACTAGAATGGACCACATATTAAAATCAGTAACTATTATTTCACTCATTTTTTACATAAGAAACAATAGTCTGCTATTTTTTTCACCCCTCAGTGGATTACTTTGCATAGTTCTCTGTGGGAAGCACTACTCTAAATTCTGTCCAAGTGCTATAAAAACATAAGTGTTATGATGAGATTTTTATCTCCTTTCACAGTTTAAGAGTTTCCAAAGCTTTTGAACACTACATTTAATTTCTTCAACTTAGCAAAGTTGCTTATAGATGTCAGCATGTGGTCTCTAAAAAAATATTTTCATGTTATTTCTTTCCGCTGAACTATCTGAAATTTATCTCTCAGTCCTTCCACATACCAAGTTATTTGCAGTTTCCTCAAAAAGTCTTACAGTTTTATCTGTATTTATATGCCCTTTCTTACACCAGTAACTCTTCCTGCCCCAAGAATTTCTTCTTCTTGCTACTTCTGAACCAGAAGGAATTTTCCAGCATCTAAATTCTTCTAAGAGGCATTCCCTTCTACCTGGATGTGAGTTAGATGTCTATGGTCTGCCTTCTTCAACTCTCTGCTGCCTCTCTCACACTTACCACACTGAAATTGAATCATCGATTTATTACATCATACGCCCACTCTTCTAGGCACAGTGCATAAATCTTATTTGTTTTTTTGTTTGCTTTTAGCTTCACAAATGTTTTTTGTTGCACTACTCCTTTTTTTTTTTGCACAGAATGGTTCATCCTGAACCAACATCTATTGCCAATGTTCTCTCTTTTTCATTTTCTTCCCAAAGCTCCAGGGCATGGAATACTGTACCAACTTTATAGAACCAGACTCTAAACTGTACAGTTATTTTATTACCTAATTAGACCACTATTGAGAAAATGATTTATATTTAAATGTTTTGCTTTCATATATTGTAGTCGACAAATTAATCACACAGTGGATAAATAACTTTTTGTGAGAAAGTTATAACTTAACTTGAAAATATTAGTTTAATCTGATAAAACTCTTTCATATCTAATGTTTGAACACTGTGTTATCTCTCATAGATGCTGGGATCTTAACTCAGGGAGAAAATGTTGTTATTGCAATTTTTTGTGTCAAAAAAGTGCCAGGTGTGAGACGTTTTTCCTGACAAATTGGATTCTCTGTGTCTACGATTCCATGCATCATGCTATTTTTGCACTCCTGCTGACATAGTTTGTGATAGATATTCTATTTTTTATTGTGCTTTTTCTTTTTCTTTCTTAATACCTTTTAGACAGTTTTCCAAGTCAATGACTCATGAAACTAAACTGTCTACTTCGGATCTAACATCCGATTTGCCTGTTGTAGCCTGGTCAATTTAGAATTCATCTCTTACAAAATGCTCATGAAGAAGTCATTTTGCACACTTGAATAATATGCATCTCAGCGCTCCGTTGGCATACCTTCATCTTTACTTTCGGCGTGGAATGTGATTTGTTCCTGAGCATTAGTTCTTGGATTTTATTTTCAATATATTGGCCTACTTTCAATACCAGAGCTAAGTTCTGTCCCCACCCCTCATTCCCCTCCTTGGACCTGGGAAGTAAACAAATGGCATTCAGAATAAAAAGAGAAATTCAGTTCACAGTCACTACATATTCCATATTTTTAATTTTCCAGTTAGTCTAGTATTTGTTTCTGATAAAGTCACTACCAAGCAATTGGCACGAGGGATTGTTATGTGCCTAATACAATATCAAGCTCAGAATAAAATGGCATATTCTAAACTGTCCTAATTTTTAAATAACTTCTTATGGTCCAATCAGGGATTAATAAGCACAACTCAGATATTTTTTGAACATATTTATTTGTCTACTCTATTATATGGATTCACATAATTTTATATATTTTATTTTATAACATTTTTAATGTGGTTTTCATTCATTAAACACTTTTACTCAAATTTGGTATCTTCCACAATAACTGTATGAGTTAGTAACATCTTAGAGGCATAAAACCAACCGTTTTATTACACTCAGGAAATCCATGGGTCACCTACAAAGAACCGAACAGCTGAGGGCTCAAACCCTCAAGACTGGAGGATCCACTTTAAAGACAGGTTCTTCAGTGACGTGTCTGCCAGCTGAGCTGAGAAGGCTGAAGAATCAAGTCAGCTGGAACTCTAGACTGGGGGATACCTGTTGCTGCCTCATGTGGTTTGGATGTCTCACAGCATGGGTGCTGAGTCCTGAGATGGCGCACCCAGAGAGGGAGCCTCCAGATAAAATACCAAGACAGCCATGTGGAAGCTACATGCCATTTATGACGTAGCCTGAGAAGTCATGGAAGTCATATCCCTCCTCTCTGACTGATTGTTTAAAGAAATCAGAAACAAACCCAGATTCTAGGGACCAAGAACCCATGGTATTAAAGAGAATCCATAGATATCTGTGATCTGCATATTTGAAATATTTGAAAGGTATGTACAAGGTCCCATTTTTCTTTTCAGAATAGGGAAATGGTCCCCTGAGATTTTCCAGGACTCCTTAGACTATTGGGCAAGTAAAGTCAACAGCCTCATTTCAAATTCAGGTATATTCAGCTCCAAAGTCCATTTTCTTTCAGAAACATAAGATTCAGAGAAGTGAGATAAGTTGTCAAAAATTGCACAGAGAGCATCACAGCCCAGTTTTACACTTACTACGTGCTATAGACACGCTCTTCAAGAAAAAGCAAAGCAAATCTATCTGTAGGACACAGACTCATTTTCAGTTTCTAGGTATAATGTACCACAGTCATTTCTTAGTGATGCATAATGTATGGCTTACTCCACAGCACTCAAGTTCAAGACTAATCATATTTCTTTTATCTCTACAAAATAGATTACAATGGATTAGAGCTACTAACAACCAGAGAGGCAGCAAATCCTTATTATCCTCTTGAGGATCTTCTCTCTTCTGGGTAGTCCATAGGACATTGGTTTTAAATGGTTCAAAATGACATCCTTATTTCTATTCCCAAAGGATGGCACTACCTAGTCTCTCACTGCTGTACATCTGCCAGGATTCTTTCCTTCTTCGTGAAACTACTGTATCACATTCATCATAGAACCTGTCTCTAGAAATACTGCTACCTGCTCATTCAGCTGCAGCTCAGCGTGGTAATGTGAAGCAGGAAAGGTCTACGGGCTGTACCAAAAATTTGATGTTTAGTTCAAATGAAAGTGCATCTGGTTTTGGCGCACTCAAAGGGAGATTTTGGTCCCCTTTCAATCTTTTAGTTGATCTTCTCTGACTTTCTATATTGTATATAAAATTTCCATATTTTCTATTTTACTAACACTACTTATTTCAAAAATCAAATAATAATTTAATATACATGAAATGGAATCAAATATAATCTAACAAGATCTTTGAAGCCACAGGAAGGAACAACTTTATCATTCTTTAGGACCACTTGGTAGAACAAAGAAAGACAAACATCAATCAGCAGCCAATGACTACTTTACGGGTGGGTTTGTAATTTAACAAACACTTCAAAGTGATCAATAGATTGCAAGTAATCTAACATAATTCTAATTGTCCAAAACCTTTTGGCCAAGAGAAGTAGTATAGTTATAGAGATGTGGGTGATGATAAAATCGAATTTTGAAAATTGCCCTACTTTGAGTCTCCTCTCCTTATTTATCATCCATTTAGCCCTATTCGTGTCTCTCAAACCTGTGATACCCACAAATGATATACAATCCTGGTTAGTAACATTTAAATACTACTTCAGCATTGAGTTCATTCTTCTTGACTCTTTCTCACCTCAAGAAAAACCTCCTTTCTTATCTGGCACATTATCTAGGAGGTTAAGGATATTGTCCATTTGGGCTCAGGAATTACAGTTCAGCATTCACTTACTGCCTTCAGTACATCCCATTATTTATGCTTCTTCAATTCCTACCAGACCATCAAATGCAGAGTCTCTGGGAAACCACTCTTGCAAAATCAAGATTCTTTTGTGATTAAGGATGAGTGCACCAATTTATCCTGTGAAACATACTGAGGGGGACTTTGAAAAATTTAGCATTCTGTATGTCCAGTCTTCACCAACTGGAAACAATACAGCACAATATATATTGATAAGAAATTAAAAAATGAATAAGAATGATATTTTGAGAAAAAATATTTAGATTTATACTTTATGCTTCTCTATACATGGCATTTCTCCAAAAGTTTTTATAGAATCTTGCTAATTGGTGCTAAGTTCATAATAATTTCAAAAATAATATTCTAATTCCATCATGCACAGATTTTATTTTAGTTTCTAAAACATAATAAATAAATAAATGTTTTACAACATATAGTGCCAAGTGATCAATTTGTGTTGTCTGTTTAAAATCAGATATATCAAAAACAATGAGTAAAGAATAAAAATGCATTTTAATTAAAATTTATGATGCCCTTGGCATTAAATATTCATTATCTCAATTTTATTCATTAGAATAAAAATACTAAATTAACAATATTGTCCAACTTTTACTATGTAATATCACTCTCCACATTTTTATCAAGTCCGGTAACATACCTATTACCTAGAACTCAATGTTTTTTAAAGTATATGACAATAAACAGATTTTCCTTTATCTCAGAGCACATGTTAATAGCAATTTTTATTCTTTCTTTGGTTTCAAATCAATCACCTCATACAAAACTGAAAGCATCAAGAAGCCATGAATATACAAACTTATATATGTGTGTGAGCAGATAATCCATTTACATATGCACAATCAATTCAAAATTTTTTCACAGAGCTGGTACCTCACTCTTTTAGATTCAGGAGTCTAAAAACTCCTATACTGTGCCATTTTTTAAAAAGTCACATTTCCGAAGTTTGTAGACATTGAGAGGAATAAGCTAATGGTTTGTTAGAATTCATTTATTTAAATCTGGGAGAAGATGCAGTTTGACTCTACAGTGAAGACCAGTTCTGCCACATGTACACGATAAATAAGCTTTGAGGAAAGCAGGCAGCTGATGTATTTGAAATCACTAATATATGGAATGCATATTTAAAGCCATTCACAACAAATCTGTGTGCCTGGATTCAACGAAACGTGACCATTTAAAATTGTGCATAAAGTTACTTGCCTGTGCCTACAGGGAAAAAGATGTGTAATATTTATTTCTAGAACCTAACAGACTTCTATATATAGAGTGGCCCTCAAAATCACAAATCAAATTACAGAATCAACTTTACATATATGTATAATCAAGCAGGTTATTGTATTATACTCTGGTTCCAAGTGAGAATAAAATAGCCCTTTTCTACTCATGTCAAAGGTTCTGTCATATGACATAGTAATTATCTGCCCTTGCTGACTTTATAAAGTGTTATCTTGTTTGATATAATAGCCGTTACCAGCTATGTTTTTCTTATAAAGTACAAAGCAATAAACTCCAGTCAATGATCAGCACTTACTGTGGAAAATTCTCTCCCTCTTCCCTTGAGAATGGATATTATCAATATGCATAGGCAGCTAAAATTCTTCTCCCAATGTTCCCATCCCCTGCTTATTCCATCAAACTCTAAGCTAGGGATTGATGCGAATGGACTTTGCAGATGGAATGAAGGTTACTAACAAGGCGAGTTTAAAATAGAAGATTATCCAGGATGATGAAGCTGGGCACAGTAGAATCACTTGAGCCTTGAAAAGCAAAAGAGTGAGCGGGAGAGTTGCAGGGGAAGAGGAAAGCCAAGGAAAGACGAGGCACAAGGGGAGGTCAGAGAGAGTCCAAGTGTGGAGGACTTGACCCATTGTTATAGGCTTTGAAATGGAGAAAAGGACTACAAACCAAGGAATGAGGACGGCCTCTGGATGATGAGAATGACCCCTGACTGGCAGCCAGCAAGAAAATGGGCTGCTGGATTCTACAACCGCAAGGGACTGAATTCAGCCCCGTACCTTGGGAGCGGATTCTTCCCTAAAGCTTCCAGCAGTGAGCACCGCCTTACTGACACCCTGGAGACACTGAGAACCCAGCCAGGTCTGCTTGGACTTCTGACTTACAGAACTGCAAGACGATACACGCGCTTTGTTTCAAGCTGCTAAATAGGTGGTGATTTGTTGAGATAGCGTTAGAATGCAAATACGCAGGCAAGGGCAGTATTAAATGAATAGAGAAAGATACTTATATACACTGACTTTAGTAGTAAAGTAGTGTTAATTATGTAAAAAAAGAATCACTGGGGTCAGCTGGGTGGCGCAGAGGTTAAGTGTGCACGTCCTGCTTAGGCCACTTTGATTCCTGGGTGTGGACATGGCACGACTCAGCAAGCCATGCTTTGGCAGGCATCCCACATATAAAGTAGAGGAAGATGGGCATGGATGTTAGCACAGGGCCAGTCTTCCTCAGCAAAAAGAGGAGGATTGATGGCAGACGTTAGCTCAGGGCTAATCTTCCTCAAAAAAAAAAAAAAAAAAAAGAATCACTGGATGTGCTATACCCCTTCATGAAAAAAATTGAAAATGAAGAATAAAAAGGGGGTGAAGAAACAAGGTATAAATCATACTATCAAAGCAAAAATTGCAGCAGGCAAGGTAAATCAGGAAAGGAAGATTTAGCATTTGAACAAATTTCAAAGAAAAGTTAACCACTTAAATATTTATTTAAATGAATTTTTACTTAAAGGATTATTAGGTATTTAGTTTAGAACAAAGTTTAATTTAGAACAAAAATCAGAAATAAATCACTTTACTAGTTAAGAAAGGTATGTCATCATTAATTTTTTACACATGCCATTCCAATATATTGGTAGTTAGGCATCCTTGAGTGTACCCTACTCAGCATGAAATCCAAACATCCATTCAGTCTAAGGCTGTGGGTTCAATGTGGTAGTCACTAGACACTCATGACTTTTGATTTAAAAATCTTAAATTTAAATAAAATTAAGCATTCTGTTCCCAGTTGCGCTGACCCCTTTGCTCAACAGCTAAGTGGTTAGCTGCTGTAGGCCGGCAGAATTTACTACCCCAAAATGCGTCTCTTTGGTTTGATTATTTTTGAGAACAAAAGACTCGGGAAAAGGGGGCTGGCCTGGTGCATAGTGGTTAAGTTTAGGGGTTCAGATCCTGGGTGTGCACCTACACACCACTCATCAAGCCATGCTGTGGTGGCATCCCACATACAAAGTAGAGGAAGATTGGCACAGATGTTAGTGCAGGGTCAATCTTCCTCACCAAAATAAATAAATAAATAAAAAGCCTCAGGAAGAAACTTAACTTTAGTCTCCTGAAATTGCCTAAAAGAATTTAAGATAGAAAGCCTGTTCCAGGACAGAGCTATCACCGTAGATAACTATAGTATAATGTAAACTAGGTGTGGTAGACAGGGAGGAGCACAGGAGGGCCCATTTGATCAAAGTCCTCTCCATGCTTCATTGTTTTTGCAAAACAAGGTAAACCTTTGTTTACTAAATATTTGCTTTTCCATCTCCTTGTAAATTACTTTCCTCCCCTTTGAAGTCCCAAACCACTACCCATGACATCTTCCTTTGTCTTTAGCTGAGGACTATATTTAAAGTGGTGGCTTTTATCATTTAGGTGAGTTACTGAGTTTTCCTGGGTTTCTCTCATGTATACTTGTTATTAAATTTGTTTGATTTTCTCTGTTATTCTGTCTCATGTTAATATCATTCTTAGATGAGCTGGAAGAACCTAGAAGGTAGAGGAATATTTCTTTCTCCCCTACATCACTACTGTGCTGGGCAGCACAGATTAGTCAACAATTTCTTCATAGATCATAGTTCCATTAGATAGCATTAATTTAAGGAACATGATTGCCAAATCAATATGATAATAACCACAGGCATGTAAAATATAGCCTAACACTTTTTCATTATTATAATGTAAAACTTAATAAAGACAAAAACGTGAGTGGAGTTTATCCACGCAATTAAACAATTTTTGAGATGTTATTTTTGATATAAGTAAAGAAAAAAATGCAAAGAACTGCAAACAGTAATATACCTACTACTTTGCAAATGACTAATTTTGTCTGAATGACAATCACCAGTACCAATCATTGAACTCCCAAGAAATGTATCATAATGGAACTCCAACAATCAGATTATCATATTATCTCAAATTAATTTAATTAACACTTCTTTATTTTTTTAAAACATAGAAACCTGAAATTTTGCCAATTAAATGACCCT
This sequence comes from Equus asinus, assembly GCF_041296235.1. Classification (NCBI taxonomy): domain Eukaryota; kingdom Metazoa; phylum Chordata; class Mammalia; order Perissodactyla; family Equidae; genus Equus; species Equus asinus. The sequence continues at coordinate 11,872,426 of NC_091819.1, forward strand.
TCATAGTTTTAGTAATATGTATTAGATCATTAAGAATAGCACAGATAATATCATAAATTTACTTAATGCATCTAAAAGGGCAATTTAGTGAGATAATAAGCTTATATTTATGCTTCTCTAGTCAACACCAGCTACTTACAATTCCAAGAAGAAACTATGTTGGGCACTGTGGGTTAATATTCCAAAATCCATTCACCCTACACCATGAAGCTATAACAGCAAGATGTGATTAGGAAAAATGACCTTGCTTCAAAGGCAAAGGTATCTTATTCTAAGGAGAGTAGAAAAAAAATTATCATGATTTTCTTAAAAATGCATATGCAACTCAATATGGCTGATGACTTCAAGGACAGATTTACTGAAGCTGGCTCAGAAAATTTTCTCTTCATCATATGAGAAACAACTGAGAAGCGAAAAATGCTTTCTAGGTCTCCCAAATAGCCCAACTTACTTCTGGTGTCTATGAGATGAACTGGCTTAGATATACAAATACAAGTTTTTAAAAGCAAAATTAAGACACTACATTCATTAGCACTGAAATCACCCTAGCAATGAACTTTGCTCTGTGAGAATCAATGGCTTTTCTTAATGTACGATCAGTTTAGTTTGGGTTTCTGTTACTAACACCAAAAAACCATCTTGCATCTCTAGCCCTCATTTATTTTGCCTAGAATGTGTATCTAACATATTTGTCTACTTAGTTACTGGTCATTTTTCAGACCCAACTCAAATTTTTCTACTTTCATATAATATTAACTAAGCACATTGTAGAGAAATGCACCCTATTTGTACAAATGATATATCTTTTTGTTTCTGCTTTTTAGTCTATCTAAATGCTTTTAGTCATGCTGCAAGAATATAAACAAGAATAAACAGAAAATATGCCTGATTTATTTTTGTCAATATGAATTAATAATGATTTAAAAAAGACAAATCAAGAGATGTGGGGTTTAGAAGATTTGAATAGCAAAATCAACAAGAATGACTTGTTTAAAGGATGAATACCCTTTTAAAAGTAAAGAATATATTCACATAGAAATACATAAAATAGTTTAATAAACAAATGATTTTATATACCCATTTGCAAAGCTGACTACACTTTTTCTGAAGAAATTTTCAATAAATTTAAAAAGCGGAGAAATGAATAAATAAACATACCCATAGGCTATACTCTCTGCTTACAGTGTAGCAAAACTAAATATCAACAACAAAAAGAGTTCCCCCTAAACTCCATTTATTTGAATTTTTTAAAAGTCATTCATAGTTTTTCATGTAACCCCTAAAGTCTTTGTGAAACAGCAAACTAATGTGGGATGTTGGTTCTCTCCTCTGTGTCCACTGGATATGTCAAGAAGTTAGAGAAGAGTAGAAGGATCCCAGATTCTAATATAAACACTGTAGGAAACAACTAGAAAGGCAGAAGTTTGCAGAGCCTAGAAAGGAGGAGGGTCATGTACCATGGATGGGGCAGGGTTCATTCAAAGTTTTAGACTCGTGCCTTGTTCTTTCTCTCTATCTGCTATTCAATCAGCTTAGGGTAAGTGCGCTTAGTTTAGAATGACCACTTAAGCCATAGAGTCACCTGTTAGGTCCAACAAATTATAACCCTAGAGGTTCTCAAACATGTGGCATCTCCCTACCCTACATCCTGAACTCCATTTAAGGGTCAAAGGTCTTTTACAGCTTCCCTCAGGTATACATGAACAGTCAGGATTGCAGATCCTCCATACTGCTACTTAGAAGGACGATGTGACTGCTTTAGCGCGCTGTACTAACCCGTAGCTCCTGGAATAATCCTCAAGTTCCTTAATGAGAAGAAAGCAGGCTTCCTGGTTTGGTCTCCAGCTTACTCTTCAGCTTCTTCTCCAGTCACATGTCACCCTGCATATGCAGTTACAACCATGTTGAACACTTTCAGTTCTTCAATGAAATTTTCTTTCTTGGCTCATTCTGACGCTGTTTGAAAAGCCCCTCCTTTCCCCTCCTACCCTTGATGGGCATATACAGACCACCTTTCAAAACCTATGGTATCCCCACTAAAAGAACTGAGAGTTCCTCTGTGCTCCCTTATCACCTGGTTCATATCTCTGTTATTGTACCTGCTAATTTTCTATAAATCCCTAGAAACCAAGGGAATTTCCATAAACTTTGTGTGTGTGTGTGTGAGGAAGAGTGGCCCTGAGCTAACATCTGTGACGATCTTCCTCTATTCTATGTGGAATGCTGCCTCAGCGTGGCTTGACAAGTGGTCCTAGGTCTGTGCCCGGGATCCGAACCTGCGAACCCAGGGCCATGGAAGTGGAGCACACAAACTTAACCACTACGCCACTGAGCTGGCCCCTCCATAAACTTTTTTGTATCTCCTGCACCTATGACAATGGCTCACATGTAGTAGGTAATAAATAATGTGTTTACTGAAATGAAGAAAATTTAACTCTGAAGTACCATAAGCAAAAGACATATGAGAGCGCTTAGTCAATACATTCCTTTTAATTTCATACATATATAGAACTCCACTGCAATGTAAGCACAATATCTTTGCTTGTCTCTAAATTTTAGGAAATCTATTAAAAGTCAAGATGTACAAATTTTATATTTATTTCTCTTTAATCTGTGTTATTTACCAATACATTTGTACTGAGAATTTATATCTATATTGAGGCTGAACATTATTTCTGATAAAATATTCCGAGTTAAAATGACTTTATACTTTTAGTTAATAACACCATGTAAAGAATATTAGCATTATTTATCAATGTCCTGTTTCCACGTCACGCTGATGAGTTTTCATGAGGAATCCTAATGATTTGGATGCCCTGTTACAATTCATTAGTCATCACAGGCAATGTCACGTTCTCTCACTGCACTTGAAAAGTGGGCCCTGTTACATACCAGCTGTATCCAGTTCACTTTGCTGAGAAACAGACTCAGTGATGATGTACCTTTCTTAAATAGTAAAGCGGTTTATTTTTGATTTTTCTTCTAAATGAAACATATATCTAATAATCCTTTAAGTAAAAATCCATTTAAAAATATTTGTGCTTGATTTTTCTTTGAAATATGTTCAAATGTAAAACAGTTCAGTATATAATTATTAGTTAGAAGACAGATTATTAGAGAAGCTCAAGACATAGGCATAGAAAGAGTAGCTTGAATAATTAAAGATACAATGTATATTATAAGAGGAATTATTAGAATAGATGTATGTTGAAGAATTTTTTTATACACTTTAAACTAGTGATGAATGAAATTGTCCTACAAATTGCTTTAGAATGAAAGACAGTATTGATTCAATCACCATGAAGTAAATGAATGGAATCTGCTTGATATATGGCTTGACCAAGAGGTTCAAATTAACTGTGATGGCTCTAAATTCTTTTACTTGTCTTGCTATATCTGTCTCTTTCTCTATTTCTTGGCTCTGCCTTCTTCTATGTTAGCTTAACTTTCAAACAAGCTTTCTCCATGCGATGACAAGTCCCCACTTTTTTTGCCCCCCTTTTTTAATTTGAAAGTTAAGAATTGAATATCTTAATTCTTTTGTAACTATTCTCTGGTTTTATATGAAAAATCAGGGAACTAATATGTTGGATGCTACTAGACCGTCCATACAGGGTATAAGGTTTAGGACAAATGTCAAATTTAGCTGCAATATATCCAAATTGCCAGACCATAGGAAAAAATATTATTATGAATATTCCAAAATTAATATATTTATGTCCGTGTAAACACAATATATGATCCGTAAAGAAGGAATAAAATTCAAGAGTACTTTAAGAAGCAGTACAACATTAAAATGTTTAAAACAAACTCTTAGAAGTTTAAGAACATTAATTTAAATGATTGTAATGGTATACTATAATGTGACATTATGAATTAAGTGAAAATAATCTAAAAATTCCCTCCTTATCTTTCATACTGGTTCTATGCAGAAATATATAATATCTTGGTGCCAATCGCCACATTTTAAATGGCTTTTGGCTTCTCATCACTTCCACAGTTGCTGTCTTTCGCAGATTGTCCTAATTTTCACTAAGATTCCAGCCAGCCTGGAGTGCCAAAACTCCGTGTTTCAGCCAGAATTATCTATTATACAAACTCTGTAACCAATTGCCTTCATAATGCAGTCTAAACTGTTTCACTTAACTTACGAGATCCTCCATCCTGATTCTGCTTGTCCCTTCTTGCTCCTCTGTACACATCCTAACACTTCACGTCACTAGATCTAGGTCTGAAGGCATTATTCCTCCCCTGTACATGCAATGCACATCATTTCAAATTCGGTCCTTTTTGCCTGAAATGTTCTGTTTTCTCTTTCTCCCTTGCTTCTTCTTCTCTACCAATAATTGTAATTTCCAGGACTGACTTACATATGATTTTCTTAAGATGTGCCATATCCCTACCCTCCAAAACTGGATTAAAGGGTGCTCATATGTGCTCCCATAGCATATTATGTTTCCCACAAAATAGCATTTATCAACTAATGTTTATTTCTCTTTCTTCTACTAACTCATTGATCGTGTGAGAGTAAGAAGCATATACTACATATTATATGCTAGAAATATATTCCTCTATGCTTAATCGGTGAATAAATGATTTATAAATAGCAAATTTAATTTTAAAGAGATTTTCAAAATCAATACAACCAATGACTGTTGCCTCACAGTGCCTGGCAAAACATATTTCTGTTAAATAAATGAGGTTCTAGCTAAAAGCTCTGGAGGAATGAAGCTGCTGTGACAAATGCTACTTTTGCTTTCAATCCCATTTCCAAGTCAATTTGTATCACAATTAGTGAACAATAATGCCAAATGCATCTTTGCTCCATGATCATTATGTATCTGATTTTTTTTTGTCTGTAGATGAAGTTATATCATCCAAAAATTAGAAAATAAAATAAAAAAATGATTATATTTGAATATCTAATTTATAAACGAAAAGTAAATTATACAATTCAAAAAGAACTTTAAAAAGAAAAGGCCGAACATAATATGTCCTTCATAGTTACTTTTGAACAGTGAATTAAAAGTCTTTCTGCTACTAAAGTACCTTGAGTATTAATGATAGAAGTGCCAGGAACTGTGAATACTCTAACCTCTTAAATTTGCCAGTCAATGTTTGTATAAATTATGTCATCACTACAATGATAACTTTGCCAAACGAAATGAAAAAATATACACATATTCTGAAGCCAAAAGCAACAACCACACTTATTCACATATCTCTGCAATATTACAAATGGAAATTCCGCAACGCTATACTTTTATGTTACATGAATTATAACAAATGCAATACACGCAACAAGCATAAATTTACACTGGCACAGCCAGGGATAATGTCAGGGCATTTCTGTGTTTAAATGAAATGGTCCTCTACAGAGCATACTTTTTAATGACAGGAAATAAAGCTGAGAAACATCAGAGAATGTGAGCCAAGTTTGTATTTACTGATGCAACCCTCAGTCAAAATAGGTAGGACTTAGGGAGGCCACTTAGAGAATATAATATGATCCCACACTTTGAGGCATTCAGTGAGCTGATGTCTTAGTCATCAAAAGAAAGGGAATCTGGATGAATCCACAAGTGGTGGTAAGGCACAACACAACATGAAGCTGAGTCTAGGGAAAAGATTGTGGACAAAGGATGCATGGGAATTTCCCGTGAAGCACAAGTGGGCCATACTTAAGATAGAACCAGAGATATCCAAGACAGCCAATTGGAGAGGAAATAGAAACTTGATCAAAGTAAAAAGGAAAAGAAAAGAAAAAAGAAAGTACACTGAAATTCTAAGGCTCTGAGTAAGGAAGAATGCATGAGAGAATTATCTTTAAACATTGACTAAATACAGAGAACATGAGTTCTATATCCAGTGAAATAAAAATGAAGAAATCAAAAAAAGAGAAAGATGAAGATTTACTCATTAAAAGAGAGAAAGCGATATCTTTGGTGTCAGATCTACCCTAAAAGAAGTAATGACATCATCAGGCTGAAAAGAAATGGCACTAAGTCAAATCTATAGGAAAGAATAAGGAACTCTATTAATCTATGTTAAAACTAGGGTTATTTAAACTAATAATTATAAGTAATCAGAATTTATAAATAATATAAAATAAAATAGAAATTAAAATATATGATAGTGTTAAGAAAGAGGGCGAACAAACGAAACCATTTTGGAGTAAAATTGTGATCTCTTTCCAGAGTCAAGGCTATATTATTCTAAAGTAGTTTATAACAAGTTCAGACGTATATTTAATCTATAGAGTATATAGAGTAATGACTAAGAAAAAACCTGAAAAAATAGAGCAAGGAAATCAACAATGGAAATAAAATAAGACACACAAATATTTTCTTAACAAAAAGGCGGCAGTGGAGCAGAAGTCTAGGAGGAAAAATAGACATAAATCAAATAGCAAAATGGCAACATTAATCTAATCCTATTAATAATTCAATGAATCATTTATGGAATAAAAAGTCCGGAGCATCTGAAATTCTCAGACTGGATTAAAAACAAGATCTGACTCTGATCCAAAGACACAAATAGGATAAAAGAAAATGATGGAAAAATATTTACTATGTAAACTGTAAGCATAAGAGAGTTGGAAAGCTATTTTAATATTAAACAAAAGAAACAACATGACCAGAAATACCATTTGAAATGAGAGAGATGTTTCATTATGCTAAAAGGATCAATACATCAGAAAAATATAACCATTCTAAATGTGTATGTGTGTGAAATATAGTCCCAACATATTATCTTGATATTATTTGTCATTTACCTGCTACACTACACTTTCCATAATAGAATAAAGGACCCCACTTTTTGCTCATCGTAATGTCCTAGCTCATAACACCATGCCTGCATATAGTAAGCAACTGATAACCATAACGTGAAAAAAATCCCATAATAGAAGAGGATGGTTACAATTCTTTGGCACTGAATTTTCAATAGTTTCTAATGGAAATGAGAATAAAACTCCAGAGCATTCTGTATTTATACCATATTAGATGCTCTATTTACCCACAATTTAAATTTTGCCCACAGTTCTCAACTTTGCTTACTTCATTGTCTATATAGATTTACCCACCAGCATGCCTATCTCTTTATTTGAGGGCTTTCCTATTTCTCATTCATACATCCACAATGTTATCACTTGGGGCTGGCCTGGTTGCATAGAGGTTAAGTTTGCATGCTTCGCTTTGGTGGCCTGGGGTTTACAGGTTTGGATCCCGGGCACGAACCAACACGCTGCTCATCAAGCCACATTGTGGAGGCACCCCACATACTAAATAGAGGAAGATTGGCACAGATATTAGCTGAATGACAGTCTTCCTCAAGCAGAAAGAGGAAGACTGGCAACAGATGTCAGCTCAGGTCCAATCTTCCTCACCAAAAAAAATCAAAATGTTATCACCTGGAGACTGCTTGAACCCCCCCAGGCTTTCCACCAATACCTTCTGTCACTGTACATCAACCTGTTGCACAAATACCAAGAAGAGAATACTATCCATTTCACCCATGCAAGTTTGATGATTTATAAAATGCATATCTATGTGAGAGGTTTTATCAATCCCAAATATAATTTGCCAGTTAAACTACGTAATAAAATTAAATTTAAATATAATTTCCTGTTAAACCACATATTTTAAATTCACGTCAATGTTGTTCTGGTACATATCATAGACTATCATAAATATTTGTAACTGTCAAGAGTTTGAAATATATTTATAATAATTGTTATCCTAAGAGTAGGCCATGCATATTTTGTGATTATAAAATATCTTTTCATACTAAGGATTTAGGAAAATTCCAAAACGTTTTCAAAAGGAAATTGCTAATAAGCAAAAGTAATTTATTTTATTCGGGTACTTCATTATATTCATGAAAATGTAATGAAAGTAGAGAAAGAAGAGGCGATTCAGTGAGGGATATTTCTTCAATAGTTTCATAGATGCCTACAAATGCTTCTTATCCCAAGAGAATCAGCCACACTGAAGTCAGAATCACATTATCTTGGGGAAAATACGGAAGATATCGAGATGGTGTCAGCCAATGTTTCCAATAAGCAACGTAAAATAATACTAAGTCAAAAGGCATAATGGTGTAGCAGTTTAAAGCATGCAAAACATTATTTTCACGTTATTTGACTTGATTTATATAATAACTTTATAGAGGGACAAGACAGTTATTTTCAACATTGCGCAAGAGAAACTGAAGAAGAAAGCCATTTATCAAGTTATTGGAGGTCGAATTTGAAGCCCAAATCGTGTCCAATGACACTATATGCCTATCCCAAATCCTCCCAGTCTTTCTACTCTGGCCCTGAAGGCTGGGTGCAGACATTATTAGGCTCTCGGGATCACTTGCACTGTGTCCTTGCAGCTTTCTGAACCACAGCTTCTCTGCTACTCAAGCACGTAACTTCCACAAAATGGCCTGGCTCCTCTAGACTGTGACCGTTTCTCACCCTTTCCTAGTTTTTGAGGACCACAGCAGTTTTGAGGAATACCGATCTGGGATTTTGTAGAATGTACCTCATTTAGGGTTTGATGTGTTTCTCATGATTAAACTGGAGTTTATGGGTTTTGTGGAGGAACAAAACAGATGGGAAAGGCTATTCTCATCGTATCTTATCAAGGGTACATGGGATCAACATGACATCAAACTACGTGTTAACCTTGATCACCTCGTTGAGCTGGTGTCTTTCAGATTTCTCTACTGTCAAGTTAATTTTTCTCCCTTTCCGAACTGTACTCTTTGGAAAGAAATCATTGTGCACAGCCCACACTTACGGAGTAGGAAGTTATGCTACATCTCTTTGAAGGCCAAATATCTACAAAATTAGTTGGAATTCTGCTTGGGAGATTAGTCTATTTTCCTTTGTCTGTCTATCTAATCTATTCAAGTATATATTTGTGTTATGTGGACTTATGAATATTTATTTTGTATTTTAGGTTATACTATTTACTTTTTGATCAAATTGTTTCTGCTTTGGCCATCGGTCACTCATTCAGTTGTAGACTGTGACCCTTTGACATACACAATCATTGTGAGTTTTTGAACACTTCCTCACTTTCTGGCCAAACAATATGCTCCAGGCTCATCTTGTATGTTCCGTGACCCAGTCCTATAATCAGCTGTTTCTTCAAGGAGCCCTGGTTCCTTTGATTGGTGGATGGTATTAGAAGACAAGGTCTGGGCACTAGTTGTATTTATTGCTACTACAGTGTCATTACTCTAAGACCTTTCATCTGACAGAGCGAGTATATACATATGTGTATATACACATATCTATAAATATTTCTATATGTATCTATTTGTATCTATGTTAAGCTAAACTTAAGTCATTTTGATGTCTCTCACCTGATCCAGGACAACATGGATCATTCTAGCCTTCTCCCTTGATTATCCATAGCCTCCGACTTCAATAATGAGAAGTCTGGCTTCCATCACCCACCATCTTTACTTAATTGTTCAATTTCAGTATATTAGTTTCAGAGTTGTTAGCCCATACCTCCATGGGACACAGTTTTACAAACTAGAGTACTAGAGCGTATTTTATATAGTTCCTTTTGCTATTAGTTTTCATTTCCATCATCTCCAAAGTTTCTTAAGTTAGCATCTTTTCTGCCATCCTTCCATCCACGTCCTTGCATGACTTAATAGTTCATTCTTTTTATGGAATAGTATTCAATTGAATAAATGTATCACAATTGGTTTATCCATTCACCTATCCAACTGCATCTTGGTTGCTACCAGTTTGGGGATAATTATGAATAAAGCTGTTATAAATTCATGTGTGCAAGGTTTTGTGTGGACATATATTTCAAGTCAATCAGATAAATACCTACGAGCATTACTGCCAGATACTATGACAAGACTATTTTGAAGGTCTCGAAGTGAGAATGACAGTGCCATAAAGCCAATAATTGTCCTGTCCAAAATGCCAATAATACTTTCATGGAGCAATAATTTGCAACCATTTCCCTTTTAAAATATTTATTTCATAAGCTACTGTGTCCAGAATAGTAAAAGTTGCAAACTTTTGTAAAAGTTATAAAACTGACATACTTTTTGGGAACTGTATTGCTCATCTCTAATGTGGGAAAAGCGTACAGACATATGTGCCCACACTGAATCTGAATGGCAGTCTTAAAATCATGTGTTGCAAATTGAGGCTTATTTTCTCTCTTTGTACTGCTGATGACTATGAGTAGCGACATCATACTTAGTGAAGCATAATAGTGTCTCTTTGGAAAATAAACATCTATGGTCATGCATTTCAATATATTGTGAAAACAGCACTTTTTTGCAAAAAACATGTTGTCCAATTCTTTGAAGTCTGTCAATTTGATGTACAGCTCCTTGGTTTAAACACTGCCAGCCAGCTACAAATTAATGTGTACCTGAATCTGTCTTTTATTCTGTATACTGCCTTGAGGAATAGTTGAACAATGGTTTTCCTCATACAAGAAGGAAGGAAACTTGTGTGAAATACACCCTACTTATTTGGAATATCCATTCCTTTAATCAAACTAGAGTTCCAGGTTATTACGTTTACTCAAGAAATAGCCACAGGTACTCAGATGTCAGTTTCACTCCACAAATCACTGTAGTATTTTGCCCAAGTCCAGTTTATAATTATTTTTGCATTTTAGTATTCCATTTTCTGTTTCGCCTATTTTTGTTCCTGACTTTTTCCTGGCTCAGAGAGCTGTTTAACTTTTGTCTTCAGCAGGTTCATTATTGTCGCTAAAAATGTATTTCTCGGTTTTCTTCTATAGAAAACAATATTTTTTATCCTCAATTAAGTGTAGATCTTAGTGCTTCTCAGCAAGTCTCTGTACTAGTGAATGACTCAGCAGTCCAAGCTACATTTCAGAAAATCTTTGAATGTGAATTATAAAAATATGCTACTTATCTTTGGACAAAACTATAGGACACACTACCTGGGAAAAAATACAGCGTGTTTTCCCAATATTCTGTATAGCTTAAGAGTTTTGAACAGAAAGAAGAAATTTATGGATAATTATTCATAGTTCCATAATGTTAAAATAAAATCTGTTACCTTTAATTTCTGATAAATCAATTGGCAGGAACACCTGAATTGCATAATTACTCAGACATATATTAATTGGGAATAACTTCTAAGGAAATATTGAAGTTCGATATATGATAACAAAAAAAAGCCCTCCCCATTGACCAAAACATAACTGATAATTTTTACTAACAATCATAGGCAAATCTAAGTGCACCGGGTTCAGTAGAAACTTTTAAAGAAACTCATCCAAATGTGACATTTTTAGATGCAAATTATTTAGTTTTGATGATTTTTAAATTAGTAAAATATTTTGAGAAAATTCAAAACTTAATAAAACCAATATTAGTGACATATACTCATTATTCATAATGAGTACTCAATAATGATAAGTATTCATTCACAATACTCAAAATTATAATTTAAATACAGTAATTTTTTAGTCACCCTCAAGTGTTGTTAGAATCAGGGAAATTTCTATTGCAATGTAAACAATTTTTAAGTTGTCAGCAAAAGATTTAACAGTATGAAGAATATTTATATAATTTTAAAAGAGTGAAAAAACAAAATATAAAATAAAGATAATGTGATATCTGACATGTAGATGAAACCGTAATACCAACTAATGCTAATTTTCTCTTGAGTACAACTTCCCTAGAGACAACTTTAAAGGATTCCGGGCCTTAGTTGGTCAAGTATTAAAGACAAACTACTGCGACTTGACACATGAGTCCACGCCACCCTGTCTTAACAGTGTAAAGCTTTTATTTATCTGATCTACTGCATTGAAAATTCAACTGACTATTTTAATTGTAACAGATTTTATTCTGACGTGCAACTAGATCTTCAACACATGCTGAGGCATTATAATCATCTGTTTGGCAATTGAACTAGCAGTCTTCTTTGACAAACTGGATTATTATTAGAGAAATATTTTTTATCACTACAGGCACTCAATTCCTTTGATTTGAGAAGGGCTATTTTCTCAGCTGGAGCTCCATTTTTCGTGTAAAATTTCTTGATTTAATAAGGTGTCCTAGAGAAACAACTTTTCACTGATTTTCAAATACTAATTATTAAATTCCAAGGGAGTTTTCTTTTTTAAAATATTGATAGAAAGGTCTATGATGAACTGTACTTCCAGACTCAAGAATTGCACAAGTCAGGTTGAAACATCTACGTAATAAATAATTGTCTAGTTTGAATAGGAGCAGAAACATAATGTTAACAACATTATTTCAAGTGTTCTGCGACAGTTAGAATTCTTAAGTTAGAAGATGAGTTAATGGTTTTATATTGCTAAGACACTTACGCATGCATGGTTATGATAATCCAGATATAAATATTTAAATGATATGGGTACCCCACGGAATTTACAGTCTATTGCAAATGACTAAAACATGTGGTTCTTTTATTAAGTTGCCCATTAAAAATTTGAATTATATTGAATTACATCCTAAAGGAATTTAGAAATTAACAGAAGATTTGAAGCCAATATGTCCTAACACAATACAATATTGAGATAAACTGTAATAGTTTCTAAAAATCACAATATTTACAATACCACTAGAGTTGCTTCTTTCTCTCTGAAGAACTCAAAAATATCCACTAAAGAAATTGTTAAAATATTCTACAAACTTTTATAATAGATATGTTATCTTTTTTTATTGCCACTTTGAAGTATGGTAACAGTGCAATATAGATATATAGGCAACCCTTTTGCCACCTAGAAAATAATTTTTGGTAGTATAGCTTATACATATAAATATTTCCAATAAAATTCTTTGTGAAATTAATGATTGAATTAAAAGTTGCTAATTGTAATTAAACAGAAATATTTCATTGTGGCAGTAAATATTCTTGAAAGTCAATTATATAATTTCTTTTAGTACAATTAATCTAGTGTATTTTCTCCTAGAAATTGAGTGGTAGTAATTTTTTCATCACAGTAAGCTCATGTATGTTTCCTGTTGATGCATTTTATTTTTCAAAAGAGCATATAAAATAAGTAGGGAATAGGAAAACCTTCTTAGAAGCATTTCTTGTCATTTTTTCATACAGTTTTAAATTATTAAATTACTTCTTGCAACCATAGAAAGCTCACACTGTCTAGACCTCTGTGTAGACTGTCAATAAATAGATATGCAGTATGCATTTATTCACAAATGAAGAAAATCTTTGTTTTATTTTATATTTCAATTAATTTAATTGTTTACCCGTGCTCACATTTTTAGAATAAGTAAATTGCATATAATAATTTTATAAAGCTGAATGAGGAAAATACCTTATGTTTTCAACTTGTTTTCTTTTTAATCTCATACTAATCAACACAAGTGTTTATAATCATCAATTTCATGTCAGATTTACTCAGTTTAGTCTAATGATTTCAATATGAGATAAATTGTCTATCAATATATCATATAGTTTATATTTACTTGTCCACTATGAATTAAATGTATTTAGATACTAAAACTGTTTTTTAATTATTGAAAGTAGCCCCTTTGGCCACTGAAAACTAATTTCTCTTTAAATGTCATTATTTTAGCATTGGATAAAAATGGTACTGTCAATTTATTAGCTAGCATTGTATTAAAGAGATACATTTTATTTGAAATATAAGATAACTGGGGTTTGTGTCAATGGAGAGAGGATAATTATCTGTGGGAGAAAAACACAACATGCACAAATTCCTAGGAAGATGGTAAGCATAGATGGTAAACAGAGATCCTAGTTCCTCCATCACATGTGCGTATCTTGGCTGACATACTGAAGTAAGAGATTGACATTCCATTCATGGCACTTTGAGGGCAAGATTACCGTATTAATTGACATGTCTCACTACAGCTATCTTTAATCTTGTAGATGTTTACATGCATAAAGACTTCAATCAGCCTAGGCATGGCATTCAGTCAACCCTCCATCCTTTTTGCTCTTTCATAGTTAAACTTATACCTATTTCCTTGAGAGTAGAGATGCACTTTTTTTTTTTTTTGAGATTACTGTTTTCCAAGACATTGAATTATTTCATTGGCTATGAGTTTTGCATTTCCAAATTCATCCTGGTGATCTTTGCTCATTTTAAAATTTTACTTGTTTTTTAGTTTTCTTTGGAAGTTTGTATGTCTCTATACTTCTCTGAATTTATTTCATGGTTTGAAAGATGCTTTCTCTTGAGCCCACAGCTCCCTGAAGACAGCACCAAATTTCTTTATGACTTAGTGCTCAAGTCTTCTGGAATTGCAAATTACATCTCAAATGCAATCTTTGAGCCAGCAGGCAATTTCACACAGGTCTTATATTGGAGGCTGTTTCGCTCTCACTAACTACATTTCAGTTACAGATTCCAGTAAGAACCTCTGAGAAAGGCAGTGTCAGGATTTTTCATTAATGAATGAAGAAGACTTGCATCAGTTCCAGGTTTTACTAAGGAGCCAAGCTCCCCTCCGTGTCCAGAAGTCACCACTTTAGCCTCCGTTCCTTTGCAAGAATTGTAATCTGAACTATCCTCACATTGACTCTCTTCGAAGGCATCTAGGCATGTTAGCGTGGTCCCATTTATTGCTTTGTTTTTATGTTTTGCTTCTATTGTTTGGAGATGTCTACCTTCCTTTTTGGGTGTCTGTGTCTATATCATTTCATACACACACTCACACAAGTAAACTATGCAATGTTTATTCTTTCCTCGTACAGGTATTAAATGCTATATGTTTCCTTCAAATAAATGTTAGCTACTTTGGACAAATTTTGAAATGTTATGTTTTCATTTTTATTCCATGCAGAATTCTTTCTAATTATCATTTTAGTATGTTATTTTGCATATTGGGTATTTGCAAATGTGTTATTGATTTTATGATTGTTTGGAAATTTTCCAAATATCCTTCTTTTACTACCCTCTACCTTCATGTGATAAAAGACATAGCATGTATAATTTGAAACTTTAAAATTTTAGATTGTTGAAACTTGGTTTATGGCCCAGAATAAGGTCTTGATTAGTATCCCAGGTGCACTTAAAAAGAGTGTATATTCTAATACTGTTGAGTTCATTTTTCTATAAATGCCCATTAGTTCAAGTTAAATGATACTGTTAGTTGAGTATTCTATATCTTTATTGACTTTATATCTATCTATTCTGTCAATATTGAGAGAGAGGCATTGAAATTCCCAACTATGTTTGTAGATTTGTCTATCTCTCTGTTGTGGGTTAAATACTGACCCCAAAAAGATATGTCCACACTCTCAGCACCTGAACCTGTGAATGTGAACTTAACTGGAAAAATCATCTTTGGATGTGTAATTACGTTAAGGATCTGGAGATGAGATGATCCTGGATTCCCAGGGTGGGCCAATGACAGTTGTCCCTGTAAGAAAAGGCAGAGGGAGATTTGACACACAAACGCATAGGAAAGAAGGCCATGTGAAGACAGAGGCAGAAATTCGAGTTATGCTGCAACAGGCCAAGGAATGCTTGAGCCACGAGACCCTGGAAGAAGCAAGAAAGGATTCTTCCTTAGAGTCCTTGAATTTGGACCTCAGGCCTCCAGAAGTGAGAGGAAATACATTTTTGTTCTTTTAAGCCGTTAAGTTATTTATAGTTGGTTATAACAGCCCTTGGAAACTAATAAACTCTCCTTGCCACTCAATCAGTTTTTGCTTCATGTATTTTGAAACTCTGTTGTTAGGTGCATACAGGTTTAGGATTGTTATGTCTGCTTGATGAAATGGTCACTTTATCCCTGGTAAAGGTCTTTCCTCTGAGACCTAATCTGTCTGATGGAATATAGCCACTGCAAGTTTATTTTGATAGGTGTTAATGTGGCACAGTCTCTTCCAATTTTTGACTTATCATGCATACGATCATTCAGGTTTCTTAATTAGTGGCATTAAGTGGGGTTTTTTCTTTATTAAAGCTGATAAGCTCTATGTTTAAAGTGGTGTATTTTAACTATTTTCATTCAATGTGATTTTTCATATGTTTAGGTTTAAATCTATCATCTGTCATTTGTTTTTATTTCCTTCATCTTTCCTTTTTTTTCTACTTTTTTTTAAATTAAGTATTTTTTATGATTCTATTTTATTCCTTTCTTGGCTTATAAGCTATAACTGTGTTCTGTGTATATGAGTTTGTTTTGTGGTTACTTCAGTGCTTATACTATATACATTTTTAAAATATTACAGTCTACCTTGAATTATTATTGCACTATTTTACATACGGTAAAATAATCTTACAACAATATACTTCATTTCCACCTCTCAGCTTTTAAGTTACTGCTGTCATCATTTTACTCTATATATCTTATAAACCACACAAAATACTGTTGCTGTTATTATTATTATTTACTTTAAATAGTCAATTGTCTTTTAAGGAGATACTATAAATGAGAGAAAAGTTTTATATGTTCTCAGATATGTACAATTCTCCTCTTTGCCTTAAGTAGTTCCTTTGGAATTTTTTGTAGTTCATTTGTATTGCTGACAAATACTTTCAGCTTCTATACACATAAAATAATATTTATTTTGCTTTTATGTAGAGCTAACATTGAGATAAGTGATACTAACTTGAAAAAACTAAACAATCTTTAATAGAGTTTTAAGCACATATTTTGCTAACATTACATTAAATTTTATATAATGATCAAATTCTTAGTTTATAATGGGGAAATCAGTATAATCTTGTTTCATTAAGGGGGCTAAAAGAGGATATTAATATGAGGAAACATATTAATACAATTTAGAAAACTCTCATGACAGCAATTTTTTTTAACATACAATTAATAGCTTTTAGAGGAGTTTTAGATTTACATAAAATTTAGCCAAAAGTACAGACAATTCTCTTATAACGCCCTCACTCTCCCACCGCACAGTTTATGCTATTATTGACCTCTTGCATTCATGTGGTACACTGGTTAACAATTGATGAGCCAACATTGACGCGTCATTGTGAACTGAAGTCCATAGTTTACATTCGAGTTCACTCTCGGTGTTGCACATTCTGTAGCTTTTGACAAATGTATAACGTCCTGTATCCACCATGACAGTATGGTGTAGAATAATTTCACTGTCCTAAAATTCTGCTCTGTTCCACTTATTCACCTCTCCCATTCTCCCCAGAACCCCTGGTTACCATTTTACTGTCCTCCTCATTTTGTCTTCTCCATAATGTCATGTAGTTGGAATCATGCAGTATTTAGCCTTTTGAGATTGGCTTCTTTCACTTAGCAATCTGCATTTAAGTTTCTTCCAAGTCCTTTTGTGACGTAATCGCTCATTTCTTTATATTGCTGAAAAATAAACCATTGTCAAATGGACCACACTTTGTTTATCCCTTCACCTTCTGAAGGACGTCTTGGCTACAGCCAAGTTTTAGCAATTATGAACAAAGCTACTATAAACATCCAAGTGCAGGTTTTCATGTGGAGATAAGTTCTCAACTCATTTGGGTAAATATCAAGGGGAATGATTGCTGGATGATATGATAAGCCTATGTTAAGCTTTGAAAGAAACTGCCAAACTGTCTTCTTGCAAAGTGACTCTACCATTTTGCATTTCCACCGGCAGGGAATGGAAGTTTCTGTTGCTCCACATCCTTCCCAGCATGAAGTGGTATCTGTTTTGTCTTTTTAATCATTCTAACTGGTGTGTAGAGGTATCATTTTTGTCTTTATTTGCAATTCCCTGATGACGTGTTGCTGAACATCTTTTCATGTGCTTACTTGTCCTATGTATATCTTACTGGGTGAAGTGTCTGTTCAGATCTTTAGCCCATTTTAAAATTTTCCTGTAACATTCTTATTGCTGAGTATTAAGATTTCTCAACATATTTGGGAAACCACTCCTTTATCAGGTATATGTTTTGCAAAGACCTCCTCGTAGTTTGTGGCTTATATTTTCATTCTCTTAAACCACAATGATTTTATACTTATAATTGTTTATTCCTATTAGAATTGTTCATAACTGATTTCCCTAATACTTAAAACATATCTTCTTTATTAATGATTGTGACTACAGGACTATTCCTCATTTGTTTACTTCATTTTGTTAAAGCCAAAGAACTTAACCCAGATGATGTCTCACTATCACAGTAGCAGGCATTCCCATTTCAGTTACCATGGTAGAATGGTGCTACAGTGGGATTCTGTCCACTTCATTTGCTATACAGTGTTTGGATCTTCAGAAAGAAGTAAGGACAGAAAATAAGAGTTACTATTATTTGAATACATACCCTATCAATCATTTGAGAGATATTTTTTCTTTCTCATAAGAGTTATATTCTATGCTATTTCCAATGATTTTATACTTTTCTGGTAATGTTAATTGCACTTTAATTGAACACATCAACTTAGAGATTATTTAATTTTAATACAAATAACATACTTATTCAAGAAGCAATAAATGTTTCTGCTTTTTCACAGCGATATTTAATTTGAAAATTAACTAAGCAAGCATATAAAGAACACATTTTGGACTGTTTCATTTCTTCTTATATAATTAGCTGTAATATAATTTTCCATGTCTACCTACCATTCAACATTTCTTTCATAGAATTGCCTGAAGTTCTAATAGTGCTAGTCTATAAATGCTGCAAAATATAGCCCAATACACTATGAAAACTTGAGCTGAATTACATATAAATTTAAATGTGTAAGAGTGGGTTCCCTTTCTTAGCAATCTAAGAAAAGCATAGTATGATTTTCCTTAAAATTCACCAACTCTATCCAATGTGCTGATTAAAAAGGGGGCATTTAAAATACATGTATTTAAAATCACATCAGCTTCAGGATATTTCAGTAAGCATTTTAATTCCATTTTTAACTTTACTTGTACTGGAGTATTGTTCTATTTGGATCTTTAAATATCTGATATCTAAAAGCAATAAATAACTTTTAAGCAATGTTAATAAATATTGATGTGTTTGAAGATTTAAACATATCTATATAAAGTTGCAGTAAACATGGAATGTTTTACATTTTTCCTATGGTCACATAAGATTAAATATTACCTCTTTAAAGATTCTACACTATTTCTATTTAAACAATTAATACCTTTGCTTAAAATTACTGTCATCTGCAGATAAGACAACTCATGAAAGTATAAATTTCAATAATAAGGTAGGGTACAAAATTTGGCAGGTTTTTCACATTAGGTCAGATAATAACATCTAAATAGAATAATACAGATGAGGTAATTATGTCGTAGAAAAATATAATAGGTAGAAGAGACAGATGTTGAAGTGACACGCGTGTTCCCCATGGCCTGGAGTTCACCCACTGTGTAATCTCCTCCCATTGGTGGCGGACAGCACCTACAAATTGCTTTTTAATCAATAAAATTATGCAAAGATGATAAGATACGTGAAACTGTGTACATGCAATTACATACACTCATAGCACCAGTCTTACTTGTTTCTCTCTGTTTCTAGTTTTAAAGAAAAACACTGCTGTGAATCCTACAGCTACAGGGAAACAAATTTGAGACATTCCAAATTCTTTCAAAGTAAAGAAATCTAAAATAGAGATAGCCCCAAATAATTCCTTATTCAAGAAGTCAATCTTTTTTTATCCAGAATGTTCAAAATCTTTCAATAACCATCTACATTCTGAACTCTTACTGCTCGTACTCGAGTGCATTATTAAACACGGCACATTTGGTGATACACATATTGCTATAAAATTCATTAGGCCTGTGAAATGTAATTTGAAACTAGTTTCAACTTTGTTTCAGCCGGAAAATCTACTTCGGCTGATTTCTAAATTGAAGGTAATGATGGATTTTACAGTATGAGTTCTTAGGCTAGTGAGGACTGTTTCTTCTGCCAGATACTGCTATTAGCTCTGTTCTCAACTTGTGGAAGCCTGCAGCAGCATGTTTACCAGCTATATTTGATTTGTTCTATTTTGTTGTTTTTTTTACTAACAGCATATATCCTGGTATAGAGTTTTCTTATGACGTTCAAAAATTTCTTCCAGAAATGTTGAGTTTTGTCTCCTGATTAACTTGGTTGCTTTCCAACGTCCTTGAGGATAGCAGCATTTCCTAAAATTAGATGCAAATTTTGACTTTAATTTCTCATACTTTCTTGGCCAAGACACTTGTTTTTAGATGATATATTCCCTTTAAATTAAAAATTGCTACTAACTTTGATTTTTTATTACCACCTTTCTATTGAAAAAGCTTCGGTTTGCATCACAGGAGTCTAAGGTCCTGGCCAGAGCCATCGTGAGATGAGTGTGGTGGGGAATGACTCTAAGATCCTTTGTATAAACACGTGAATCAAGAGATCCCTTACTTGGCTCTGAATGTAGCTCAAAATAGCAAAAAACAAGAACAGATTTGGAGGCAGCTAATCTGGTACCTGTCAAGTGTCACTAACTGCTGGAAGTGAGAACATCACACATTAGCATTCTGTATCACAGATGCACTCAGGAATCTGAACACAAGCCTGCCTCAGAAAACAACATACACACATAAAAACGATTGCAAAGACCTTTTCTCACCTTAGTCTTTCTTACCTACCAGACTAAATTGTGCCTCTGAAGTTTAAAGTACATCAACCTACATTTTAAAGACCCCTTGGCTCAAGGTTAATTGCTGGAGTCCACATGGCTGAGTTTTACTAAATTCTTGCACACTTTGTGTGTGACTAATGTCCTGTGTGTGCAACATTGTTTTTTATAAATCAGTTCTTCGTCTATCTAACATCAGCTATTGGGGCTGTAGTACCACTGGGGTAATAATCTACTGACTTTTTCTGCATTATTCTATCTATTCTAAGTGTGGAAACTTACCTGATTCGAAAGATTCAACCTTTATCACTCAAAACTCTACAGAGTCTCCTTCCAGCAGAAACTGTGCTCCTGTAAATCTTATGGTATGGCAACAGCATAGCAGAAATATGTTTTCTCTGTTCAGAAGGGATGAGGAAGAGGACTGGATGACTTTTGCTGTGTTCCTCAACCTAAATGCTTCAATGCACCTCCCATGGAGAGAAATAAGATGAGGAAAGGATGAGGAGAGCTGAGAGGCATAGAGGGGAAAGACTCCTCCTAAAATAATAAAAAGGGGCCAGCCTGGTGGCATAGTGGTTAAGTTCGCATGCTCCACACACTTGGGCAGCCTGGAATTCACCAGTTCAGATCCCGGGCATGGATCAATGCACTGCTTATCAAGCCGTGCTGTGGCAGGTGCCCCACATATAAAGTAGAGGAGGATGGGCAGTGGATGTTAGCTCAGGGCTAATCT
This sequence comes from Equus asinus, assembly GCF_041296235.1. NCBI lineage: Eukaryota > Metazoa > Chordata > Mammalia > Perissodactyla > Equidae > Equus > Equus asinus. The sequence continues at coordinate 11,893,697 of NC_091819.1, forward strand.
TCCTCCAAAAAAAAAAAAAAAGTAGTAAAGATTTGGGGCCAGCTCAGTGGCATAATGGTTGGGTTCATGAGCTCTGCTTTGGTGGCCCAGGGATTGTGGGTTCAGATCCTGGGCACAGACCTACACACCACTCATCAAGCCATGCTCTGGTGATGTCCCACATACAAAATAGAGGAGGATTGCCACAGATGTTAGCTTAGGGAAAATCTTCCTCACCAAAGAAAAATAAGTAGTAAAGATTTCACAATCTCTTTTATGACTATTGAAACAGATTTCCATTAATTGTAATAATGAAACATTGACATTCTAAACATTTTATTTAATAAAATATATTTAAGAAAATTTAAAACAGCATGTGAGTAAATACTTGTACAAGAAGAATGCTGCTATATAAAATTCTGAAAATTTTTAACGGTTGAATTTTAGGAAACAAATTCTATTCTTAAAATATGACTAATTTAAGGACAGGGAAGAAAAACAAACTTAAGATACATTTTAGATATAGAATTGTATTACAAAGAGAGTGATATATTATCTAAAAAGAAATGACCAAAAGAAATTAAGAATAACTTAAATGTTTAAATAACGTATGCACATGATATTAACAAATCTCTTTGAAGAGTTGAAAGTTTCTATTGGCATAACTGAATGAATAACAATACTATTACCTAACAAAAGGAATATTAAAAACAGTGGTTTGGGATAAATATCATAACTTCAGGTTTGGTCTTGTTGAATTTGAGTTACAAAAAATTCAACTGGAAATATGGATAGGATTGAAGTTAGTTAGTGTAGAGATAGAAGTAGTGTGGAGAAGTAAAGAATAAAGAACAGATGTTTTATTCTTAGAGCTTATCTGCATTTAAGAGAGAGAAAGAAAAGTAAATAATATTCTTATTGACAGTTATCCTAATGTTCAATTTTGGAGATGTAATGGATGCTATAAAATTGTGATTAATATTTTCTGAGAGGTAAGATTACAATAAATGGTATCATTGAAAAATAATAGTGAATTTTGATTGGTGTGCAAATTAATTTGGTCAGATTCGAGAAGGAATAATGATGATAAACAATCACTATTTATGGTCAAATCCCAACTTCATATTTTACTCCCTGAGAAACTTTGGTCAAGCTGATCAACTAATCCAAACACTAGTTTTCCTTTATAATGGGGTAAAAAAAAAAAAAAAAGAAAAAGAAAAACAGGGGCCGGCTCCATGGCCAAGCGGCTAAGTTCACGTACTCCACTGCAGCGGCCCAGGGTTTGGATCCTGGGCGTGGACACGGCACTGCTCATCAGGCCATGTTGAGGCGGCGTCCCACATCCCACAACTAGAAGGACCTGCAACTAAGATATACAACTGTGTACGGGGGGAGGGGGGATTTGGGGAGATAAAGCAGAAAAAAAAATCTTTCTTCCCTCATAGTTCCTAACTCATAGAAATTAAATGAGATAATCACTGTAAAATAATCAGTACAGTACTTGCTACACAGTAAGTGTTGAATAATTGTTAGCTTCTTAATCATGTTACTATTATAAATACTTACACAAATTCTGTAATTTGTGTAAAAACATTAAAAATATTAGGCAGCTTTCAACTCAGTGTCTCTGAGCCTACAATGATTTATGAAATAAATAAAAACTGAGTCTCACTTTAACTTATTAGTAAACACAAATCAGAGATCTACTTTTCAACTCATGATAATGAAAAATTCCTCCTCTCCTGTATCTACTAATTTCTCTATTCTGCCCCTTAGGTCGGGGAGAAATTCCCCACCACATTCAGAGGCTTAATTCAAAGTGAACAAAATTGACATATATAAATAGGAACTGTTATGGACTGAATGTATATTTCCCCCCCTCCAAAATTTACGTGTTGAAGCCCTGCTTCCCAGTGTGATGGCAATAGGCAGTATAGCCTTGGGAGGAAATTAGGTTTAGGTAAAATCTTGAGGGTGGAGCCACCATGATGAGATTAATATCCTTACAAGAAAAGAAAGAGACCAAAGACCTCTATCTCTCTCCACCATGTGAGGACATGGCAAGAAAAAGCCTTCCACAAGCCAGCAAGAGAATCCTCACCAGGAACCCCATTGGTTGGCATCTTGATTTTGGACTTCTCAGCCCCAGATTTGGGAGCAATAAATGTCTGTGTTTAAGCCACTCCATCTATGGTAGTTTGTTGTACCAGCTTGAGCCAAATAGGACAGTAAGATAGTAGAGTCTTCAGCCCAAGTATTTTTCCTCTTTTGCTTAAAATTCTTCAAAGATTTGTGAAAACCTTCAACATGTATGACATTTTTAATAATTAAATAACAATATATATTCATAGGTAGAATTTCATCGGCTTACTTCTTTTTATCATGTATTATTAATTTATCACTTTGTTCCACAAACATCTTCCGAGTAGCTATTTGATGTCAGTCATACTTCTGGCCAGTGGAAATTTAGCAATACAAAAGGAAAAGAGGTTCCTGTTTTCATCAAGCCTGCATTTTAGTAGAAAGCCACTCAAAAAATAAGTACATAAAAAATCTTACTTGATGAAAAATACTATAATGAAAATAAGAGGACGTAGCATAATTAAAAGTAATGGGTGGTCTGGCAAAGCCTGTCTAATGAGGTCTACACTCAGGCTGTCAACTGAATGACCACAAGAGTATGACTTTGTAAAAATCTGGGGGAAAGCATTTTCGTCTCAGGTCTGAATCCATTTGGGACTATTTCTGGAAGTTCAAGCTTGATGTGGCTGATGCATAGGGAGCTAACGAGATAGCAATATAAGATGAAGTCGAGAGATAGGACACGAGGGCCAGATTATTTAGAGCTTTGTAGCTTATGGTAAGAGACAAGCATGTTAATTCCATTCTATTTAACTTGTAAATTTTAAACTCTGTAGAGCCCTAGGGAGCACTGATGTCAGTTGATAGCTAACTGAAAGAGAGGGACTCCAACACAGATGCAAAATGTATTGCAAGCAGAGGAAAACATATGCTAAATTAATTTGTCAAAACAAGAAATTGGACTTCCAGTCAGGGCAAGATTAATGCCATAGAATCATTAGAACAAGTATAAACTTGCAAAACCAAGAAGGAACCAAAGAAGATGTTGAAAAGGTGGTTCAGAGGAGGCTGATATGATTTGGGCCCCAGGACTAGATGGACAACACAGTAGCAGGCCATCTTACTGTGCCCCTACTCAACTGAGAAGGCAACCAAGATCCATTTTTCCCCAAACACCAACCTTGCAACCCAGATAGACACAACCTCCCCTGGAAGTTTGAACACAACAGGAGTCCCACCAGGTGAGTCTGACACTACCAGCAGGGTGGGGGCAGCTGGAGCCCCAACAACAATAAGTAGCCAGAGGAAGTGCTCTCTGTCTCCACTGGGCCTGGAACTCATCTTCTGCTCCAAGAGATACCAGGGTGACTGACAAGGGGAACCCTGCCACAATAAGAAACTTAGCCAGAGTAGCCTGTTTGTCCCCACAGATCTGAAACTCCTCTCACCATTCAGAGACAGCTGAGCAACCAAGAGGCACTGGGTACTGTGACACAACAAGAAGGGTGATCCAAGAAGGTTCTTGGTTTATGGGCTTGAGCCTCTCTTTCTCCCTGAGAACCACTGGAGTGGCCAGGTGACAAGCTGTCCAGGGACCTTACCACAACAAGTGTCTGATTCCTGGGAATCTCTTTGTTCTCTGGTTCCCAAGACGTCCCTTTCCTCTCCAGACACATTTGGGTGGCCAAGGGAGCAGCCAAAGGAATCCCACCACAACAAGCAGTTGACCAAGAAGTGCCCTTTGTTCTCCAGAGGCACAGGGCATCCCATCACAGAAAATGCTTGGCCAGAGAAGCCTCTTGGTCCCCTCAGGTCTGAGACTCCCCTTCCTCATTGAGAGACATCTGGTAGCCCAGCCTGGGAAACTCCTTGCACACCTCAGGCAGCATCAGGAAAGACCAATGGAACCACAGAGCATCAGATAAACTAAGCAGGCCAAAATAATAATACCAATGCTCTGAAAATTATACTCTCATTGGAACCACAGCATATAAAATAGTTGAAGATTTGCATGCTAAACTAAGCAGGTGACTTCCTGCTTTAATAGATGTAAATAAGGCCCACAATCTCTTAACATAAACAAAATATCCAAGATACAATAAAAAAAATCACCAACATACCGTAAATCAGGAAATCACAACTTGAAAGAGAAAAGATAATATACTGACACAAATATCAGCCTAACTCTGACATTAGAATGATCTGAAAAGAATTTTAAAGCTGACATCTTATAATTGCCTCAACAATCAATTATAAATTATTTTGAAATGACTGGAAAAAACTAGAACAATCTCAGCAAAGAAATAACAGACAAGGTCTCGAGGATAGGACAGAGGGAAATAATCTATGGGCCAGAAGGAAGTGGAACAACAATTTTCAAATATTGAAAGATAACCAATGTCAAATACAATCTATTTGTAGTGAGAGTATCCTTCAGGATTGAAAGGTATGTAGAAACACTCTGAGATGAAAGAAAACTAAAAGAATTTATCATTAGCAGATGTACTCTTAAAGAATGTCTAACAAAAGACTTCTAAATAAAAGAAAATGATAAAAGAAGAAATCTTGGTTCACTAGGAAAGATGGAACAATAATGGAAAGTACAGAAATATGGAAATACAGATATATGCATTAGAATGGCCTTATCCTCATGAATTTAAAAACCATACTAGATGATAGGAAAAAAAATTATACTACTATCTGATGCTCAAGATAATGATTATTAGAAGTAGGAAAACACATTTGGGAGTCAAGTTTGCACAGGTTACTCAAAGTAGCAAAATGTTGATAGCAAAAGATAAGCCACATATGTGTACTGATTTACACAGAACAATAGCTATGAAACTATTCAAAAAGATACATTAAAAAAATGCTATAAACAAATCAAGATAGCATCCTAAAAAATGTTCAGCTAACCCATTGGAAGGCAAGAAAAGAGAAACAGAGGAAGGATAACAAGAGGAAACAAACACGTAACAAATAATAAAAGGGTACGCTTAAGCTTTAATACATGAATAATTACCTTAAATGTAAATTGTCTAATACACCAATAAAAAGACAGAAATTGGCATAGTGGACTGAAATAACGCAACTAGGTGTTGTTTACTGGAAACTCATTTCATATTCAAATGACATAGGTAGGTAAAAAAAGAGGAAAGAAAATGACATATCATATAAACATTAATTTAAAAATGTATGAGAGCCTATATTTTTATCCAATTAAGTAAACTTCAAAGCAAAGAAACTTACTAAAGACAAGAGGGACATTACATAATGATAAAAGGATCAAACCATCATAAAGACATAACAATCCTACATCATGCACCAGAAAGCCTTGAATTCCATGAAGCACAAACAGATAGAGCTGAAAGTAGAAATATCAAAAAGAACACACACAAATATAGTTGGTGACTCCCAATAACTCACTCTTGGAAAGTGATATAACTGCTTCAGAGAAAATCGGCAAGGATACAGATGATCAGAACAACATAATTAACTAACAGGATCTAATTGACATATATAGAGCAATAGACCCAACAGTAGTAGAATAAGATTATTTAGGTTCTCATAGATTATTCACCAAGATGGGTCATATCCTGGGTCACTACACAGTCCTCAACAAATCTAAAAGAATTGAAATAATATGGAGTTCTCTGACTATTTTATGACTCGTAACTACAAATCAATAACAAAAAGGCAACATGAAATCGCTAAACATGAAGAAATAGTTCCAAACTTATTTTATGAGAACAATGTTAGTATGATATTAAAACCACACAAAGACAATAGAAAAAAGAAAATTACAGAACAATATCTTTTGTGATTTTAGACACAAAATGTCATGATATGATTTTAGCAAACCGATGTCCAGCATTGCATAAAAATAATTATACATCGTGAACAATTGGAACGTAGTTCAGGTATGCCAGGCTGGTTCAACATTAAAATCAATCAATGCAACACTATGTATTTATTTTCTCTTTCTGCTATGACAAAATGCTAAAACTTTAGTGCCAAGACAAAAAAAATAGTATTATCTTACAGTGCTGCTGGTAGGTCAGAAGTTCAACACAGCTCCTACCAGATTAAAATTAAGGTGTCAGCAGAGCTGTACTCATTTCTAGCAGTTCTAGGAGAGAATCTGTTTCCTTAGCTTATCCAGCTTCTAGAAGCTACCTGCATTCCTTGGCTTATGGCCTCCTTCTTCCATTTTCAAAGCCAACAATGGCAGGTTGAGTCACTCTTGCATTCTATCTGTCTGACTCTCCTTCTGTTTCCCAATTCGCATCTAATGACATGTCTTAGTGTATTGACTTGAAAGCCATAATCCAGGATAAATTCACACTGTTTTAAAGTCAGTTGAATAGAAACTTTAATTCCATCTGCAGTCTTAATCTCCCTTTGCCATGTAAGAATATGTCATAGATCATAGGGATTATGACATTGGGAGGCAGCATTATTCTGCCGATCACATCAATAGGCTAAAAAAGAAAAATCATGTCATCATATAAATTGATGCAGAAAAAGTATTTGAGAAAGTCTAACACCATTTATGATAAAAACTCTCAGCAGAACAGAAATAGAGGGAAATAAACCTACAATTAACATCATCTTTACTGGGAAAAGACTGAATGCTTTCTCCTTAAGATTAGCAGGAAGCCAAGGATATCCGCTTTCACCACTCTTATTGAAAATATCCCTGTAAGTTCTATTCATTGCAATAAGACAAGAAAATTAAATAAAATACTAGAGATTGGAAAGGAAGGAATAAAACTGTCCTTATTTGTAAATGGCATGATTGTCAGAAGGATCTGGACAAAACCCTCTTGGGTTTTAATGAATTCAGCAATGTTGCAAGATATCAAATCAATACAAACAATCAATTGCATATTTAAATACTGAGTGAACATGCAGAAACCCAAATAAAAAAGAATACTACTATTTCAAAGAAAATATAATTCTTAGGTATATGCTTAAAATGTCTACAGTATCTGTATACTAACCATTACAAAGTGTTGATGAAATAAATCACAGAAAACCTAAATAATGGAGAGACATACTGTGTTCATGGATTTAAAGACCAAACATATTAAAGATGTCAGTTCTCCACATATTGATCTTTACAGTCAATGTAATTCTAAGCAAAATACTAGCAAGGTTTTTCTGTTGGACACGGACAGGCATATTCTAATATTTTTATGGAGATTACCAGGCCCTAGCATAGCCAGAGCAAGCTTGAAAAAGAATAAAATAAGAGAATCAGTTTTCCAGTTATTAAGGCTTACTATATAGCTACAGTAATCAAGCCGGCGTGGTATTGAGAGAGGGATAGACACATATATACACGTAAAAGAACAAAAAACCCAGAAATGGACTGATGCAAATATGCTCAAGTGGTTTTTCACAAAGGTGCAATCATTGGTGTAAGGATTGCCTTTTCACTAAACAGTGCTAGAACAATTGGACATCCATTTCAGGGAGCAAGAATCTTGACCTAAACCTCATACCTTATGCAAAAAATAACTCAAAATGATTCACGGAATTAATATAAAATGTAAAATTATACTATTTCTGGGAAAAATAGAAGAAAATCTTTGGCATCCAGAGTTAGACAAAAATTGCCTCAACTTACATCAAAAGCATGATCAATAAAATGAAAATTCGTTAAATTGGATCTCATCAGAATTCAAACTTTTTGCTTTGTGAAAGACCATGTGAAGAGGATAGAAAAGCAAAACAACACAACAGGAGAAAATATTTGCAAACCAAGTATCTGAGAAAGAACTGTGTTTAGAATTCTAAACACCTCTCTAAGCTCAATAAACAAGAGCAAACAATTCAGTTTCAACCAAAAGGATATACAATGGCAGATAAGCTATTAAAAAGATGTTAAATATCATTAACCATCAAGAAAATGTAAATTGTATCCATAATAAGAGAACACTACAAGCCTATCAGAATGACTAAAATAAAAAATAGTATCAACGCCAAATGCTGCTAAGGATGCAGAGAAACTGGATCAGTCATACCAGGCTCACAAGAATATAAAATGATATAACTAGTCTGAAAAGACAATTTGGCAGTTTCTTATAAAATGACACATATGATAACCATACAGCCCAGCAATTGCACTCTTGGATGTTTATCTAAGTGAAATGAAAAGTTTCATTCACCACAAGACCTGTACACTAATGTTCATAGCATTTTTTTTATAGTAACTCCAACCTATAACAAGCAACAAAAAAGGAACAAAGTTTCGGGTCACACAATAGCCTGGATGAATCACTAGGTAAATATGTTTAATAAAAAGAAAGATGGTCCCCAAATGTTGCATACTGTATGATTCAACATACATACATTTTGAAAATGATAAAATTTCAGAAATGGAGAACAAGTTAGTGCTTATCAGTAGTTAAACATAGGGCAGATAGTGATGTACGAGGGAAATGAGTCTGTTTATAAAAGTACAACATACTGAATCTGAATCTATTTTCTTTTTAATAAAAATTTCAGTTTAAAATTGGCTTATTTGGAAAACTAAAAAAACCCAGGTACCTGGATAGTAGTAAAAAGTATTGGTGAAATAAGTTAAGATTGAAGAAATAGGCAGAGAGCATATCATGGTGGCCTCTGTTGATTTTCTAAGAGGTTTGAACATTACTATAAGTTCAATGGAAGCATACTGGAGAATTTTAAGATGAAAACATATCACACAATTTACATCTTAGATCAGTCATGTTTCTAGGGGAGGAAAACAGGTAGATAAAAAGGCAGTGAGAAAAATGTTAGAAGATGATTGTAATAGATCAGGTCCATGTAAATAATGGCCTGGATTAAATGATGGTAGTGGGGTGTAGAGAAAGAGATGGATTTAAGATATATTTTAGATATATATGAAAATCCAAATGTTAATGAATTTGTATGTGTGTAGAGAAAAAGTTAATAAAAAATATTTTTGAATTACTGTATTCAACAATTTGATGGATAATGGTGACATTGACTGATTTAGAAAGGAGTAGACCATGAAAGGGTTAAGAGGAGACACAAAGTAATTCATGCTCATGTGGATGATGCATCTATCTGTCTATACTCCATATCTAAGAGTACTCAGTATTCTTCATTTTCTATGGAAGTTTTAATTAACATGTGTCACATATTAATTTGTACTGAATATTACACCATTGGCTGAAAGATGACACTAATATTAATTAAATGTAGCTAAACCCACTGACAGACTTTTCTAAAAATCAGATGTGAAATTCTTGATTATCTTGAAATTTAAATACACATTCAAATTATATGTATACTCATATATGGAGATTAAATCATTATTGGAGGTAATTTTGAAAATTATCAATTATTTCATTTATTGATTTTTAATACATTATATTGAGAACACCTGCTGTTAGGTATACATTATAGAAAATGTTGGAAACTGAAAGAGTCTACTCTGTGCCTTAAAGAGTCTAAAGTTTCTGCTAGATCTAATCATTGAAAGCATTTGCTACAGCCAATTTTTCTATGTGTATGTAGATAAAGCAGAAACGTGAGATACATTTTTACTTCTCCTCCAATGCCTTTAGCAAAAATGGTGAGAGGTCAGAAGCTAGAAAACTCATCACTAAAAAAGAGAAATACTGAAACATTAATGGAAAGCAATTGCGTATTATAACTACATAACAACACAACAGCAAGAACAAAGCAAGCAAGCAAACAAAATCAACAATACTTAAAAAATTAAAACTGTGCAATATTAAAGTTTCCCAGGCCAGACAACATGTATATAATGTTAACAGTACTGGCAAATCTTACAGCATGGGTGTTTTATTGATAATTTTTGGAAACTAGAAAATGTATGAATGATCGAAATTCTAGAATTTTTCCAAAGTGAAAATGATCTTTTTTTCATTTGAAGATGTGTTACTTTTAAAGCAATGTGGCATTGATTCTAGAACCAACCCTTTAGAAGACACAGAGTAGAGAATATTGCGTGAGAGTCATTGGCAAAATACATGTGGACATATAGTGAAAAAGCTCATGAAAATGTTCATCCTCAAATCATGGTCTCTAGGAAACTGTGATCATTGTTTCCAAGGTTTCAAAAACAAGACACTGGGGCTGGCCCAGCGGCCCAGCGGTTAAGTGAGCACGTTCCGATTTGGTGGCCCGGGGTTCGCCAGTCCAGAGCCCTTGTGCCGACATGGCACCACTTGTCAAGCCATGCTGTGGTAGGCATCCCACATATAAAGTAGAGGAAGATGGGCACGAATGTTAGCTCAGAGCCAGTCTTCCTCAGCAAAAAGAGGAGGATTGGCAGATGTTAGCTCATGGCTAATCTTCCTCAAAAAAATAAATAAATAAATAAGACATTTAATGGATACTGAACAGCATCCAATTGTAAAAGTGTATATATTCTTTCAAATAAAATAAATAATTTTGATAAATTTTAATTATGGCTACCCGTTATACTGTTTCCGTACGTATATAGATATGAAGCACAGGAAAATAATATTTATTTCTGGTTCTGTAGGCACAAAGTTACTTCTCTATTGTACTAATTTGACTAGTTGTCATTAAGAGATGAGCTATATTTTTGAAATGTTTTTCTCTTTTAATAACTGAAACTGTTAAAAAGGCCTGAGCATATAAAACAAACCAATAATAGGTTGCTGTTGGATCATTGGGTCTTAAGGCAAAATATATAACAGCGTTGTGTCTCCATTTTCTCACTTCAAATGTCAGAATAATAATTCATGCCACACAAATACAATACCGGATTTAATTTCAAGCATCAAACAGCATAATGCCTTTAGGAAGGAATCTATTTTCTCTGGCTAAATCTATATTATGTCACTAGTGTTAAATTTGAGCTGTTGAATCAATCACTGGGTGTTTCCACATCTTGAATAAGTTCATCTAAGAGGCTATAAGAAGACAGCTTTGTGAGTATAGAAAGATGTTAGAAGGTCTTTAAAATTATAATGAATCTCTGATTTTTTACCCAGTGCCAAACAAAAATAAAAGAACATTACAATAACAACATTGAAATAATCAACTTGTGAATTGCATTTTTTTTAAATAAATGCCTCTGTTTACCATATCCAAAATTACCTTTTACCTCTAACTGTAAGAAAAAGCTCATTTACTTCTGAACATCCAGGTATTTCATACACAGCATTGATCAAGAACAATTTGTAGCAATAAAAATAAAAATAATTTTACTCTTTCAAACTATATTATTGAGAAGGAGAAAAGCAGCCCCTGACATCCAGGAGCTGGCTGATACTTCAACTAGGCTTTGTTGTCCTGTTGAAAATAATTTCATAAACATCTATATTAGGAAAGATCATTCTGTGACCATGATGGATCAAGACCAGAACTAGAGTACTCTGTAATCATGTCTGAACATACACAAAGCATAAATAGTTTCCACGATAGAAAATAGCAAGCATTCCCTCTCAGGAATAATATAAGTGATTAAATGATGCGCCTTTACCAATTAGAGTTAAAGTTCACTCTAGTTTGCTCTCTCCAGACACGAGATTTATTGAGATGCTTAATTGGAATTGTCCCTGCATCCTAACAGCACCCTATCCAATAAGAGCCCTTGCTTCCTTGGACCATCCTCCAAATCATCCAACCAAAACCCCTTAGACATGTCAACACCCTCTTACTGAGATGCCCACAGATGACATTATGAACCGAGCCAAACTTCCTCTCAAGTGTTTCAGAACACTTAAGGTAAGTACACTTGTTTCAGAAATAAAAAAATAAAATACATATGTGCTATATTTATGAATAAATCCATCTCTAATGCAAGAACCCAAATATTTTTCTCATATGTCAATATGTTGTTATAATATTCTCTTATATTCATATATAAACCCTGATACTTATTTTGCTTTAATTATGAAAACATCATTAATAACTTATTTCATTCCTTCCTCATGCTCATTTTTTGCTCTCTGGTAATATGGAGAAATAGTTTAAGTGGTCCTTTATTAAATTATAAGCTTCTGGAGCTCAGAAATTATATCTAATCTGTATGTTTAGTTAACTATAGAATTCTTTCATTGGTATAAGTGTTAACTAAACATTGAAGTTATCCTCTAAGAAACATGAGCTGGTTGGTGCATTGCACCGGTAACAATAAAGGCATTGGAGACAAAGATCTATATAGAAGTGTGCAAGCGAAGGCCAAATTGCATAGTATATGTTACTGATGTTAAAAGGAGGAAAAGAGTTTGAGCTGGAGTTAGTGAAAGCCTTGTAGTGACAAGTGGACTTGAGATATGTACAGATGCAAAGAAGGAAGAGAATTGTCAGAGTATTTGTTGGCAAAAGAAATAAAGAATATAATGTAATCACTTGGGAACAACGAGAACGTTGACCTAACTGGACAAGATGACAGGTTCATTCTTTCTCCTAGTAAAGTGTTAGGCTCATTGAAGTTGCTCAGTCTTTAGGTTAATAACTTCAAATGACTAACTAGACACGATGCTAAAAGAGTATTGAGTTGTAAATATCAAGAAGAAAATCTCAACCTATTGGAATACACTGTTGGAATGCTTAAAGGAGATTTTTGAGCACAAGAAATATATGAGAAAAGAGGAGAGACAGGTAGATGATTGGAAGCAAGTGCAACATATATTTCTCGAGCATTTTAGTTCAATTTCTTCCTTAATGCAAAGGAATGTAGATAAATGAAGAGGACATGGAAATAAAAAGAAATTGGAACACATAACAGGAATAAAAGAAGAATTTATTAGCACAGCGATCATGGAAACTCATTGTAATGATGGTTTGTTTATTTCATTTGATTTTCATTTCCTAAACAGCTTATAATTTTGGAAACAGCACATATATTTTTAAGCAACAAATTATTTACTCTTGGAAATCAAATTGGAATATTTGTACCCTGCCTTAGGCAAATATTTTTGCTCTGCATTCTTACTGAAATAATAAAAAAAGTAAACATATATACACAAGCACACATACATATATATACGTAATTTATATCACTTTCATCCTCACTACTTTTTTCAAATTTTAGTACAAAATTGTAAGGGTTTTTTCAAACACAATTCTAAGGTTTTTGAAACTGCATTGCTTACATTTCAATCATTACAGTGCTTGCTTCTCTATTCCCATTTTCCCAGTGAAATTAATCAAGTTAATGTTATTTCTGCTGTAAAAGTAACTCACATTTGAAATTACCACATGTAACACAATGGCATAAGTTTACATAAAGACTAATCAAGAAATCACATAGTATAAAGCAATTAATATTTTTCAGGGTTTTTTTTTTCCTTTTTCTTTTAACTTGAAAAAATTGCATTCTCCTATTTTAAAATGATTACAACAGAAACTGTATTTCATCCTATATTATGGAAAAGCCTAAACTTATCAGTAGCACTTCAGCCAACGAGAAGTCTCCCAAAACGTTGCCAGTTATTTTCTCTAATATTCAGAATTGACAGTAAATGTGTTATTTACATTATAAGTGAGGAGGTTCAAGACCACTTCCAAACTCACAATGCTTGAACGGAGGAGAAATTAATAATACATGTAAATCCTATGGCATTATTTAAATAATTTTCAGGCTTTCTCTATTGCCTGTCTGTTCCTGTAATACTGTAAGAAATGTCTGTACCTTCTTCTTAGGTCCCATAATATTTGCTTAGCAAGGTCTCATCTAATGAGATTAAGTTCTAGAAAGTCTGGGGAGAGGTTTCCTCAACAACCACAAGCTCTGCCCTCTGCCCTCAGGAAAGTAATTAACAGCTCTGGTAACTCCTTCATCTTTTCAGTTCCCTGTAGAGTTTCAACTATTGGCTGCAGGCACCCCTCCTCTGTCAATTGTCCCTAAAATGAACAGGTAATTCACAACTTACAATTTAAGACAGACTCACAACTGAAATTTCCCAATGCAGAGAGAGGGCGGAAGGGAAGATGGTTAATTCTTAATTTTAGTTCAAAATTAGCCTTTAGTATGGAATAAAATTCTCTCTTGAACTTTTAGATTGATTTTGGTCTTTTAATGTCTTAATTTTTCTTTTTAACCGTATGAAGGTGATGGATAATAATGCAGTGAAGGGCATTCCATAATTTTGTACAGAGGGTAAAACAAACAAAGGATGCTATATTTATGTAGGTAAATGTATGTGTCAAGACTAAGACTTACCAGCAGATACTCTGTAACAAGTCACTTTTACCAGCACTAGATATTTCAAGCAATCTGAAAGTTACCAACTTGCCAGTTTAAACTGCTGGGTATTTCATTTTTCTTGTGGCCCAGAAATGTCAATATTATTTTAGCTTCCAAATTTATCTCATCCAACATCAATCTTTCTATGAATCCACAGAATATACATTTTTCCATGTTTCCAAATAGGAAACATCAGAATAATCAGTAGGTCCAGGAATTTGTCCCTGTCCATCTGGCATTCAGGATACCCACACAGGAAATAAAATATTTTGAGAATATGCAAACATGCTTTGTGGAGCATAGATGTCCCTGTGAATTAGAATGTATTAAAATGTGATTTTTTAATACTCCTCCAAATAAGTTATATCACTTTTATATACACATACTCACACATGTATGTACAGCCATATATATCTCAAGGATTATGGATTTACTAATTATTTTACAGAGCCTTGATAAAATAAATGAAGCATAGTTTAAATGATGGGCTTTAGGGTCATATTGATCAGATTCTGGTCTAAATCAATCACTCACTGCTAGATGAACTTAATCAGGGTTTTGATATGTGCTTAATATCTCCTGTTTGCCCTCTAGATCATTATTTATTCCTCTGAATACTGTTTGCTGCTCCCAGGAAAGTGATCCTCAAAATGGATTCTGGGATTGGGCGCTTACGTATTTGAGGAGAACAAGGATGGGTTAAAAAAAAAGTCTTCCCCTCACTATGGTTGATATGGCTCCTGCCACAACTTGAACAAGCAAGCTGCAAACACCAGTGGTGTTCTGGAGTTCCTACCAGATCCCAAAGTCAACTGTACACGTTTCTTCTCAGGTTTACTTTTTATAACATCATGTTGGTAGCATTTAATCAGCAATGGTAAGAATATTTACACCATGGAAATCAGCAAAAACTACAAATCTGGAATCTTTTCCCATATCAGGGAGCTGACTTACCAATGCACTCAATGGATCTTAGCAAGTTACTAGCTAGCAGATTGATTATATTGGTTTCTTTCTGTCGTGGAAAGAACAGGGCTTTGCGTTCATGGGGAGAGTCACATTTTTAGCCATGGGTTTGTCCTCCCTGCCAGCATCATTGTGAATTTATATAAACAAAGCCTTATCTATTGCTGTGATAATCCACACAGTGTCATATTTTATGATGAAGAAATGTGGCAATGGACTCATGTAAATAGAACATACTGATTTTATAAAGAGCTCCATCGCCCAGAAGCAGCTAGCCTGACAGAAGGGTTGAGTGGGCTAACGAAGACTCAATTTCTTCCTTACATTGGTGACAACATTCTGAGGTTGGAGTATCAACATGTCTTAAAACAACAGCCAATATTTGCTGGAGAATTTCTGGTACCTCAAAATGGCATAATGGCCTGTGCCAAAAATCAAGGAATGTAGTTACATGCGGCCCATCTCATCAATACACCCAACATCTACTTGAAGGATTTTGATTATTATCTTTATACTGTTACCAGACACAAGCACAGGTTCTTTATCTGCCACACAAGAGGGGCCAAATAAACTGGAACACCAGGCTTCTGACAAGGAAAGGGTTTTTATTTCAGATGACATCAGGCGGGAGATGAGAGTGAGCACTCAAATTCATCTCATTTCCCGGAAAGATGGGAGGCAAGGGTTTTTAAATGTTGTGACAAATGTGGCTGCTTATAGGGAGGGGCAGGCTATGGTCTTGCCTGTTGGCACTTTCCCGGCAGCCTGCCTTTGGCCTTGTGAGGCTGCTTGCAGAAAGGAGGATGGTGAGATAAGGAAGTCCTCATGCGATATCCTTGGCTGTTTGCCTCTGTGCTGGATGGTGGATTCTGATGCCAGGAAGCTGAGGAGTAAACAGAGAAATGGGATGAGTGCTTTTGGTTTTAACCCCATATATGCTGGGTTTAATGTAGGGGAACCTATATCAGGGCTGTCATCAATGCTTTTGGGTTCAGTGAATTTGGAACACCTAGGAACCAGGGGTGAAATGCTTCCACCAGGGGCTCAGTGAGTTAGAAGTGGGGCCTGCCTTCTGGCCATTTTGGGCATCTCACATGGCAAGCCATTATTATGGCAGAAAAGAATAAAATGGTTGACATAAGAGTGGGAGGAAAGAGAAAAAAACAGTGTTTTCTAACATAGCATTCTGTTTCTCTTATATTACTTAAAATGTATGTAGTAACTGAGTATTTAACATTCAGGAAAATTAAAATTTGGATTAGTTAAATACCTTGCCTTGTCTCACACAGCTAATATTTGATTTTATTGTGGAGTGGGCTGAAGAACATGCTGGGTGTTTATTTTGTCAGTTTAGTCCCTGGATGCTACTGGAACAGAATAATTTCTCAATAAATTCTTGTTGAATTAAAAATACATTATTGCTCTTTTTACAAAAGCTCAATTTTATTAATTTCATTAATTCATCTTAACTGAGTGACAATAAAGACATTTTAATAAAAGGAAAAATGATTATTTTTCATATGCTATTAATAAATTCTACCTGCAGCCTTCTCTCTTTTCGAGACAGTGGCACAAGTTTTGGGATAGTGTTGAATTACGTTAAATGGCATTTGCAGTCATCACTATGTTACAAGCAATGATATAGGACAATTATAGTAAAAATGAAGGCTGCCACATTCTCACTCACCTGTTTCTGTGTCACAGTATTGGGATTAATGGTGAGATACATAATTGTGCCAATATCACATCTTTTGTTAACCTACTGTGCATTGCAAGCTCAAAAAACCTCTCCAACCTTCCATGAGTGGCAACTGTATAATAAAGTTAAAAATAAAATGAAGCTTTTCCCCGAGACCTCATCACCTGTTCCTTTCTAGCTCAGTACAAGTTTTCCTCTTATTATGCAGGCTTAATAACCCAATCCTGTAATTATTGCTTATCGTAATTATGGGAGTAGCATGCTATTCTGCAAGATCTTTCATTGAGACATAAAAATGAGGTCCTGACCAGTTCATTATTAAAGATCTCGTGTCACAACACGTCAATTTAAGAGTTTTACTCCCTTGGTCCAGGCCTGAAGTCAATTTGATAATTGAAAATCTACTCCCTTAGCAATCTCTTCCCCCTCCACACTGGTACGAATGGTGTATGATGTGTGTGATCATCTCAAGATCTCTGGCTTTTTTTAGGTATAGAGCAGTTTGCACGAACAGCTTATGTTAGTGTGGAAATGAGCTAGATTTGATTTAGTCTACCTATTTGCTTGTTTTTAATAAGCTCTTTGGTCTCTCAATGATAGTTAAAATTCACTCAAATTAAGTTTTCTCACCTAGGTTAATAGATTAGAGTATATTAATTCTATGTATTACTTTGATGCAAAGAATTTCCAATGTGACTAAGACAGAGCTTTTGTCTAATAGACCACAAAAGCAGGAAAAACCCTGTAGGAATTAGAGTTTTTCTTTGCGATAGATCTTCCCAAAACATCGTTTGTTTAATTTTAAAATTAGGCTGGCAAAGGGTGGTAAACATCACATAAAGTGTCTTGTTTCTGAGTAACATTGGTAAAGTTCAGATAAATCGACAGTCAAAATAGAAAGATTTCATAGAAAAGTAATTGAACTGAAAGGAACAATTCGGAAGGAATGTTGATGAACTTATAACTGATTGAAATTTTACAGTGGGTCAGACACTCTAATAAATGATTTGGATAAGTAATTTCATTTAACCCAATGCCAACACTATCATATCGATGTTATTATCCTCCATCACAATGGGAAATGTCTTTAGAAAGATTAAGTTACATGAAGTCAAAAAAAGTGTCAAAGATAGGATTTGAACTCAAGTCCATTAGTCACCAGGAGCTATTGAGCCGAAAGAAAAGATAAAAAGCCACCAGGCAGTGGTACTTTGACTTACTGCATTGCTCTTAGTTTTAGTAAACATTTACATGCAGAGACATATTAAAGTCTTAAAGGACTTTGGCCTATTCTTGCTCATACATCTGAGAGAAATAGCTCGAGGAATAAAACCCTCAGGAATTCAATAAAAGTGGCAGCAAATCTCCCTGAACAGGCTGACAGAGGAAATGTTTTAGTTTGTGATAAACACTTCTCTTTCCTGAAGGCTTAGAATTGCTCCTTGTGGCAGAAGAGCTTCATAAGAACTGAGGTTATGAAATTTCTACCGATTTCTCTCCAAGATAGGAGCATAGAAGGGCATGCTTTTATGACTGTTGCATTATAAATTAGGAAAAGGAAATAGAACACCGTCCAAGGTGTATTGTGTGATACAGTCAGAGATTTTTTATTAATCGCATTCCATTTATATTTACGAAAATGAAAATCTTCAAGAAATAGTATGAAGTCCCCATGTGCAAAAGTGGAATAAAACTTTATTTAATTTACCATTTTAAAAATAAACATGAAATTATAATGTGGATATACTCTTACCCAAATATCTAGCATTAAGGTTAAATTAGGTGAGGAAGTACTCTTTAAAAATATATATGTGTGTGTTGGTACATGTGCAAGATCTAAACAAGACCTACAGTCACTCCGTAACTTAGTAGGGGGTGCTGTTCAAGGAAACTGGAAAGAGAAAATTGACTAATCAAGTAAAAGCCATATTATTGTGATTTGTAGTATACGTAACATTGTATACATAGAGTTTTGTGTTATAATTTTACATAAATTTCAAATCACAACTTTTATACTATCGAGAATATTTCTTTCATATAATATGGAATGTTATGTAGTTCTACTTTGTAAGACTGAGCAGAAAGTTCCATCCAAAGTCAAAGAGAGTTTTGTAACTTGTTATTTCCATGTCAAATTAAAAGTGGTAACAAATATTTACAGCGCATTTACTTGTGAATACCACATATTATGCTATATCTTCAATTAAACCTCTAATGTAAGCGACTTAAGCAGAATAATTCCACTGCCAACCTCTGCTCCCAACAATTAATGTCTTAATCCCTGGAAACTATGAATATTTTACTTTACATGGCAAAGGAAAATTAAAGTTAAAGATGGAAACAAACTTGCTCATTAGCTAACATTATGATAAGGGAATTTTACTGGATTATCCATGCAGACTCAACATAATTACAAGAATCCTTAGAAGTGGAAGAGAAAGGCAAGAATATTTCAGTGTAAGAAAGACTTGACTGCTCATTTCCAGCTTTTAAGATGGAAGACAGGGGACACAAGCTAAGAAAGCAGGCGGCCTCTAGGAACAGGAAAAGACTAGGAACAGATTCTCCTGCACAAACTCCAGAAAGAAACACAAGCCCATAGATGCTTTGAATTTTAGCTCAGTGAGACATGTCAGATTATAAAACTGTAAAATATTAAGTTTGTATTCTTGTAAACCACTAAGTTCGCTATAATTTGTTACAGCAGCAATAGAAAATGAACAGACTCAGTAAGTGGCAAAGCAAACATTCCAACCCAGAATTGAATTTATACTTTGTGTACTGAATCTGTACAGTGTTATGCCTGCAAAGGTATGCATCATGATAAAGGAATAAATGAATGCCACTCGAAATTTATACAAAAACACAAAATATATGTTTGTGGCTATCTTACGTTTTAGTTGTCTTTTTTTTTTTCTTTTAAAGATTGCCTCCAGAGCTAACAACTGTTGCCAACCTTGTTTGTTTTTTTTTTCTGCTTTATCTCCCCTGTACACAGTTGTATATCTTAGTTGTGGGTTCTTCTAGTTGTGGCATGTGGGACCCCTCCTCAACGTGACCTGACGAGCAGTGCCATGTCCATGCCCAGGATCCGAACCCTGGGCCGACGCAGTGGAGGACGCGAACTTAACCACTGGGCCACGGGGCTAGCCCCTTTAGTCGTCTTTTTGTGTATACTAAATTACGTAACGACTTCTGCCACAGCAATTGTATACATACAGATTTTGAATACACATAAATGGCATTAGATGATTTTTTTAATTATTGAAAACTAATGAAGATAAAGTTAGAAGAAAAAGAAGAAATGATCATGCATTAATATACAAAATTATTTTATGTAGTTCTAACAGAATGCATTTTTTAAAACCAACTTATTGCTTATCTTATTTCAGACACTTTATCGTCAATCCTTATCAGCAACAGGAACATAATTTCAAGTTTTAGGAAGTTGGACTACAATGAATATAATATTCAGTTGTCAAAGTAGCAAGTATAGAATAATATTAAGAGCAATGGACTTGGTTTTAGATAAATTATGTTCTCATTTCCGTTTTGCCAATTATTCGCTGTAAAATCAAAGTACATTTTTTAAATTCTCAAATATAAAATCAGAGTTCATGATACTTTCTAGATCTGTTTAACTTTATTTCATTTGGTCCTTGCCAATGACTTGCCAAAATAGGATTTAAATTTAATTCATAAATTTTAGTGATCACATATCCTGGTGCTTTAAAACATCAAATGAACGGCATTGTAGACTATACCTACATTAAAATAGAAATAATTTGCCTAAATTCTCAACAGTATAGGCTATTTTCATCACTCTTAAATTGTTTTTCTCATGAACCTTTTAAAATAGCATCTAATAGGTCATGGGAACATTAATACAATTTAACACAGCCATGCCTTTTTAAGGCAAACTTACTTTAAGTGTGCTCTGAAGATGACACAAACAATGGTTTATATTAAAAAGTGCTTTAAGTGCTTTCCCATTACATTGAAGAAATTTGCAAGGATTCAAATTTCAGTCAATCCTTAAGCAGGAAATGTTTCAATAGCCACTCTCATCAAAGCCCCTCTTATATTACATATCCATCTTTTTCGTTCTCATTTTAAAGCTTTACCTTGTCAGTTTTCTTGGTGAAAATGCAATGAAAGTCTTTGCTATTGCTGATATGTCATGTTAGTCGACTCTGATGTGACCTCTGTCTGTGTTTCTCCCATTTTGTAGAGCAGTAAAGTTACTTGGTATCATTCATAATTGTTCATTTTGCATTCCAAGTTCACGGCATATAGAGTGGTTTTAAATCATAATTTTGTTCTTTCTTAAAAGAAATTAATGTCTTCTCCTTGGTCTAAACAAAATATCCAAATCTTTAATCTGGCTACAAAGCAAAACATTAATTTAGTCTCTACTTTCCTGCCCAGCCGTATCTTGTGTTACTTTTGTCATTTGATGACTAGTCTTTATGGAGTGACTCCAAAGCTCCTGAAAAGAATTAAACTACTTCCAACATCAAGGTCTCATGAATTTACAGTTCATTCTTTCTGGAAATCTCCTCCACAATGTCCTCCCATCACTAACTCTTGGGTCTATTAAAACTCCCGCAAGGAAGGCTTCTTGACTTTTGTCAAGCCTTCTTGACTTAGTGGCTTTAAAACACACAAACTACTGTCTTAAAGGTGTGGAGATCAAAAATCTAAAATCAGTTTCATTGGGCTAAAATCAAGGTGTTGGCAGGGTTAGTTCCTTCTGGAGACACCAGCAAAGAATCAGTTTCCTTTACTTTTCTAGGATGGATGCTGTCCTCACTCTTTGCTTCATGGTCCGACATCACATGGCATTTCTCACTCTGCTCCTGCTGTCGCATCACCTTCTCTCTCATATATACCCTTGTATTATATCAGCCCTCTTCCAATAATCCAGGATAATCTTCTCAAGATCCTTAACTTGATTGCATCTGCAAAGTCACTTTTGCCACATGGAATTATATATTCATTTTCAGAAAAAAAATATACTACTCAACACAGTAATTTCAGCACATCTGGATATATTTTATGTCTCACCATGCCACGGTATGTTTGTTAACAACAAGCTATCACTAAATATCTAAGTACAGAAACAAATCAATTCCATTCCTGGCTATGAGACTCAAATAAATACTTATTTATCCATTAAATTATGCTGGATATATCCTAGATCCTGAGTCATCTTCCATGATTCTGTTGGGACGACTTATAGTACTAAAATATTGCCCTCAATGGGTCTTTCATATATTTTTACTAATTTTATTGTTCTACACCAATAGGAAAACCAGGCTACAGTTGATGGAAGTATAATTTGAGATGAAGGTCTCTTATCTCCAGAAAGCCTCAGTCAAAATTTTGCATGCACTGTTTAATATGTCTCTTACAATGCATTTTTTTAGGGTGCTTTAATTTGTAATTCCCCAGAAGCAGACCCCGAAATGATGTTTTGAGGGAAAGGGGCTTATTTGAAAGAAACTGAAGGAAGTGAGAAGTGAGACAAGGACGGCAAGGCAGTGAATAAAGAGTATTATCAAGTGAGCAGCCATTGTGGGTGAGTGGAGCTTAGATCTGTGGAAAACTTTGGGAAATGGTATGAAACACATCTCAGAGCTATTCCATAGGAGATGCAAGTGAATTGGGTCTTTAACCCCAACTCCTGTTAGTCACTGATTGAGGGGTGCTTCTTGGGGAATGGGGGAGTGTGTTGTTAATCCCTTCATATTCCTGGACTGTCAGGGTCTTCCACTATGGTCTTCTTCCTCTCATGAGAAATCCTCTGGCAAAAGATTCAGATACTGTTAGTTGCAGGTCAGACAGCAGCCATTACAGTGGTCAGGTCAAAATGATACAAACAGGGTACCAACTGCATTTGTTACAAAAGGCCTCCTCTGTGTCTTCTAAATAAAAGCTTTTCTGATTCTAGGTGTTCTTCCTAAATACTCACAGACCACACTTTATTTTCCTTTAATTTTATCATTACATTGTTTATTTATTTGTATACCTTATAGTGTTCTCTAATGAAACTCCAGTGCACTGCCCAGTAGTTATACAACAAATATTTCTTTTTTGTTTTGTTTTTTTTTTTTTGTGAGGAAGCTTGGCCCTGAGCTAACATCTGTTGCCAATCTTCCTCTTTCTGTTAGAGGAAGATTGTCCTGAGCTAACATCTGTCCCAGTCTTCTCCTATTTTATGTGGGATGCTGCCACAGCATGGCTTGATGAGTGGTGCTAGGTGCATGCCTGGGATCCAAACCTGAGAACCCTGTCCCACTGAAGCAGAATGGGCAAATTTAACTACAACGCCACTGGCCTGGCCCCTCAATAAATATTTCTTGAATAAATAAAAGAAAAATGTCCTGGTGCCAGCCTGGTGGTGTAGTGGTTAAGTTCACACACACCGCTTCACCAGCCAGGGGTTCGCTGGTTCAGATCCTGGGCATGGACATACACACCGCCCAGCAAGCCATGCTGTAGAGCATCTCACACAGAAGAACTAGAAGGACTTATAGCTAGGATATACAACTGCATATTGGGGCTTTGGGGAGAAAAAAAAAAGAGTAAGATTGGCAACAGATGTTAACTTAGGGCTAATCTTCCTCACAAAAAAAAAGAAAGAAAAGAAAAGAAAAACATCCTGAGAATCAAGAATGACATTTTACAATCTTCCATTATTGATTTTTTTTACTTACCTTAAGCTCATCTAAACCACCTGAATACTTCTGATTTAAAGGTAAAATTATTCTAGTGTTTTCACTCTGTTTTAAATAGCAATGCATTTCTAATGGATGATTCAGACACCTCAATAAAGTTTGTTTTATTTTATTTATTTATATGGGCATTTGTCCTTGTATTTCAATCAGCTGTAATACTACACTAATACTAGATAAACAAGGATATTAATCAGTTACTTAAACTTTGTGTGTGTTTGTGTGTGTGTGTATTTATAGAGTACACATTTAATTTTTCTTCATGTCTCATTTTCTTTAAAATTATATTATGATAAGAAAGTACTGTGTGACTTTCCACAATCTTAGATGCCAATATTTTTGCTGATTTTGTTTTGGTACTATTACTTTTAAAGCATTTTGAGTTTTATTTTGAATTACTGGTCAAACTTTCACATTTGGGTCCTGGCCTTGTGGCCTGGTCATTAAGTTTGGCTTGTTCTGCTTTGGCGGCCAGGGTTCAGTTCCCGGGCTCAGACATACACCACTTATTGGAAGCCGTGCTGTGGCAGCCACCCACATACAGAATAGAGGAAGATTGGCATAGATGCTAACTCAGGGTGAATCTTGCTCAGCAAAATACAAAGAAATAAACAAAACTTTCATATTTAGTGTATAAGACTGTGGTTCATTATGAATTTATGTATCATACATTTAAGGTTATCAGGTCATGTGACCAATTATTGAAATAAATTTATGGACACTCTCTAATATATTGTCAAGTTCCTTCAAATGAATAAAAACAATTCACATATTAATCTATTAGCACGTTTGCCAAGATTAATCAGATTAATTAGTCAGGAAGAACTTGTCTCTGATAGAGGTGGCTCATGTACCTTTATATTTCTAACAAGGAAAGAAAAATAAAACAGAAACCAATATAGCAAATTGCAAGAAATAGTGTCGGTACATGGAAAAGTTTTCAGGTTAAAAAAGGTTTGGGCAATCTGGTAATTTATGTTGACATACACGATGCTGCAAAAAGAAACATTTAGAAATCACAGTATTAGGTGGTTGGCTGATGGTCTACATTCTGACAGAGCTTAGCCAAAACAATAGCAACAAAATCTGGGCTGGGAAGAGGGCTTGGATCTATTCACTTTACGTCGATTACTAACCACGTTGAAAACACTTCAACTATATATTGTTGAAATAATTTTCTTTTACACTGGAAATGATCATTTCTGAAACATTTTCACCTTTCCAATATTCACTATAAAGTGTTTATGATAATTAATACAATAATGAGTCCTATTCCAAAGGCAGAATCCAATAAAAGACTCATTCTAATCATGAAAATGACTTATTTGATATATTACCCAGTAGTTATATTTTATATCATGAATGTAGCCTTGAATTATTATAGCACATTAAATTTCAAAAAGAGTTTATCACTCTCAGTATGAAAATTGCCATATGAATGATTAAATTAACTGATAATATAGTCATACAGATTTCAGTTGACAGATCAGTTAATTTTATTCTGATCGTACTGAAATCCATATGTGTTCCTTAATTTCTTGGGTTTTTGGCTAGCTCTGCAAAACTTACAGAAATTAAACATGCCGTATGTTTTACAAGTCTACAAAGCATGGATCCCAAAACGTCTATCACTGGGCTGTAAAATATTAAAACATTTTTTCAACTTCCTGTACTAAAAGGAAAAAAAAGCACAAGGGTCTAAATTTCACAAACAGAATTTTAGAGTAGAAACAGTAAAGCATAAGATATTTCAAAGTCAGAGATCAAGCTGACTTCATTATTTCTCTTTAGATATTTCTGCATTAGAAGAAAATTAATATCCACTATCAAATGACTCAACAAATTTTTCTATCTACATTCTCTGTTTTTTGGGGGTTTTCTAAAGTAAGTTAATTTCTATAGTCCCAATGAGTACACATTCAAAGTAGAAAAATTAGCCCTGGGATATATTGAAATATATCTAAGTATAACATCAGATTGTTAATTTGCACATAGTACATTATTAATAAATGTTTATAAAATACAAATGATTCTAGACATTGACCTTTGGGAAGAAACGCTGGTATTCAAATTAAAACATTTGAATAGGGCTTCTTACTATACACCCTACGTCAAAGACATTTTTCCTGCAAATTATATTCTAAATCTGATACACTGAAATGAAACTATATGTTTATATAAGGTTCAGAAGAATCTAAAATTAAGAATGATTTTGTCGGTAGCCTTGCACTTTAATGAAAATTTATCTTTTCTTAATACTTTTATTTTATGGTTTAAAATGGAATTATATTGCAATTTTATTTTTAATTTACAGTTTTTTCTTATGAATTAGGATACGTCCATTTGCCCTTTAAACGTTTGGGATATGTATAGAGGAGATGAAAGAAGACAGTGAGGGATGAAGCATTAAGGAATGAATCCTCAGTTGGTCTTTACTATGGGACAAAAAATGTCCTTTACTCCCCTTCTCTTCCCTCTGTCAACGAAAATAATCCATAACCAATCTATAAATGAAAATTTGGCGGAGTTTATTCTAAGCTAAAATCTGAGGACCAGGGTCTGGGGCCTTTCTTCCCGAAGGAAGAGAGGGCACCAAAGAAGTGAGGTATACAGAGTGGTCATATACCCCCCAAACGGGACGTTTCACATATGATTGAAATGTCCCTCCCACAATAGTCACAAGACTGCTCTGTTGGCATGGTGATTGATGGAACCAGCAGGTAGGTCTGCTATCTCGGCGGGCAGAGCAGGAAGCAAGTCTATTGTCTCCAGCTGGGTGGTCACAGGTGAGCACAGCAATCAGTTCCTAGCCTAAGGAAAGATGCTTAATCTTTAAGGAAATGCCAACGTTGGAGGGGGAGGGAAGTTGCACCTTTATCTCAAGGGCCTTTGTTCTTGCCATAGGGAATATCTAAAGCAGATATACAATGCATGCTCAATGGCCATGGTCAGGCCCTTTTGGAAGAACAAGGTCAGACCGAATTAGGTTTACATCAAGTGGCTTCCTCATATTCTCCAATATATCCTATTGCTTGCCATTTCTATTTGTCACCTCCAAAAAAAGTCTGAGGGTTACTTTACCTCCATGACTTGCAGAATGAGGTCTTGAAAACTTGTGACACTATAGTTATGGACAGCCCTAGGATAATCTATGTATTTCAGCAATATTATTTTTCCTGTAGGAAATGAATGGTGTTGAATAAATAATGATCATTAGCAATATGCTACCCTTTAATCTATGTATTTTCAAGTCTTTCCCCGAAACAGTGAACATTAATTCATACCCCGTTGCAATTATGTAAGTACAGGTCAGACCTCTGCTAATTTAGACTGAATCCACATTCACAAAGCAGAATGGTCTGGGAAGAGCTCCAACCATAACAATTTGTCAGAGGAATCAAAAGCTGTCTGTCTACATGTCAACGTGTCTGAAATTACTGATATTAATAGATTTCTGCAAAGATGCCACGATCCCTAAATTTATTCTTAGAGTATGATTCTTTGGACATTCCTACATATTCTATTTAATGAGTTTACTCCTATTCTATGTTAATTTTTATTGATTCATAATTAATCATCCTAAATAAATGTTATTTGTTAGATTAAATGTAAATTATTACAGTATTTCATATGGCCATATTATTTATACAGAAAGATATTATCAAGAATCTATTATGTATTTACTTAGCAATTAAGTCAATGAATGACAAAGTTTGAAATAAAGCACAGAAATAATATGGAGAAACTTGTTGATCCTACTAATTTTTCACCATTCCTCACTATTTTCTTGATCTCAATCTCCTCCTTTCCCTGATTCAATTCCGATGCTTAGCCATTATAATTATGCCCTAGCATATTGCTTCCCCAATTTTGCTTGCCTCTCTTTTCACTCTATTCCTTTAGCGAAATGGCAACCTTAGTAAAGTCCAGTGCTCTAACTGTCCCATACCTGCCCACCACAGTTGGAAATGAGTGAGAAAAACCCGCAAATATGATCATCAGCCTCTGAGAAACACGTAAGGTAGATGGAAGTCTTACAAGATTTCTCTGATCCATTCACTACCCTTTGCTTTAAGTATTTCATACTCTTTCTTCTCAAATCCTCAGTACTTCACATGCATTCCCTCCAACTTGGCTCAACCTCATGGCCTTATTTGCTGTTTTCCTGAGGAAATCTACCCATCACAAGGACCCATCATTCTCCCTGGATCTGTATTCACATATTTTGCTTTCTCATCGTTCCTATGGAAAACTGTCAAGGAATGTAGAAGCAGGCCTCATTTACTTTAACATAATCATACATTTCCTTTTTCCTACTAAAGTTTTGGGCTATTTTCCCCTCTTCTGCATCGTTAATTTTTTATTCTCTTGGATTTTATCAACTTAAAAACATGTTATTATTACTTCAAAATCCACCAAAATTGTTCTGATTTATCATGGCCATGCTAAACACAGTGGTAATTTCTTAATCCTCATCTCAATTTATCAGCAACTTTTGGCACAGTTGATCCATATCTTTTTCTTGAGACATTGATTCACTTGCTCCCAGTAACACTACACTGTCCTAATTTTTCACTCACCATACTCTCTAATCCTGTTCAGTCTTCTTAGCTGATTTTTCTATCTTTCTGACCTCTCCATACAAGATTGCTCTAGGATTTTTTTTTTAAAAGATTGACCCTGAGCTAACATCAGTTGCTAATCTTTCTCTTTTTCTATTTTTTTTCTTCTCCACACAGCACTCCTAGCACATAATAATATATTCTAGTTGTAGGTCATTCTGGCTGAGCTATGTGGGATGCCACCTCAGCATGGCTTGATGAGCGGTACTATGTCCACATCCAGGATCCAAACTGATGAAACCCTGGACTGCCAAAGTGGATCACGTGAACTTAACCACTCTGCCATGTGGCTGGCCCCTAAGGTTTAATTTTTTATCTCTTCTATTTTTATCTATACTCTCATTCCTTCAGTGATTAGATCTGGTCTCAAAATTTAAATGGCTCAAATTGACTACCTTATCTTCCTTCCCAGAACAAAATAAAACAACAATAACAAAATACTTTTTTCTCTTACCTTGTTTTCCATGGCAGAAATATGTACCTGCTACCTTCTAATTGCTCAGGCCAAAAATCCTGAAGTCCCTGACAACTTTCTAACACGGCAAATGCAATCAATTAGCACTTCCTGTTTGCTCTATTTATCCAGAATCCAGGCAATTCTAATTATCTCTACTTTTGCTACCTTCTTCCATTCCAATTTCCTTTAAATAGGTTATTAGAATAATCTTCCTGAAATTCTCCTTGATTACACATTTATCCTGCTAGTGCCTGATAGCCATTACTCTAAATACAGAAACACACCCTGTTAAAGGCATAGAATTTTGACAGCCATACCAAGTTGGTTCTTAATTTTTATCTCTCTGTATAACTCAGTGAAATGACTGTGAAACAACAGAGCTACATTGTTCTTAATGATGGGATGACAATTCAGAGGTCTTGGTATCATAACGGCCACTGTGTCCACGAGATGAGCAATACAAAATCACAGTTTAAGTTAAAATTGATTATAGCTGGCCACAGCAAAAATAGTCATTCAGTCCAGTCATTTGGTAAGTCAAGCCACCTGGCTGTCCATCAAAACAGAAATAGGAGACCAGAGGTGGCCAAAAGCATGATTCCATCACCGTTAAGCACAGAGTAAGAGAACAGATGAATAAGGGAAATATGTAAATCTGTAAGCACAAAGCAAGGAAAGAATCGCAGGGACATAAATTGAGAGTCAGCAATCTGGTTTCTCAACAGATCTTTGCAAAAGCAATGAAAAGTTCTGGAAATAAACAAACAACGACAAGAACAGCATTGAATAAGAGGAAAGAAAAAATATATTAAAAAACTCTTACATGGGTATGTGTTGATGAATCTCAGTAAGGACAAATAAAATTTAGAACCTGTGGAATTTTATGAACATATAGGTGTGTAGGGACTAGCCAGTGATGGGGCAGTTAAGTTCTTGCACTCTGCTTTGGTGGCCCAGGGTTTGCCAGTTTGGATCCCTGGCACGGACCTATGCACCGATTATCAAGGCATGCTGTGGCAGGCATCCCACATATAAAATAGAGGAAGACAGGCACAGATCTTAGCTCAGGGCCAATCTTCCTCAGCAAAAAGAGGAGGATTGGTGGTGAACGTTAGCTCAGGGCTAATCCTCCTCAAAAAAAAGAAAACAGTACAGATGGCTAGGACTCACTCATTAAGCGTTCATTTCAATGAGTCTTGGTAAAGACCCAACTCTGTGCATCTGGATTTCCATATGAAATTCAGATGCAAAATTAGTACTGAGAATCATTCAGTTGAGGGCACAGATGTTAGGGTCAGAAAAAATTTTGAGTCACTGAGTATCTTTCTCAATTTCCTTTTCTACAAAATGGAGCATAATAAGAGTAGGATTCTCAATGATGTTGTGATACTATGAGGGAAGGTGTGAAAAGAGCATAACAGATTGTGACACATAGTAGATGTGCAGTAAGTACTGTCTTTGTGTTATATAGTTCTCTCTGTGGAACGCTGTCTTCTACTGAAGCATTTCTCAGTAGCTGATTATATTTGCCATTTTCTTTTCAAGAAAATTTCAAGCTATAATCTAACTGTTGCAATATTTTTACTTAAATAAGTTCACAACAAATTGCACAATTAAGATGTTTTTTAACATTTGGTTTAGTTTATTAGTTTTTTATAACTTTCATGTATGTTCAATAATATGTCCTGAATAAGTACATTTTGAATGAATGAAAAGATGGTTAGATTTGATTCTGGCACTCTGGTCATCTGACATTAAATCATTTTGTACTCGAATTTTATCACGAGAATGTTATAAACTTGTTGCGATAAGTGCAATGCAGGCAAATCTTTGAAAACAGTTATTCTTTCCTATTATCATCATTAAATACTTATTCACTTAAAATTAGCTCAAAATAATCCTTTAGCAATTTTTTGTGAATAGTTTAATGGTTAGTTTCTCGTATAATACATTATCATTATGTTTTGTTTATTTGTTCAGGTTAGTTTTACCAACACTTAATCTTTTAATTACTATAATAAATAATGGAACTTTCAAAATTTGTAGTAGAGTAAGTATTGAAAGTTATTCAAGTCCATGTCATCATCATGTAGAGTTTATTCTCTATCTCCTCTCTCTTTCTCATTAACTTCTCACTAAAGTAAAATATACATACAGAAAAATGGTTCATGTAATAAATGAACAGCTTACTGAATGTTCACAAATTAGGTGTACTCATACAACCAACATTCAGATCGAAACATACAACATTATCAGAATGCGAGAAATCCCTGTTTTGCTCCTTGAGAACTACTGGCCTCCAAAACCACCCATGATCCTAAGTACTTACAGCACAGTTTAGCTTCTTCTTGTTCTTTACATAAAAGGGATCACATAGAGTCTGCTTCCTTTCCTTGACATTATATTTGTGTGTTTCATTCATAAACTTGCACGTATTTCTGTATTATTCATTCTCATTGCCACAAAGTGTGGCATTGTGTGATTGATTATAGGCTCCTGTTTGGTTTGTTCTCTGTTTGGGGCTGTTATGAACAGCTCTGTTTTGAATAATTTAGCACATATCTATTTTAATTCTACTTATAATCTTCCAAATATAGCAATTATTTTTAAAGTCAATATCTATTTAAAGTTATTGTATATCTACTTTTCTGATGTCCATTCAGGTGTGTCCATGTCCCATTTTGGTATCATTTCAGTGTTCCTAAAGAGATACTTAAATGTTTCTTTTATTGCAATCCTTTTATTGGGACAACACATCCACTCAATCTTGGTCTAAAATATCTTTCAATTATATGTCAATTAAGAAAAATAAAATATGTCCTTGCTCCATCTTTATATCCAGAGTACATTTTGCAGAGCTTATAATATAAACTAAAAAGTATTTTATTTCATCATTTTAAAGATATCATTCTGTTGACTTATATTTTCCATTATTTCTGTTACTAAGTTAGCCATTAATCATAATATTGTTCCTTTGGAAGTGTTGTGTCTTTTGCTAGACCAAGTACTGGTTCTCAGTCTCTTAGCCATGACTACAATTTATAAATGCCTGAAGGGGAGAGATTCAGCTGCAAACACTTATTTTACTTCTTCTTCATTATTTTTATTTTTGCTGAGGAAGATCGGTCCTGAGCTAACATCTGTGCCAATCTTCCTCTATTTTGTATGTGGGATGCTGCCACAGCATGGCTTGATGAGCAGTGTGTAGGTCCGTACCAGCAAACCCCAGGCCACCGAACCAGAGCGTGTGAACATAACCACTATGCCACTGAGCTGGCTCCTCATTTTACTTCTTAATGGTTCAAAAGTGTTTTCTTCTCTATTTTCTAGTCCTTCTAGTATTTCTTGATTCTTCAGCTCTCAGACTTTTAAAATGGGAATTTTGCTATTTATCTCCCTTTCCTAGTTGTTCTCATTGGGTAACTTTGCCCATTGTAAATTGTTCCATTTTATGAGGATGCAGATTTGAATGTACTTATGTAGGGGAAATCTGTGTGTGGGTGTGTGTGAATATGTATCTTCCAATAAAGATAAACTAGAATGGGCATCTATTATTTCTGCATTTCCTATTCTATTCACCCTCATTATGGTAATCCTATGATAATTTTATCCTGAGGAAATACCAGTTCCCACAGGATTTCAGTACAATTCAATACAATAATTAATTTCACTGTAGGAGAAGACCATACAACTTAGACCTAAACTAAACAGTGTATCTGAAGATACAAAATTTTTAATGGAGATTTTGTAAGAGATTCAAGCGCTTTACTGTTGGATCTAAAGTTTGAGTGGATACGATTCCTGAAGCAGCAATGTCATCTTTTTCCCACATGATGGTAGAAAGTGAACTCAGCATGGCAACAAGAGGGGAAGTAACAAAATCTGGATAACATTATTTGAGCCCTAGAACTAAGTACCCCTACCTACAGAATTTTATTCTTACTAGACTCAGTATACTCCCCATTTTCTTTCAGATAGTTTGAGTCAGATGTTCTATCACTTTCAACAGAAAATGTCTTAATTTATCTATCGACATAGTTGTTAGGTTATATTCCATTTAAGTAATATTATTTGGTTCTCTTTCTAAAGTTCTTTTCTATTTTGAAAGTAAACACTGCTTTCAGATTGGATTTTCTAATTCACTACTTTTGCTAATAGTGATTAAGTTAGGATTCTATAAATGTTATAATAAAGTTTTCATTAGTATTAAAAATAATACAGAGTTAAGTAAGAAAACTTGATCCATTTCATAATCTATTTCCCCTCTGAGGATACCTACAGATAAGTATAAAAGTCAGGGAGTATTTCTTCGTAAATTTTATAACTTACTGTGACTACTTATTCCATAATATTTTCTTGTAGGAGTAATATGATTATTCTGAGTTTAATACGTATCCATGTTAACTATCGGTAACCACGTGTTATGGATGTACTAACATTGTAATTAGTTTGGCATATCTTTCTGAAGACATGTAATTCCCTTTAACAACATTCTATTTACAACTACTTACACATTTTTATTAGTTATTTGCACATGCAAAAAAGCTCAATAATGAGGTTCTTTGTAATGATTAGAAAATAATTTGAAGAAGCTGTAAATAATGGAAGGGTATCCCACATATGTTAAATGACATAGTTATTTGGCTATTAAAAGCACTGGAAATATAAGAATATTTTGAATGCGAAGATTGAAGAACAATGTACATCTCACTAAACTTTAAATATCTGATCTCAAAAATTTTAAATTAAAAAACAGCATAAATTAATGTCTCTGAAAAAAGAGATTAAATATGTTTAAAATAAAAATATTTTAAGGTATCTTAAAACCATGTTAAATTCCGTTGAGTCCACATAATAAGATTCAAATATTTTATTCAATAGAAACCTATTTCAGGGCAAATTTAATCTTGCTTTTCACAATATTTATGGATTTTTAAAAATATTTTTCCAAGAAGAAAGTGATGTCTGATGATTGGCAACTTTGTCTGTTCCGTCTTGGAAGCCTCAGATAAAAGTTTTTAAATGAGTCCATCTTATTCTTGACCATTGATCAAATTTAACTAGAGATCTTGTTAAATGTGTAAACATGGGTATCTCTCTCTATTTTTTAAATTCAAAAGAAGATTCTGCAAGTGCATGCTGGGTTGCATACCACTGATTAAGGTATTGATTACTAAGATTACAGTTCCCAGCAGTGGGCTGTACTCTCTCGGTCTATTAAAAAATAATAATAATTAGGCATTGAATACTAACTAGCAAAATTCATCTTTACCTTTGCTCACATTTGCCCCTGCCATCTTCCCTGACCTCCATGGAAGGAAGGTGTCTCTTGTCTGTGGTCAAGAGTGCAGACAGTGGACCAGATGGCCCAGCTTGTG
The DNA here is from genome assembly GCF_041296235.1 of Equus asinus. NCBI lineage: Eukaryota > Metazoa > Chordata > Mammalia > Perissodactyla > Equidae > Equus > Equus asinus. The sequence goes on from NC_091819.1 coordinate 11,927,828, forward strand.
TCTCAGGTCTACTGCCCAATAACCATGAAATTGCATGTGAGTTACCAGAACTTCTTTGTGCCTCAGCTTCTTCTGAATGCAGGTTAGTAAATTACACTCACCCAGTAGGGTTGTTGTAATGATCCAGTAAGTTAAAAAGTGATTAGAACAGCACCTGCCGCACAAGGGCACAATAAATATTAACTGTTGAGATGTCTTTTCTTTAGAATTAGTGATTTCACTCTTCCACATTTACATTTTAATTTACTGAAACCACAGCAATACGATTTCTCAAAATACTTATTTGATTGAAGACCTTGCCTTAGTTAATAGCTTTAGCCTTCCATGATATTATTTCCATTAGATCTTCATGATATAAATGACTCTCTAATTGGTACAGGAAATATGTTTTAGCTAACTTCTCTTATACTATGCCTAGCCCAGACAGTAGCTCCCTTTATCCAAAATTACTATTCAGGGAAGCAAATTAGGCAGAAGAGCCTATTATAATAGCTTGTAGACATTATTAATCCTTTAAATAATTGGTATTGACTCTCTACCTAGTAGAAGCTCAAAAAGAAACACAGACTTTAGAGTGGGGTGAGGAGGAAGGCACAGGGCAAATATCAAGAAAATATGCATAAAAAGAAAACGTATATAAAGTACCTACAACTAGGCCAAACGCTGAGATGAGTAAACGGTAAAAACTAAAACCAAAAGTAGATACCCAGCAAAACAAAACAAAACACGTGAATCTAGGGAATTGCTAGAAATTGTACTGTGTTGAATGTGTGTAAGGCATGTGTGAAAGGAAACAGTGAACTTGTGACTAGACTGTGGTAGTTCTACTCTTATCTCCAGGGACACCTGGTACTCTGGTATTGACCCTCGGCCAGGAGAAGGATGAAATGTACCGAGTAATGACTTATAATATGCAGTTTACATCCAAATCATTCCCCAAAGTGCTCTGAACCAGTACATTGTTATTGCTTATGGAAAATGTTTAGAGTGATGGCTGGTACCTGGCTTAGCCACTTATACAGCCTGGTTTTGACTATGCGGCCAGTGGGGAATGAAAGGCTACGAGGTAAACTTAAGCTTTGACTCCCTGAGTAGAGTCTCTCTTATGTATCTTGGTATCTCCTGCTCCAAAGATCTAGTGTATATTGTTCTACCAAGGAAAATCCTTGTAAGGTGCACCGGGAATTCTTGGACTTTTGTTTGTGCTTTCTTTCTTTTTCCGCACAGCATTCTTAGATCTTTATAAGTACACCCCGTGGGACCTCATGAGTTCTTTCAATATCCCAACCTTTACAATGGCTGCAGTTAGTTGAACAGGAAAATTGAAATTATCTTTGGCTCTACAATATAATGATGGCTAAAGCTTTGTTTGAGAGAAAGAAGGATGACTATACGGGAGATGAAGAATCTTCGATTCCAGGCAGAGACCCAGCCCATCACAGTTTCAAGACGTTCAAGTTTTGTGACCACTGATGGGAGGAAAAGCATATTATGGAAATTTGAGTTTGATCCAGAGCCAGTAAAATAGCTGGGTGGATTGCTAAAGAAACAGAGAAAAAGTGTGTCAAGAATATGGTAACTTGGCTGCTTTTAGCACTTTTGACAAAAATGAAAATAACTTAGAACAGAAACCTTCCCCGTCTACCAAGTTATACCAACAATCCTATCAGTAAAGGTTATAGGATCTCAAGGAGACATCATTAAGGCACAACCAAAATAAGGATACATTTAATCAAAGCTACTTTAATTAAGTCAGTTTGATGATATGAGCTACTTATTGATCAGATACCATCGAAATAGATTTTTGTGCTGATGAGAAGAATACTATTTCTTTTTCATTCAATACTGGTAAATGGATAACGATGTTTCACTGACTCGGCATCCTCAATTAGTTGCAGAACTGCGAATAAATGGACAAACTGCCCATCTGTTGAGCTGGATAAAGGTGGGGAAATATAAAATGTACCTTGGCAAGGCTATTTATCCAAGTACATCCGTGGATACCAAATTGAATGTTTCTTGGAGAATTTTTTTAACGTAATTCTTGTAGCACAAACAAGGTTAGGAATTAGAGAGAGAATGAAAACTAGACTGAGAGAGAGATGTATATCATTTTTTTTTAATTTTTATTTTTTTCGGATGTACATCATAAGATGTATATCATTATAAAGCATCTAAAGGGCTGTCCTGATGGCCTAGTGGTTAAGTGCAGCACACTCTGCTTCGGTCGCCGGGGTTCAGTGCCTGGACAGGGACCTATACCACCCATCAGTGGCCATGCTGTGGTGGCAGCTCACATACAAAAAGAGGAAGATTGGCCCAGATGTTAGCTCAGGGCTAATCTTCCTCAAGCAAAAAAAACGGAGGAAGAGTAACAACAGATATTATCTCAGAGAGAAAATTCCTCAGCAAAAAAAAACGAAATAAAGCATCTAAAACTAAGGTGTCTTACGATGTCTTATATTTTGGATTTTTCAAGTGTTCCGTATAACTTAGGAAACAATACGAGTGGTGGCAGAGAGAGGATATTATGGGCTGTCTGGCTGCATGCCCAGTTGGGTGAGCAGTGAGGGATAGGTTGTGGAGAGACCAAAGAAAATACGTGGAGACAGTGAATGGTTTACTGGGAGTTACTTACAGGGAGGTTTGGTGGCAGGCAGCTGGACAGCAACCTGCACCCACTACCACGAGCAGGGAGGGGGTTTCTTAAATAGGCAGGGGACACAAAGGCTATATGTTTGCCAAGAGGCTGTCGTTGGTATGACCAGAGTTCCCAGGAACTGTAGCTGACATGGAGGGGCTCTGTGTCCTTTAAGACGCGATGTTCCTTAAGTGAGATAACATAGCATCCAGGCTGGCCAGGCCCTGGGTCAGTACAAATCCCAGCAGCTGGGCAGCCTGCCCAGAAAGGAGCCAGCAGGAAGCCTATTTGCAATGGGCTTGTGGGTCTTTGCTGAGCAAGCAAGGCCCAGTCCCTACATGAGCTGAAGTTGTAAAAGTAAATATAAATATGTGTAATACCAAAAAAGAACTTTTTATATTATGCCAATGAGCTTGGAATTTATCAAAGTGCAGGGTGAAGATATGGAAAGACTTTTAATAACGTAGCAGTAAAATCAGATTTACCCTTAGAATGAACGGATATAGGATTGGTGCTTAATTAGAAAGCAGAGAAAGATTGATGGGAAGGGCATCGATTATTCAACTATTATAATATTTCATACGAAAGCAGGAGAGAGAAATGATGTAATTAAGATAGTAGTTGCCTGAATGTAAAATTTAGACAACTTAGACAGGTACTGAGAGTGTGCAAACAATGGCAGTTGGTGTTGAGTGGATATGGAAGCAGAGAAAGAATTGAAGACAATTCTCAGGTGCCCAATTTGGACAATAGAAACTTTACTAGACAGAGAGCAGATTTGAAAGCGCTAATACCTATTTTTAATGAATTAGGCAACCGAAGTGTAATACTTCAACTATTTGTGTGATGCAACCTTTAGTAAGGTATAATAATAATGTAGTTCTATTTAACTCCAAAATCTATATTTGTCCCTATGTGCCAGGAGGAACAAAGCTTAAAAAGGAGAATCACCTAAAGTTAAGAGGGCTCCTCCTCTCAAATTATGTCTGCTCATTATTTAAAATTTGTAATCTCTGAATTTTTTCAGTTTTTCAGAATTAAAACTGTATTTGATTTCATAAGAATCTTCTTGCAATACATAAATATCCCTGTCAAGATTAAATAGTTATCATTTAGTCACATGTGAATCTGACTTAGTTGAATGAAATAGCTTTTTCCAACTGTTTAGGTGATAGGAGATCCTCTGTGAAAACTGGAGTTGAAATGATCTATAACATTAAAAAGTAATTTGTCAAATAGACAAATTTGAAGGAATGGAGTATTGTGATGGCAGAATGAGATCTTTTACCCATCTCACTTCAGTACAGTCTGGCCACAATGACTATATTTTTTCTCTCACACCATCCAAGTTTATTTTCACCTTAAAAGCTTTATATTATAATTCCTTCTGTCTGAAAATTTCAGCACCAGATTTTCACAGGAGCTAGATAAAGGTGGGAATATATCAATAATATAATTTTACATTATTCAGGTCTCAACTCAGTTATCATGTTCTGATTACTCAAATTTACCCCCCACCCACACCTCCCATCTTAGGCCATCGTAACAACAGCACCTGGAAAGATGCTGGACACCAAATAAGATCTCAATAACTCTGTTGAATTATTGAAGAAAATGAGAAAGTACATCTTTTTTTGTCAAACAAAAATGTTTGGTTCACACACAGTGGGAACTCAGTGCATGTTGGGTGCTGTATTATTTGCTATTTTTATATACTAAAATGTACATTGCAGCCTGGAGAAATATAAGGAAGCTAGACTTCGGAAGCGAGTATATCTGGGTTCAAATATTGGCTGTAAAATGTGAAGCAACTTAGATAAATTTTCTGTGACTCAATTTCCCTACCTGAATAAAAGGGAGTATTTGATAGAAATTTTGTGGTGATTGAATGAAATACCTGACAGGGTAAATATAAGGATCAAAATACACCTCAGTCTAACTTTAACTCTTTCCTTTTCTCACCCAAGATGAGACACCTATATATAATTTAAAATAATGTAGCCACAGGAAAATTCAGCCTTAGTTTAAATCAGCCAACTCTAAAATAGAATTCTGTAAAACCCATTTTGAAATGATGCTTTTCTTCAATTTAACTTTCTATGCTTTTTTACAATACCCTTCTCTAAAACTTAAGGGATTTTTTTCCCTTTATGACTTTTCTCCTCTAAAATTTTATAAATCTATTCATTTTTCTCCCTGACTAAAATATTTTTAACATGTAAACAGAAGAGCATATTTCTGCTGTCAGTTTAATGAGACAATTAGTTATTAAGTTTAGCAAGTGGATTGGAATCTCTTAGTTAATTGGATGCTGTCTACACTTTTGATGTGGAGTTGGAAGGTGAAAGAGTAAGCTATGGCTCAGACAAGTGTAATTAATTGTGGGCACCGCATCCACAGCTGAAAAGTAACTCACGAGTTCTGTGGTCAATCTGCAATACTTTGCAGGCAAAATACTCAATTTTCTTTGAATCATCTATAAATCAAAAACACCAGCTTCTGGTAGTTCACATACAATGAAGATTTGCAAAATTTTTAAATAATTATAACTGGCATAGCTTAAAATACACCAAGATTTAAGAGGAAGTCTCTTAGGAAATATAAATTAATTAACTGGAAACCTGCTTTTTCTCCTTTGGGATTCCAAGATTAACCCAATTAAAAGTAAATTGTGTGTTTTAAATTTGTAGCAACTGTATGTTCTCTAGGTCTGAACTAAACAATTTCATTGAGGTCAGTAATATTTGCAAACATTTTTCAGACCCTCTAGGAAGATAGGGGAAGACCCATCAAATTCTAAACACACAGCTGAGACTCATGGTCAGAATGAATCTGTTACAGATGAATCGTATAGAATATTTCAGGTGTGCAAAAAAGGCATGATTTTGCCGTGGTTTAGCAGTAATAACAATACTGCTTCACTTCTTATTTTCACTGTACAGGTCCTATTCTCATTTGCAAGTTGTAAAAAAATTATACCTCTTGTTTGACTGTCCTAATCATGTCAGATATCTCTTGTCTTACTTACAGAGTTAATTGAATTTAATTTCTAAAACAGTTATCCAAGAGTTTTAACAAATAGCACATAAATAGAAAATAATAATTAGATGAGAGGTATGTCTAATATATATGATTTTTCAACAATAAAAGAGAAATCATAATTAGTGTATATAGACAAAATATTTACATTTTAAAATAAGTAATAATTAACAAAACTGAGTTACTTCTTGCATAAAACGTTTGTATTTGCACAACCCCTGTTTCACAAACTTAAATTTTTCTTCTTTTGGCATCACCACTTCATCGTCCTCAGAATTCCTTCCGTGAACATGACAGGTTCAACTCCACAGGTGCAGAAACAGACAGCAGCAGCTCACTAAAATTCCCACAGTTGATTGATAATTTTATATTTTCTGTATACTAAAGCTTGATTAAAACAAAATATTAAAGTTGGATCATACCACAAACTATACAAAGAGAAAATCACTTAATTTTTTTCTTACCAACTGTTGTTTGCTAAAATATTTCATGGTCATCTGAAGGCTTGCATTTTCTGACATATTAAGGGCCTTGTTTTGAGTGATATGCACAAACCAAATGCAAATTAGACAGCTCAACAAGTTAACCTGGGAACAATCTAACATCTTAGATATAACATGTCTTCAAGGAAATACATAATTTCAGAGGATAAAAGAAAAACAAACATTGAAAGGTAAGTCACTGTGTCCTAAGGGCATTTCCAGCAATTATGGCTTTTTTTGCTTTACCTTCCTAACAATGTTTTAGAAGAAGTTTATGTACTTCTAGTAAACACAAAAGATTAAACAAAAATTTACATAATCTGCCACTCACAAAGCCCCACTAAAATTATAAGGGAATTTTCAATAAATATACACATAAAGGCAATGGAAATGAAAGAGTGAATGGTAGCAACAAAATCTGAAAGACAGAAAGAAAATGGACGAGGTGTCATTGGTGGAAGGACACTGCACTCCTGTAGCGGCTTAGGCTGACGCAGGCAGATCTCTGCCTCCGACTTCAGGTCTGAAGGCACCAGTTGCCTCTGAAGGGGGAAGCTGAATACAGGTCTACAGACCAAAACAATATTTAAAATTATGTTCTTACACTTTTCAGATGTCTTCTAAAAGCACAAATTAAAGCAAGTACCTTTCTTCTGACATAGCGTAAGCCTCCATTTACCCTCTGGAGGGTTGTCCCAAGGAGGCTGGGAAATTTGACATCAACATAGCAGAGAGACCCTACTGAAAAAGGAACATAAGTTAAATGAAATGCTCCCTCTTGAACCAAGGGCAACCCTGCCCATCTCCAGTCGGCTCTGAGAAAATGACATCAACCTCCCAAAGTGGGACACTGGAGAATTCCTCTATGAGAAGTCAAACATAAGAAATAAAAAACTAAGAAATCTTCTTCCATATTGTTCCTTCAAGAACATGGACCAGACACATCAGTCTAGATGGAAACTTACAACTTGGTATGTTTTAAATAGAAACAAGGAATATTCATTCATTATTTTATTCCTCACACCTACATATGATTGGATAGTTAAGAGACATCAGATATTTGCCGATAGTTAATCACCAGAAAACAGAAAGCAAATAACAAATAGGAGGAAAAAGGGAATTCATAGAAGCCAGAAAAATCTTGAGGAGACAGGAAGGAGTAAATATAACGCCCCCACATATCAGTGAGTAATAGCCTCAGAGAGGATATTTTGCACACCGAAAAGAAAAAGAATCTTTAATAAGGAACAGTAAGGAAAGATACTTTTGAAATATAGATATAGACACAGATATTGATAAAGATACATAGAGATGTTAGAAATGAAAACTCCAATAGGATGTTAAAAATAAAGTCAAAGATAATTCCCAGGTGCTATAATAGAAAGGCAAAAAGATTGAGCAAAGGAGAGATTAGATATGAAATAAAGAAATCCCTTCAGGAAATTCCAATATCTGAACTTTCATCGTGCCAGAAAGAGATAAAAGAGAAACTGGGGAAGTAAATTATGGAATATTTCACCAAGAATATTTCACAGAACTGATAGACTTGAAACACCAAATTGAGAGCCCTCCACAATGCCTAAAGCTGTTGGATGAAAAGAAATTCTCCCCAAAACACACCATCTCAAAATTAAGAACACTGGGGACAGAGACATGTTAACACAGCAACTGGAGAGGAAGAAAAGAGTTTCATAAAAAAGTATTCAGAAATCTGAATGGCATTTGACTTCTGAAAAGAAACAAACCTATAAGTCAGTGAAGTAATGCTATCAACATTCTAAGAAAAAAAATTTATAATTTCAATTTCTATATGTTACCACACAAAAGGAGCGATCTGCTGTCCTGAGACAAAAGCCAATTGTCAAGAGGCAAGATGGCGGCAGAGAAGGGGCATTTTATTACACTTGCTATGGACTCATGTCCATAAAAATCATCTTAAGGGGGCACAGAATCTTGAAGCAGTTATATAGGCCAGTGGGTTATAGGGGAGGAGGTTAGGAATGTTGACCCAGGAGTCACCACATCAGATCTTTCAGTTTTCATTGATGATGGTTGTCAGCATAGACTCTGTTCAGGGGGTCATCATATTCCTAAGGAACTCAAAAGAACGAAGTTATCGTCTTATCGCGGCTGGGAGGTATATGCACTAGCAGGGGTCATAAAATCTACAGAGCAGGTGGATCTCCTGGAGGGTGAATATCCAGCTGGGTTAGTCAGAAGTCATTCAAAGTTACAACATGGTTTCTTTTCCACAATATGGCTTCCCTTACGTCAATCTTATGCTGAGCTGGTATCATATACCCAATCAAATTAAAAATCAAGTGCAAGTATAGATAAATGATATTGAAGATACTCAAGATCTTGTTTTACTTCCATAATCCATTGCGAAGAGGCTATTGGAGGATGTATTCTATCAAAAGAAAATTAATCTAAAAAGAGGAAGAAATATGATTCAAGTAAGAGGACATCCACCACAGGACTACTGGTGTTCACCTTTGTACGAGGCCTAATTTATGACTGGGATACAGCACAAGGGAGCATTTTGGAGGGCAGGCAATGTTCTATACCTTGATCTAGGTAGTAGATATACAAAACTCATAAGAGAAATGTTTGTGCATTAAGACTTAAACGCTTTACTGTACTTTTAATTATATCCCAATTAAAGTAAATAAAAACAAAACCAAAAATGACTCTAATCAAGATGGAGGATCCAACAGCATCTCACTAACAGGTTGGCATCTCAGCAGGGTGGATGGGATGCTGGGGCTGTGATGGCCTTCTCTTTCTCCCTTTGCAGTCTCTTAACCTCTAAGGCTTCTCTTTTTCCACGTGATCTCCATCAGTGTAGTCAGACAGCTGGCTACCAAAAATATGCGATGGAAGCAGTGAGACTTAAACTAAAGGCCACAAAACGGCGCTTCTATTGCATATTTTCGATAAGCCAAATCACGCGGCCAGCCCAGATTCAAGAGGAGGGAAATAGACTCCAACTCTCAATGGGAGAAATGGTATGGAAATAAACTTAAAATCCGTAACCAGCAAATTGAGTATATTTTCCTACTTTTAATAACTATTTTGTGTTCTCTCCATGAAGAAACTATTCATGTCCAATTTTATTTTTTCCACTTGGATAACCAATTTTTCAGATTCCATTTGTTGAATCATATATCCTTTCCTCCTGAGCTAATATGAGAGCTCGGTCATATTTCAAACGTTCACACATTTAAAAAACACAACGAATTGTTTTCCTTTAAAGATGAAAAGAGAAATACAAATTAAAAAGAGGGTTAATCCTCTCTCTTGAAAAAAAAAAAGGGATTTTCCTCCACTTTGTTGTCTCAGAGCATTAGGTAAACTCTTTTCTAAGGTAAATTTGTACTCATCATTACAAATTTCCTAATTTGTAATTATAAATTCTTTTTCATTTCTTGGAAATGCCTATAAATCCTTTTGAAGACTAGATAGGACTTGTGTTAGCTTTGTGACCCAGGACTACCTTTCTCAAGGGCCAGGAGCCATCTCTTTGAAATGTAGACATCAAGGGAGATTGTATGCTTATCTCCCAGTTTCCATGGGAGGATAGGAGCCAACTCTGTGGGTGCTTTGCTCCATGTTGCAAAATGATCTCCTGTCACGAAGATATGAGAAGTCTGTTTTTCCTTGGATAAAGCCAATAGCTAACACAGATGGTCACCCCAATGACCAGAAAAATTTAGGATAAACTATGTGTGACAAATGTTGCTGTCAAGTCCCCCTACTTGAGGACCAGTTATTATCTATGTTCAGATCCTGTATATAAAGGGTTGGATCTGTATGGCTATATAAAAGGGTGAGATTTCAATATGGAGCAAGAGCTCTCTCCACATTTGTGCACAGAAGCCAATTCTGTTTACATCGTGTTTGAGGGAAGAAAGTTGATTAGGCAAGAAGAGAGGAGAAGGGCACTCAAATCTGTCTCCCCATCCAGGAGATAGGTTAAGGTTTAAGACATCAGGGAAGGCAGGCAGCTATGCGGAAGCACTGGCAGGATGAGTTTCGATTGGCAGATCAAAATTTTCTCTTCTGCGCATACTCCCGGCTGGCTGGCTCCCTCTGAAAAACAGACTTTAACATTCTGTTAATGAGGTCAGTACAGTAAACAGGAGTCAAGTTGTTATGTAGATTTCACTCCTCCCCTTTTCTACTGGTAAGAGTTTCTAGAGAGTCAGTGGTCCTTTCCTTCCTGGCACAGAGAGGAAGGCACCCTTACCAATGGAGATTTCTCTTACGAATGTAAATTTCTCTTACAAATGGGTAACTTCTGCTAGGTTTTCAGAGCTTTCCCTGTGTTTGCTATATCCTAAAAATAATCACCCTAAAATAATTCTTATGCCAAAAAAGCATATTTTCAGGTGACAAATTCTGTCCCTGGTCCTGTGGTTATAATCTCTTGCTCTTTGCCATCTCCTAGCAAAGTGCCTGTGATGCACATGACATTCTGGTTTAATGCTTATTCAATGATAAGACATTTCTTTCTCTACTACCATTTTGGAGAGATTTTTGGGTTGGGAGAATATTCTGTTTTTAATTATAGTTTTCAAACAAGGCCATCTATAGGACCCTGCAAAAAACAATTATCAATTAAGAGAAGTGTATATTTACGTTCTGCTAAAATATGAGGACATTTCAGTTTTCACTCTCTCTCTTTCTGATTTTTCTCTTTAGTTCTCCATGTCAGTTACTGCTGCCATTATCAGGACATGAGACAAGGAACGTAATGAATGGATATTTCAGGCAAAAAAGATCAATAATAGATAAGCAGAGCAATATATTCTGAAGCATAAAGAGAAAAATGAATAAAAAATTAGGGAAAATAGCTGAGCATTAGTGACTTCTGGTTAATATCTAGCAGTCTAACATACATATAAACACAGAAGTAAATAAGAGAAAAATTGAATTGCAAAAGAATGTTATAAATGGTTGATAATTTTCCATCTTAGAACAAAAGTTAAAAATTCATAGATCTAAGAAAATTTCAATGAACCCTCAGCTGACATTTCATGCCGGGAGCCACCCACCAGTCAGCTAAGCCTCTACCCAAGGACAAAGGTCCGGGAGAGAGATGAGGGAACGCACGGCGGACCCTCAGAAGATGGCGGTCGGCCGCTCCTGATCCTACTCATGCTGCTAATCTTAGCAATATTGCTCTTGCTGCTCTTTTTCTGTACATGGGGATATCTGGGGAAAATCTCTCCAAGCAGGGGAAAGAAGCTGACATAACCTGGCCTTCTAGGGAGGGTTCAGGGAACAACAGCCTGAAGGGAAAAAACGTTCTCACCCCCTCCTGGAAAGGCGGTAAAGGAATTTGGACAGCCCTCAAGGAGGGAGCCTTCTAATAATTAGCCTCAAAAGAGAACATTCCCTCCTCAGGTCCTTCTAGGAGGTAGATATTATCCTAGGCCTGTTAGGACAGGAGGTAAATGGTGGCACCCACCCAGAAGCAAAGATATGCAAAAGGTACACTCTCCGAAAACAACCCATAACCCTGATAAAGTTGCAGAAAAATATCATAATATATTGACACAGAGGAACTGGGATTATGATGAGGATTGAGAACCCTATAAAATAGTTAATGGTAGAAGAGAAACCCCAAGCACTGTGCCTGTGTGGCTTTCGATCAGACGGAGCTGGGGGCCTGTGTGTATTTGGTCCCCTTACACTTTGCAATACTTCTGCTTTCGTTATTACAGGAATAAAGATAGAGGCTTAGGGCCATTCGACCCATGGGGAACTGAATCTAGACGTTACACCCCATTCTGCAATCAGTCTTAGACATCTAGACGCCTAGTAGACATATAGAAAAGGTCAATGTCTATAATTAACCAACATTGCTTACTTCTCACAGACATGCTGTGCTATATTATAACAACATATGCTTATGTACCCATTTTGTTTGCCAAAATTATGTACTGAGACAATTCCATGAAATCATAAACGCGTGACCTGGACCCTATATAAGTGCTTGAATGCTTCGAATAAATCAGACTTGGAAACCTCACTTCCAGTCTCACCTTGTCTTCTTTCTTCGCCGACGCCGTTCATCCCTCAGGAAACCTGGAGCTGGACTCCGGCAATTTCACGATCAAATGTAGGAAAATAAAAACATTTTAGATAAAAGATGAGAGATTTGTCACCAGAAGATTAGCCCTGCCAGAAATGTTTAGCGGGTTCCTTTAGTAGAAAGAAAATGATACCAGAAGGAAACTGCAATCACAAAAAAGAATGGAAACTGTTAAAAACGGTATACATGAGGATAAAATAGTTTTTTTCTGTTTTCTTCATTTCTTCAGAACATAATTAAGATTAAAATTGATACTAATTTTATTTATAATATGTAAGTAAAATGTATGACAGTAACAGGATAAAATGGGAGGGAGCAAATGGAAGTATATTGTTTAAAATTCTTGCATGTGAAGTGATGTAATGTTGATTCAAGGTAGACTATATAACTGCAAGCCCTAGAGTAATAATTGAAAGAATGAATGAAACAAGAAAGTATGGATAAAAATCAATGAGAGAGATAAACATAGAATGTTAAAAATACTCCATGCAATTTTGTATTTTAACAAGAGCAAAGATAATTACCAAGCCACTTCGTTTTCTCTAGAGAAATAGTCATATTCAAACAATAAGCAAGTGTAGCTGGAAAAATAGATCATCCATATTTTGAAATTTTTTATTTCAAATATTTTACATGTTCTCTATAATTAATTCCGTAAAACTATTTACTAAGTTATATCTTGAGCTTCATTACATAGATCACTCTAAAGAAAACTAAGTATAAATGAAATATTCCAGACTATTAAATATCCAAAAATAAATTTGGCATATTTGATGAGTAACTCTCTTAAAGTAAATATAACTTACTTTATGCTGCTCAAAATTAGGGTTATAAAAGTGTTGGCTAACTTTGGCATAATATCTTGTTTATGAAGAGTTTCATTAAAAATCACCTGAAGGTTACCACCGGGGCAGTTATCCAAAAAGAAATATTTCTAGGTCAGTGTAAAGCCAAACTTAGAGGAAAGAAACACACAATTGATGAGAGGAAATGCTGATGCAGAAAAGCATTCCTAAAGTGTACTTCATGTACCACTTGTCCTACGAGAAATCCTCTGATGTTACAGCTCAATGTAAGCCTCTATTAGAGATGTAAAATGTATTTTTAAAATGTCAAAGTTTGTACACTAAAGAAACCTTTAAACTTTAAATAAGTCAATGTTTCCAAATTATGAAATTTCAAATGTTTTTGTACATATTCCTTTTAAAAGTCTGTCAACTTAGTTTAAAAAATAGTAAGAAGTAAACAATTTGAAGTTTTCTGAAAATAAGAGGCTTTGTGTGTGAATTGGCGGTCTACGATCTTTGGTGGCCCTAAGAATAGCAACAGAAGAAAGACACGCTCCAATATTTATTTTTCGCTGAGATAAGGTTTTATTCATGTTTACAAAAATCTGGTGAGGGTCAGGTTACCTTCCTCCATTTTGTAGCAAAGCCATCTTGAACAGATGGCATTCATACACAGTCTCATGGCAGAAGGAGGAAAAGCATGGATGGCTTCCACACTTTTTGTTCTACATCTGGAAATGATGTACCTCGTCTCAGTGCATACGTGGATTCTTTTGACTCAAACATATGGCTCTAATCGGCAAGGAAAACTGGGGAAATAAATTCCTGTTTGCTCAGGGGATAATTAAATTTTCTTTGCCAGAATCGTCTTTCTCTTTACCAGTAATAAAATTATGACTGTATTTAATAACTGAAAGAAGAACATAGTCTAGTAATCAGAGAACAGATAACTAAAATTATTAAGGACAACTTATGAAAAAAAAAAAGGTGAATATATTTCTCATTCTTAAATGTTTCAGACCTAAGGAGAAACTTGAGCATTATCATTAGTATTAGAAATTATTGAGTATTATCATTAGAATCAAAAATTTGGGCCATATTAGGATAAAGTATAGATTAATATGGGGATAATTCTGGGGTATAACAGGAAAAAGATATTGGAACCAAAATGAATGTCAGTGTTTGAAAGCAATTAGAAATTATTGGATTATAGTAATTTTTCAGAGAAAAAATGTTTGCAGGGAAAGCCTGGAGTCATTGGAACCAACTGGAACTCATTAAAGAGGATCCAGTAAAAGGCAATGAACATCTGAACTAAGAAAACAAAACTGATGGAAGGAGGTAGATGTGGAAGATAATACAAGTGGAAGTGTTTTAAAGGATTATTCATGAAATCTGAGACTGAGAAAAGCAGCAGAGATATAAGCATTTTTTAATGTTCTGTATGATAATATAAAATGCTGATGATTCTGTTGTCAACCAGGAGACAAAAAACATCTGTGGGGGATCAAGTTGAGTTCTCTTTGGAATATGAAATTAGAGGTATTTTGCAGAGCACACAGGAGGATATATACTTGAGGAAATTTGGGCATACAAACCTGGAAATACTAAGAGTTCAAAATTAGATACAGTCTCTATGTGTCCCTTACTGTTATATTTGACACATAAAATTTGAGGGTTAAGAAGGAGTGAGTTGAATGGAATGCTACTTTTAACATTGAAAAGAAAGAAAAGTCAAGGAAGATTCTTTAGATAGAATATTGTGAGTTGGTATAGCTAAAATCAAGGATTCTAACACAATATCTACAGCTTTGGTTATGACACAAAGTCGATGAGTAATAATACCTGCAAATGGAAATACCTGGTGTTTTTGGTCCTGTGCTTATATGGAAATAGACACTGAGGCAGGTTATCCATGTTGACCCAGGAATTAATTCCTGTATTCTGCCACAATGCGTAATAGTGTGCACTTATGATATACCGTTTCTCGAACAGATACATGATGGCCTCATGTTCCTCGTTCAGTTGCATTAATCCCAACAAAAACTCTAACGAAAATTTCACACTTCCCCTCAATTAACGTTACTCTCTGTGTTCTTTCTAAACCTTAGGGTGGTCATCTATAATTATTTTGCAAATGAGTGTCTGCCACTAAGGGAATTAAAAGGAAACCTATATAAATGGGGAACATAATACATTCCTGGAAAGAAATGCAATAGTTGAAAGATAAAATTTTCCACCCAATTAATTTATAAATTAAACATAATTTCAATTGACTTCCTATTCTTTACTTGCTGAAAATTCTCAAATCACTTGGAAGATTAAAGCAATAAGAAGAGCCAAGGAAAAATTAAATGTTTAAGCAAACTTTCCCTAACAAATATTAAAGGCTATTAAGTACGCATATGATGCTAAATATAGTATGCATTGGACATAGAAACTGAAGGACAAATAAAATATATAAAAATTTAATAAAATCGACCCTGTTATGACAGAAAATTTATTATGTGGAAAGGTGATATTTCAAAATAAGTGATAGATGAATCATTCAATAATTGCAATGTGACAAGTGGCTAATTGTTTGGAAAAATGATAATTTCAGTATTTCTTAAGTGGATGGATGAATCATTCAATAAATGATATTGAAACTAGTGACTAATTGTTTGGAAAAATATGATGATAGCCCCCTTTTTAATTAATCCCATTATCAGCATTCTTAACTGCTATCATAAACAGACAATAAAAGTATAATGACCTATGTAATAGCTCATACAATGTTTCCTCGCCAGAGAGTGGCTTTCTTCCTAGCTTGGTGCTATTTATCCTAACCTCTGCCAAACACAAGGACTTTGAGCTACTCCACACCAGCAAACAAAGAGAAGAGAGAAAGGCAATCTCTCTCACATTACTGTGCCTTGGAAGTAACACAGAATTTTAATGCATATTCCATTGGTGAGGTGAAGTCACATAATTCAATCTAGATGCAAATCATAGCCACAATACATGATCTCTGGTAGGAAAATAGAGGATGCGAGACACAGATTGGTTGATGGACAGCTAACTCTATCTATCCCATATATTGTGCACCAAAATAAATAACACGTAAATCACATATTTAAATATGAAGTTAACTTTAGTTATATTTATATACTTCAAGATTTAAAGTAGCCTTTAAAAAATTATTCAAAAGGTAAACCAAGAAGGAAAAACTGATGAATTTGAGGAAATAAACGTTTTTAAAGGTATGCACATAAAACAAACCAAAACTTCACGTGCAAAATTGAAAACAAATTAAAAAGGAAAAAAAAACTTTGCATATATGAAAAAACTTAGAGTATACCTACAAAAATTCATATAAATCAGTAAGAAAAGTCAATGCAAACACTATTAACGGACAATATGCAAAAGAAGAAATTTAAATGATAAATATGCATATAGAGAAGAATATTGTTTTTCAGTCAAATTTGTAAAAACTTCAAAAAGTATAATATCTAGAGTTCCACTTTCACACACGATGGAGTAACAAAAACTGGACTTAACTGCCAAGAATAGAAAACTAAAAACCTCGACAAAAGCTATGAAGCAACTGCTTTCAGACATTTAATGGCAAGCAAGCAGAGGAATGAGATCCTCGAGATGGGGGGAAAGCTTAGGCGAACATGACAGTCGTCCCTGTCTTCTGTCTGGAGATGATTTCCAGACAGAGAGGGAACCACCGAGCACAATGGCCTCACTGATGTAAAGAGATGGAAATTCGAACAGCAAGAAGTTGAGAGGCCTGGAAGTGGTGGGGCAGAGTTATGGAAAGGAGGCTGATAGACAGAGAAGGAGCTGCAGACATGTGCTTAGGTGTTCACTGGAGTATTTGCTGATTACTAGGCTGTGTATGCATGGAGTGAAACTCCACACATCTAGCAAAAACCCCTCAAATTGGGTATGGAGGGGATTAGCCCTATAATTCAGAGTTCAAGTAAGGTGGGGAGATTTACTTGATCTATTTATTTGATCAGCCAGAGTCAGTAGTCCTCAATGATCAGCAGGTATGTTTAGTGAGGACCTTAGAAATGAACTACACTCAGAGAGAAAGTTCCTCTAGAACCACAGTATGGAAACTCAAGAGGCCTCAAAAAGATTAACATGATCAGGAAGTAGTGTAAATTCTTGCCAAAATAAAACTCTCCCCCTTCTAAAGGAAGACAAAAATAAATTCCAGAAATGTAATAATACAATATCACAATTTTGAACATCTAATAAAAATTCCATTATGCTAAGTGAAATAAGCCAGGCGTAGAAAGACAGATACTACATGATCCCACTTATATGAAAATCTAAAATAGTTAAACTCATGGAACCACAAGTTGAATGATGGTTGCCAGGGGCTGGGAGGAGGGGGAATTGGGGAGGTATTGGAGATACACTGTAGAGCATATTACCTATGGATGCTAATACTACATAGTACACTTCAAGTTTTGCTGAGAGGGTGGATCTCCCCTTAAGTGTTCTTATCAAAATAACAATAATAAATAAAGAGAGCAGGAGGAACTTTTGGAGGTGATGGATATGTTTATGGCATAGATCATGGCGATGGTTTCACGGGTGTATAATTATCTCCACACTCTTCAAGTTGAAAACATTAAACATGCATAGCTTTCTGTGTGTTAGTCATACCTTAATAAAGTGGTTTTAAAAAAAAAAGTATACATAGGAATTTAAAGAACATGGTCAGAATGGAAAAAATGGACAATATTAGAAAACGAAAACATATAAATGAAGTGTTATTTGAAAGGAAAAATATATTAGATGGAAATTAATAGCACATGAGACAATGCAGAAAAAAGACCAATAAGCTTGAAGATATCATGGTAGAATCTATTAAAATGAAGGTTATGGAGAAAAAAACTGAAAAATTTATTGAGTCTCATTGGTGAGATATTACCTTGTAGTGAGAAATATATGTAATTTGAGTCCCAAAGGGGAATAGAGGAAGAGTAAATATTTGGAAAAATAAGGGCTAAACTTTTCCAAATTTGACAAATAAAGTTATAGATTGAAGATCAATGACCTCCAAGTATAATAATCATAAAAACATTACCAAAATTTAAACACAAAAAATGTAAAAATCTCCAAAGCACATCACTATCGTTACTGACCATTATTGACAAAGAAAATCTAAAAGTGGCTCGAATAAGCATTTGACAAAACTCAAAACCACAAATGATTAACAAACTCTTAGAAACTAGAAATGAAGAGAACTTCCTCAACTTGATCCAGCATCTTATGAAATACGTATAGCTAACCATACTCTTAATGGTTTAAGACTTAATTTTTCCTCTTTACATGAGGAATAAGACAAAGATGTCCACTCACCACTTCAATTCAACATGATACTTCAGGTGCTAGCTAATGCAATAAGGAAAGAAAGAGAAAAAAATGTCCATATGGAAAGAAGTAACACTCTTTATGCTAATGACCTGATTATGCACATAGAAAATCCTAAGCAAACAAACCAAAATAAAACTGATTAGAACTAATCAATGAGTTGAGCAAGGTCATAGGACACACAGTCAATATAAAAAATATCTATTTCTCTATAGATCTAATAAGAATTGCAATCTGAAATTTTAAAAAATCATTTGTAATAGCATAATGTTAAAATAGTTTATATGCTCAAACTACAAAATATTGGTGAGACAAATTTTTAAAAGACCTATAGAAATGGAGGCTATGGCATACTCATGGGTTGAAGAACTCAGTATGTTAAATCGATCTCCTTTCCCAACTTGATGCATGGATTCAACACAACCCCAGCCAAAACTTGTGTAGGTTATTTTTTTTTTGTAGACATTGAGAAACTGATTCAAAATTTCTATGGATATTCAGAGAGTTTGGTTTAGTCAAAACAACTATTTGACAGAAGAATAGACTAGGAGGATTTACATGACATGATTTTAAGACTTACTCTAAAGTCACAGTAATGAAGACACCAATGTGACACTGGTGTAAAGATAGATATACACCTGACCAAAATACAAGAGTCCAGAAATAAACTCACACATCTATGATCAATTAATATTTATCATATTATACAGTAAGTCAGTGGAGAAAGGATAATTCTTTCCAACATGTATGGTGCCAAGTGTTGGCATAAGGTGGAGCAACTGGAACTCTTTTGTGTTAATCCTGGGAAATTAAAATTATGCAACTGCTTTGGGAAACAGCAGGTCAGTTTCTTTTAAAGTTAAACATACACTTACCATATGACCCAGTAATTCCATTCCTAGATATTTACCCAAGAGATACAAAAAACCTACAAGGAAAGATTTGCATATAAATGTTATAGCAGATTTACATCATAGCCACAATCCCAAAAGAACTCGTGTTGATCAGAAAGTTAGTGGGTAGACAGATTGTTGTGTAATCAACAATAAATATGAACAAACTATTGAAAACATTATGCTGAATGAAATAAGCTGTACACACAAAAATATGATTCCATTTACATGAACATCTAGAAAAGATAAACCTAATCCATAATCACAGAGGATCAGTGGTTACCTGGGGCCAGGATCGAGGAAAAGAATGAATTGTGGAGAAACACAAGAGAACTTTTTGAGTTAGTAGAATATTTCCGTGTTTTTCTAGCACTGCTGGTTTACATGAGTGCATTTGTAAAAACTCATGGATGTGGAATGTGTAATTAAACGAGTGTCTTTCATTGTATCTGAATTGTCTTCAGTAAAAATGATTTGAAAAAGTATATATTTTAATTAACATGTGTTGTTTTATTTGCCCAACATATTTCCTATGTTCTTGAATCAAAATGCTTCTTTGGGGCTTCGGCCTCTTCCCATATTTTTACCATTTGTTTCCAGCAGAGTCTAAGAAAGACATAACACAATCCACCAATCAAAGAGTAGGCATGCAGCCACAGCTACAATATTTATTCCTTCCCTCATTAAATTTCCATTAATTTGTCTGTTCATGACAAGGATTCTGGTAAGCTGGACAATTAGATTACTTTCCCGGGGGTTTTCAAATTTGATCTCAGTAAAAAAAATCACACTTCCACTTTGGAGTATATATTCTAAAATGTGAGCCTGGGTAGAATAAGCCTCTTTGTAGGGAGAAAAATGTAGCCAGCATTTGGAGACAATGAAGCTGATCCAGAGAGAAAATCACCCTTGCCAGTAGTGAGAAATGGTCCAAGAACTCTGCATGAAGGGTTGGAGAGTTAGATGGAAAGGTAGGGAGACTATTCTTTTAGCTGTGTCAGGTGATCTTGTGGTTAGAGAAATAAAGAGATGATAGATAGATAAGAGAGAGGTGACAAACAGATGAGATGAGCTAGCTAGATAGATAGATAGGAGGGAAACAAAGGCAATCCTGTTTAAAGTGTAGACAATCTTAAGGTTATTGTTAGAAAAAGGATGTGGATAATTATAGCCAAACATAAGCTTACATAATTTACGATTTAAATTAATCTTTGAGTGGCAGAGTACCCCTGCCATTTGGAGTGCTATTTCATTGCTCAAAGTATCAGTTTACAGGGTTCAAGATGAACAAAAAATGATCAGATGATATGATTTTTAAAGTTTCTTTCCAATTATGTTATATTAAGATTCCTTGATGAAATATGCCTACCAATATGGTCATACATATATGAATATATTATACATATATCATATATACATGTATTTATTATGTATACATATATCACATATACATATATATGTATCTATTTATAAACATAATTTGCATGCAGTATATCTAAGTAGGGCAGCAAAAATTTACCTGGTATATATTCATATTTACAAAAAAATTAAATAAGGTCAGCATTTAAAATTTAAATCACATGTTACTTATGAAAAATGTTAATCAAATCCTGAACTTAGAACATTTATTTTTTTTTTAATGTCACTTTTTCTTTTCGTGAGGAAGAATAGCCCTGAGCTAACATCTGTTGCCAGTCTTCCTCTTTTTGCTTGAGGAAGATTGTCCCTGAGCTAATGTCTGTGCCAGCCTTCCTCTCCTTTGTATGTGGGATGCTGCCAGAGCGTGGCTTGATGACCGTTGTGTGGGTCTACACTCAGAATCCAAACCTGTGAACCGTGGGCTGCCAAAGTGGAGCATGTGAACTTAACTACTACCCCACCAGGCCAGTCCCAGAACATTCTAATTACTGAAATTACGGTGAGTATTGCTTGAGGATCTATTGATTGAAACTAAAGTTTATTTTTCAGGAATGCTGGATATGTACTAGAAATCCCAATCAAATTTCTATTCATTTTCATTTGTTTTATATGAAAATAAGAAAATATGAATAATAGAATTGGGAGGATTTGAGTTTAAATAAAGCAGAGAATGTAATCCCAAAGAATTTAACCCCATATTACATTGTTTTATGGAGGAAAATGACTTTCTTTTGGTCCAGTTTGCTCACAGGTTCTCTCTTGGTTAACAGTAACACAAAATTTCTGGGGTCTCCATCTCTTAGAAAGTTAAGGCTGGTTATCTCCCTCACCTTTCATCCGTTCACGTTATCTGCATGTCTAGTATGCATAAAACACTATACCAGATGCTAGACATATAACTACTAATAAGTCACTTTCTACTTCCAGAAATAGGTCAATTTCTTTGCCTTATGCTGAAATTAGGCAATTTACAATACGGTGTGGCATGTATCAAAATATTGGTAAACATGGCAGAAACAAAAAGTCAGTGCACCAGATTTATAACTAGGCTGGAGAACACGTGGAAAAATGTTAAAAGGCTGAGACAGACTTTACCATATGTCAGAGTAGGTTATACGTGGGTCTGAATTGTCCAGAAGCAGAGAGAGAGTGAGTACAAATGCCCGTAAACCATAAATACATGGTTGAGGAACTCAAGCAGTTGTATTGACTTGAAATGCATTGATAAGAAAGTGAAACTAAGAGAAAATTTTGACTGGGTTAATTTGAGGGAGAGAGAGAAAATAAGAATTGTCCAACCTTGTTTTATAACTCCTTCATAGTATTCTTGATCCTATTCAATGTCATTTCATGGATCCTTCCACTTAGCCTATAAACTTGTTCAAATAATCTTCTACAAAGAGTTATAAAAAAAAAGGTTAGACTGTAAAGTCATTCTATGACACTCCCCTGGATTTTTATTTTTTTGTCTATAATGTGGACATACAAGATCTATGTTCAGCAAATAACCACTAGTGTAGGAAAAATATTTTGAAAGTATAAGAATTTAATATAATTTGAATAACATTGAAAATTCACTAAAGCAGGGATTATTTATGCATATGTAAAAAAGTCATTAAGGGCCACCGCCAGTGGCCTAGTGGTTGGGCGCAGACCTACGGTAGTTATCAGTCATGATGTTTTGGTGGTGGCTCACATACAAAAGAGGGGAAGATTGGCAACAGATGTTAGCTCAGGGAAAATCCTCCTCAGCAAAAGAAAAAAACAGAAAAGTCATTTAGATAGAACCATCATAGTGAAAAAGTCAATTAACCTCTTGATATACAAGTTTTTTATTTTGTTAACATAGGGATATTTGAGGACAATATTCTTTCTAATGTGGTGAAATAATGGAAAAATTAATTATTTAATTGATTTCTTTTCTAAGTTTTATAGAATGAGATACAAAAACCCAATGCATTGTTTTAATTTGATTCTGTATGTAAACTTTCTTTGCTCACAAATCTAAATGCTTTACATAACTGATTTGAAACCTTAATGATTATCATGTTGGATAAATTAAGAAGATATCGGAGGTACATTGTATGATTTGTTGGGTGTTGTTAAATTAATTCAATTAAACAAAATGTTCTTGTACAGACAAAAAAATAGCTTTGTGAAAGTTACCGATCTAGTTGTTGCAGGCAATATGAGATAAATAAGACACGGTCCTTCCCATGCAAGGCTTAGTAATATTCTAGAGAGACAAAACGTCCACAAATACATCAACACCTCAGAGTCTTACTAGCCCCAACCTTAAGACGAGGTAAATGCAATGAATAGCGATCCTCTGTAATGCATATGAATTTGAAGATTACAGATGAAAATCCACATTTAATTTGAATTGCTTCAATTAAATTTTAACTAACTGCCTAATATTTGTCAGGAATCATGCTCAGAAGCATTGGTTTCATGGTCAATGAGAATGCCAGATTCCTGAACTTAAAACTTTATGTCTAGAACTAAAGGGTGAGATTAAATAAATTGTTTAGAATGTAATGTTTGTAACTCAACTCACAGTTACTAATTAATCTAATTCAACTTTATTTTTTGTGCAAGTGTATAAATGTATCTGTGTGTGTCAATGTGTATATGTCTGAGTGTATGCCTGAATATATAATCTTTTATTAAAGTCTTCCACCAGAGCAACAAAAACAACTAACTTGCGTCTCCTGCAGGAATCAAAACAACACAAAGATAACTAAAGAGAAATATTCTGTCTACCCCCTCTCTTTACTGCTTTCCCATCTTCCCTACACAATCTGCTCATAACTAGTGCCAGAAAGATTGTGTATCATTACAGATCTTTCTCTTTGTTCATATAAATGCATGCAAGCATTTATACACATATTTAAAGACTTTTCTTGACTTTTTAGTAACTTTATGAAAGTTTTACTTTGTACATATTCCTTTCTCTGTATGTATACTTTCTCTCTAACTTGGTTTTCTTACTTAAAAATGAATCATGAACTATCCTCGAAATAAAAAAAAATAGATCTAGGTTATTCTTTTAAATTGCGTCCAAGGGTCAAATTAAATGCTAAGTACATATAGTGCTTAAGAGTATAGGCTTTGGATAGACTGTCTACATTCTCATACAATCTCCTCGCTACTTATCTATGTGGTCTTGTATGTATTATTTAAATGTTCTTTGCTTTAGTTATTCCATCTATAAAATAGGGATAATAATGTTACCTAACTCATACAATTGTTGGAAGATTAAATAATATAATAGATGTGAAAGGAAACACATTTAGGAAAGAGGGCCTGGCCCATAGAAGATGCTAAGTAATATTTGCTTAATTTGCTTATGTAATATCATCATCAGTATTATAGATAAAATATGATTATGTGTTATATCCTTATTCATGTACTTTCCAATTTTCCCTATTTTGGGCTAACTATAAACTCAGAAATATCTTGTAAATATATTCTTATTTGCAAGTTACACATATATAATAATTTTTTTTAATTGCATTTTACAAGATGCAATGTAGCCAAACACATTCCTACAAGGATTTCATGAGAATATCTGCTATTCCACACCCTAACTAGCCCTAGAATTTCCCACTCTGATTAATTATTCCCAGTCTAGAGAATGAAAAGCCATCTTTAATTTGCACATTCTTGAGAACTAGAGATGTGTTGAGTATCATTTCATAAGTTTATTTGTCATACGGAGAGAGTCTTGTATGAACTGCAAGTTTGCATTCTTGCCCTCTTTTCTATTTAAGTCTTTAATTACAACTAAGTAAAATTATCTTTGCACTTTTCATATTGAAGTTTCATCTCTCCTACGAATTGAGAAAGGATATCCATAATATGGGCATCCACTCCATGTCCGTATGCTTCAGAGCGAACCAAAATTTGACAGATGCTAATCTGCTAATTAAAACTAACCCTTTCTGCGTCCTTTCATTGCCTTGAGCATTGTCCTATAACAAGCATAATTAGATTAGAGATACATATTTTCCATACAATATTATATATAAGTTTTTTTCATGACCATTAAGCACAAGTCAACATAGTAAAGTTCAAGAATCCTGTAACACTATGTGAGTTTTGACCTAGGCACTGTGTTACCATCTAATTTCTGGGTCAGGTGAAGTTTCACAGCAACTTGTCTTTATATCTTGGACTTGTCACTCTTTTGTAACTTTGTAAGATTTTTCTTTTTTGGGGGGGGGGTGTTAGATATTTTACCAGTATTTGTCTAATTTAAAGAAAAGTTATCCTGTCTGGATTATCATGAGCCTTTCAGTGGGCAGATTCAGATCTTTCTTCACACCAAAGAAATTCTACCCTATTGTTGGTTTTGTTATTCCTCCACATTTGTCCATTTTTCTTCTTCTAGAATTCTTATTTTTCACCTTTTGTATCCTGTGTCTTCCCTTTATATCTTTTAGATTTTCTTCCGTTATTTTATCTACTTTTATTTTTAATGATTATTATCTATGTCTTCATCTCCCAAGCAATTTTGTTTTCAAAAGTGGATATTACTATTTTCAATATACTTAACAAATTTTTATACTTGAAATGTGTTTTGGGTTCTTAATTTCTTAGACCTTTGTGATGTGTGTGTGTGTGCACCAGTTAGATCTTTCAAAGAGTCCTGTTATTTTTTGCTCACTGTCTTATCTGACTCGTGTATTAGTTTCACTTCAACAGGAGGTACATGTTCTAGACTTCTAGGCTGCCGTCAACCTTTGATTCCCGATCTGTTTTTGTTATTTTTTTTTCCTCTTTATGACCTTATATACCCTCTGTAGTCCAGTCAAGCTATTAGTCTCACTTGAAGTGTTATATGCAAATAATTACTAAACGCAATAGTAGTTGCTGCTGTTGTTGGATCTCTGTAAACACATGTACACCGTAGAGAAAAATTCTCCCTGCCAACCAGCTTACTCCAAATGTAAGCAGTCTTCTCCTAACCAATTCTGTCTAGGAGTAACATGACCTAGAAATTCACTTTGCCTCTGTGTTCTCAACGGTCAGATTCAAAAAAGTTTTCTCATGGTCACATAGAAGTATGCTGGTACAACCCTTTCTCGAGTGTCTCAAGGGTATTCTGAGGTCCTCAGGTAAGAAATCTAAGTCCATAATTTACAATTAAAGACAAGACACCTCTCATATGTCACAAAAGACATCTGCTCTTCTTTCCCCTCCTATCTCGATAGAGCCCATGACTCAGACATGCATGGCAGATTCTCCTAGTTTATCTACAGATTCTTGTTATTTCAGAGATATTTTAAGTAAGAGTTGTTGAGCTGATGGCTTCAAAGAATCAACGTCAAGAAAAAAAATCCCATCTTTTCAAGATTGTTTCAGTTTTCTTTTTTTCTTCTGCTTTTCTTTCTGTTTCCTTTTTTACTACTTGTTGAGAAGCGCAGCAGAACAAGTTGGTGAGGTATAAACTGATGGATGACAACATAAATGATTTTATAATCTGAATTACTTTTATTGGTGTGTTATAGTTAAAAAGCTTATTCATTATTATGACATTGTTTGAAAAAATAGGCATTGATAATGCCTTATATTGTTAAACTCATTCATTCCTATTTCAAAATCCTTAAAAATTAACCCATCAATTGATCTATCTTTCACACTTAAATCCAAAAACTATACATTATATTTTCCCAGATTGCATGTGTATGCAGACTACAAATCAATTATTTTACTTGACTAGCCTAATTGATTTTATCAGAAAATATCAAATTAGCTTAACTGTGTATGACTAATTTTGTTTTGATACATCTGTGTATATTGCATATTTGACTGACTGGACTTGTCAGGAGAAAAAACTGGCATACGCTTTTGCACATATGTATGTACATATATGCAAGTTTAGTTGACCATTAAGAGCTTTTTAAATAACAGATACCTCAAATTCAAAGCCATCATGCTTCAATTTAATTATCTTGATATCTGGTTGGTATTTTGTTTCTAAATTTAATTGAATTTATTTCCATATCTGATCATTGACTTAATCGTGATACACACTTTATCATTTTCAGATAAAATTAACACTCTGCGAGAAAGTAAAGGCCTACAGTTGAAATGTCAAAATTATGCTAATGCAAATTCAATTTTAAAAATAACCATACTGTGATGAGAAAGGCCATTTGAAATTATGTGGCATGTGGTTATTTCTAAGTGAAGCTTAAAAGTATAAATGAGATCCAGCTATGAAAAGCATAATGTATAGAAGTCAAAACATGCTTGCATTTTTCCTAATCTTTTGGAATTAATTCCCTAAATGTCAGTTATATCATTAACATTTAAACAAATGCCTACTCCTTCCAAACAATGCGCTTTATTTGTTTAAATTTCTAACCATTATCTTTTGAAGAAATGAGTATATAAGGAGATCTAGCTGGAAATTCAGGAATAATAAGCACCTCCATCTGAATGTATACAAGTCTAAATCTGGCTTCTAAACCCAGCTATCTCATCTGGTTTTCCCATCCTCATCTCAGGAGCTACCTGTGGCTGCATTATTACTTTTTTTTTTTCCTCAAAACAATTTCCCACACCAATTCCCCATTTCTGCCATTTGCTACTTCAAGTTGAAAATCCTGTTAAATTTTGCATTGCCTCTTCTCTATTCCACTCCAATATCTGAGTTTCATTATCCCAGGATAAATTTCATTCCTGGATCTCATCTCTCCCTGGAGGATTATTGCTACCATATTCAGCTGGCCGTGAACATCATCTAGTCTTTACATTCTTCAAACCCCTTAAACCACGTACTCCGTCTCAACGGAAAAACACACCCAAATTCTGATGTTGCTTTTCTAGGCCTTAAATTCACACCACCCCAATAGTGTAGCCATCACCAACACACTGTCAGAGAACAAACACACATTCTACTATCTTCAGTGTGCGTGCCTGTTGAAAATCTGCTCTGCTCTAATTGTTTACTCTCATGAAATAAAAAGATAAAGATTAATTTAAAGAGAAAAAGGCAGGAATCCTGACAATTCAAAGTATATCTCAAATAATTAAATATAAGTTAATTTTTACAAAGATCTAGTTTCAAATATAAGGATGTTAGAATTTCAAGAAAATAGAGAAAATTTAATTCAGATGCCTTTAATGAAAGATGAGGGGCCAGCCCCGTGGCCGAGCAGTTAAGTTTGAGCACTCTGTTGCGGTGGCCCAGGGTTTCGCCAGTTGGGGCCCTGGGTGCGGACATGGCACCGCTCATCAGGCCACGTTGAGGCGGTGTTCCACATGCCACAATTAGAAGGACCTGCAACTAGGATATACAACTGTGTACCGAGGGGGATTTGGGAAGATAAAGCAGGAAAAAAAAAAAAAGATTGGCAACAGTTGTTAGCTCAGGTGCCAAACTTTACAAAAAAAAAAAACAAAGATGAATAACCAGAAACCAGGAGAAGTTATTCAATGTTCACAAGGTTATAGCAATTGGAGTTAACTAGCGTAGGTAAAGCCCTTGACACTTGGTTCCTGCTAGAGCCCTGGATTTGAAGAAAATTAACAAAGTGGAAAGAAACCGTCAAATACCTAGTTCCTCCTTCTATCTCTGCCATGTATGTTTCCCCCTGTCTCAAGTTAGGAAGTTTGGTGGAGTCACTAAAAAAAGCAGGGTATATAAAAGCATCCAGAACTTCTATGTGAAAGATCGGATTTGTTTTGTTTTGTTTTGTTTTGTTTTGGTGAGGAAGATTGGCCTTGAGCTAAAATCTGTTGCCTATCTTCCTCTTTTTCGCTTGAGGAAGATTTGCCCTGAGCTAACAGCTGCGCCAATCTTTCTCTATTTTTTTTGTATGTAGGCTGCCACCACAGCATGGCTTGATGAGCAGTGCGTAGGCCCTGTGCCCAGGATCCAAAACTGTGAACTCCGGGCCACTGAAGCATATGCGTGAACTTAACCACTATGCCACTGGGTGGGCGCCAAAAGATTGATAATTTCACTCAGAGGGAGATAAAAATAGAAGGCTATTTATGTTAATAGAAAAAGAATCTGGGACAAACATGTTTGTCACTTTTAGGCTATTGTCTGCTGCCCAATTTGTGGTGAAGAGTGTTGGTAGGGTTGTCAGTGTTTAAAGGGCCCAGTTTACAGCATCCTTCAATTGTGAATTTAAACCAAATGCAGCAAAATCAAAGGAAGGCGGTTACCTCTTGGAGCTCTATCTCTCCCACTAGAGGATGAGGGGCATTGAGGTTAAAGCGATGATCTAAGTCAGGCTTCTGGGCAGCATATTAAATCTTTACATCTTATGTCCAAGTATGCTATGCACCTTTCGTGCAACCTATATTCAAAAGCCAAAGACTGAAAGCATCTTGTGAACTAAGAACACATTTCAAAGCTTTAGAGAGGGGCTGGCGACATGGCCAAGCGGTTAAGTTCCTGTGCTCTGCTTAGGTGGCCCAGGGTTGCCCTGGTTCGGATCCCAGGCGTGGACATGGCACTGCTCATCACGTCATGTTGAGGCAGCATCCCATACAGCACAACCAGCGGCACTCACAGCTAGAATATACAACTATGTACCAGGGAACTTTGGGGAGAAGAAATGAAAAAAAGAGGATTGGCAATAGATGTCAGCGCAGGTGCCAATCTTTAAAAGAAAACAACACTTTAGGGAGAAACAGTTAAATTTTTCTTGAAAACCAATGAGAAAATTGGAAATGAAAGTAAAATGGAAAAATCATTAAAATTATGCCATATTTCCATTTGCCATATTTCCATGATCATTAAAATTGTGCCAAAATGTTTATATTTTAAAATACTATTACTAAATAAATTAAAATTATCATATTTGATCTTTATGAAATTTTGAGGGTTTTTCTCGATCAGAGAAAATAATTGATAGGACTGTGTAGACTTTTCCTACTTTTCATGCTTCGGGTTGGTTTAGCTAGTTGGCATACATTGTTAGACAATCCATTTTCATCTGAAGTAGGTAGAGAATGTTTTAGATGAAAATTCCCCTAAATCACTATTGCTTACTTTTAGTCACGAGCTTTATGATTCCTATCTAAAAATCAAGGTCGAGTAGAAGAGTAGAAATTTAACTCTCCTTTTGTCAACAGTGAATACTCACTTTAGAGATTTTATGCAAAGTTAAATTCCTACACAAGTATACAAATAAATTACCTAAGTGTAAATTATTTGACATTAAATTTACTAGTTGACTCATGCATTTTTAGACAATCCTTTTTCATTTGAAAATTTGATGCAAACTGTGGAGAAGAGAGTATCTTGATTGACTAGTTGGTTGGTTGATTGATTGATTTTAGACACAACCAATCAACTCATGGTTTTTTGGGTTTTTTTAATCTTTAAGGACTTCAAGATAGAAATATATTTACATTTGCTGTGACAAATAATCATAGTTAGGTCTGAATTACAGAAAGATCACTTAATCTCTCAGCAACTACTCAGATACCTAATTTACTTTCCAATTTGTAGGAGACTGGGGCCAGCCCAGTGGCATAGTGGTTAAGTCTGCGTGCTCCGCTTTGCTGGCCTGGGGTTCTTGGGTTCAGATCCCAGGCGCTGACTTAGCACCACTCATCAAGCCATGCTGTGGCAGCATCCCACATACAAAACAGAGGAAGGCTGGCACAGATGTTAGCTCAGGGCCACTCTTCCTCAAGCAAAAAGAGGAAGGTTGGCAACAGATGCTAGCTTAGGGCTAATCTTCCTCATCAAAAAAACGACAACAACAATTCGTATGAGACTGATCAAAGGGAATTTTTGCCCATAAAAAAAGCATAAGAATGCAATCATCAAAAATAGGAGACATGACAGATTCTTCCTTGACTCCCTCACATTCTTTTCTGTTAAAGATGTGGTAATTATCTGAAGCCATATTGTTGGAGGAAATGTGTGTTGAAATTTACTTTCATTCTAATAAGAGCTATGTGAACACTGATCTCCCTAAAGTTTACTAATCCAGGAAAACATGAAAGAACAGGGCCAATCTTTAGCCACCATCTTTGAGAGTCCAAAACCCTATACCCACTTGACTGATTATATAGAGACCTTATACTTCGAGCATTGGTCACCTTGACAAATAATTTAGAGAAAAAAATCTCAAAATTTTATGTTCTTTTTCTGAACCAAGTAGAGAGAGAGACAAACATTTTGTTTGTGACTTATTGAATTATTCTCTTTGTAGTTTCCTGTTTCTTACACATCTTCATCATATACATATTGCCCTAAACAGAACATCTGAACTCTCATTGTATTTTTTTGCATGGATCCATTTTCTATTTTTTGTCTTCCTGTACACATAAGTATTGCATTCTAGGCATCAGTACATAATAGTTTTTTAATATTTGACTAGTGCTGACCAGCATGTTCATAAATAATTTGTGTCTTAATGGGCAGAATATTAATATATAACAATTTTAACACAAAAATATTTTAAGAACTGATAAACAGCCAAGCGAAAAGTGCATCTTTTGTTCTCTTTTTTTTTTTTTTCTGTTCTATTTACTGATCGTTTTAAGTCCATTACAGAATACAGGGGAAAGGAGGCTAAGAAAAATAAAATAGTTTTTCTTCCATTTTCTTTTTTATTTAGCATAAAAATAGACTTCTTGAGACTCTTTTTTTTTTTTGGTGAGGAAGACTGACCCTGAGTGAATGTCTATTGCCAATCTTCCTCTTTTTGCTTGAGGAAGATTGTCAGTGAGCTAACAGCTGCCTCTATTTTTTGTATGTGGATACTGACACAGCACAGCTTGATGAGCATTGTGTAAGTCCTCGCCTGGGATTTGAACCTGTGACCCCTGGGCAGCCAAAGCACAGCACGGGAACTTAATCACTACACCAACTGGACCAGCCCCTTTTTGAGACTTTTAATAAGAAAATTCAAGTCTTTATTTAAAGACGGTTTAAGTCATGATTCAGTAAGGAAAACAGAAGCTCCATCACTTATTTTTACAAATAGAAATTAATACAAAGAACTCATAAGTGTTGTTAGTCAACCACTGCAAAGCAAAAAGAGGGATCTGGGGTAACACATGAATAGTGATTCTAGAAATTATTTGGCACACAAAGAGAAGGATTTGGGTGACTGGAACCTAGATGCTTGGAGGAGCCATTCCGTGGAGCTGAGACTAGAACCTCCGAAGTGGCGATGCAGCCAGTTGGTGGCAAGACCCCAGAAGTGAGGAGGGGGCTGCATGGCTGGGACCCTTGAGGAGAGAGCATTATAGAGCCAGTGTTTCCACCTATAACGGAGCACATTAAGCTGGTTATGGGAGCATAGGACAAAAAATGGATACTGGACCTAAATGCCTCTATCAGGTCAAGGGGTTGTTGTTGAACTGATGCTGGTAGGACCAGAACGACAGCAGGAAAGGACACCTCCTTCTCCCAGAGTTCCAGAACCCTTCTCTAGGTGGGCCCCTATCCACACCTACCTCACTGACAAATGGGAAATACTTGGCACAGTCGGAACCCCCACATCACAAAGCAGTTTAGAAGGGTGGGCTTGGGATCTTATAGATAGGAATATGAACTGGTAAAGACAGCTAATTTATTAATAATTTTCCCAAAAATATGCCTTTATTTTAAATTGTTATTGTGATTTTTCAACACGAGTGAGCAAAAAATGTATATCATTTCTTTGTGAAATATGTCAAAAGGGTCTGAGTTTCTTTGAAGAGCATTTCCTAATGAATTTCCTATACAACCAGACTACAAACACCGTGGCTCTGCAGGCTAATGGCTATTTAAAATGAGCATATTGAGTCGTATTTCAATGACAACATATTCCTCTCTCTGGTTGGTATAAGAATACAGGTGATCATATAGAATTTCCTGTGGATTCATGACATTATGACATATATTTGACTACAGGGAAAATGTCAATGGAGAAGTATATTTAGGATGAATTAATCTTAAAAGTATCTATTTCTACTAAATATATGATTGAAATTAATCTTTCCTAAATCTGAAATATTTATATTTTATCAATATTTTACAATTCTTTTGAGGATAAACTGTTTATAACCAACATTACTATAACACCTGTAACACCTGCCACTAGTACTTATATTTTAACATTTCTTTCACGGTAACCATTGGCATAAGGGCCTCAGAATAAATTTAAGTGACATCGTTTGGGAAACTGATGCCAACAAGCTAACAGTAATACACTCTTTGAAAGGTCATTTGTCACAATACTCTTAAGAGAAAATGATTTAAAAGAAAATTGCCATTTGACATTACCCGGGGAAAATGCAGTAGCTTAAAATCTAAATATTCTCCACAATAAGCATTGCCCAGCATTAGAGCTCTTAAAAAAGGTCTTTTTGGATATATTGCAAAATGATCTTGCTGTATAACATTTTCTGCAATTATGGTCTGTCCCTTTGGATGGTTAAAGCTGTCTTCCGTTTAACCAATAATAATCTACATAAAGCTCTTATCCAATCTATGCAAAACTCTTGAAACAGTCATAGAACATAATGAACACTCAGTAAATACTGTCATTGTGTATGTTGTTGTTATTGTTGTGTTAGAACTTCCATGGGAATAGGCAGTATTTTTGCACTTTCATGGCATGTGCCCTCACTTGCTACCAGGCTCATCCCATGTGACAGTGTGTCCCAAAAGAAGTTTGAGTGTAAAATCTCAGGTTACTGATAATTCACGTTAAACAATTCATTACACAGAATTTACTTCCCAATCATTGAGACGTCAATCACAAATTTAGAACAATGATAAATATATGAATTGATATTAACAAAACATCATTATTTTTTTTCTTATTATAGCAAGTTATACATTATTGGCTTTAACTGAATCTAAACCTAAGCTATCTACTTCAATGCCTTCTAAACTGCAATACATAAAATGATGGTATTTGTTTCAGAACTATTTTTTGAGCAGCTGCTATGACTGTTTGATTCTGGTTGTGTTTGTGTGTATCTGCATGCACAATTTTGGTAACTGGTTGCCCCAGGAATCTATGAAGTGGTGAAACCTTGGCTTCTTTTTTGCCACTTCCACCCAATTTTGACTTCCACTATTCATAGCCCTCGAGGCCAACCCATCTTGGTTCTTGTCTTTAACCTACCTCTTCTGTCCCAAGCTTAAACTAATACTTCTCTTCAATTTCGAATAAATTATAAAAATAATAATGACATTTAAATAGTAAAGCAATTATCGTTCTCTATTATCATGCTAAACCAAAAGGAAAATGAGTTATAAGATCTTATTTATAAAATTCATTTCAAAAATGGAAAAAAAATTGGTATCTTGCAATTAAAATATATGCCATATATCAGAGATCTGAAAACGTTTTTTGTAAAGAGCCAGTGGTAAATATTTTAGGCTTTACAGACCACATATGGTCTCTTTCGTTGCTACGTTTGCTTCTTCACATTATTCTTCTTATTCTTTTTTACAAGCACTTAAAAATGTCCTGTAATTTGGCCCTTGAGCTGTGTAGTTTTCCAATCTTGTCCATATATCATTGCTTCTATTGCTGCTTCTTATATTTTTGGGAGTTGAGTTAAAAAAAATTTAAACTTAACAATTTGCTCTCCTTAATTTATTTAATAATAATAATTTTAAACTTCTATTAACATATATTCCAATAAACTATGTTATGAGGGATAACCTCTTTCTTACTCCCAAGTCATCCATTTTTCAACCTTAGGTAGTTTCCAGAAAAACATGGGATCTCTCCATATTCACTCTAAAGTTAATTTCCTGTCCTTTATACTCTAATATCTATGACCACAATACAATATTTTTTAATTCACATAATTCAAAGTACTTTCTGAGCATAATTGATTGTTACAAGGGCTTTCTTTTGAAAACAGTAAATTTCTTATCTGTCAAATTACTTTTCTTTGTCCTTAGGCAATTTAGTCGTTAACTTCTCATTTTCAATCATGAATTGTTCATACTTGTACTCTCTCATCAGGTTACTGTGAAAGGCAGCATTTGCATGTTTTCTTCCAGGATTTCATATCTCATATTATATATTTTTACTTTTAAGAAAATATCCTCAATGGATAGCAAGTGTAGAGAAGCACTTACAAATCTAAAATTGTAAATGACATAAAAAGGAAAGTATTTAATTGGAAGGAGGCAGGACATAACTTATACAAAATCAAGGCATAGGCAGAAAAAATCAAATAAACTGAGACTAAAAACAACTATTATAATCACAAGGGGAAGAAAAAGGACACAGAAATGTCAGATATGAGTGACACTATTAGTATCCTCATTATGCTAGATTAGGTAAAATATATTACTCCATTTAATCTTACATACAATGACGTTAAAAGGGAATTTTTATTCTAATTTTTAGGTAAAACAAATTAACAGATGTTATTAGGGACAATAGGAATTTAATCCAAAGTCTACTTGAGTCCAAAATTCACAGAGTGTCCACGTTACTGTATTATCCCTCAATTGTACAAAAACTAGGGGAATTACTTGAAAAGATTTACTTGTTTTTGACTTAATATAAATTAGTTCAATATGTGTTTATTTTATAAATTATCTGTAAATAATTCCAAGTTACATATACATTATCCGAAGTGTAGCAAAGAGAATGAGACTTAGAAATGGTATAGCCAATCCTCTAATTTTATGTTCAGGAACAAGGGACTAGCATGTTAAGTACAATTGATATTACACAATGCCATACCAAACATCCTTTCACACAGCATGATTGTGATAAGTACCTTCTGACAACAATCCTTGCACTGGGTACGTAGCAGGTATTTTGATTGGCTCATTTAAGTCTGATGTAGTTAGAGCAACAACAATTCTGTTGTCCTTCAACTACTGTCTTCGCTTTCTCTTCCTCCATTATCCTTGCACACCCACTGATAGTCAGTGGAAAGTCATTTTACTGAGACTTAAACTGTAATAGAGCAATTATAATTAAAGATAAATGATCATAACTCCAGTAGACGATGAGAGACAACGACTTGATTAAACTCCAATACCTTCAATAGTCTCTTATTTTTTCTTTACTTTATAGATTAGGAAATAAATCTGTAAGACATAGTTGCACCATTGCATTCAATCTTATAAAATGACTAATACCTACCAAAACATATAATGATTTAGAATAGGGGTTGGCAAACTTTTATGGCTAAGATATAGAAATTGGGATACTACATAGGAACCATATGAATGGTTTTTAATGATGAAAACATGTTTAATGATGAAATTCAAAAATAATAAAAATAATTTTTGTGATACAGATGCCCTGAAAATAAAGAAATTCTTTTTAGGTGATAGTATTTTGCTTGGTTGGGGTTCAAAGTTCATATTCCTTATCCTCAAGATTGATTGCAAGCGCTGTTAATGCTGATCTGTAATGATATTTTACACATTTCATTTTGAAAATGCCTTTTGACACAAATGCATACTGCCAAGCATTGATATCCATCTACAACATATGCTCTTAATAGATCATATTCATTGCCTGGTGGACATTTGTAAAAGTCTATGAAATTCTTCTCTTGAGAGTTTTGACAAAGGAGTTACAATTTCTTATTATCATTGATTATTTGATTCTTCAATTGCCCCAGAGTTGCTTAGTGGGAGCATCCTCTTTTTTGATCCATCATCTTTTGAGCACTTCCTTTCTTCCAGCAAAAGATGTGTACGCCATGAATTTCTTCTTCTTTCCATGCCTCATGCCCTGGAATCAGCCCTTTCTCCAAGAAACTCTAGTTTCTTTTGTTAGAGATCGGTATTTAGAAGATAAGAGTAGATGCTAGCTATGCTCATTGCTATTGGTGTGCCACTGCTACCGGGCTATCTCTGCAAACAGAGCTAAAAAATGTGAATTTATATGCATACATACATATATACAAAAACATACATATTTACAACTTTTGGTATGTTTACATCCATTTGTTTATACTGAAGACAAGTGTTAACAATAACGCTTCCAATCCCATCTAAATCACAGTGTTCATTTTAGTTTCCTTCTTTTCCATATTTGTAATTCCTTTCTCTGACAGTGAGAAGTGCGGCTCTTATTACCCTTAGTATATTTAGTTATTTTTTCAAACTGCCCTGCCCATATATGATTAATCTTCCATCAGCACTGCCTGTTCCTCCTCCGTGGGGTCACCTCACCTCACTCCACTCCAACACACCATGCCATGTTGCTCCCCCATTTCGGAGCTGCCCTCAGCCTGCCTGGGTTCTGACACACCTTGCTAAGCAGTCTCTGTTCATGGCAGCCTTCTTCACTCCATCCAGGATCTCACAGCCAGCGACAATCTGCTTCACGAGGTAGACCTCCCCAAACACATCTGCTGGAGTGTGTTCTCCATGCCTCACTCACAGCTGCTCCAAGCTCTCACTCTAAGGATGTTCTTTCCAACCCACCTAACCTCTGACGCTCAATGCTGGGGTGCATTACTCAAATCTACATGTCCTACACCTTGACTACGTTCTGACACAACAGACAAGGGCACCCATCGTGGAGTTGCCCATCTTCGTCCTGATCCAGTCTAAACTCCTCTAGCAGGACGCCCTCACCCTGGCCTGGCCAGTCACCCTCCCACACGCGTACTTTTGTCACGGCTCAGGCTCGGATACCCCATGCCAGGCTAGGTCCCAGCGAAGACCTTACTCCTGCTCAGGCCTCCGGCTCCCCTCCACCCTCCTCACTCATTTACTCTCCCCCAAGACCTTTACATGCTTTCCCTACTTAGTGAGTTTAAGATTGAATTTTCTAGGCAGAGGAGAGAAAGAGAAAGACTTAGCACAGATTTTAAAGGATGAGTTTCCTAAAGGTTCTTTTCAATCCATTCAATTTTTCTTTTTCCTTTAGATGTTGTCTTGGGAGAAGGGGAAAGAGGGATTCTTAACTATTTTCAGTGTTTTGACACTTAATTTACTGATTTTTCTCCAAAGTAGTTAGGTAAGACTTCATCCTTTAACCCTCACATTTTGAACCCAAATGTCAGTTTTGCAGATCTCTCTGGATATCCCAGGAAAATTTCCAAACCTTAAAACTATGATCCTGTAAGTCATCATTGACATGTTCAGGATCATCTATTCCCACCCTACAGGACAAAGTGCTTCTCGTTTTACACATCTTTTCTCTTTTCCTACATGGAGCCTTCGCTGGCTGGAAAATTGCCCAAAGACAAGTGCCAAAATTTTGATTTAAATTTGGATGTTAAAAAATTGCACTATACTGTCATTAATTTGCTTTGGACAAAGTAGGCTCTCTTCCCTTATCTCTTGATATTTTCTCGCTCACATTTTAGGATTAGAGGTACTTAATTGCACGTAGCAACGTGTACCCATGATATTGAAATATGCTTTCCTGATGCTTGGGTATATCTTCTCTATCACTTTCATCCCCATGAATTTCTGCTGACTTTTTAATTCTAAATTCAGCCACCACTTTCTCCAGAAACTATCCTCATAATTTGAGAATAATGCCATTTCTATCACCATATCTCCTACATTGTTTTATAACAATGGTTTAGGTTTCTTTTCTCTAAGACTAAATGGTGAATTGCTTGAAAGCAGGACCTTACCTGGTCTGACCATAATAAAACCTCTGGTTTGCAGAAGACTCTGGGTGAATACTTTGCAAATAAGTTGTTCTTCTTTACTATCTTTGGCAATCAGCATTTCTGAATATTTTTTCGCACCTCGTACTTGGCCTGACTGACAATTCAGTACTTAGCGACCAGCTTAATCTTGGTTCAGTTTGATCTATTTTACTAAATTATATTTTCAAAATACCTCTTAGCTCTCCAAGTTCTGACTTGCAGTTTTGCAGGCTCAGTATGTGAACTCTTCACTTCCTCTTTAAGTGACAGACTCACTTCATGTATGATCAAATTAGTGAATGGCCTTATATTATTTTCTCTGAATTTGAAATAAATGTCTGTATTTTTGTTTTGAGGAAGATTGGCCCTGAGCTAACATCTGTGCCATATTCCTCTATTTTATGTGGGATGCCACCACAGCATGGCTTGATGAAAGGTGTGCAGGTCTGCACCCAGGATCCAGTGAACCCTGGGCTGCTGAAGTGGAGTGCACAAAAGTAACCACTATGCCACCAGGCTGGCCTTTAAATGTGGGTATTTTTAAGAGAGAAGGTTGTTATTCCAGTGTCTTGATGCAATTTTTACAATTTTGTTTCATTTAACTTCCTTTTTGAAATAAGCATCTTACAAGTAAGAACTGCCTTTACCAGTTACTTTATATGTCATTTCATTTAATTTTTCCTACAAGCCTCTGAAGCTTTAACTATTATTACTGCCATTTTTTTAAAAGAGAAAAATGAGCCTGGAGAGGTAAAGTGATTTGATTAGAATCACAAAGTTATGGTGAAAATTCATAAGTATCTAGCATTACAGCTCATGTTCTTAATTTACACTATTCCAGAATATTCAGATGTGGGGGGACAAAAACATGTGACTGGACCTGTGAACTTATTATTATTATTTTACATAGATTAGTAGACTAAATGAATTAGGGTTGCCTGAGTACCAATAAAAATACAGAATGCCAAGTTATATTGCATGAAATATATTTGTACTAAAAATTGATTTGTGGTATATTGAAAATTCAAACATAGCTATCATCCTGTATATTTCTAGCAACCCTGAAATGAATAGGAGTGCTTAGAATTTGAGGAATATCCACTGTTGAATGTTGTCAGTGTCTGAGGACTGGGTATTAGTTAGGCAGGCAATTTTAGACTGGCAAAAATTACTGAATCTTTTCAAATAAGACTGTACAAAAGAAAGAAGGAGAGAAGAATAAAAAGAAGGAATGGTAGAAGTAACAAATGATGAAGGAAGGAAAGAGGATAAGAAGAAAGGAAGAAAGCAAAAAAGAAAATGGAAGAAAAGTGAAAAAAGAGCAATAAATGAAAGTAAGAGCATCAGTGAAAATAAATAATAAAAATGCATCCCATGGGGGCTGGCCCTGAGGCCTAGTGGTTAAGTTCTCGGGCTCTGCTGCAGGCGGCCCAGTGCTTCGTTGGTTCGAATCCTGGGCGCGGACATGGCACTGCTCATCAAACCACGCTGAGGCAGCGTCCCACATGCCACAACTAGAAGGACCCACAACGAAGAATATACAACTATGTACCGGGGGGCTTTGGCGAGAAAAAGGAAAAAAATAAAATCTTTAAAAAAAAATGCATGCCATGTTGAATAATATTCTTTCTTAGTTCTCTGATCCTTGCAAACGTTTAATAAATTATAAACCTGAAAAGATTCGTCCTACCTGTAAGCTGAAAACGAGTCAAACAATTGCACTTCCTATGTTCCTTCCATATCCTTCACCATTGCTGCTTATTATTTCGATTAATTTCTTTTTTTTTTGTTATTACCTCTGTGTCATTATTTGGATCATGCCAATTGTCCTCTTGGCAGGAACTTGGGGTACATTTATTCATATACTTTTTGTATGCTTGGGTCTCCACTTGAGGTCTTACCTAATTACTTGCACAGTGTTTTTCTAGTTAAAAGACAGATGTGTTCAGCAATTTTCAACAATATCACATCAATCACATCACGTTCTCTTTTATATTTAGTGAAAGTGGCTAGTATTTCTTTTTTATTTTATTTGTTTATTTATTTATTTATTTTGGAGAGGAAGACTGGCCCTGAGCTCACATCTGGTGCCAATCTTCCTATATTTTTTGTATGTGGGATGTTGCCAAAGCATGACTTGTTGAGCAATGTGTAGGTATGCACCCAAGATCTGAACCCGTGAGCCCTGGGCCACTGAAGCGGAGCATGAGAACTTAAAATATGATACTGAGGCAGCCCCAGCTAGTGCTTCTTTTTGCCACATTACAATCACAGCTATCTTATTCTAAAATGAATTAAATGCTTGATATTTTGCTGATTTAGATCATAAAAAATCTTTTAAAGTTGATATTTAATTTATTAGAATTTGTCAGTACTTTTCCAATTTTTTGGTTTGAAAAAGAGCCTTATGAAGAAAATTTAATATTTATTATAACTGGATTATCCTTTTTTTCCTTTCTGCAAAAATTAGCTTAGATGTGTAATAGAATAATCAATTATTTCTTTACTTTTGCTTTATATTTCTAGATGCTTCTAGAAAAATTTAGAAACTCAGGGCATTGAATTAAAACGTGCTTTTACACTGTGATACAAAGAACCACAAATTTATGGGTATATATTAAGATTATAATTCTCGAATTTCTATCAGCTGTGTGATCCTCAGTCACTCACTTAACACCTCTGGGTCTCTATTTTCACACCTAAGAACTAACATTTTTGAAGCAATTGATTCTGTTTTCTTTCCATCTCAATTAATTTTGGGATTTTTAAAGATGAAATTATTATACTTTTAGACATTTTTCTTGCTTGATCTAGTCCATGTAGATAGTCTGGGTCTTGCATATATTAATTTTAGCTGTGGATTTACCCAACGTATCTTGGAGTAAGGCAAAATACATTTCCTAGAGAACAAAGAGAACTTGAAGAAGCCCTTTAAGTTCCCTTATCTTTAAGTAACTTTGGTAGTGGTGGAGTTAGATATTCAAGATCCTTCTTGAGCCATAAATAAAACAGACAAAATATGCACTTGGCAAGTCACCACTTTATTTTGTAATGTACAGACACAGTCATTAAATACAAGCACAATATGAAAGAAACGATCCGCAAGGAGGTGATGCGGCCACCTTAAATCTGATGAAACTGCCTTTTCAACAATGAAGTCTAACAAGCTTGAGGTTCATAAAATAACTGGAAGAAAGCCATGCATACGCACCGTCTAGCAATTTAGACCTGGGAAACTACGGATGGGAAGTGTTTATACACTGGCCAAACAAAGAAAATCATTAGGCAGTATCGTAAAACTTCTCCAGTCTATAAAATGCTGCTGTTTTATTCCTGCAAACAGCAATTTCACCCCTTTTTTGCTGTGTATTTTATGGCATGGGATTCTTTTATGGTGCCATATCCATTTTAAAGGAGTTTCTTTAAAGTTTTTTTTTTTTGGTAGTCCTTTATCCTTTGAAGATACTACAGCTCACAATGGAATAATCAGTGTTTCGACAGCAAAAATTTCTCTATTATATAATGTGAAGCGTTTCAGAACAAAGGAAAATGCATTTCCTGTTCAATATAAGACATCATTGTGATGTCTGGAATATAATAATGAGATTGATTTTTATGTCTGCTTATTTATTCCATAACTGTCATATTTGCATTGTTTTCTTTTAGGTATACTTTCCTCATTTGCTTCGGAAAGGATTCACACAAGGTCCTCCTTTGCACTCAGGTTCTTTGGTACATCTCTTTTCCGGTTTTTCACGAGAGCATTCTAGAATCCAGTGGTGGAATAAATCTCTAAGTGTAAGAAATTAGTTGTTTCACATTAAAACACTTGCCTTCAGTGTTTTTGTAATTTTCAGTCTGAGAGCAACTTCTGTACTGTATCAATAGAGTCAAAAACATTCATTATGTAAGACAATTGTTTTCCGTATTTTTAATAAATTACAAAATTTTAACATCACCAGTATTTCTCTTCAAAAACTTCGTGGTAATATAATCAGGTAGAGACAGAGTAAATTTTGTTAAACACTCCAAAGTGGTGATCACCATCTGCATGAGGTTATTTTAAAAAATGCAATTTTTGTCTCCACGTCTTAAAAGTCTGGGTCTCTCATGGTAACAGACCTACCATTGGACAACCCTGTGCTTCAACTCATCTTCTGAAGATAGTGGTTTACTTGTTGCTGTGGTAAACACACGTATGCTTGCAGCATCTCCCCTTCTCTGAGATTAACATATTTCTCTGTTTCCTTCCTAAAACTTTTCTACCACAGCATGGAATGGCGTAGAACATACTCATAGATTCTGATGTTCTGATGCATGCACAAATTTGGAAATGGGAGGTTGTTAACATCCTGTGGCGTAAACCTTGTAAAATGATGATGAGGAGTCAGTATACATA
The DNA here is from genome assembly GCF_041296235.1 of Equus asinus. Lineage (NCBI taxonomy): Eukaryota > Metazoa > Chordata > Mammalia > Perissodactyla > Equidae > Equus > Equus asinus. The sequence goes on from NC_091819.1 coordinate 11,970,548, forward strand.
TATCTTCTGTTTCTCAAAGAGAAAAGTCAAAACACATCCAACATGGCTCCTCAGGGAGTCCTTACTCAAGACCCACTAGCTCCTAGTGATGGCCAGCTTGATAACTCACCATTTCTCCCTTTCTTCTGTCATGTATTATTCCTTCATCTGTCTGTTCTTGTTCCAGAGATCACATACTCAGATCACAAGTGTGACTTATTTCTGAGGCTAAAGTTTTTGGAGGGAACTGAGCTAATAAAGGTTCTAGAAAGCATATTCTCATGATGACATTCCAGAACTAGAATGATCAGAATCAAAACAGTGATCATTTAACCACTGCTAATCATAAATGGGGTGGGTGAAACTCCTCACATGCAGTAGGAGTTTATACAAGATTAAAAATTAAAAATCACATATAAGATTTTTATTGGTGATTGGGATATGATGTGCATAAATGGTTGGCTTATGCAGTGGTGGTGGTACTAATATAGGAATGGGAAAATACTAAGTTAAGACTGTGGAATTGACTGGATTTTGTTAATGGCCCTGCAAAGTGTAAAAGTATGAATGAGTATAATTAAATTAGTCCCATAAACTAGAAGCAACCAGTGTTAGCACTTCACTTCACACTTCTGTTTGTGTGCACATATTCTATTTACTAAATTGGAATATTAAGCCATTTTACAGCTTCACTTTCCATTGAATGGAAAATGGCAGCATTTCCCAACTTCAAAAATACTAGGAAAAGCAGAGTAAAAACAGCATGACTTGAATTATTAGAAGTATTTAAAATATATATATATATTTTGCAGGGAAAGTTTCACCCTAAGCTAACATCTGTTGCCAATCTTTTTTTTTTCCCTCCTCAAAGCCCCAGTGCACAGCTGTGTATCCTAGTTGTAAGTTGTTCTAGTTCTTCTGTGTGGGATGCTGCCACAGCACGGCTATTGACAGATGGGTGGTGCAGTTTCGCGCCTGGGAACTGAACCTGGGCCCCCGAAGCGGTGAGCACCAAACTTTAACCACTAGGCCATCAGGGCTGGCTCAGAAGTATTTAAAATATTGTGAAGACTAGATGTAATGAATTATTCTAGTGTCATTTGACATCGATTTGATTAAAGGTTGTAAATATTATAATGAAATATTTTAGAAAACAAAACCTAAGAATTAGAAACATGGATGAAAAGTTATAATACTTTTTGTTGATTTAGTCAACATTTTTATCAAGGAACTTACCGAATTTGCCATTTGAAAAGAAAATTGGCCATCTGCTCTACAAGACTCTATGCTAGATAGTGAAAGAGGACTCAGAGAAATCAATTGTATACTTAGAACCCTCGTGATGCTTTTGTATCAGGTGGGAGATTACCTATAAGACAGAAACAAACATGTTCTTTTTTCTTAAACAAACATTAAATATGTATAGCATACAAGTCCACCCCACGAAACTTGTATTTAATTAATTTATGAATCCAAAATAGTCTACTCTTTTGGATTATAATTCTGAATATTTTGAACAAGTATAACAAGTGAATGATAGGTTAGCAATAAAATAAGGCGAAGATTTGAACTAAATTTCTAATCAGTGTATTCATAACCAGTGTTAAATAACAAGTCACTATAATGTTTTGCAGCTTAAAAAATAAACGAGGGGTCAGCTAGGTGGTGTAGTGGTTATGTTCACGTGCTGTGCTTTGGCAGCCTGGGGTTTTCAGGTTCAGATCCCAGGCACAGACTTAGCACCACCCATCAAGCCATGCTGTGGTGGCATCCCACATAAAGTAGAGGAAGATTGGCTCAGATGTTAGCTCAGTGACAATCTTCCTCAAGCAAAAAGAAGAAGATTGGTAATGGATATTAGCTCAGGGCAAATCTTCCTTACAAATAAATAAACTAATAAATGAACAAATATTTTGATCTCACAGTTTTGGGTGGGTCAGGAAGCCAGGAGCAATTTAGCTGGGTAGTTCTGGCTCAGGGTCTCTCACTAAGTTGCAGTTAATTTTTGAGCTGGGGCTGGCTTTGTCTGACCCTTCACTGGGACGGAATAGTCCACTTTCAAGCTCATGCACATGGCTATTGGCAGGCCTCACACAGGTGTCTCTAGAGGTTGGATGAGCAACCATACCATGTAGCTCTTGGCTTCTCCCAGTGTCCTCCCAGGAAAGCAATGTTAGCTCAAAATAGTCTGTAGATTGGGGTAAAAACCTAGAAATGGCTGTAGCAGAAAAATATCTGAGCGTCATTGCAGCTGGTCCACATAACTTCAATGAACCTTCAACTCTTTGAGTCAAGGTCTTCTCTTATGCCAGTTAAAAATGTGTATACAGGAGCCAGTTCAATGTCGTAGTGGTTAAGTTCATGTGCTCCACTGCAGAAGCCCAGGGTTCACAGGTTCAGGTGCCAGGCACAGACCTAGCACCACTTGTCAAACCATGCTGTGGTGGCATCCCACATAAATAGAAGAAGACTGGCACAGATGTTAGCTCAGCAGCAATCTACCTCAAGTAAAAAGAAGATTGGCAACAGATATTAGCTCAGGGTCAATCTTCCTCACACACACACACACACACACACACACAAAAACTATACAAATACTCCAGACCTCTCATGACAGAATTGCTAAAAACGTTGATGATTTCTTTTATAAACTTTCTTCTAGGTGAATATTCTTATCACTACTAATTTTCTGCACAATTTCTTTTATGTTTGTTTATTTTATTCTATTCAATTTTTTATCTCTACTAAGTTCAAGAGAAATAGGATTTATATTTAAAAACTCACTAATTTTAAAAAATAATTTTTCCCAAATATTTATTCTAAAGATTTTACACTGTCAACATATAAACAATTTTCCCCAGACAAAGATGGACCCCCTCATGGATAAAGTAAATGATCAGAAAAATGCTCAAAGGTGGTTTTCTATTATTAATTACATTCTAACATTAAAGTTTCACTTTGCCTAAAAATATGTTTCTTATATTCTCCATTTTCATCACATTTCTGTTCCATTTAGATATGAATTTTCAATGAAAGAATTACATTCTCATTGTACCAAAGAGTTTCAATGGTATTATCTTGTTGATATTGTTATTGATGATATTCTATATATCAGTAAAACAAAGTATATCATCACTAGAAAAATTGAAAAATCTCTTTTTTTGTGAAAAGATATCAGCATTTATTTTAAGGGAAAAAAGAGCTATGTAAAATACATTCTAATATTTAAAATATTTTGGTAACTAATCTAAGAACTTGAATGTATAATCACAATTTTAGAAATATAAGTTCATGAAGTCTCACCCATGTATTATTCAAGAATACTTATTATGCAAGGCAATGTGGAGTTTCTTTCTAAATCACACATAAAATTAATTTTGTCAAACACCATTCTGATTTTGTGTAATTAGATATAGTTTATTTCAGAGTTTCTATAAATAATGTTTTCTTTTTTGAATAAGTCAAATAACTATCCAAGTTGTGACTAATTTTAAGATATTGACTAGCATAATATAGACAACCTTTTTGTAAATGAGTAAAAGTTGATGCATTCACATCACTATATATTAGGTGGACAACACAGCATCAATTAACATTTATTGCATGAAAAAGCACCCTCATTTACAATAAACCTAGAATATTCAAGGCAATGCGGTACCGGCAGAAGAACAGACAAACAAATTAATGGCACACAGTAGAGAACACTGGTATAGACCCACATAAATATAGTCAACTGACTTTTGACAAAGGAGCAAAGGCAAAACATTGGAGCAATGAGAATCTCTTCAACAGATGGCGCTGGAACAACTGGACATCCACATGCAGCAAAATGAATGCAAACACAGACCTTACAACCTTTACAAAAATTAACGAGGTTTCTTCCATCCATTTATGAAATCCCAGAGAATATACAAACCAAGAGTGAACCCTAATGTAAACTCTAGACTTTGGATAATAACAAGGTTTCAATGTAGGTTCATCAACAGGAAGAAATATATCATGTTGGTGCCATGAGATGTTGATAGTAGAGGAGACTCTGCATATGTGAGGGCAGGGGATATACAGGAATTATCTGTATTTCCTAGTCAATTTTGCTGTGAACCTAAAACAACTCTAAAAAGTAAAATCTATTTTAGAATAAAAGGCCTCAATACTCAGTAGCGTACACCAATAAACATTTGTTTTCATGCATTTAAAGATTTTGTGTCATGGCTCTGCTGATCTCAGATGTGTTTGCTCAAGTCTAGCCTAGAATGAGGAAGCTTAGCTGATGTCACACTGCTCCAAGGGCCTCTCACCTTCCTCCTAAAACCATATGGCTAGACGGGGCATGCACTTTTCTTGGAGATGACTGAAGAGTGAGAAGCTAAACAGAAACAATGCCTTTTTTTGGCCTAGGCACAGGACTGACAAGATGTCATTTCCACCTTACTCTATAGGTGAAATAAAATCACCTCACTCAGACCAGAGTCAAAATGGGAAGACACTGAAAAGCATAGCCAAGGGCTGAAGAAATGGGGCCATTCCTGCCATCTGCTACTAAGCATTACAGACAAATTAAAGTAATTCACTGCACAAATAAAATGAATTTTGATCTAAATATTCCTAAAATTGGATATGCTAGAACTAAGTGAAAGAAATTTGTCTTTAATAAAATTAGACATGGATCTTAAAAGAATACAATTTTAAATAGTAAGAAAACAAAGCCAAGATCTAAAACTTTAGAAGCAGTTAAAATTCACTGGATTGAGCATGTTAAATTATAGTTTGCAGATAAGTCTTTAGAGAAATCCTATGGTTATACATTTTTAGATATTCAAGGGAAAAATCTGTTAATGAGTAGCCTAGAAAGGTGAAATCTTTCATTTATGTCTACAGGATATAGAAAGAATCATATTTTCTAATCAGGTTTTGTTATGAGACCATAGAATGCAGTTATAAAATTCTTTATAAAGAAATATTTCTGTTAAAGGTCAGAAAATATAATAAAATTGCTATGAGCAAAATATATTGAAGATATGTGATATTTAAATGAATGTTAATAAACAAGATAGAAGCCATTCTTTACTTATATAGATTTGCATATAAAACAAATAGGATATATTTTCAAGTGGTGACTTTTTATGAATACATATAAATATGAAAACATTTTATCAGTCACAGTGTATTTTAATAAAAACATTTTCAGTGTAATCATGAATTGGTTTGTTATTATAGCATATGCATGCAGAAAAATTCTCTTTTACATTTATACAATAATTGGTTGGTCAATTTTTTTAACAGATTTTACCACAATTGTCAATGTTTAATTTTTTTAAAAAGTAAGTTTTCCCAAATCTTTATTATCATATTTTAATTCTGCAGTAATCATGTAATCATTTATTTATTTAGATTTATCTTATTACTGTTTTTTACTGTGGATTTTTAACACAAGAAAGTGGTGAAAATTTAAAAATGCGAGAATATTCAGGGAAAAGTAAACCTATTCTTAAAACTTGACAACCTTGTCTCCAAAGCAACTACTTCTGTAGTATTTTATAGATTTATGTGTAAACAAATATTTACATATATAAATATTCATATACATAAATGATAAAATACTTAAAGAGCAGCTCTGTGCCTTAGTCTTCTTTCAGGAAAAAATCTATGTGGGAAACCATCTCAAGTCCATACACAGATAATGGCCTATTCTCCATTTTCCAACCTATAACTTTTTAAAATATACTCTATCAATCTTCAATGATGAAATACACAGAGAAAATAATATCACGGTACATTTAATTCAATAATGAAGAAACGAGAGAAAAGCGTAGGTTTAAATCTCAGGACATTTAGATAGTTTGTCTTGGAGAAAGTATAAGAGACTGATTCTAAAATACACACGTCTTAGAATTTGGAGAGGTCTGTTATCAGAATCGTCAGGAAAGTTCACGTATCGTGATTATGAAGCCGAATTCTGTCACCCATCTGTTATATCCACCCAGTCTTCTTGACATAGCTACATTTTGTACAACCAACACTTTTAGATTTAGAACACTTGTCATCATTTCTCTTAATCATCAGGATTCTGAGTAAGAAACAACCACCTTCTTGACATGGATGCAAAATTCTGCCCCAAAAATAAAATCAGCTAATGGCTAAAGACCTAAGATACTAACCTATTACCATCAGTAATAACTGTTACACACTCTTCACAGGGAAGATCATAGACACTGAGGATTTGTTCACTTTAAAGCTACTCAGTTTTTATTATCTCTTTATTGTTTTAAGCTGCGCCTGTTGTTTGCCAGTAGGTTTAAGTATAAGATGTGAATTTTCAAAATCCGTCACGTGATCTGTGTTGGTTCATGTAATTCTTTAAAAAGAGTGCATCTTTTCTTGTCGTTGCCGTTATGATATGCTGGGCACCCTGTAAAATGGCTCACAATGACACCTGCCTCCCGTTATTCATGAACCTGAGTGATTGTCTCTTCTTGATTGTGGGCGGGGTTTGAGGACTTGCTTCGAATGAAGAGAATGTGGCTAAAGTAATGGAATGTCACTTTTGAAATTAGTTTTGAAGAGACTTTGGCTGTCCTTTTGCTTAACCACTCTTCCCCCTTTCTCTCTCTCCCTCTCTCCTTTACTCTTTCTCTCTCCCCTCATGCTTGGGAGTGGGGAGCAAGCAGCCATGTTGTGGGTAGTGATGCAGAAAGACAAGCATACCAGAGAACTGATATCTCCATCAAACAGGGAGAAATGATCTAAGGCCTGTCAACAGCCACTTCAGTGGAAGTGGAGTGGCTCCTTCCTTAGTCTAGCCTCGTGTCGACTGCAGGCCCAGCAGACACCTAGGTTGCAGCCTTGTGTGTGGCCCTGAACCAGAAACACTCAGCTAACCCCTGCCTGAACTCCTGACCCACAGAAACTAAGAGATAATAAATGTATCTTGTTTTAAGCCACTAAATTTTGAGGTACTTTTTTACACAGCAATAGATAACTCATATGTGTGGTAACAGGTGTTCTGGCATTCTTTAGAAACAGAATATGAAAACCTGCAACGCGACCACTTGACCATGAGAAAAACAAAATGTAAAGGAAATAAAATCATGGGTGGAAAATCAAAATAAAAACTGCATGCTGATGTGAAAAAAGCAGGCATATATAACAAGTTTTCAGATCCTTTAACTATTACAGGATGAAGTGAAGTAAATATTACAGTCAACAGAGCTAGTAGGCCTCACTGAAGCTTGTTCTGGATCTTCCGAGTCCAATATCTATGGAAATCCAAAACCAACGACAAAAATGCAGAAATAGTTGGATCAAGACTATCTCAATTAGGATTCAATTTATAAAGTGAAAGAGTTCTCCAAAAACACAAAGAAAAACTGAGTTTACTTCTCATTTACCAACTAAGTCAAAAAATGTCCTGAAAGGATAGTCGGATTAATACTAGAAAGTTCTACTCTAAAAAAATGCAGTTTTTCATGGGCGACACTCAGTAATCTTTTTTGATTATTATAAATTTCCTTACAATAGGCTCTTAGAAGTCAATGAAAGTAAACACAACCATTGCATAATGTTCAACATCCAAGATAGTATTTCAAGTTACATACAGAGTGTGATAAATCTGAGTATTTTCTTCCATGTGGAGTCTTTGAAACCATATGTTATTTGTCTAGGTTCACCCATCACACTAATACTTCGAAGCCAATTATAGATGATTAAGTTTATTTGTTGAATGAATTAACAAGTGCGCATTCCCATTAAGGCTTATCTTTTTCCTAATTCTTTTTTGTTTCTTCTTTTCAAGTGGGACTAAATAGCTCAACTTTCCTAAAAAATATACAAATACTGACTATATATATTTAGTTCATCAATAAATATGTTTTATTAATTGTTTCTGTCTTTGTATTGTGTTGAGTTTCGATTGAGCGTACAATAGGTAATATATTTAAATGGTTTTAATTGATTTTCATGTTGGCACAATTTGTTGCTAATACCCTGAGGTCCTGGAAGGCACCACTCTGACTTTTATACTTCCATAGCTTCCGACCTCATAACAAAGATCACTTAGCACCGTGTTTTAACATAGTAAAGGCTCCATAAAATAGAATTTATACACTGTTATCGGGTAGACAATATTATCCAAATAATTTGTCTTAGTGCTGTAATTCGTAAATATTCTATTAAATAACCTTGTAAGCAACAGTGAAATGAAAGCCGATTAGAGCAAACTAATCCTGCTGGTTGGAAACACTGGTATCTAATCTTTAATTACGAAGAAACTGTCGCTACATCTATTCTTTTTTGTTGCATATTCTCTTGCTGGAACACTTTCTCTCAGTACCTAATGCATTGCTGTCCACACGATGAACAGTAAGTGCTTGTCAACCAGTCCATCCTAAAATGCTTCATAAAAATATTCCATTTTGCCACCTTATTGCTGCCATTAAATTAAGAGTGTTGAGAAAACATGAGTGTAGCTTTAGGCGAAGGAAGCATTTTATGATTATCTGATAAACACGAACAAAATAGATTTCCATTTCCATTTTTTTCGGCTCTAAATTAGGTTTTAGTTCCTAATCTAATTTAACATTCTATTTGAGTAGAAATTTTCAAGATAAAATTTCAAGTCTCCACTTCACTTAGTCTATCAAATCCCAATCTTATCTGTGTAACGAAGACCAGACCTATTCAAGCACATCAAAATTGGATAGGGCAGAATCATCTTTTCATTTTGCTACTTGTCTACATGACAGCACCACTCAGTAGGGGCATAGGAATTCCAGTCATGCAGTTCATCCACTTATCAAATGAAGTCAAAACTCAAATTCAGGTGACGTGCTCACACAGCTAATCTGGCTGCAGTAGTAGAGAGAGATCCAAAATTAACATACCAAGAATATTGTAATATTCTTTGTCTTCCAAGTATTCACTTGTTCTTTCCTTTTATTGAAGAAAAATACTCCACTTGATTAATATCGGAATTCAAATTTAATATGTTTACACCTGTACTGCCTTGAAGAATATCGACATTTCTTAAAGATATTTATTTCAGTTTTCCAAAAACTGTGCACATTTGCAAATGTGGTTGAATTTTATTCAACTGTTTGAATTTCTAATTGTAACTTATTTAGGTTGTGTATTATACATTTGCCAATTTCCTTTTGGGGGATTTCTTCTACTCTATTGTGTTCAGTACTGAGGAGAAAATAACTGGCTTAGGCATATGTGTCTATGCATATGTGTAAACACGTATATAGATCTTATCTATTTATGTGTGTCTATGCCTATGTCATCTATATATGTATCTGTATCTATATCTATATTTGTACCTCTAATTGCAAGGCCATTAAGATTCTGTCATCTACTCATTTATTTGCTTCCAGTTAATTCCCTGAGGTGAAAAACAGAGCAAGAGATATTTGAGACATAGTTTTTTTGAGTCTGAAATTACTTCTGTTTCCTATCAACATGCTTATCCACAAGAACGTAGAGGCTTGAATGGCTGGCATGACATCTAAAACAATCCCCCAAATCATGCCTATGAAGGACACTACGTCCACTGCAGTGGACTATGTGACATCCTGCTGGCAACTACATTGTTGCTGACAAATGAGGCTCGATACTGTGTTGGCGGTCCCATTACCGTCCCTGGAATCTGGACGTTGCTGTGCTATAATCATTGCTGTGAGTATGAATTCCACTACAAATTTGATTCCTTGTGGTATTATCTGCATATGCAAAGTCCTAGTCTTGTTCATGTAACAGTTCAGCCCTAAGAGATGTGCTCACGTTCTGTCAGAAAGAAGGCCTGGGAACACGAAGGACAAATAGAATAAGATAATCCCATCCTTTGAGAAGGAATCTTCTAAAATAGAAAACTCACGTTTCCTTAAAGAAAAGCATGAGATGTAAATAATGAGAAAATATGATGCAAATTATTTGAACCTAAAATACATTCATTTATTTGGCTTCCTTGTTCTAAAGTGTCTTTATTTTAAATCACTGTTCTAAAACTAAAAGTCTAGAAGGAAAATGATTGCCTCTATGCTAACAGTCTACTGAAGAGATACTGCATTGCTGCTCACAACTTGCAACTCAAAGCAACAAAAAAGCAGATTTTAGGTGGGTCGAGGATGTTCAGTCCAGGCTCAGATCATGTTGCTCTGAATGACATTACCTTCCGCTGGTGTTTTAGGCAGGAGACCTGCTAGGTGCACTTCCTGTTTATATATTCATCTGAGATGGTGTTCCCCCGGAAGCAGGCTTCTAGCAAAGAACGCAATGCGTATTGCATAGAAAAATCTCAAGTACAAGGTGCTTTCAAATGAGAAAAGCAATCAATTTTGTTCTAATATTAACGATTTCAAATACACAGAGAACATAGGGATTAAGAGCGTGGACTCTGGAGCCAGCCTACCTAGTTCCATCCCCGTCTCCAGCACCTACTAGCTACGCGAAATTGAGTAAATTGCTTCGTTTATCTGCACCTCATTTCCTAATTTACTCAAAGAGTTCTTTTGAAGAGTAAATGAGTTGATGTGCGTAAAGTGTGTAGCAAAGTGACTGGTACACAGTACACACCACCTAAGCCTTTGCTATTATTATTTTATTCATCACTTCACTTGACCCTGAGTATATGCTGTGTGCCAGGCTTTGTTCTAAGTGAATGGTCTGGAAAGGGAAAGTCTCTTCTTTCAGGAAGCATCCATTCTAGTGAGGGGAATGGACAATAAACAAATGTCAGGGGAAAATGTGAAAATGAAGGGGAGTTCCTCACCATGGAAAAGACCATTCAAGAGATTACAAGGAAAATGTTTTTGAGAAAGAATAGCAATGGGAGATTAGATCTGAGTGTTTTGTGCATGAGTTTGTAGGGAAAAAATGAACTGAGGGTTTTTTGCAGATTTGTTTGTTTGTTTGTTTTACAAGTTTGCATGTGCCAAGTACTACAGAGATGTAAAATCTGATCATTTTATCTGAGGGTAGCTTTTTTGCTGAAGGAATTAATCCCACTTTTGTATGACCGAGGCTTGACACACATTTGTAAGATCTGATTAAATGGGAAAGAGGAAGGAAGGTCCTATATCAATAAATATCACACACTGGGGGGCAAGCACGTGGGTCAGCCTGCAGAGAGGAGGAGATATATGAAAACTTAAAGGATGTTACTTCATGAAGATGACCCATGGTTTATGAAAGCTGGAAGGGATTTAGCTCTGCTAATCTTTACTTCAACATGCATAAAAGAAGCTACAGGGAAAAAAAGTGAAGAGAATGGACTTTTTTTTTTTTTTTTTGGTGAGGAAGGTTGGCCCTGAGCTAACATCTATTGCCAATTCTTCCTCTTCTTGCTTGAGGAAGATTGTTGCTGAGCTAACATTTATGCTAATCTTCCTTCATTTTGTATGTGGGACACGACTATTGCATGGTTTGATGAGCAGTGTGTAGGTCCCTGCCAGCCTCCAAACCTGCGAACCCCAGGCTGCCAAATCAGAGTGAGCAAATGTAACCACTACACCACCAGGCCTGCCTCGTGCACTTCTCTTCTTTAAAGCAAGCAGAGATGGACTTTTAAATTTTTGTTGCTGAAAAATAGAGTAAAAAAGGAGCATCTTTGGAATGAATATTGTTTATATATGACTTTGTAATACAAAATTTCATTTTAATTACAACAACTATTATATTATATGTTATAGTCTCTTTTTTATCCATGTAGTTTAATATATAGTAACTTCTTAACTTCTGTTTCCCTTCAAAAGATTTTGTCTAAATCATGAGTTTACCAAAGATAAAACAAAACAAAAAAGTAAATTTAAATCAGGAAACCAGAAACTTTTGAAGAACAATTTATCACAAAGAAAAATTCAACTTCTTACATTTGGTATAGCTCTTCAATACCTCTACTTTTCTACCTAATTTTTTGTTCCTAATGGGAACAGTGAAATTCATAACCAACTTCTCACTGAATAAAGAATCTAGTTAAGAGAGGCTGGCCCGGTGGTGCAGGGGTTAAGTGCGCACATTCTGCTTTGGTGGTCTGAGGTTTGCCGGTTCAGATCGCGGGTGTGAACATGGGACTGCCTGCAAAGCAATGCTGTGGTAGGCGTCCTACATATAAAGTAGAGGAAGATGGGCATGGATGTTACCTCGGGGCCAGTCTTCCTCAGCAAAAAGAGGAGAACTGGCAGCAGTTAGCTCAGGGCTAATCTTCCTCAAAAGAAAAACAAGAAAAGAATCCAGTTAAGAACTTTTTCTAGGCTTTGTCCTAGTCTCCTGCTGAGATTATTCTCAAAATAGTGATAAAACGCAAATGGCAAAGGCCATTGAGTTCTTCAGGGTTTTTGCCACCTTGGGAAAAATGAAAACTGTACAAATTTTGTCTTATTGTTATTCAAGCAATGGATATCTTCTAAATATTTGACTGAGATGACCGTGTATAGTGTTGTTTATGTGCGAAGACCTACTTCAATTATGTCACTAATTTGCTTTAGAAAGATAACCCTGGTAGACAAATACTATTTCTGCGTTGAGTAGCTGTGAAAGTGAACAGCTTATGAATGGAGCAATCTGTATGTTCTGCTGTTAATATTGTTGTAATTCACAAATATCAATGCAAGCTAACGAGGTCCAACAATTTCTCATCTCACATCCCTACCGTTTGGTTGAAAATATACAGAAAAAGTTGAATCTTTAACAAATGATCACTAAAGAGAGAAACTCCTAAAAATAGTCCTCTGTAGTATAATTATAGTTTGAGATATAATAATTGTCCTGCACATTTGCATTAAGCTGTGCTTTTTTGAGTGAGAAATTTCAATGGCAATCACATTTCAGTAATACTTTGAGTGAGTTTTCTGGATCACACTAATTCAATTAATGTTTTTAAATTGCAGTTCAGAAGATCCAGTCATTCATGTATCGTTTTTATTAGCACCTGGAAAATATAATTATGAATTTACAAAAAACACAAAACATCTTAAATTTTTAATACAAAGAATTGAGCTTCTTTATTTATAATTACTGTCTTTTTTTTTTTTCTTTTTGAAGAATTTGGCCAAGAGCTAACATCTGGTGTTAATGTTCCTCCTTCCCATCCCCCTTTCATCTTTCTCCCCAAAGCCCCAGTACATAGTTGTATATCGTAGTTGTAAGTCATCCTAGTTCATTTATGTGGCGATGGCATGGCTTGATAAGTGGCGTGTAGTTCTGCGCCCAATATCAGAACCAGCGAACCCCAGGCTGCCAAAGCAGAGCACATGAACTTAACCACTTGGCCACAGGGCTGGCCCCTACTGTCTTTTTTATTATTTATTTATCTATTTAGCCAAATAAAACATCTGGCGATGAGACTCCATCCCTGTTTTGTCAGTGTGTGTAGCTCACTGTGTGTAGCAAGGGGGAAGTTTCTCAACTTCAGCGCTATTGACATTTGGAGATAGATAACTCTTTCTTTTGGGGACAATCTTTTTCACTGTAGAGTGTTTAGCAGTTGCCCTACCCTTTATCCACTAGATGACAAAAGTGATTGGATCCAATAGCACACACCACAATGAACGATAAAAAATCAAACATCCCAAATAAAAAATGGGTAAAAGATATAAACAGACACTTCAGCAAGAAGATAGAGGGCAAGTAAGCATATGAAAAGATACTCAACATCACTTGTCCTTAGAGAAATGCAAATTAAAACAACGATGAGGCACTATTACATGCTTGTGAGAGTGGCTAAAGCATAAACACCCGACAGTACTAATCGCTTACAAGTACGTGGAGGAACGGGAACCTTTATCCATTGCCGTTGAGAATTCACGTTGGTACAGCCACTTCAAAGACAAAGGTTAGCGATCTTTTAGAAAACTAAACATACTCTTTCCATCTGATCCAGGAATCATACTCTAGATATTTGTTCAACTGACTTGAAAATTTATGTTTACGCAAAAACCTGTGTGAAAATGTTCACAGCAGCTTTGTTCATAATTGCCCTCAAAATGGAACGAACCAAGGGGCTGGCTTCGTGGCTGAGTGGTTAAGTTGCCGCGCTCCGCTGCAGGTGGCCCAGTGTTTTGTTGGTTCGAATCCTGGGCGCGGACATGGCACTGCTCATCAAACCACGCTGAGGCAGCGTCCCACATACCACAACTAGAAGGATCCACAACGAAGAGTATACAACTATGTACTGGGGGGCTTTGGGGATAAAAAGGAAAAAAATAAAAATCTTTAAACAACAAAAAAAAAATGGAACCAACCAAGACATCCTTCAATAGGTAAATGGATTTAGTAATAATAACATGATAGGCAAACTGATAGTTGGAGTTGTAAATGTTTAATCTGTAAACCAGTAAAGAAGAAAAATGCAATCAAAAGGATGAGTAACCAAAGTATGAAAAAGAGAAAGTGACAATCACTATTTCCAGGTATCTAGAAAAAATCTTAATCTGATGTTCTTAAACGAAAGCTATCTACTTCATTAAGCCCATTGCTTTTCCTTGGTTGTTGGGTCAGCAGTCAACTTTCATGGGATAGATACTTCTGGAAGTTTTCTAATTAAGATACTTAATGGTCGTGTCTTGTTAACGTTTCTTGTTTGAGGATGGCTGATGTCATTTCACTTGCTAAGTGTACATCCAAAGATAAATGTTGCTTAATTTGATAGTTAATTAAGAGAACCCTGTGAGATATTTTACATTGAAGATCAAGAACACTCTCTTTCTGACCAAGGGAACATCGTAGTCATGGAGGGGATGATTAGACCATTGGAGAGTAAAGGTAGCGTGAATCTATCAATGGTTATAAGGATGATAAGAATGATTATACTTCTTATGTTTTTCAGAATATTTAGATAGATCAAATTATAAAAGACTGAAATCAATTATGAGTACAGATAAAGTCATGCATTGCTTAACGACGAGGATTTGTTCTTAGAAATGCGTCATCAGGTGATTTCGTCATTGTGCGAACATTTTAGAGGGTACTCACACAAACCTAGACAGTATAGCCTGCCACAAACCTAGGCTCCGTGGTACTAATCTTATGGGACCGCCATCGTGTATGCAGTCTGTCATTGAGGGAACCATCCTTATGTGGTGCATGACTGCATTTATATTTCATGAGACTTACTGGTGACCAGTTCTGAGAGAGGTGAGCTACGACTTCATCAGAGGTAAGAACACAGCGCCACGACAGCCAACGAAAGTACTTTAAAACATGAGATTTCAAGGTTGTTTGGTAGTTCAACTAATTTATGTTTTAATATTTCATTGTTCTTTCCTCTTTTCCATATTATTGGGCATAATCGGTAAAGTCAGGCTGCAGGCGAAGGGGGATTGCCTTGTGTCATTTACACCTAACTTTCCTAGTAAAATGTATTTCTTCATCACCTAAAAAGTCAATCAAAATAGTCTGGGCACTGTGAATGTTGTGGCTTTTTAAACAGGCGATTGTTCCTACTTAGACAAAAATTAAATAAATAATCATTGATGCATTTTCATCGCCCATAGTGGGAGACGGTAAGATAAAATTCATTTGACGATGCTCAAATCTTCCCTTAGGATGTGGTTTCTGTCCATGCGACACTGTTCCAGCATTGTGTAGATTACAGGTGAGTCGTGAATTGCTATTTTAGAAACCCAGCAGTGTTTGGCTCTATAAAAGTTTGTCCCGTGGAGTACGTTAGCGGGTGTCCAGTTGAGGTTATCTGTTCCCAATACACAGTCACCCAGCTATGCCAGGTTATTTCCTCTTTGATTTGACAACTTGATTTTTCCAAGTAATTTTTCAGACTCAGGAGCCAGAGATTGTGCACCTATAGTAAAACCTGTAAAATTCTTCATGGCTTGGTCTTTGCAAAAAATCTTTAGGCTAACAATTTATTTAGCTTAGTGATTTGTTAAAGCGTTTTCTCCATCTCCTATATTCTCTCTTTTATGGTGGGCCAGTGCCGTTATTTTTGTGAGTGCAATGTTTTTAAGTAATTCATAGATGTGTTGTCTGTTTTTCTAACAGAGTACCTGAGGAAGTTGAGTAACAAGTTTTTTCCTAATGCATTCCAAAATCGTGAACCACATCAAAAACATAATGAGTATCAGGCTACAGCTTTAGCTTCACATTTTTAGCAATTTGTCATGTCCCAGGGAAGCCCACAAGTTTGGTCCCTTGGATCAATCTGGAATTAGATACTAGAGTAGATTCAAAGAAGTCTGGATAAGTTATAAAACGGTCCATAATTTTTAAGATAAGACCAATCAAGAAATGAGACTAAATCAGGATTTACTTAACTAAAACAGTATCCAAATGGTCTATTCTTAACAATATTATCCTGAGTTTCTTCTTTGTTAGGTAAGCATAATAGTATTCCTGGAATGAGACTATTACATGAGTGGATAGAAATGGGAAAAAATGTAACAATGATTAGTTAATTAATTGTCAGGAAGATATTAGGGATCTTCTATTATCAATAGGGATTGTACCACATTAGGAAAGATCATATTTAAAAGTAATCCTAGTTTAAGACCTGAAGATGTCTTGATTAACTTAGCTGAGACTGCAATTGTTCAGAGGCAGTGATAAACCCTGGCTACTTGATTAAAGGATTGACTATGATAGACAACAGATTCTTGACATATGACACACTGTTGAGATAACACCATAGAATACAGTGTCGCTTTTTATGTACATAAGAAAATGGTTAGGAAGTTGTTGAAGGCACATTTTGAGATCATTTAAGGGCCTTTTGGTTTTTATCTTCCATGAGGTTGGTTTCAAGAGCTTAGATGAATCAAACATATAAAAGCATTGGTATTTCTGAAAAATTTGATTCTGATTGCCTCAAAAGTGTTAATATCAGAAGTCTTCTTAGTAGTTGGTCTTGAGGAATTTTGAATTATTTGGAATCTATCCTTAGATAATATTCTTCTTTTACCTTACAGGTCATGGCAAAGATAATGCAATTATTGTGTTACACAGAAGCTGTGTGTCACTTTTTAGACTTATCAGAAAGTAAATTTGCAAAATTGTAGTAGAGAGAATAATGTCACCCAACGATGTCCACACACTGATCTCCAGAACCTACAAATCTGTTATCTTACAAAGTAAAAGTAATTTTGCAAATGTGATTAAGCTAAGGACATTGAGATGGGGAGACTATTGTGGACAATCTAGGTGATCCCAATTAAATCACAAGGCTCCTTGTAAGACGGAGATGAGTGTCACACTCACAGAGAAGTGATGATGGAAGCAAAGATTGGAGTGACATGCTTTGAAGATTCAGAAAGTAATTATGAGCCAAGGAATGCAAGTGGCACTAGTTGCTGGAAAAGGCAAGGAAATGAATTCTCCCTAAGAGATTCTGAAAGGAAGGAACCCTTGCTGACACCTTGACTGTAGCCCAGTGACTCAGTGAGACGGATTTTGGACTCCTGACCTCTCAAACTGTATGATGATGAATGTGTGCTTTTAGAAACCACTGAGTCTGTGGTCATTGTTATAGCTGCAATAGAAAACTAATACAAGAATGTCTTGGATTTATCCATATTACTATAAACTTAAGTGAGGTCTTCTGTGTATTTTAACAGAGTGCCCCCACAAGGAAACTGCATATCTTTCAAGTTCTGGTTTTAAGTTTGTGATAAACATCACTGAGTTTCAGTATACTTTCGGAGCATGCTTGCAATATTTACGTATTTTAGGTTTCATTTGCTCCCTTCTAATTCTTAGAGAAAAGAGAAACTTTAGACATATTTTGGGGGGAAAGGAGTTATGCGTTTTATGTAAAGATCATTAGTTGGTTTTGAATAATAACTTTTATTTTTTAGGCTTCTTTTAAAATGTTCAGGCACCTATAGGAGGCTTTCTAATTGGGTGATTTCTTTTTCCAAAATATTTATTAATTTTCCTGATTAAATCCCCTATTTCAAACCTAAATCTATTTCAAAAAAACAGATACACAAAATCTCTTTATCTTATCAATTTTTATACTGCAGAATATTGTGTTATACTTTCCTGAAGTCTAATTTTAAGCCTCCTGTCGATTTATCTTTGTTTTCATAGCAATTTTGAATATTGACCAGTTTACCTTTAGATGAAAACTTCTGAAAAGCCCTCATGTTTGTGTATTTATTATTTTTCTTGTTCTATGAAGATTACTTTCATATATTAGGCATGGCTGAGTTAAATAAAACCTTTCCTGGTATTTCCAACCTTGTTTTATTTAAATAATTTTCCTGTCCGAGGTAATAATTCTGAAGCAAGATTTTAACCTGTATTTTTTTTTTTTTTTTTTTTTTTTTTTTGCTGTAGGAAGACCTTTAAATATAAGACTCAACTTCATTCCAAATCAGGGTCTAAATTCAGCTTCTATGAGTCTTCCTTCTGGACTAGTAATTTTAATAGGTTATTGTGCCGCGATGTGATTTTTCTCTTTCCTAAGAGAAAAACCTCAACATATAGTCAACTTATTTGGCTCATTTTCTTTAGGGGAAGGGTCAAAAGAAATAGAATCTTTGCAATAGAAGAGTAACAGGGGAACTTAATGCTAGAGAAAGATATATAAAGCTGATGGAATTATATATATATATATAATCCATTTATACATATAGAGAGAGAAAGAGAGAGAAGAGAAGAGGGTTGGTTTCAGAAGGTTTGAGATGGAATGAAAGGTTTTATCTGATTTTTGTTTAGAAAATCTTTGAGAGAGAAAATAGGATTGGATTATTTCATTCTGAAACATCTGAGCATTGAGTGTTTGGTATTTTGCCTTTGTACTTTTCAAGAATAGTTCTTAACTGTATTATTTTTGACGTGTCATAAGTTCACTACAATAATCATTATAATTTTAAGTCATTTTTAGTGAAATCTTCTCAGTAGTAAAGAAAAGTGTAAGAGCAGGATTATAGTATAATATGCATAAGAAGGAAGAAAATACTAACTGGCGTTTATGACTTTGACACAGATGAATCCATGGGAAACATCACAAGTCAATCAAAACTGTGGAATTATTAAAGATGTCTCATGATCTCAATCAAAGACAAGGTATGAAATGACTGCATGATCAATAATCCTGTAATCATAGACCCCAGTCCATGAACAAGGCAAGTGACTTCTTTAATGATTTTCATTGCTTTTATTTTCCATTGTGCTTATTATGTTGAGAACGATCTGGTTACATAGGTCTGATATACTACAGTGGAAATATTGCAAATTTTGAATTCAGAATGACCCAAGTTAAAATCCAAACTAGGTTACCTATGAGCTAGGTTCCTCTGTGCATTCCTGATCCTCTGTGAGGAGGATTAGTGACTTAAAATGAGGCTACTAGTAACGATGTCATGATGACCACATTTATTCAACAAGTTAAAAAATGTAAAATACCTATAACTATACCTAATTACCAAGAGTTGTCCCATTAAATATTAATTTCTTCATCATGTAGGTTAAGATATTTACTAAAGTGAAAAATAGAATATGTGACCTAATAGAAATATTAACTTTTTTTCCTAACTTGCAAATCCATCATTTCCTTTCAGACAATACAGAACAATTTTGCTGAAGTATCTTGAATCCTAGAAGTTATTAGTTTTCTTTATATTGTTTTCTATCTCTGCTTTCAAAGCCATTTAATAGTAGTGCTTTCAAGGTTTAACTGACAGACCAAAATCTCTCTTCACCACTTTCTTCATGAGGATTTAGATTGTTCTTATGAAAATGAACTCCCAGTAGTCTTGCACTGCATTCCTCTTGAATAAGAACATAAAATAGAAAAAGAATCTGAAAATATAGATAAATGATAAAGCATGAAAATGAATTATAATAACCTGGAAAATATAATACTTTCAAGAAATTAATCACAAAGAAATCTTTACAAAGTGTTGTGATTCAGAAATTTTAATTTAAAAATTAATAGCAATAAATCATAGAACACAAGGGCATCTTATAATAAGTTTATTACTATAGAACTACCCAGTAAGAATAGCAATCTGAGAGGCAGCATATCAGTGTCTTCACAATAAACTTATGGAAGAAAAACACAAGAAAAAATGCTGAATCTTCACATTAATAAAAAGAACCAGGAACATTTTTCCCATTAACACTGGGCTAGATTTCTTTCTTTCCTCTTTTTTTCAACTAAAGAGTTTTAGTAGTACTAAGGTCTAATCCATCTGCCATTTTTATAAGTTTTAAATATTCATGTCAAAAATTTAAAATCACAGGCCACTAACATCACTTAACATAAAAGCTTGCCAGCTTTGAAGATATGCTCATGTCGTTTTCTAAAACTACCAGCCAAGCTATGAACAAAATGTTAAAGCTTTAAAGGGAATCTTTATGCTGCCATTTATGGTCTCAAAGCTATACATTTAGATTTGCATAGAGTGAATAGAATCAAATTCTGCACACTTTGATAATCTACATCTGAATAGCTCTCATCAGATGGTAATATTGTACCAAATTATTCATGTATTCTAAGGCATATGTTATTTAATGCTTTTTTTTTAAGATCTTTTTTTTATTTTTCCTTTTTCTCCCCGAAGTCCCCCAGTACATAGTTGTATATTTTTAGTTGCAGGTTCTTCCAGCTGTGGCGTGTGGGATGACACTTCAGCATGGCCCAACGAGTGGTGCCATGTTCACACTCAGGATCCGAACCAGCCAAACCCTGGGCTGCCAAAGTAGAGCAGGAGAACTCAACCACTAAGCCACAGGGCCTGCCCCATTTAATGCTATTTTTTATGAACAAAACACTCTGTGGAGGATGTTTTTTACTTTTAAAAAGTAATACTTGGGGGTGCTGCCCTGATTGTATAGTGGTTAAGTTTGCATGCTCTGCTTTGGCAGCCCAGGGTTTGCGGGTTCAGATCCCAGGTGAGGACATACACACTGCTCGTCAAGCCATGCTGTGGCAGCATCCCACATACAAAAACAGAGGGAGATTGGTGCAGATGTTAGCTCAAGGACAATCTTCTGCAAGCAAAACAAAAGCAATACTTGGAAATAATAATAATAGCTTAAGAATACATACACTGGTTTCAGACTACTTAGGTATGAATCTGTTATGTTCATTTGACCTTAGACAAATTGCTTAATTTCTTTCATCCCCATTTTTTCCCATCTATAAAATGAGTAGAGTAAGGACCTCTTCAGGTTTCTCTAGACATGGATTTAGAAATCAAATGCACAACAAATAGCAAGGTGTCTGGTACACGATAATCATTCAGTAAATATAAGAATTTATCATTGTTGTTACTACTACTATCTTTGCAGGTTGCATTTCCCAGGAATCAAACTCTAAGGAGGAGTTTAGCATTCAAGATGTTTATTTAAGGGAAGGTAAAAGGGGTAAAGGGGCACATAGGTATGGTGAGAGATAGAAACTAGACTTTTGGTGGTGAACACAATGCAACCTATACAGAAGCAGAAACATAATGATGCACACCTGAAATTTACACAATGTTACAAACCAATAACCTCAATAAAATGATAAAAAAAATCAATCTAACCTAAAAAAGAAAAGATGTTTTTTAAGAATGCTTTCCAACTTAACATCCATAAAACTGATGAGAAAAGGAGAGAAGTGGGTACAGGGAGAAGCTGAGTTGTGATAGAGGTCTAGTGTCAGCCTCCATCAAACTCACTATAATTTCTGGAGCCAAAATAGCCATTCAGAGTTGTCCCAAGTCAGGCCTGCATGGTCCAGGCCTTTAATCTGCCTCAATCAGTCATTTGATGTGGCGCCCCTGGGAAGGGGAGTGGTCTTGGGCAAGGCTGCTCTGTCCAGCTGAGGCAATCCTCGAAGGGCCCGAGAGATGTGGGCTGGCATTTAGCAGCCCTCTCCGAAGCTGTTGAAGGAGAATTCGGGCCGCACGTTACAGAGTCCACCACAGTTATTAACGTCATATCATTATGCTTCAGATGATGTTCAGTAACATCAATATTATAAAATCAAATCATAATTGAATTCTTATTTTTCCAAGTCTCTTAATATCACTGATGTAAAATGATTACAAAATCTGTTAATGATGAGGCTATTTTCATAAAGGTCAATATTCATTTATATCATAGATATTTTCGCCCTCTATTCATACATTTGAATGACAATCACACTTTCTTATACTAAAAAATAATTTGTGAATGAGTCATCAGGAGAGTTTTCTCTGCCCCTCAGAAATAAGATGACAGTGACCGTTGGTCAATATGTCCGATGACGTTGCAAGAACTTAGTGAATTCTGTGGACCTAAAGGGGAGTGAGGGTTAAGTGTGCGTCTCCTCTACCTCTTGGCTCTTGTTTACGTGCATGCTATACCTCTTCTATTCCACACTGATCCAGCATGCGAAATCAGTCTTTAAAAATAAAATGACTTTTATCGAGTGCTATACATGTCCTAGGAAATAATAAAGCAATTTACCTGCATGATCTTCTATTTTAATCCATAACAATTATTCCCATTTTGTGAAAAAGGAAGCTGAGTTGTGGTTAAATAACCTTCAAGAATCCTGTAGGTGGGCAAAGAATTTGAACCCAGGCATTTATATTCTAAACCACAGGCCCTTAAACAGACTGCTTTTGGCTGTGGTACATTCCTGCAATTTAAAATCAAAGAAACCAAAGCTAGCACACTTACACGTCCCATTCCTGAGCCTAAGTGTTTTACATAAAATGATTGTGTGCATGAGTGTGTAGGTAGGGCTTAATTACTTAAGTATACATTTAAATTTAGAACTCAATATCCATGTTCTTAAAATTCTTTCTCACCATCTCAACTCAGAGGTCTCCCTCGGCCTTCCATTTCACAGAAGCCTCAGATACACACCATCTCTCTGGCTCTTCTCTTCTTGTCTTCCTTTCTCTGCTGCTCTGGACTCAACTCAGATTGCTTTCATTTTTAGATCAAAACAACAAACTCCAAGCCCCACAAATCCTTCAAAGTCTGCGTTATAGAGCAAACTAGTGCTCCAGCAAAATAGTGGTTTCATGTGTGTGTGTGTGTGTGTGTGTGTGTGTATTTTCCTGATACTTAATTTCTTATCCACATGTACTTCGGACTTTCAGAATCATCCCTGAGGAATTTATTAATACATTTTCTACAATGGTGTTCTCTTAGGAAGAGGGACTTTATGCCGGCTGTTAAAAGGCATGTTTCCACTCTTCCCACACATTTAGCATAATATCTAATATTTTTAGGGCATTATTTAAATGAAAAACTCATTAATTTAATTCTTCATATTATTAAGTAATTAACTAACTCTCTTATTTGGGACAACTTTCTAAACCTTGATGGACTTTTAATATCCTGGATTTGAGCCTTAAAATCAATGTGTTAAAATTAAGAAAACCTAAGACCTGAGGCTCTAAAATTATGTCATCCTAGACTGGAACTTTCCTATGAAATGAAAGTTCTAATTTGATGCCAGCCAGCAGAAAATCAACAAAGTTATCTGATTCTTAATTTTGTTTTCACTTATACAATAGATTAAACACAAATTTTGGATGACTTTTAATGTAAACATCCTTTGGAAATTTTGATTATAACAAAAAATAAAGCCAAAAGTGATAAAAATTATCAACTCATAAAAACATATTAGTCACCTTGATTCACTTTGAAAAGTAATTATCTTGGTAAGAGAATAATGCAACCAGGACTATAAGTTAATGTAGAATTATTTTAAAGAAAAATTATTAAAGTAAATTGAAATCAATAAAATATCCCATTCTTTTTATGTTCTTACTCAAAGGACCTTCCTTAAAATGTAGATTTATGTTTTAGTCATTTGATATGTAAGGGAATCCATATTAATCTCATGGACAATTATTCGTATATGTTAACCTTTTGTAATATATAAAAAAATAACAAAAACTCTAACCATCCTTCTACTCCCAGCCTGCTGTTAACCCTTGTTCCTAAAGGTTTAAAGTTCATAATTTCTGTATCGTTAAAGCACGTACTTAAACGTATCAGTTTTTGTAAGACTTATTCTTCAGACTAGTTAAAAATACTAAGACAAATTGATATAAGATTTTAAATTAAAAAGTCTTACAGGCTTGCTCAATATGTAAAAGAAGATATTGCAATAATTCAGTGGATTCATTAGAAAGCATAAAAGAAGATACTCTTGTTCGTGTACACTTTTTTCCTGACTTAAAGAATAGAAATCCTAAGGATAAATGAGACAAGACGTGTTTCCCTGGCTTTAATGTCAATTTTGCTTTGCTTAATATATGAGAAAAATTGAGGCTGGAACCTTCGGGGGAAGTAGAAGTGAGGTATTCAAAAGCATAAGAAGTGAAGATGAAAAAGTATTTTACTGCAGGCTCATATTTAATAAAATGTGAAAGAAAAAAATGCATTAGAAAGGAATTGTAATAAAAGGGAAGATATTCTTGTAAGCTTATCGTCAGTGATATCTTCTTTTATTCAAGTTAATGCAATTCAACCTTAAAAAATATCGTTGCCATATCCCAGGTGCCATTTTAAAGCATTATAGAGATAAAAGCTTCCTACTCCTTTTTAAAAAGGTTTTTTTCCTAAGGCATCTGACCAATTCTACCTCTCAAAGCTCCTCTGTGCCACCAGTTGAGGTTTTCTTTGGCTCTCCTGGGTCAGTCCACCCCCAGGCTCTGGAAGGTTGTCTTGAGTCAAGGCTGACTTAAGTCAGAAGGAATTAAGAAGCTCTCGGTTACTACCTCAGGTGCGACGCAAGCCACCCTTGCAGACGTTCAGGCACTGTCCTTGTACCCCCATTCTAGAAACTCGTCTTAGGCCTTGTTTTGTTATCAGTCCTTTGATTGTACAAGAGAAGACCTCATTTAAGTTCTTCCTTAAAATTAAGAACTTCCTTAAAATTTGCTCAGGACCCATTCTCCCTGAACTGTGTTTCTGTCTCTTGGAAAACCCTGAAGTCTGAACTAATGGAATGTGACGTAAGTCCCCCCACCTACTGACAAGGTCTGTACTGTTAAGTATGACCCTGTCTGTCTGGCCGTCTCTGCACCATCTATTATGTCAGAGCAAATAACATTTCACCTGTCTCCACTGACACGCATGTATTTAATACTCCTTGAACCTTCCTGATGCTATCTATACAGAGTAAAACATTTCTTCTGTCGCTATGCACTCTTGAAACCATGATTTACTCTCAGGCTAGAGGATGCCTGTGTCTGCTTCAATTTCCTGTTCGCCATGTCTGCTCTTTTCTTGATTTAAATTCATAATTATGACATAAACTTCCAAGGGCACTTTGTTCAGTTACTGACCCAAGGGAACTTAATATGTTCCATCTATGTATGTTAAAGAAGGGGGGATAGTATGATGGTAACAAGAAATTGAATAATGAAAAAAATTGGAAAAGTAATATAGCAAGTTACAATGAAGATAATTTTCTTTTCTTGAGGAAGATTAGCCCTGAACTAATATCAGCCACTAATCTTCCTCTTTTTGCTGAGGAAGATTTGCTATGAGGTAACAACTGTGCCATCTTCCTCTATTTTTTATACGTGGGATGCCTGCCACAGCATGGCCTGATGAGAAGTGTGTAGGTCCACACCCAGGATCTGAACCTGTGAACCCCAGGCTGCCTAAGTGAAGTGTACAAACTTAACCGCTACACCACTGGGCTGACCCTGAAAGAGAGAAAATTTTTATGAGTGTTCAAAGGAAGAGGAAGTCACAACTAATTAAGGGCATCAGGGTGACAAAAGTTTTGAGGTAGAAATTTTATAACCAGGTGATATAAGCTATACTTATAAAGAAGATCTTGGAAATTTGGTAATGTTAGGAAATGTGAAGCAAGACTGGCTTATTCTAAATCTCTGCTCTGCCCTGTGATCTTTGCCAAGTGACTTAATACCTCTTTGCTTGATTTGCTTTATTTACAAAATGGGCACGTACCATAGAGTATTGGAAGATCAAATTAACCACAAAATTCATAAAGAATAAACACCCCTGGCACTAGCTAAGTATTAGTAATTATTACTGTCTTTATCATCATCATTATTTTTATTATCACCACCATTTTATCCAACAAAATAGTGAAATAAGACTCGTAGAAACAAGAGTGTTTTTGTTTATCAAACAAGAGTTAAATTGGATTTGGAAAGAGACACAGAAGATCAAATAAATGATAGTATATCAAAAATAATCTTCAGGGGCCGACCCAGTTGTGCAGTGGTTAAGTTCGCATCTTCTGCTTTGGCAGCCCGGGGTTCCCCATGTCGGATCCTGGGTTCGGATCCTGGGTGCGGACATGGTACCACTTGGCAAGCTATGCTGTGGTAGGCATTCCACATATAAAGTAGAGGAAGACCGGCACAGATGTTAGCTCAGGGCCAGTCTTCCTCAGCAAAAAGAGCAGGATTGGTAGCAGATGTTAGCTCAGGCCTAATCTTCCTCAAAAAAATAAATAAATAAATAGCCTTCAGTAGAAATGATAAGTTTGACACCAAATTACCTGGGCTGGGTGAATACATTAATTTTTCTTATCTATTTATTAGAAATGAAGAGGCACATGCATGAGGGGGATGGAAACAGTTCATGGTGTCCTGCTGAGTTTTGCCATGATTAGCCTAGAAATTTCTTCAAAGGAACCAAACTTTGAATATTGATTTTTGTGAATGGAGTAAAATATGCCCCCAGAGACATTAAACTTTTACTCTAAATTAAAGTGTGATAACCATATTAATAGTTTTATTCAAATGTTTTCCTATGAATGAACAAAAAGGTAGAAGTATGCAATTTTAAAAAATAAAGATGTGGAGAACTTTTAATATATTTTTTAAATTTTTAAAATTTTTTTATTTTTATTTTTTTATTTTTAAATTTATTTATTTTCTGATGTACATCATAATATATTTCAAATTCTGTGTAGATTACATCATGTTCACCACCCGAAAACTAATTATAGTCCATCCCTTCACGTGTGAGCCTAATCACCCCTTTTGCCCTCCCCCCTCCCCCGTTCCCCCGTGGTAACCACCAATCCAACCTCCGATGCTATGTGTTTGTTTGTCATTGTTTTTATCTTCTACTTATGAGTGAGACTATATGATATTTGACTTTCTCCCTCTGACTTATTTCACTCAGCATAATATCCTCAAGGTCCATGCATGTTGTCACAAATGGCTGGATTCCGTCATCTCTTATGGCTAAGTAGTAGTCCCTTGTGTATAAATACCACATCTTCTTTATCCATTCCTCCCTTAATGGGCACCTAGGTTGCTTCCAAGTCCTGGCTATGGTGTCTAAGGCTGCAATGAACATAGAGGTACAAGTATCTTTATGCCTTTGTGTTTTCAACCTTTAATACTATGGTGAGAAATAAGGAATTTATGTAAAAAGTATCATTTACATCTTTCTTCAAAGATCTACAATGATAAGAATTGCCATTTATGAAGTTTACACTGACTTAAGCCAACTTGGCTTTTCAACAATTGTCAGCTTCCTTTTGGTGAATATTTGTAGTCTCAGATGATTATCAGTGAGTGAAATTTCAGATCTCCTTAGTGACAACCATGGTAAAAGAATAAAATTCTGCCACAAAAAGTCATACAGCCTGTTTCTTTACTCTTCACAGGAACTTTGCCTCTCTCTCAATTTTTTTTGTTGTTTTTCAATACTCTATTGGAAGATTTCATTGTGAGACTAATGAAACATATTTCAACAGCAGAATTAAATACCTTCCTAGTCAGATCAGGTTACAAAATCCTCCAGAGGCTGAAAAAGTGATGAAACCTAAGTACAATGTGAAGATTGAGACCTCCACTCACCCAAGTGCAGAGGTGTGGAAATAATCTTTAATCAACTGTAAAACATGAATGTGGCTAGTCAGTCCAATGACGAATCACTTTAATATGCCTTATGATATATAAAAGTCCCCGTAGTCCAGATTTAGGTAACAGAATTGCTCTATCAAACTCCAGCACAAGGGCTTCTGAATATGTAGTTTACAGTTAATTTACAAACACAACAATATTCACTCATAACACTGTGAATATTGGGGTATTTTAATGTAAATTCCAGACATTGCCACATTGTCTCATGTAGAAAAGGGTACACAAAACAGAAACTAGAAATAGAATGATAAGGAGAAGATGATAATTATTTAGGTTAGAGTTAGTAAGAGCTCCAAATTTGGGAGTGTTGGGGGATGTGCTGGTACAGAAATCACTGAAATGAGGGCTTATCTGGTGAGGGAAGTCTTGTTGATATGTGGATCAGGCTACTAGAAATAAAAGCCAACATCAATGAACAAGCAAAGACAGTTTGGGAAGTTAAGCTCAGTCAGTATATTTTTGACAATATCTTTACAGCAATATTTCTTATGGCAGTAGTCCTAATATATTTGTCCCCTATTGTTTCTTGGTCTTGATCCAACTTCATTATTCTTTCCTTTATCTCTTGCACCTACTTATTTCACAGGCGTGGTAAAAGGAAATGCTGTCTTCCTGGATCTGGCCATGCCTTTCCCTGAAGTTGATTCCATTCTTTAGACTGTAGACTGATTCATGCTGTCCTTGGGTAAATAGACTTTCTCTTTAACTTTATCACAAGAACTTTGCTTTTGATAGATTCAACTCAACCTTAAATTTAAAAGCGCACCTACTGTCAAATATACCACCTCAGACGTATCATTAAAAGAACATATTCCAAAAGTATGGGTTATTTTTCTAGATACAACTAGAATCTTTAGACAGAAAAGCAAACCAAGTAAAGCTAAATATTTATTGAACAGTTACAATTTTTCCACGTACTGGGCTATATGTTAACCTGATCTTATCTAATCATCACAATAGGAATTAATATCCATTTTAAAGATGTGGAAGTACAGTTTGATAGGATATATTGTCCAAGCTTGCATATGTAGAAGTCACACTTATTTTTTTAAAAAAAGTTTAGTTAATTCTGAGAAATAAGCATACTGGCTTAACAATGTCTATTCTAGATAGGAAAATATCCAGATTAGCAAGGTTATATAAATACATAAATATTGAGAATCAATGTATATTCCACATATTGATACCAAGTAGACTCAGAAACTAGTATAAATAGAATTCCCCAGATCAGTGAACTTTCCTAATTTAATAAGAATATGTTATATATATATATATATATACATATATATATACACACACACACTCTATCATTTTTCTGTTCTAATAGAATGGATACAAAGCCACACAAAAATGAGATAAATAGCAGATAGTAGATTGTATTATACATGCACGAATCCAATTTATAAAGAATGCCTACTAAATTTCAAATTACCCTGAAACATTAGTCTTTAAAATATTCTTTTGCTGACAGTTGCATTTACTTTTATTACAGCTGAATGCCGTTTGGGGAATTTTGAAAATAGTGAATGAAGTAATGGGAAAGTAAACTTTTAAAGACTGAGATTTGAAGTCTGCTATTTTCTTTGAAAATTTTAGTTTATTAAATCTGACACATGGGGATGAAAGAGCAGTAAGAGAGACCACAGACTGGAATATTATTATTTTCTTTTGAGGATTCAAACTTTTTTATATTAAGTCTGTAAAGTCACTTCTGAGGATATGAAGAAAAATCACAGTACCAAACTCCTTCCTTAAATAGCACCTAGAAGACTGCCAGTGTTTATTTTCCTAATGGATTATTTGCTTCATAAAAACTGGAGCCATATAGTTTTGAAACATCATAAAACAGCATGATTGAGGTTTAATTGACATAACATAATATTCACCCATTGTAAATATATAATTCACCACAATCCAGTTTTAGAATATTTCTATCACTCCTAAGTGACACTGTATCCTGTTGTACTTGAATCAAGACTTGTGTCCATCATCCCCCATCCCATATCAGTGAGATAGAAACTCCACTCCAGAATGGTACAGCCAAGACACTGGGGCTCCCATTATGTCCACATCCCAGTCAGAGGTCTACATCCTAGCTGGGGGAGGACATCAACATTTCTCATCCTGCACCCGGCTACCTGTTGTTGAGGTCAAGTTCTGGGCTATTTCAGCCAAGAGATGAGCGTTACCTTCTTTGTCCAGTCTTCACTCATGGAACAGCAGCTCTATTTGGGTGTGATGCTGCTGAGAATACTAGAGAAAGAGTAGTTCTTGAAAGAACCATAGGTAAAATGACTAACTATTTACAATGGAAGCCCAATAAAATAAACGGTTGACTACTCCAGAAGCCGTGGAAGGCAGAATGCAGAGGAAAAGCACACTCAAAAGCTCAGAGGAAAAAAAAAATTCAACAAAGAATCCTGTATTCAGAAAGGCTTCTTTCAAAATGAAGACGAAATAAAGACATCCCCAGAAAAACAAAATCTAAGAGAATTTGTTGCTGCAGATCCACAGAAAATACTAAGAGGAATTCTTCAGGCTGAAATAAAGTGATCCCAGATTCTAATTTGAATCCACACAATAAAACAAAGAGAACCAGTAGAGGAAATTATGTAAATACAAAAGACAAAATTAATGTATATTTCTTCTTTGTTCTTATCTTAACTGATTTAAAGAGTAATTATTGTATAAAACAATATGTACATAATGTATTATTGGGCATATAACATATAGAAATGCAATATATTTGGCAACAACAATACAAAAGATTAAGTGGAAGTAAATGAGAAGAACCAGAATGATAAGAAGATTAATATAACAAAAGCTATATAAAAGTTAAATATTTCACTCCACTATCTTCTTGCTTGCGCTATTCCTGACAAGCAGTCTGCTATAATTCTTATTCTTGTTCCTCTATAGATAATATGTTTTTCCCTCCCTCTGTCTTTCAAGTTTTTCTCTTTGTCTCCAGCTTTCTGCAGTGTGAATATGATATGCATAGGTGTACTTTTGTTTTCTTTTGTTTCAGGTTATCCTGCTTGGTGTCCTCTGACCTTCCTGGATTTGTGGTTTGGTGTCTTTCATTGTTTAGGGGAAGTTCTTATTACTTCAAATATTTCTTCTGCTCTGCTCCTGCTTTCTTCTCTTTATAGTATTCCTATTATGTGTATGCTATACCTTTTAAAAATGTCCTTTAGTTTTTGATATTTTGTTCTTTTTAATTTTTTTTTTCTCTTTTGATGTCATATCAGGAATTTTCCCTTGAAGCTATATTCAAGTTGAGAGATTTTTTTCCTTGGACCTTTCCAGTCTACTCTTGAGCCCATCAAAGGGATTCTTCATTTCTGTTGGTATTTTTTCTTTCTAACATTTCATTTTGATCCTTTCTTAAGAGTTTCCATCTATCTGATTATATTACCCAACTACTCTTGCATGTCGTCCAATGTTTCTAGATTAATTTATGGAACATATTGACCATAGTTATTTTAAATTCCCTGTCTTATAATTCCAGCATCTCTGTTATGTCGGAGTCTGATTCTAAGGCTTGCCTTGTCTCTTCAGACTGTGCTTTCCCTGCCTTTTGGTTTGTCTTGTAATTTTTTGTTGAAAGCTGGACATGTTCTATAATGGGAACTGTTTTAGAGGATAATGAGGTATAAAGGCCTCTTCTGTGATGATTTATGGTAATCTGGCAAGAAGTTGTGCTTCCTTTAAAGTTTGCCGTAGCTATAGGTGAGAGACTTCAAATTCCTCTGGTGTCATTGTTTCTTCTTGCCTTCTTGACTTTGGGATTCCCTGTTTACACCTCCTCAGAGAAAGTCTGTGCCTTGTAGCTCTTTCACTATTCCACTATTATGTGATAATGGAGTCCTCTTAGGGAAGTATATGGGAGGGGGCAGTGTTTTACAATCTTACAATTAAACCACAGTCTTTTAGTGGGCCTATATCTCTGACCCATGACCTTCACATATGTCCAACAAAAGTCATTGATTTTTAGTGTCTTTTGATTTTTTATTGTTATTAGACTGGGAATCATATCTTCCAAGCTCTTTACATGTGAGAGAGTCAACCATAAGTGTCTTATAGGTTTTTTTAGAAATGTCCTTTATTGTATTGAAAAATCTTCCCTCTATCTCTAGTTTGTTGAGAGATTTTAAGGAAAATTAGCGCTGAATTATGTCAAATGACTTTCCTGAAACAGTTCTGATCATATTGTTTTTTTTCACATTGTCTGTTAATATGATGGAGTACAATGTTGTTCAAATATTGAACCAGCATTGAATTCCTTGTTCTTTTTTTCCTTGTTCTTTCTTCTCTCTTTCTGGGATTGCTATGACATGAATATGAAAATTTTTATTTTATTATTGCCCCACAATCCCTGAGGATAGTTTTTAAACATATTTCCTTCTGTTCAAGATAGATAGTTTTCAGAGATCTAGCTTCAAGTTCCTCAACTCTTTCCTCTGTCATTTCCATTTTGCTAATTAGTTCATCCAGTGAACTGAATATTCTTAAATCTTTATTCTTATAAATAATTTTATTCATTATCTGCTAACTGTTTTTAATGTAAAAATCAAATTTTCCTTTATAACTATTCTAGCCAAACATATTTTTGCTAGTGCTTCCATTTTTAATGTATTACTATGTTATTTTACTTCTGGAAAATACCAATTTTAACAAAGTTGCATTCTCTAAAATGTGTGCAGCTTTACAAATAAATGTATACCCACATGAAACACAATCTATTTCATTGAATACTAACTGACTTGGATGTGCCCCCTTATTCTACTGTAATTGTTGGTCAATAAAGGTATTTAAATTGTTAGTTCTGTTTGCACTGCAATAAGTGATGTCCACGTTTTAGAAAACCACTAGTAGTATATACCATATTTTAGAGTACTAAGGATAAACATTCTGCCTTGGTTCTTCAAACACATCCAGTGAGTTTTTAAAATTTATTTATTGTATTTTACAGTCCTCACATTTTTATTTGATTCTTCTTTGTATCTTCTAATTCTTTGATGAAATTTTCTACTTCTCTATTGGTTTCAACTGTTATCACATTGGTTGCTGAAACATTTTTAGAATAGCTGTTTTAAAGGCTTTGCCAGATAATTCCAATATATCCTATCATCTCAGTCTTTATCTCTAACTATCTTTTTTCCATGCAAGTTTAGTTTTTTTTTTGGTTCTTTGCATACTGAGTTTAGATTGCATCCTGGACATTTTGAATATTATGTCATGAGATTCAGCATCTCGTTTTATCCTACAGAGAATATTGATATTCTTATTTTAGTAGGCAATCAAACACAGTAGGTTTCAACCTGCATTCTTTGATCTGTGATTCTAATTGCACTTTAGCTTTCAAATCCTTTGCAGTTTAGCTTGGATCTCTCTGGCTTGAACACTTCTCAGTTTCCATTCTTTGACCAGGGTGGTCTATCTGTTAGCTTAGTTCTCAATTCTTTGCTATGCTGAATAAGATCAGATCCATCAATGTGCAACTTAGGGATGACTCTAGGAGTTCATTAAAAAAAAACTCATGAGATAATTTACCCCAAATTCTCTCTTTCCACACTCTCCCCAGTACTTTCTGGACTCTTTGGATTTCTTCTTTTGTTCCTCTGGCCAGAAAGCAGAGGCTTTATTTTCCCATTCTGCTGTGAACTTCTGCAATGAGCCAGCATCTGGGACCAAGTGATGGGAGGATGGATAGAGAAAAACAGTAAGAATGTCGACCCTGCCCTCTTAAACCACAGCTCCAGTGAAGGGAGGTGATTCCTTTCACTTCTCCTATAGGATTGCTTGGGAGCATATAAAAGAGAGTAAGAAAAGAAAAAAAAATGGAGAATTCCCACACTCTTTCTGAGTGGTAGATGTTCTTTTCCAACTCTCTGGTTATAATTAGTTGGATCTCCTGTAACTCATTTTCTCTGGACTCTTGGGCCAACTTCCAGTGGGTTAAATTCTAGCCAGGGATTACCAGATGATAACATTGTTTAATGTGCAATCAGTTCTGTGGTGTTTTGAATTCCACTCTTCTGCCTCAATTGTCTGCTACTATTTACTTATGATATCAGAGGTCTTATGATATCAGAGAAGTATTCCTTTGTATTATTATGAGAAATAGTAGTTTTGTTCAAAGAGGTTCCTGCAATAGGTCAAGCTATACTGTTTCTGCATTATCAATAGACAGGCTTGTAAAATCCGAATCAGAAACTAACATAATTTCAATAATACGGTATACAAAATAGAGAGTGTTTTTAACTTGCTACCACCTTTCATATCTGTTGATATTTTAAATGCAAAAGTTTTACTTTTTCCCATTTTCAAATCAGTGCCCTGAAGTCATGGATACTTCAATTCCTTAAAAGAAAATAACTCCTGTCTCCTGTAGATAACTTATAATTCCAAAATAACTCATTAACTCTCTTCCTTCTATTAATTTATATTTCAGACATAGGCACTCCATTCATTTCGCACGGATGAAGTTTGAGTTACTTATTTAGAACCTATATTCAGTATTTATCCTGTGTGTTTACAATTGCTTGTTTCTATTTTCTCAGCTGACCCTTAATCCTGTCACCTCAATTATAAATTGAACATGATCTCTCACTTGGTTCAAAGTCTCTCCTGTCTTTTGTGAGTAAATATTCAACATTTCTGACCATATATTGTTAGTCCTCCTAAAATATTGAGTTATTGCTGTTCCTTTAAATACACAGACTTGCTACAAATTGCTTTTGGAGTCAAGTGACAGAGGGAAAAAGATCTTTTTTTTCTAGAATATAAGACTTCCACCAAAAAACCCAAATGTGTACAATTTCCAGTGATTTCTTCGAAGCTTATTGTAACTCTTATGACATAATTGTCTATATGAAGGTCAGATCTGCTGTACCGTTCCTGTACGGCATGTTCCGTGTCTATTTCATTTGATTTAGGCAACGCATAATGCAATCTACAATTGCGTGTACTTTAAAATTCTATCTCCCTGGCTCATTATAGACATAGCTCTACCCCTGATAGGGAAAGAAATTCCCCTGCAGTACCATAGATTTCCAGAACAGTTACCAGTGTGAAAATTGGTCAATTTTTGTAAATGATGCAATTCTCCATTTTGCTGTTTCCATCTCCTGCTCTTCTCTCTTTAATTCTCAAAATCCAGAAGTTTTCAAAAGACTTTCTTGCCAATGTGCTGCTTCTCCACTCTGTCCTTTCAGTTTTCCACTGCAAAGAAACAGGTCCTCTGCTATGTGTTACTGCATCAGTGTTTCATATCCTCAGCTCTTTAATTTCCCAGGTCATATTAATATTAACCTTTCGTTATACCAAAGGCAGCACATGGCTACCACATATGCATGAGATTTTTTGAAAAAGTGAAAATAGCTTCTACAACAGAATTGGATTGAGGGATAGGATGTCCCTCACCTCCGAGGTATGGGATGGGAGATGGGGACAGTTAACAGATTCTATGACACAACTTCATGACCATTACAGCCAATGCATACACCTATACTAACTAAAGTTCTATCCACTTAAAAATAAGAAAAGTGAACCTCGTGAATAAATATTTGCACAGATTTTTCTACTAATGGGAGTGAAACATTTTCTGTTATAATGCGCTTTCCTCCAAAAAGTTCAGCTAGTTTACCTGCAATTTTAAATTTGGAAAACACCTCTCTGTGAAGGAAAAAGCTGCATTTTCTCCTTTGTTATTATATCCAAAGATCCTTTGTATAGACTCACATGTTTTCCTGACCGCATATTAGATAAAAGTTTGTTGAGAATGAACAAACTTCATTAAAAATATGAATCTAAATTTTAAAATTTGTTCTGCTAGAGCCACGGTATTCCAGCTGCCAGGGTATATATAACGTAAGAAAACCCTAGTTTGTGTTTGTTCGCTTTTTTAAAACTTTTCAGGTCTTTAATATTTGTTTTTCCTCCCCAAAGCCCCAGCAGGAAGTTGTCTGTCCTAGTTGTAAGTCATTATAGTTCTTCCATGTGGGCCGCCACCACAGCATGGCTTGAGAGCAGTGTGTAGGTCCGTGCCCGGGATCATGGCTTGATGAACGGTGCGTAGGTCCGTGTCTGGGATCCGATCTTGCAAACCCTGGGCTGCTGAAGCGGAGTGCACAAACCTAACCACTATGCCACCGGGCCGGCCTCCTAGTTTACATTTTTTATACAAAGAACAATGTTTCCCTAAACCTAATGCCACTCCTCTGGTGGGTATGCTTGTGCCACTAAGTGAATGTCTTTCCTTGTCTGTAGGTTGCACCCGTTTTACCAATGGAAAACTGTCCTAAAGTCTTACTACTTAAACTTTAAATGTTCTAAATTTTTTTAAAAAAAATTTAAAAGTCCCAATACACCCAATCGAAATATTTAAACCTTGGAGATCCTCAAAGAGATGTCTCCTCTGGTTCTTCTTGGTACTTTCCAGTTGAGAGAGTTCTTACGATGGATTTCAAACACTGGCAAGAAGTGGTATAGGTAATGTGTATGTCCCCACTCCCAATGCCTCACAGGAAGAAAAACTACATATAAAAATTTGAATTTATTCTATGACAGTGCTAAAATTACAAAATATTTTTCAGGGTAGAAGATAATATATATCATAGTGTTTATTCCAGGTAATCTACTCCCTCTTTTTTTCACTCAAGTACATTGAAGTGTGGGGGATTCTTCGGATGTTTGTTTTAGTTTATATCATCTATTTGAAATTGACTAAGATACCACACCCTCTATCCGCCTGGTACTCTGCATCCTCCCTGTCAAAGCTATATTCAGCACCACCCTTGTGTCCTTTAGCATAGCAGGGGAAATTTAGTGCAGGAGGATAAGCACCCAGAGAAAGCACTATTTTTTTTTGTGGGGAGGACAGGCCCTGAGCTGGCATCTGTTGCCAATCTTTCACTTTTTGCTTAAGGAAGATTTTCGCTAAGCTAACATCTGTGCCAATCTTCCTCTATTTTATGTGGGATGCTCCCACAGCCTGGCTTGACAAACTGCTAGATCCACACCCAGGATCTGAACCTGTGAACCCCAGGCCACCAAAGCAGAGCAAGTGAACTTAACCACTATGCCACCAGGCTGGCCCCTGTCAACATTTTAAATTGTCCAAGGCTTTGAATTTTTCCCCACTGCCATATGTTCAGAATGAATACAGAAATTGGCACAAAGCTAGGATTGATATAAGTATGGGTGTTTTTACCTGAATTGTTATAGACAATCCCCTCTGGTGTCAATGTAATAGTCATAATAAAGCATTGATCCTTAGACTGATATTGTCAGGTAAATATTAGCAAAAATTAAATTCAATTATGTTAAGTGAAATTGATTTTCAAATAATAATTATCTATTCTTTTATAAAGCCATGTATTCAGCACTCGTATATTTGTTTCTGAGGATGTAAATCCAGAGAGGGGATGGCCCTTCTAACACCTTGTTACCAGCCCAGCGCTACCCATTCCAGACTTCTGGCCTCCAGAACTGTCAGAATTTACCTAACTTTGCGGATGGACCTGTGAACGACTTAGAGGATGCTTTCAATCTGCACATTGTTCAGTCAGGGAATAGCAGTTCTCAAGCACCTGCTCTGGTTAGTCCTAAGGTACGCAGCCTAGTGTATATGGCCAACCTACCAGAACCCCCAGGGATGAACGTGATGTTAGCTGAGCCCATTTTAGCTGTGCTCCGTTGCTCTTCTTGTTAAACTTTGGCTGGTTGACCTTTTTGTTTCTCACCACAGGTTTCACAGAGCCATCAGTCTTCGCTTAACTGCTCAACACTAGGAAGGGTATGGTTTCCAACACTTTAAGGCATGAATTTCTCTCTGTGGGGTTCCAAAGCAAGTCACTCCCACTCAGCATATCTGTGGAGATGCTAGTCCTCACGTTTTGCCCCTGCTCCTGGGCAGAAACTTCCTGCCACTGCACCAGAGCTGTGAGAAGGCATAGTAAACTGTTAATCTGGGAGCAATTCCTCCACCATGCTGGCAGGAAGTAGGGGCAGGATGCTACTTCTGAACTTCATATCTTTGGATATATTTGGGTCTCATTTTGATTTTTGTTTTTGCTGCTGATTTTGAATTTAATACCACTTAAGTAAAAAATGTGTTCTTTGTAATTTCAGTCATTGAACTTTCTTGTGATATGTTTTATGAACTTGTGTATAGACCATCTAGGTGGCAGCTCTAGCTTCACTTGAAAAGAAAATATATTTTGAATTTGTTTTCTACAGTGTTTGAGAAATGTCACTTAGGTCCTGTATTGGTTGATATTGTCATCAGAATCTTCTGTATCTTTACAATTTTGCTCATCAGTAAATGGTAGAGGAATGCTAAAATTTACAACTGTAATTTTGACTTACTTTTTCTCCTTTGGGTGTATAAATTTTATTTCATAAATTTTGATGCTTTACTATTTGCTTCACAGACGCATTTAAAATTGTTGTCTTCTTGATGAACTAACCATTTCTTTCATTATGAAATGTCCCTCTTTATTTCATTATGAAAATCTCCCACCTTATGTCATTTTTTAGCCCCATAGCCCATCAGTTGAGTTAGACTAGTGTGTCTTTTCAATTCTCTCACTTTGCATCTATCTGCAACTTTATATTTAAACTAGGTGTTTGTAGATAATATATAATTGGGTCTTGCTTTTTAAAAAAAAATTATCTAGTGTGACAACCTCTTCCTTTTATGTAGTGTATATACTACTTATATATAATGTAATTATTAATACAGTTTAGTTTATGTGTGCCATTCTATATCATTATTTTTCTATCAGTTTTTAATCCTTTATTTTTCTTTCTTGCCTACTTTTGGATAAAGTAAATGTCTCTGTGTGTGTTTGTGTGTGTCTGTATGAGTGTGTTTGACACCCAGCTAGAGGTTCTTATCCATTCAATTAATTTAGAGATTGAGCTTGGAGAGACCCAGTTAGTTGCTGACTTCATAAACCCGGTTGACCTATGATTTGTCTTTCTTCTTTGGCCATGCCCCTCCCCCACAATCTTTTGACTGGATGCTGGGTGATTTTCTCTCTCTTCTGTGCCCTGAGAACCTTGGATATAATTTGCTCTTTGGAGGATTTTATCATAGTTCTCAGCTCTTTTTATCTCAGCTCCATTCTTGAAGCTTCAAAATCTAGCAAATATCTTGTAATGGAGACGCACTGGATCTTTCAGAGAGGTGCCTTCTTTCTGTTTGTGAAGATGTTCCTATTTAATATTATACATAGGAAAAATAGACTATTGATATATAATTTTTTTTCATAATTGCTCTTAGCAAAATGTACTTTTTTCAGTGGGACCTTGTCTTCTGCACACCATTAGATTATTGTAGGTTTTACTCTGCCTGTTTAGACTGAGCCTAGCAATCCGACATTTTGCATTTAGTCCAAACAATTCAGCAAATGGACAGAAACTGGTAGGAGTTTGTTCTTCTCTAAATTCCAGTCAATCATGACACCTCTTCAAGGTAACCAAGATCTTCATTGGTTTCTTCTTCCTCCTGTTTGAGAACTGCTATATAAACTCAACTTAATCCTTGTTCTGTGTCTTGGACCAGAAATGCCTTCAGGGATGTAAAACTTCTCAAGGTCACCTTGGAATGGCTCCCCATCCTAATTCATGAAGACTTCCCTGTTTTCAAAGTGCTCCAAAGCTTTCTAAATTATTACTTTTTTGTACACTTATTTTTGCTATTTATTGCATTGGGAGCATTGGACTGCTATGCTGTGCTATATTCTACTGAGACAGAGCTGACACATGGATCTATGATTATTAATTGCCCACTTGGGAGTGCACAGGCTTTACATCCTGTCCTGAGATCACTGCACAACCTTCAAAATATAAACTTTAATAGGCTTCAAAACATACCTGCTTGTGAACTAACTGGATTTACTATTTCCTCTTTTTTTTTTTAAGTCACTTGCAGAGGGAGATTTGGTCAAGGTATCTAATCCGTCATATTGGTGGAAACAGAAATTTTACATTGCTTTTATATTAATTTTCTAATATCTTCTTGTGGTTTGAATATTCATAATTGATGAAAAAAAAGACTTCATTTAGAAGTTTCAAAACAGCATTGGTGTGTGACCAGCCATATCTGGGGTATGACCTTCTCTTCTCCTAAGTCAGATTTTGCCTATTAGATTTCCTTTCTCTTTGTAGTTGGTTCAC
The DNA here is from genome assembly GCF_041296235.1 of Equus asinus. Classification (NCBI taxonomy): domain Eukaryota; kingdom Metazoa; phylum Chordata; class Mammalia; order Perissodactyla; family Equidae; genus Equus; species Equus asinus. The sequence goes on from NC_091819.1 coordinate 12,010,522, forward strand.
GTAAGTGATGGAACAAACAATAGGAGGAGAAATAGAGTCCATCCTAATAATTGCCAGAATGCTGCCTCTGTGCTGGGGCAGCTGAGGATGGAACAATCTTAAGTACATTGAAAAGATTTGTTAACTTGCACGTTACCAAAACCAAAATAAGGAAAACAGAACAAAATAGCTGTAATAAATTCTTTGATGTTATACCACAGGGCTTTCAGTTTAATGAATATAATAAAAAGAAAGGTATTTTTGAAGTTTCTTCAAGTTTTGTAGATGATAATTCATTAGCCTATTTCTTCTAAAAATGCCTCTTTAAGAATTTTGAGATTATATACATCATAAAAGAGTTACATAATCTTATTACTGTAGTGCTAATTTTATGTATAGAATTTTGTTCTTTATGGGGATGTTTTCCAGTTCTTTACTTATGGTATTTTTTTATACCACATATGTAGGGTATCTATCTATCTATCTATCTATCTATAAATACTATATATATATGGTATTTATTTATGTGGTATATAATTTCTTTCCATATATATATATATATATATATATATATATAGTATTTATTTGTACCATATATGTATGGTACCAATAAATTTGTAACATATAAAGCTCCTTTCAAGATTTCTCTGAGCAACAGCATAATTTTCACAGGAAATTTTCTACATTCATCCAATTTATGAAAATATAAATTGTATTTTTGATGTTCATTTATTTATAACATTTACGTCTTCATAAAGCTATCAGGGAGAGTGATGAAGGTGTTCTGATGAAGGAACATTTAAAAATCTACCAACTACTTAAAACCTGAAACTATTAATTTATCTTATTGAAACATCCATGGATATTTAAAAGGTAACTATGCTTTTCAAAAGTTCAAATAAAAGAAACTGGGTGAATCAATTAAATACACCTCCATATTTAGTACATCACAACATTTTTAAAATTTAGGTACAATAAAAGGAAAACAAAGCATAAAATCTAATCTTTGTCCATTTCCACATATTATCTAAGGGAAATAATATACTCCATTTTGCTCTTTCTTATTAAGGCCAAAGAAATATGCTGAAAATATCTACACCATTTAGTAGTCTGGACAATGAAGCATGCATTGCAAATAGACCCATTGGCGTATGTGAAAAACATATTATGATATCTATTTCGTTATTTTTTCACTCATAATTTTTTTTCTTTTTGTTGAGGAAGATTCTCTCTGAGCTAACATCTGTTGCCAATTGCCAATCTTCCTCTGTTTGCTTGAGGAAGATTAGCCCTGAGATAACATCTCTGTCAATCTTCCTCTACTTTGTATGTGAGTCACCACCACAGTGTGGCTTGACGAGTGCTGTAGGTCCATGCCTGGGTTCCAAACCCTTGAACCTGGGCCACCAAAGTAGGGTGCACCAACCTTAATTACTAGACCTAACAGGGCTGTCCCTGATTTTTTACACATAATTTTTAATTTGTGTTTTGCCATTGTTTTATGATGTACATGATATCTAAACATTGTCTTAAAATAGAATAACATATAAATGATATACAAATGACTACTTTCCTATCTAAAATACTATGATTCACAAAAATACATTGATATTAATATATAAAAACTTAAGGCACAGATTTTAGTTTTTCCTTGACAGTTATAAAATAAGTTATAATTATATTGGTATTTAGGCAAAGATGACACATAGTGTCTTTCACAAATCTGAGATTGCATGATTCTTTACTCCACAAAAATAAGTATTCTTATTTAATGAGCATCACTAAATCTCTTTTAACCTGAAAACTTTAAGCCCCTTGATAAGCCAAATTAAATTTCTTTCCATAAAAACAAAAGCTAGTGCTACACACTGTGTTTAAATATATATTTTCTTTATTTCTAGTCCATATTTTTCTAGAAATTATTTTAAGTCATGCTACTTTTTACGATTCTCATAAATATCTTATGAAAATGATGTATTGACTATAATTTAAAGAGCTTTCCAAGGTTACCTTGATAGTGAATATAGGTATTAGGATTTAAAACCATTTAGGATTTCTTACATGGCCTTAAATTGTGCTACATTACATTTAATTAAAAAAAATTCTAGTCACTTTTATTTTTCACTGAAGTAGAGGCATTGAGAATAAAGTACCTGCTTAATGACAGCTTGTGACAGAAACTATCACTTTGTCATCTACTTAAATTAAAAAAAGTGGAAAAGGAAAAAACACTTCCAATCACAGCCCAACTTACTGTTATCTAATGTTAACCACTCCTTCCACATTTCCATTTGAAAATGATGGTATTTATAAGACTCTTTGTCTTTGGCTCTTTTATCTCAGGAGATTTGGGGAGAGATAAACTGTTATTTTCATCCATTTCCAGTAGACAATTTATTTTAAGGATCATTTCTGGGAAGATGATTGTAATTCTAATTAAATAGCTTGTCAGGAAAGCATTTGCCTTAACAGATCTGTTGTCATCATAATATCAGCCAGATGTAAAACTGACACACTGATGTATTTGTCCTGCTTTTTTACCACTGCCACATTTATTTCTGTCTTTGTTTAATCTCCATCAAGTTGGTAATTTCGAGAGAGCACAAGTGTATCACAGAAATACGTTTATCTGGAAAAATTACATATTTGAATCGCCAAAAAACTAGAAAAATAAGTAATGATATTTCAAGATGATTACAAATTAATCTAAGATCTGATTAAAAGGCCAGGCTTTTTATAGATGATAATCAACAGTTCTGGTGGTAGTAATTTTTAATTAAAGGAATCTAATCTATTCTACATAGCCTCATTATTATTCAAATAGATAGCTTCCAGAATGTTTGATTCTTATCTTCTAAAGAAGTTAATTTTTTCTCTTAGTGTTTTCTCCTTTTTATACTAAAATTTGAAGGAACCAATCAGTATTACAGAGATCCAATATAAAACATTCTTGTTTTCTACCTCAATCTTGAACCACTTGGAGGTAATGCAAAATAAAACAAAAACAAAAACCAAACACCTCATATGGACAACAGAGATAACAATTGTGATATTGATCTATCCGACCTAGGAAGCATGGGTAATAGTTTCCCTACAGCTAAACCCTCTGAATGCATATTCAGTATCAAAGTGTCCGAATTCTAGGACACCAGATTCCTTCCCAAATGGAACCCACCCCTCACATGAAGGAGCAAAGTAGAATCTGTATTTATTGTAAGCAGCATGATTCTCAAAGAGAAAGAGAAAGAGCCGAACTGAAAATATCCCAAATTTCTGTCCCCTAAAGGTAGCTACGGAATAATTATTCCTTTGTGAGGAAATTTTTCATAAACCAAAGGAAACATCAGGAATGGGGTTGTAGCATTCCTCCCAACATAGGTCTAAATGCAATTTTTGTAATGGCAAATTTCACATGGCATCGTCTTTCTCTTTCCCGTTCTATCAATCTCCCATGATAACCGCTATCAGGTTTTGTGCCCAGTACCCTGTTTATGCAATTTTTTGGAGATTCTCAATTCAGTCATATATGTATATATTTGCTTTAATCAGTAATCTCTGAAGATGTATCAATACCTACAAGTACCAGATTTTATTTTTTAACAGTGAGTGCTTCTTGATCAGTGCCTATACTAGACTGAATGCTAAAATGTTAAGTATATCAGAATATCACCCTTGCATTCACTAACTCAACAATAATTTATGAGAGTCTGCAATGTGCCAGCCACTCTTTAGGCAATTGGCCTACATTAATGAAGAAATGAAATCTAATTTTTTAGTCAAAATCTTTGCGGTCCAATCTAATAAGCACTGGCTGCGTATGATTTTATAAACAAATTGAATTAAATTAAATGTAAAACTTCTTTCTTCAGCAAAACTAGCCACATGCCAAGTGATCAAAAAACACATGTGGCTAGTGGCTCCCATATTGGACAGCACAGATCACAGTCTATTCCCATGATGACAGAAACGTCAGTTGTATTGCATGATGGCGATCTAAATGATAGTTTGCCAGACTTTTGCATATTGTGTATATGCAGTTGTCCTTAACTAGGATCAATGTCTAGTCTACTACCTAAGTAGGGATCAGGGTTATCACAACCATACAAATTTAGACAGAAAAAGCCCGCTGAGAAAAATTTCCTCAGAAGGGAGACGGCTCCAAGTCTTATGAACAACCAACTACATTTTGAATGTTAGAGATCCCATAATATCTTAATAGATAAATGAGTGTTGAGAATCAGGTAACATTAGAAAATCTATGTGCATAATAACAAATTATGACATTTGATCTTTGCCCTTGCATACTGTGTGTTTTATAATTAGAAAGACTATATATTGCAAGCGTTTTTCATCATGTTACTATTGAACTTCTTTTTGAAACTCAATCTCTTGAAAACCATCAGTTCCTCTCATTAACTCTGGAATGTTGATGGCTAAAATTCAGGATAAATTTGCCTGTTATCTGGGGACTATTGCATATAACGTTCTTGAGCTTCAGAGAAGCTGTTGTCCAGAATTTATTTCAAGTAAGAGGCAAAATGTCAGACTACATAATGTACTATGCAGCATGTAACCAAGGCTGTCTATCTAAGGCCACCACAATGGGCCACTCCAGAGAGCGACATTCAGGTCTTCCTTTCTGATAGTACTTGAAAGCTTCCAATAAATGTTCTATTTTGTAATTGTATAATAACATGATGGGAATATTTTCAATAATGTTTCAAAATTAAGAAATAGAAAGATATAGAAATCTAATTCTTTCACTTTATTGGGTTTCTGTAACATTAATGAAAATGTAACATAAATAGGGTTTATCTCAGGAAAGCTAGGGTAATTTAACCAAAAAAAGAAGAAAAAATACACACTTTCCATGTGATTTATCATATCAATGGCCTTGCCAAGAAACCTTATGTGGTTAGCTTAAAAAAAAAAAAGAAAGAATGAAAAAAGCACTTGAAAAAGTTCAAAATCTATGTTTTATAAAAACTCTTAGAAAACAACACTAAAAATGAACTTTCTTAACTTGATAAAATTGCACAACAAAAATCTACAATTATCTTCTACTTACTGAGAATACTTTGGGTATACTTGCCTCATTACAATGACTAAATTAGGATTTTCCTTGTCATCACCATCACCACAATCATCATTATGATTATGTTATGTTATGATAATTATATTTCAGCACAGTACTAGATTCCCTGATCAATGTAATAAGACAAGGAAATAAATTAAATGGATAATTTTAATAAATAAGGAAATGAAATACATAACATCTATTATTTGCAGATATTATACTCTACAAGATAGGAAAACCAATAGGTTTAACAGACAATTCCTAGCTTCGATTCTCAATGACAGAATCAGGAGAGAGCCTGGAATGCATAGGAAAATGGGAGAATAAACAAAAGTGTAATTCTCCCAAGAAGGCAGAAAGAGAATATATGTTGTAGAAGGTAGATTTTAAGAATGGAAATGCCATTTCCACCACTTTTACAAAAGAGAAGAGCAAATGTTTGGTAGAAACAAGGGGAGTTGAGGACATGATTGTGTGATTTTGACATATTTTTCTGAGGAGGAAAATATTAAGGCTTATAGATGAGGATCAAATCTAGGAAGCTTGAAGACAGTGGGAGTGAACTGAAATAGTTTTCATAGAAAGTGAAAACCGTTTGATGAGAAAAACATTAAGATTATAATGTTGAAGTTTAGCTTGCCATTGTTGTCTGAGGCTATTTAGTGAGACAAATATTTTGGTTATGTGATTTTTCCTAAGTGCTAATGATAAGCAAAAGGTAATATACTATGTATGATTAAAGATTTGCTAAAAGAATATAAGGAAAGGCTGAGGACAAATTAGTCTGGTGTTCGACAAAGAGTTATATTAAAAAGTCACTCAAGAAATCTAAGCTGGATAAAGAGGTAAAATACAGCAAGATAAATGCCCCAAACCCCCCATACCTAAGCATATCATTTTCAAACTATAGAAAATCAAAGATAAAGAAGAAATCCTGAGAGAAACTAAAAGGGGAGAGAAACCACCTTACATATGGGGGAACAAAGATGAGAATTACAACCAACTTCTCAAAACCCTGCAAGCAAGAACAAAGTGGAGTGAAACATTTAAAACATCGAGTGAAAAAACCAACTTAGATTTTTGTACCCTGCAAAATTAACCTTCAAAAGTGAAGGAGAAATAGGGACTGGCCCCGTGGCCTAGCAGTTGCCTCTGGGTGGCGCACTCCACTTTGGCGGCTCAGTCCGAGGGTTAGGATGCCAGGTGCACACCTACGCCAGTTGTCAAGTCTTTCTGTGGTGGTGATCCAGGTACAAGAGAGGAATATTGGCACAGATGTTAGCTCAGGGCTAATCTTTCTCAAGCAAAAAAAAAAAAAAAAAAAAAAAGAGGAAGATTGGCAATAGGTGTTAACTCAGAGTGAATCTTCCTCACCAAAAAAAAAAAAAAAAACTAAAGTAGAAAAATAAAAACTTTCTCAGACAAACAAAGATTGAGAGAATTTGTTGCCAGTAGACCTGCCTTACAAGAAATGTTAAATGAAGTTCTTTAGAGAGAAGAAACATATAGGTCAGAAACTTGAATTTACATTAAGCAAGGAGGAACGGCAAAGAAGGAATAAGTCAAGTAAAAATAAAAACTTTTATTTTTCTTATTCTTACTTGATCTAACAGATGATAGTTTGCACAAAATAATAATAGCAACAATGTAGTCGATCACCTATGCTTGTGTCTATATCATATATATGCTTGTGCTTATATATGCTTTGTATGTTTAATGTTTACATATATATATGCTTATGTGTGCTTGTACATAAGCAGAATGAATGACATCAATTATACAAGGAAAAAGAGAGATAAATTAAGATTATTTGGTTATTATAAGGCATATTACCTGTGAAGTAGTATAGTATTATTTGAAAGTGGACTTGTATTAGCTGTAAATGCATTTTACACACTTCAGGCCATCACTGAAAAAAGTCAAAACAGAAGTATAACCAGTATGCTAAGAAAGGAGAGAAAAATAGAATCATATAAAATGCCCCGTGAAACTACAAAAAACAGAAACAGAATGGAAGACAAAAACAGGAAAAAAAGAACAAGGGCAACAAGTAAAAAACAGTAATGAATATGGTATATATTAATCCAAGTAGATCAATGATCACTTTGACTATCAATAGTCTAACTGCACCAATTGAAAGAGGAAAAAAATAACATGAGACACAATTTACAAGGAAAAAGGAAATAAATGGCCTGGAGCTCCTATAATTTTGATTAAAATGTTTAGTGGGAATAATATAGTGGGAAATGGGAAGAAATGAGAAGTTGTGTTTAGGGCATAAGGGGTGAAAACTTAATCATCTGAACTCAATATTATCCTCAGGAAATATAAATCTCAAACAAGAATTTTAAGCAATTGCTCACTATTAGAACAGTTGCTAACCTACAGAAGAATTTATGAACCATTATATACAACACAGATCAACTGAGTACATGAAGTAGCTGAGATTAATGACTGCTCATAAAATAATGTCTTTATCGCTTAAAAGAACCTTGAGCAGGACGACATAATGACAAGGTGGGATACTTTCAAACAAGTTGTGACGAATGAAAAAAATCAAGTGTATTTTTGATGAACGTGAATTGCCTCAGGAGTGACTTTTTATGTCTCAATGTCTGCTAACTTGACACTGCTTTGGCCATATTAAATGTGATCTCCAAGCGAAAAATGTACTGCATTTAAAGTATGCATATGTTCTTCATATAACTTTACAGAAATACGGTCATTTCATATTCCTACAGGATATAGTTCCCAAACGAGCTCTATTTTGTATGTTATACTCATAACCTTTTACATTAAAATGTGCTTTTTCAAAGTGATTAGATGTGATATGAGATGCTGTATTGAGCCAACGCAAGCTATCATAATTTTAAGATAGAAGCTCACATTATGATATTATAGCCCCATAAAACACATTTCTATCCTTATTCTTTTCCTTAAAACATAATTCCTGTAAAATTGTAGGATTACTGAAAGACATTCAACTTATTCTTTAAAGCATATACTTTATATGGTAAAAAAGCATGCTAGGAAACTTTGGTTAATTACCTGAAAAATCTAAATTGAGGTGTTCATCCACGCTTCAAAGGATGCAGAATTTCCCCACAGGTTTAATTTCTTTTTTTCCATTCCTTATGATCAAATTTAATTTTTCTGACTTTTTCTCCTACCCTTTATGCACTATCACATGAGAACATAGTCATGTTGTTTTTGTGTACACACCTTTTTTCTGTATATAAGCGGTCACTCTCATATTACATCTTTCAGTTATCTGTTGGCAAATTTCCTGTGCTTTTTTCACTCAAATAAGAAAATTGCCTCTATGAAGCTCTTACAACAAAGTTTTAAGAAGGCTTGATGATCCTTGCTTCAATAACCACTACTTATTTCATGTTCACAATTAAGGACTATTTCAAATGTGATTACTTTCAGCATGATATCTGTTATGAAAATTGCGCGTGCAGAATAGATGTTTCTTTTCCAGTTAGCCTCTGAATTAACTAATGGAATTAAGGGAAAGGTTTATAAATCCTTTCTGATACAAATACCTTTACTAATCAAATTGATCATTACTATTACTAGATTCCTAACAAAGGGTAAACTGACTTATTTGGTGTGTGAAACAAAACAAAGTGATGGATCAATGACTTGCCTACCCTCGCTTAGAGCTTCAATTTTGTTTCCACAGAGCAGGACATTCCCATAATTTATCTATTTTCCCTTAATATGAATGTGGGTATCAATTGATGAAATGGTACCAATTACCACCGTTCCACCACGGCTTGAATGCAGATGGAAAATGGAAAATGGTGTTACCCCTGACAGGGTGCAGCCAGTGAATTAATTTATCACCACACCCTCTAAACTAGCAGGACACACACATGAACAGGGCATAGTTCTTTCATAATGATTTCTTGGTGCCCCTTTATCAGGAGAGTGGATTGCTCCACATTGAATCCAAGGCATATACTGTTCATGGCCTGCATTCTTTCTCTTTATTTAATAGCACGACGTCTGTCTTTGTGGGCAGCAATAAACTAAGTCAAAATGAAACAAAACAAAATGGCAAGGAAAAAAATATGTAATTAATTTATTTTTTTTTCAATTTTTTTATGGGGTGGCAATGAGATTTAAGCTGCCTTTACTGGGATTTCTTAGGAAGCTCCTTAAATGAGGTTTCTTGGGCAAATCTCCTTTTACCCTCACCCTTCACTCTTTGATAATAGAGCTAATGGAATGGACGTCTGAGGATAGATGAAGAGCAGGATGGATGAAACTTCTGACATCTTGGACTGCCTAATTTTGTACTTTGTATTCATTGACAAAACATTATTTGTAAACTTCTATCATATTTGTCATTATAATTTGGATGCTCATACATCAAGTGGACTGGAATCCTACATGCATATTTTGAAAGCTACCTTCGTTATCTCATGACTATGTGACCTTGAGAGTGTCATTTACCATAATAAAACTCAGTTTTTTCATGCTTAAAGTGAGCAGTATAACAGTATCTACTTTGTAAGATCATAAATGACACAGTAATAAGTAGTCTTTATATTTAATGAGTTCCACAAACTTTCATTTTTAGTGGTTTATTAATTTAGATCATAAGAAGAGTTTCAAATCCTTATTTTTCTTCTTATATTTTTCCTACTATTGAAAAAGATTTATAACAACATAAAACGCTCCATTGTGGTGAATAATTTATATTTTCCAATATTACCCAGCATCACACTAATACAATGCTTCTTCCATTGTGATGAAAACTTCATTATTAGTCCATTCAAAATGTTGGAATACCACTCTCAATTATAGTCAACAAAGTTTACAAGGACATATAGTCAGGAAAAGGCTAAGAAATGTAAGCAGCAGCAAAAAATTCCAAACAAATAATTGAAAATTTATTTTGGACTTTTGCAGGGAGTGTAAAATAGATTTGAAGTTCTTTGAAACATATCTTATCAAAAAAAGTGTATTGATCACTATCTCATAAAATAACTCATAAAGTATCATATTTTCAGTAAGTGTAGATAGTATTTTATCCCAAAGACTAATAAAGTGTTATGTTTTTCCCTTTGAATTTCAAAAATGTTTCAATGTTAATCATGATTGTATTATATGGCTTTGAAGTTTATTTCCTCAGGACTGTTGTCAAACTGTGTAAACAGAAATAACAAGTATTTACTGTTCTAGGTAACTGGCTGGATATGAATCTGAATACTATGAAAAAAAAATAGAAATCCAGAAATAAAGAAGAAAGGGAAGGGGATGGGAAAGAAGAGGGATGGAGGGGAGAGGAGAAAGGGGGAGGCCAGGGGGAATGCACAAGGAGAAAGAGGTGGAGAAGTACAGCTTCTATTTCCATCCTCTGCAAACTATTCGGTCTTTAATAAGTGATACAATTGCTAAATATTTAAACAAGAATATCCTGGGGCTGGCCTGGTGGTGCAGTGGTTAAGTTCACGCGGTCTGCTTCTGCATCCCGGGGTTTACAGGTTCAGATCCCGGGCACTGACCTAAGTACCTCTTATCAAGCCATGCTGAGGCAGGTGTCCCACATATAAAATACAGGAAGATGGACACAGATGTTAGCTGAGGGCCAATCTTCCTTAGCCAAAGAAAAACCCCAAAGAGGATTGACAGCAGATGTTAGTTCAGAGTTAACCTTCCTCAAAAAAAAAAAAAAAAAAGAATATCCTAATAGGACATATACATAGTTTAAGAAATATATAGTTTTCACATGGTAAACCATGTTTTATAAATATATTGGATTTTTGAGAATGTACTAAGCATTGGTATAAATAAAAAGTGCATAGAAGCTATTTAGGATATGTAAATATTTTTCATCTGGTCCTAAAGGAAAAGTTATCATGGACTTATAGGCAAAAACTATTTTTTTCCATGCCATAAAACTATTTTACAAAGAAAACAATACATGCTTATTTTCATAATTAAGAGGAAATATTGCTTACTAGTATTGCAGGAGGCAGACCGCCTGCCCCCCAAAAGATGTCCATGATCTAACCACCAGAGCCTGTGAACACAGTAGGTTACAAGGCGAAGAGGAGTTAAGGTTTTAGATGTAACTGAAGTGGTTAAACAGCTAAGCCTAAACTAGAGTTTATCAATTAGACAAGTGTGCCCGGTGTAATCAGAAGGCTTCTTAAAAGTGGAGGAGGAGGCAGAAGAGATAATCAGAGCAAGATACAACTATGGAGGAAGGTCACAGAAAGATACAGTTGCTACCTTTGAATATAGAGGAAAGGGGCCATGATACCTGGAATGCGGGCGTCGCTGAAGGCTGGAAAGAGCGAGGAAATGGATTCTTCCTTCAAGTATCCAGAAAGGAGCGCAGACCTACTGACACCTTGCACTTCTGTCCTGTGCAAGTGTAAGATAATAAACATGTGTAGTTTAAGCCACTATGGCAATTTGTTACAGCAGCTTTAGAAACCTTAAACAAGTTTTCAGAAGAAAAAATATATTATTTCATATCTAGTTTTGGAGACTTACAATGATATTTCTAAATCTGTGAATGACAGAATACACTAATAGATTGTAAGGTGTCCTAGCATACCTACAGTGAAAATAAGCAGAAATTAATTCCATGCATGTGTGAGAAATTGCCTTTGGGAAATTATAGGCAAAACTATAAATAGTAAATAAAAGTGTTTAAGCTATTTTTTTGCTTATATTTTAGAAATTATTGCTTTCTTAGATAATATTGAATCTTCCTCTCTTAGACTGGAGAATGGAGTGTCAAGTTAGATATTACACACATTCTGGTGACTGACACATATTTATTAATACTTTTACAGAATTGATGAATGTTGGACATCATTTGCATGAAAGATATAGTAAATAATCTGTTACGAAACTGTTATGAAACCATTGGAAACTACAATTTGAAAGTTCAAGAGATTAATTTCACACTTGAAAAGATAAAACAGAAAGAAATTCTATAAAATTATAGATCACATTTAACTTGCTACAAAGAAGGGACGAAAGGAATGGAAGCCAAGATTAGCATGAATCATAATTGCAATACATAAAAAATCACAAAAATGAATTCAGTAATCATTAAAACGGAGATCAGGGGACAATTTCAATGTTGTACTTATTCAGACAGCAAGATTTTTATTTAAAAGTAATAGATTATAATAATTTTAAGCATATTTTAAGAAAGAAATAAACACTATAATAAATTGCCATATACCAACTACCCAGATCAAGGAGAAAGATTTAGTCATATTTATTCCAGCTACAATTTTTGTCTTTTCCAACATATATTAAAATAACTCTCAGATATCAAAGTCATTCATTTCACCCTTATAAACTTAGTAAGCAAATCTGAAAATATAGATATTCTTTTACAAAATTGCAAACCTTTTGCACAAATACAAAACTAATGACTCTTTCGTGTTAGCTAATTATTCCAAAATGAAATATCCCTGTTTGTCTACTAAACTTATATTTTCAGTCGTTTTATTCCAGTAAGAATTTAAATGAGTGCCACACATAGCTTTTGCTATTAGGTCCCTTAAATCTCCTTTGATTTAGAACGAATGCATCCCAATTCTTATATTTCATTAATTGATTAAAAAGTGCTCCAAGTTATCTTGTAGAAAGTCTTAAATTCTTTGAGCTTTTATCTGCCTGCTAGTGTTGTCATTTAGCTGGTTCTTAGTCCCCATTTGTTTGGCAAATGAAAGTTAGGTCTAGAAGTTTGATCAGGTTCAGATGCTGTTAGATGCTCCATGTTGCACCATATTAGTGACACATAATGTCTGGTTATTGCATATTTGATGAAGTTAAGATTGAGTTAATACTTGAGATCTCCCCAAGTATTTATTTCTATATTGGCTTTACACATTGAGGACTCTCCAGAATCAAAGATTCCATTAAAGGATTATTCCTTTCACAATTGTTAGCTAAAAGTCCATTTACAAAAAGAAAATTTTCTCATCAACTAGTACAATTTCCCTGAAATAGAATTCATACAATAAAGATTGAATAAGTGATTATTTTATTTTACTTGACAATTATTCAAGGCAAAGAGTTTGTGTCTCAGATATTCAATAGTGTCCCATATTACCCTTTAGGGGGAGTGGTGACAGTATAGATTGCTTTACTGGTCTCAATTAATTTATCATTTTCCAATAAGAAAAGTGTAAGTGTACACCATTTCCAGTATCTCCCAACAATAACATACATTTTCCCCTCATGGTCAGACCTGGCCATGTGACTTATTTTGGCCAATGAATGTTTGAAGACTTCACTGTCCAATAGAAACTATAAATATAATTGCATGAGTTAGCTGAGTCTCTGCTGTTTCTTCGTTCTATAATGAGATAAGTATGTCTTGTATAGGGATACAAATTCATCCTCAGCCTTGAAATGTGAAGTCGTGTGAAGCAGAGCCCAGCAAGGCCCACCTGAGCTGAACTGAACTCCACAGATCCGCCAGCCAATCCACAAGCACACAGCCAGACAAGGCAACACTAATTTGGGAGTGTGACCCACCCATATAGGGATAGGGTGGTCTAGTTTGTAGACTCACCACTTTTTTGAGAAACCTGCTCTTGAGAGTATCTGTCTAGGGCATGACTTAAAGAGACTAATTTCATAGGCAACGCAATTTTGGTTTTCCAAGTTTGCAAAATAGTCTTAAGTCTGGGTCACATTTTTGGGTCTTACTTTTTGTTTTCTAGTAGATTTGCCCTGATTTATCCTCGGCTATTTTTAGATTACCCAACTACAGGAATGTAAATGGATCCTCATTACGGTAATGAAATCCAAGAGTGTTTACTAATTACTGAGCGTTTGATGTGCTAGTGTATTATTTGGGACTTTTGTGTGTCTTTGATCAAGGATATTAAAAAAATTCATATTACATCATTTCAGACTAGGGTCTTCAGAACAATTTATTGGCATTTTGCCAATTATAAAATTTAATAAATTAAACTTTAACTTTGAAGTATGCTACAATGCTCATAGTCATTTGCTTTGCCCTTGGCCTCTCAAAGATGAATGCACAGCTACGATTTCAGGGCTCAGAAGTTCACAGGATGAGGCAGTGATAGCATAGCAGTGAAACAGGGCAACAGAGCATCCGTTATTTTGATTGCCTTCTATAATTATGAAGAAGTTAATTCTGGGATGGACTCTGCCAGAATGACAAATACTAAAATACTGCTAGAATTTTTTTAATATTACATTAATGGTCTTGATGCTGATGTTGCCAATTTAACATATTTAATTATTTAAAACCTTGCCCTTAACACTTTTTAAGACTTTTTTTTGCATCTCTAAAGATATTAATCAATATATTAAATGTTTGAATTTCCTTAGCTACTGTCTTTGAAAATACTCTATCTTTTCTTAATTGAAATTTAAATTGATTTCAAGAGAGAACGATTACATTGAGTATAAAGTGATTTAATTCCTTAGCAATTTTGTATATGGACTATAGTTCTTCTGCCTTAGACTATATATCATAATATTTTCGCATCTTTCCATCTTAAAATAGTCAGTCACCAACAAAATTGTACTCAATCTGAATCTGAAGTAGCACATATAGTTACTCACTTTCCTTGAATCATGTCATATGCATTTTAAATAAGAAAGGAGGAATTAACAGAAGTGCAAAGGATAATTTTTGACATGAGAAAATAATTTTTCCAAGCATCCATGCAGCCACTAGAAATTATTTTTTTAAATTTTTGCTGCAAGGGATAGATAACATTTAATGAGTGAGGTGAGTAAATCTGGTGAAACAATTTGGAAGTGATTGCTTTTGTCTGGCTTGATAAAAAAATATAGTATGAAGAGACAAGACTGAGAGAAGACAACAAAACAGTATAGGAAATAGGATTGTGAAGTTTTTTATGTGGGAGGAGTGATGGATAGAGCAGGATTGGCTCAAAATCTGAGGGAAGTTTATCACCAGTGCATATTATTGAGCAGTTTAGCAGGATGCATTTAAGCAAAAGGTATGAATGTCAATGATGAAAAGTTAATTTAGGATAAATGAAATGGCGTGTGATCTAGAGAAAGTACGAGAATCAGTTTCATAATATCTCTTAGGGACATGCCACCATATTGACAAGAGAAATCTCTGCATTAAAAGGTATCAAACCATGAAAAATCTAACTGCCTGCAAGGACTATACAATATGAGAATATACATATTTGGAATTTTTGGACTCTTTCCATCTGAAGTAAAGCTGATCTGAACTGAGCAATAACTAAAACTTTGTTTACCTTTTTCGCTATTGTTTTCAATATATGTAAGTTGTTGGAATGACTTATAAAGATAAATATATTTTGTACAAATAGAATTAATGACAGAAAAACTACTTTTTGCATTAACTGTGAGGATTAAATGTATACGTGCATTTTTTTATCTACTCTAAACTTATAAAATTGTGACAACTTTGTAGTGTGTGATTATTTTATGAAAATGAGATGATTCCCCATATTCTATGTTTCGCTTGCTAGAATATATTTTACTAAACCACATTTAAGGATGAAATAGGCCTAGAAACAGAGTTTAAATTATGGATTTTTAAGGTTATGCTAAGCATTGCAATGCGGTACTAACCTTTTACACAGATGGAATAAGGTTTCAGCCTGCCATTTCAGCACCTGCCCTTCAGGGTGTTTATAGCTGATATTTTAAGCAGACAGTAAACGCAGAAAAGAAATTTCATTCAGCACAACCAACAAATATGTGTAAAAATTCAACTCTAGAACTAAAATCCCATTACATATCTACTTAATCTCGTTTTGAAGGAAATGCTATTTTTTTTCTTTCTGTAGCAATAAAATGCTACATTTAAAATCAATCTGCGCATAACTCACTGATATGGATTAAAACTCTAGCTCGTGTGGCATTTTTAGCAGACTGTACAGAAATGGAAATGTCACCTTTTCTTTTGGGTGAAAGTCTTTTGGCTTTCTCTAGTATGAAATATACAGAGTTTAACATTAGCTTTAAAAAGAAAAATTCTCTGTTAACCTAAAAGTTCACCAAAATGTGATGTCTGCAAAACTATTACTAAATAACGGAATATCTAAGGATGCATCCTTAGCCAAAGACAGTAATTCTGTTTCTTTTTTTCTCTTCTTTTTTCTTTTGAAGAGTATTTGGTAATCCAAATAAAGCAAAAATAATGTTTTAGGACTATGTATGAAAATCTTCATACACTATGTTATGTATTTATTCATCAGTTTCTCTAGTAGCACTGTTTTGAAAGTTAAAGATTTATGACTCCTGGGTATACCAAGTCTACCGATATGACCAAAATAAACTAGAATGATGAATCTTACAGAGATGCTGATATCTTGACATTTTCTTTATGAACTCTTATATGCTGGTGAGATGATTTCTCTTGGCCTTGAAGCCTTGAACTGATTGTACTGATACTTAGGTCAAAAGAGTATTTTATTGCATGATATATGACTTCTGTCTATCATGGGCTAGACAGAAGGATACTGTAAGCAGTGAACTCAACAATCAGCCCATTATGATGGGTCCATATATTTTTTTAAAAATGTATGTATTGTGTAATAGTTAATTAGGGGTAACAGTTTTGTAGGTTTTAAAATAAACATCATATGAGCATAATTTTGAGATTATTCAATAGAGTATGATTTTTAGGAGAAGTGAAAAATACTACCCAGGCTCTAGGACTTAAACCAAATAGTTGACATAAAAAAATGTGAAAACAGGGGAATGACACATGCTCTTATAACAGTGTCTTCTCTAAAATTAAAGAAAGAAATGAATGATCCAGTTGTGATAGGTTAAAGCAATTCTTTCTATGGGTAATTAGAAATGGAAATTCAGAATGTCTATATCAGTGTGAAGAGAGTAGAAAGGAATCATTATTTGAAATTGCTTTTACACATTTTCTTCATTCAAATATAAAAAATATTAAGAACAGCATATAGTTTCAGCTTAAGAATATTACGAGTGTAACAAGGGTATTATAGCCTTGAATCAGTCTCATTTGTCTAAACTAATCACCTTAAATTTCTGCTTTCCCATTCACACACAATTAGAAAAAAGATAATTTTCCTTTCCAGGCTTTTATATAGTTTGAATAACTCTGACCCTAATAGTTCTAAAACTTCACTAAGACAGCTTTGTGAGACTTGAGCAAAGTACACCTGAAAGACTTGAAGGGAGCAAAAGCCATAAATGAATATTCCTCTACTCAGGTTAATAATTCCACTTGTCATTTTTCTTTTCTCTTTCTTTTTTGGTGAGGAAGATTGGCCCCAAGCTAGCACCTGTGCCAATCTTCCTCTATTCTATATATGGCACACTACCATAAATGGCTTGATGAACAGTGTGTATGTCCGTGCCCAGTATCCAAACCTGCAAACCCCTGGCCACCAAAATGAAGCGGGAAAACTTAACCTCTATACCACTGGGCCTGCCCCTCCACTTGTCATTCTAATAACATCTAAAAATAAACTCTTAGTATACATAACATTGCAAAAACAGGAGATAAAGAAAAAATATATAGTAAACATGAGTCAAGTTAACAGGAAAAGTTTTTAATTTGTCATGGCGATTACTAAACTTCTTTTGTTATGTGACATTTTTGAGTACGTGTGTAATATGTATAACACATCCTTTTATAAGCTAAATAAATTTTTATATTCATCCCCAAATATCTTAGCAAAAACATGCAGTGAATTAAATTTTTAAGTCTAGGGAAAATTCAGAAGTCAAAAAACAATCTTGTATATGTGCATACAAAATAATTGACACAAGACTGTGACAGGTCTATGTGACAGACAGCTTCTAAAATAGCTCCCCACGATCTTTGCCTCCTGGTGTGTGTGCATGTATATGAAATCTCTTCCTCTTGAAAATGTGCTATCCTTCATATTGCTTCTAAGCAGAATAATAAACGAAAGTGGTGGGATGTCATTAGGTTACTAAGATATTGTAACTTGTGTATCACTTGCTGTCTCTCACTCACTCTTTTTCTCTTACTTGCTTGCTCTGGTGGATATCAGCTGGCATGTTCTGAGTTGTCCTATGGGAGGGCTCCAGCCAGCGAGGAACTGAGGCCCTCAGTCCAACAACACGTGAAGAACTGCTAACAGTCACTTGAAAGATCTTGAAAGAAGATTCTCTCCCACTCAAGCCTTAAGATGATTGCAGCCTTTGCTGACACCTTAAGTGCAGCTTTGTGAGACCCAGGACCAAAAGACTGAGCTAAGCCACATCCCCGTATCCTCTAACACTGTTATAATTGCTTTTAGTACCTGAAGATTTTTTGACCTTTTTTGATCCTCTGCATAAATGATCATGTAATCTGTGAAGAAAGAAAGTTTTATTTCTTCTTTCCTAAGCCGTATATATTTCATTTCCTTTTCTCATCTTATTGCATTATTTAGGATTTTTATAACTTTTTAATCCCTCAAATTTGTAGAAATTTTATAAATATAATATGGTCTTTTTTGAAAGTACCATAGCCTGTCCATATTGAAAGCATATTAAATAGCTATTAAGAAAATAAAATAAAGATATTGGATGAGATTGATAAAAGACATAAGGAATCACTCAACAGATATTTTGAATATATACATTTATTTTGAGTAGATATGACAATCATTTTAACATAAATGCCTGTAAATAATTTTGAAATATATTTTTTAAATGCAAATCAAATAGTATTTCATATATATGGGTTTAGACAAAAACACAGATAGAAGGGGGAAAACTGCAAATTATATACTTAATGGAAAGAGACAAATATTAGTCAATTGGATTTTTCATAGCTTATCCAGAAACACTTTTATCTAAAAGGGAATAAATCAGACACTTTAATGATTTCAGCTTATGATATTACAGTTTATGGGGCTACAAAGATATATGGCCATATTGTACCCTTGTGGATGGTCATGGAACTTTTCCTAAAGCAAACAAATAGTGCCATTTCTATTACGAGTTGAGTCCCAATACAAAACAACAACAACAACTCAGTAGGTGAGTTTTAGATTTAGGAGGAGGAAAACTTTTTCTCTTTTTGACAGAAGAAATTTGGCTCAAACTCTTGTACAAGGACTAGCCTGGAACGCAAGTTGGGAGGAAGTGGCTTCACTAGTTTCCCCTGGCCAAGCTGAAGCAATTCTGCCATCAGATAGAGAGTTAGCTCAGCAAAGGGCCTTGGAATATGCTGACATTCGAATAATACTTACATGCTTTCATTGCTATCAAATATCTCTTAATATCAATTGAGATTTTACGATCTTTCCTGTTGTTGGAACAAAGAGAAAAAAACATTGTGGTGGTAATAGTGATGTCACCAGCCAAGCAGAGCTAGGTTTACATGGGCTGGGGATCACAAAAATATAACGACAATGTCATGAAGAGGAGGCCAAAGCACCAGGTCCCAAGGGTCCTTCTTGTAGGCACATATTAGGCAGTGGCAACAGACTCTCAGAAAATTCTCAGGAACACATTGAAAGGAAGCACTGTGGTGTCCTCATGGTGGGGTGGGGAGCAGGGAGAGAGAAAGTGTCATTGAAGGGACTGAAGAAATAATGTACAAATGCACAAGTAATGGCTACTTCTGAATGGTGAAATTATGGATTAATTTCTTCCAGGCATCCCTTTTTTTTTTCTCCACCATACACATAATGAGAAGAAACAGAAAAAAGTGAATTCAATTTATTAAAAATCATCAATGTATGATAATTTGAAGTTCATATGTATTATTAAAGCATAACACTAGAGATTTCTTAATAATGGTTTAAATTTTCTAAATGCATGTTCAGACAACAATGTAAAATAAATTTAATTGAAGATCTTACATGATCTTAATTTGATTAATTCAGGTAAGCTAGATTTGTGTGTGTGTGTGTGTGTGTGTGTGTGGAAGATTGGCCGTGAGCTAGCATCTGTGCCAGTCTCGCCCTCCTTTGTATGTGGGATGCCAGCACAGCATGACTTGATGAGCAGTGTGTAGGTCCGTACCAGGATCTGAATCTGTGAACCCCAGGCCACCGAAGCAGAGAGTGTGAAATTAACCACTACATCATCAGGTGAGCCCCTGGGTAAGCTAGATATTTAATTCAAAAATTTATTTTCAGTCTGGGGGCACATGAGCTATTTTTTATCTCTTATAAGTAGATCACAGAAAGTTTTTCACTCACTAGAAAAGTCTATGAGTACAGGTATTAAAACCAAGGCTGAGACAAGTGATTGACAACAATTCAGCAAGTTCAGCAACATTCTTTTGCTTTATATTCAAGATGTAGTGCCTGTAGCATAAATTAGTTTCAAACCTTTGAGTTTTTGTCTTTGTCCTTTAAATAAATAGCAACTGTAGTATTTATGCTTTGGCTTGTCTGCATACGTGTGAGCTATGACAATTAAGGCCCACTCTTTAAGTGACTGCCTCAAAAAGGCTACTGTTTATTAATTTGGGGATCTTTAAATGAGGATTAAAGAGAATGGAAGAAATTAGTGTTTGAAATAAGATAATTTCATAAACTAAATGAGAACATTAGCCATTGCATATTGATTGAAATTTCTAACTGCTTATTTAAGTTTGAGAATACTTATTTACTAGCAACTAATAATAGCTATCACTATGCTAAGAACATATGTTTTTACCTTAATCATCCAGAAGATCCATTAAGACATTTATCAATGCACTCATGGCATTGCATTGAATTTTAAATTATCTTATCATCTCTCTCATTAATATATAAGCTCCGTGAGTCCAGGTAGAAGGCCACACTTATATTTTTATTGTCAGTATATCCATGGCATATATAATATTTTTAATTAATGTTTGTTGCCTAAATAGCTTAAGAAAATAAAGAAGGTGACAAGATTATAAAGATGACAAAGAACTAGGAAAAGAAAAAACACTATTTTTTATTCTTTAAAATACAGTGCAATTTATTAGAACACTTACACACTTTAGTCTAAATTCATCAGTCATTTCAGACAAGAGTGCTAGAAATTAAATTTAATTTTCTCTCATTAATGTTTACATCAATCTAAAGAAAAAGATAATGATATTTTTAGTAAGGAAAAAGAGAAAATATACCACACCCCTGAAGGCTAAATCATTGATATTTTATCAAGACAATTTCAGGGTAAGAAATGAATGTAATGTGTTTACATTCATATGTCTTCTTTTTAGCCCATCTTATATTGAGATGTCTGAGCCAAAAGCCAGGAAGTCCGTTGTAATTGACTATATGGGTTTATTCTCTCTGTGTTAATGTCAAAGCAGATCCCCTTAAGTGAGGATTTCTTCTCTTTTGTGTTGGCTATCTTATATTAAGAATGAATCATTATGTAACTAAGGCAGAGAATGCTCATAGTTGGAAAGAACGCTTGGCATAGGACAGGTGCCATCTTTTGGCAGTACAAGAAAATTTACATTTGACACACTCAAGAAAATGACACTACTTGAAGTGTTCTCTTCATTTATCCATATTTGTCTGTTTTATAATCTCATGTTTGATGAACGATCAGTCAATGTCAACAATGAAGAAAGATTATTAGCATATAAATTAATTGAGCCAAAGCTAACTATGTTGGAATGAAAAAATCAAATATTTTAGTATCAATATTTTCAGAGTATAGTATAAAATGAAGAAAAATTTCCAGATAAAGGCAAATCTTTAAAGATATATCTATTCCTTTTCCCCCAAAGTCAATTTAAAAAAATTAAACATAAAAAAGGAAAATCAGAGAGGAAAATTTAGTCTTCCATTAAAAGACACAACTATGCAAATTATGAAAAAATAATCTGTCAAATACAGTGAAATTTGGGAAAAGTTTTGTAGATAGCTACAGAAGACACACGTCTGCAGACATTGACTGCAAATAAGAATGCTACGCAACCTGGGAGCCCAGCTAACAAGGTCTTATATGGCTCAACCAAATCCTGCACCCAGGGCAATGTAGGAGTATCTCCGTCACCTTTTCACACTGCAGAATGACAAATGAGGAGCAGTTGGCAGCCAACAGAGTGGATTGCCTCCTCAACAATCATTTTCAACTTCCCTCTATTTTTGAAAAACTTTTAAGGATTCTGAAATATAGCTAGACATATGCACACAATTTCTAATTGGAAATTGTGAAATCCAGTCAGCTAAAGATCAGTGAGTCCTAAATCCCCCTAACACTTTAACATTTTGGAATTCATTCTGAGCTCTAAACATACCTGGGTTGAGCGTCCATGGCAAACTTGAGAACAGTGTTTTCTTAGGCAACAGGCTTAACTGTCTAAGCTTTAGTAAAGAAATTATATGCAAGTCAACAAAAGGGAAACACAAATCACTAAGTGAATAAAAGAAACAAATGACTGATCACAATAAAAATAAAAAAGACTACAAGCTAAAGATAATTTAAATTCCCCAAAGAGATAACTTTGTCAATGTCAAAAACTACCTTTGTGTTGCTAAAGCAGGAGGTTTTGCAACCCAAATTTAAGACCATTCTAGAGTTGATCTCTTCTTCCTTATTGACACACTCCTTTTCTAGGATTCAATGACACACTCAGGGATACAGGTCTGATGATCTTCTGTTCTTCTAATGCATATTGAATTTTTACCTTGGGTTCTAATCTGTTTCTGTCACTTTAAAGGCAATCTCTAACTCTTTCTTCCAATACCCATGGCTCTCACTCTCATTTCACTCAGGTTTACACTCATTTTTCACATCACCAGAATGTACTTACCTCACCATATTATAAAAACGAATAACCATCACACTTTTCTTTTAACCTATTTTATATTTTCTTCATAGAATATTTCTGACAATAATTCTTCACATAAATATAAGCTTTATGAGATCAGGATCTTTTTCTTCTTCATAGATGAATCACAAGTGTTATTTATTCTCTTTGTGGGAAAAATTATTTTAAGCAGAAACAATCATACACGTGATTCAGTAGAGTAAGAAAAATATATGTGACTGGTAGAGAATCTGATGTAATAAAATGTTGATTAAAAAAGAGGTCAACTTATGGGGCTGGACCCGTGGCTGAGTGGTTAGGTTCCCGCGCTCCGCTGCAGGCGACCCAGTGTTTCGTTGGTTCGAATCCTGGGCGTGGACATGACACTGCTCATCAGACCACGCTGAGGCAGCGTCCCACATGCCGCAACTAGAAGGACCCACAACGAAGAATATACAACTATGTACGGGGGGCTTTGGGGAGAAAAAGGAAAAAAATAAAATCTTTAAAAAAAAAAAAAAAAGAGGTCAACTTAAATGACTTGCTTAAATAAAAACAAATTGGATCTTGGAGGAAATAATTGAAGAGTGATTTTCCTTTGTAAATTTTGTTTATAATATGGGAGAAGAGAAAATGATAAAACTACTATAATAGAGTGACTTCAATTTTATAAAAAATAACCGGTCTACCAGCAGAGAAAAAGAAAATTGGGAAAAGAAAACATTTTTGTTGTAATTTATCATGAAGACATAGATGAATACTGGAAAGAGTGTGGGCGAGTGTGCTTTAAAAGAATGAGGTAAGATTTTCCCTAATGGATTAAACACATTTACTTGATTTTCTCAAATAAATTGTCAAGTTCACTTTATACTGCCAGTCAACTCCTGATTATTCATGTTCTTATCAGAACACATCAGCAAATAAAGGCAAAGTTTAATGCGGTAGTAGCTGTGGTTATAATTGATGCAGAGAGGCAGCAGAGGCAAGGCAGCCCATGATGAGTGATGGAGCAGCAATAACTGACCGCTCAAATAGTGAAGAGTGGTTGTTTGGAGAAAATCCTCAGTCCGCAATTTTCATCATTTAGACATGGATAATCAGAAGTTGATTCATTTAGATATTCTAATGCCTACACTTTAATTCATACAAAAATAATTGAATACTAGTCTGTGCCAGGGACAATCATTGATGAGGAAATGGTCTACAGCTTTCGTTGGCACTAGAGTCTAGTGAGTGAAAGAAACAATTAGGTCATCACTCAAGAAATTCTTAGGGTCAATCTGAGATGCTAACCAGCATGCCTATACCAACATATTTCTGCCTGAAATTGAGAAAGAGATACATTCATTTCAACAAGTATTTTTAAATTTGCTTCCTCATAGAGGCAATCACAACTAGAATATACAACTATATACTGGGGGGCTTTGAGGAGAAGAAAAAAAATCTGCTTCCCATATGCATTATATAAATTTTAAACATACCCAAACCAACTAATATTCAATACAATCATTTGCGAGGGAAATTATTATATTAATTAGAACATGAGAAGAAAGAAACAAAAATCAAAGTTATCTCAAGAAGAGTTAATGAATTAATTTTATAAAGAGAGAAAAAACTGCATTAAATTATATGTGCATTTTCAAACTTATTTATGGAAGTGGTGATAGACACATTATTTTTGTTCACTTTCTGTCAGATATTAATGTGGGCGTCTTGTGAAAAGCTTTTTTCGGATTGCTTTTTATTTTTATTTTTAAACACAGTCAGTTCCTAAAGTGGGCTCTGAAGTCACCAACTAATTGCATGCATTTAGAAATTATTCTAGGTTATGAAATACTTATTAAATATTAGAATATACAAATTTAATTCAAAATATAATTTTACTATGCAGAATAGAATTAATATATTAAAACAATTAGTGATTATAATACCAGAGTGGTATTGAGAAGGCTTAATTTTCTCTTTAACATATTGTACATATAGACCTTTGATTACCTTTCCAAAGTTATCAGTTCTATCTGTTTACTTGATTGTCTCTATTAGCATAGAAGCATATTCTAGCATATTGTGTGTTAAAAATATACAATAATCATTGATCCCACGCCCCTCAAGCATCCACAGGCATAGCCAAGCTCTGGTATCTGGAGAAGTAAGGCTAGGGGCAGGGGCAGGAAGCCTGCACAGTTGGCTGATAGAGAATTTAATGCAAAAAGAGTGTTTTCAATCTTGACTTCAACTGCATATTTTACACAACTTCTTTTAATATCGCTTCACCAATATTTCAAAATATTGTACTAAAAACATAGTTGGAGATTTTGTGTGGTATTTACACAGATATGTATACTTGGTGCATATTTATGCTTTATGCACAGTTGGCATATATGTTGAACTTCAATAAATGGTTTATTAAAAAATGGAGAACCAAAAAGAGGCTTAATTGGGGCTGGCCCCATGGCCACATGGTTAAAGTTCTGCACACTCCACTCTGGTGGCCCAGGGTTCACGGGTTTGGATCCCAGGTGTGGACCTGTTCCATTCATCAGCCTTGCTGTGGAGATGTCCCACATACAAAGTGGAGGAAGATTGGCACAGATGTTAGCTCAGGGCTAATCTTCCTCACAAAACAAAGCAAAACAAAACAAAAACAAAAAAAAGGCTTAATTATGTCTAAGAATATGAAGGAAAAGGCTAAGAAGGATCCTACAATCAAAAAAAATCAAGGAGATAAATCAAGAGAGAGTAAATAGATCAATTTTCTGTATGTTCATAGTAAAGAATTAATTGAGTGTTTAAAGTTATAGAGAAGATACAGAACTAGAACATAATAAAATAATATAAAATATAAAATACAGAATTAGTACAAGACCTATCAAATTTACATGTGGATATGGATGTGGTCTAAACTTGCACATTTAAAAAATGACTAAATGATTTAATAACAAAAGAAAATATGACTTTAAGGTGTATAAAATAGATCTAAGATAAAGGAACTTAGTAAGATTGAAGAAAAGAGGAATTAAAAAGATATAACATGCAAAGGTTAACAAAAACTAGTTGTGAGGGAACCCTGTCTTCCTGACAAAGAAATATAAATGTAGCTGGAAATTATTAAACAATCTATATTAATATAATTCTTTAAAATGTTAAAGGATCAGATTCATAAAAAAGATACACCAAATAAGAAGTTACACTGCAAACACCTTATCACCAACATTTATGATGAAAACATACAAAGAATATGAAGAAAACCAACATAAACAACAAAATCATATATCAAGTTAACTGCTGAAACAATAGAGATTTCAGAAATCAAACACCATGATTCTTAGTATTGTCAACACAAATAACCCATAATAAATCTATAAATCAAAACTGGGGCGAGTTTATTATAGGAGACAGTTTTGAGGACCAGGAGAGAACCTTCATGAAGGAAGGAAGCTCTCTGAAGAAGCAGGGTGTACATTGTGGTTATTATCATCTTGGAACAGGGAACATATATCATATACGACACGAATATCTCCCCTACCACAGTTACAAGATGTTTTTCTGGAACAATAGGTCAGTGGTCACAAGATGAACACAGTAGGTCAGTAAACAAGCCTGGGGAGATATGCTTATCTTCAAAGAAATACTGACACAGGGAGAGGCATATAGCCCTATCTTTAGAAGCATCGTTCTTGGCTTTGGGACATTGTAATTGTTTAAAGCAGATGTATAATGCATGCTCCACAGGCTATGCCACCCTTTCTGGAAAACCAGGGTCAGGCCATTTTAGTTTTATAACAAGTGTCTTCCTTGTACCTCAATATATCTTACTGCTTTTCATTTATGCATCAGTATTATGGCATGGAGGTACCAAAAATTTATATTTTCTTTTAGCATAGTTGTCCTTTAATATGGCATGAACCAGACAACTAGATTGCTAAAATTTTTTTGTGGGATTTAATTCTAATTTACATCAAGTAATAAAACTTGTCTCACCTTGTACCCCCACTGCAAAACCCCTCCTCTACCCCCCAAAAGAAGGCTTCTCAAAGTTTTCTTGCCTATTCCTAAATAATTGCCAGTGTTATTCAGACAAAAATCTGCATTTAAGAAGACTACATTTTAATTGGCAAAATAAAGTTGGCTAAAAAGTAGAAAATATACACAACATGAAATATATAACATGAAATCAATAGTGGAATTTTCATTTTCCTGTTTTGAGGTCTAAGAAACATGATGAAGCCAGTATTATTTTAAGTGAACCTTGGAAAAAAATCTTTATAAGAGAGTTATACACCTATCACAAAGTAATCATGGAAAACAAAATTCATATCAAATATGGAAAAAATTATATGGTTCATGATGGATAAGTGAGTACTGGGTAAACCAAGGAATTAAAACATAATTATTCTTTGACATGTGACTAGTAATGAAAGTTTACCAAACTATACAACCTTCATATAAGGTTGTATTTGAGGCCATTAAGTTCCATACCAGCTATCTCCCAAAAGATATGCAGCAAAAAGATGTTCAAAATATACATAAACATTTGCAATTCAGGAAACAATAAGCAGATTAGTCCATTATTATTTATTTAGCTTTACCTAATTTATAACTGAAATTTTCTTAGCTTTACAATTTGAAACAACATAGTGTTAATCTATTCTCCTTCTCAAAGGTTATGCCTATCTTCATGCTTCTTATTAGCGCAATAACCAGTGAATATTTGTGGAAGCAAGGAAGGGAAGAAGGAAGGAAGGAAGGAAGGAAGAAAGGAATGGAGGAAGGGAGGAAGGGAGGAAGGGAGGAAGGAAGGAAGGAAGGAAGGGATGTCAGCTCAGCATTCAAATAATTTTCACGCATTGTCTTGAACTTTGTCTGGTTAAGCATATGGTTATTTTGAATGACGTCTGTGTGACATGGATCTCTCACCTATTATCATTTGCATTATTAACTTCCAAATGCTCTTTAGGACTGAAGTTCACAATTTTTGTGATTTACTATGAACTCTGGACTAAGCAAAGTTCAGTGTTTAAAGATAAATAGCATGCTTCCTATTAATGAGCAAAATCCTACCAGAGTTGTTTTATGCAACATGGATTGCTGTGATGTGATTATTTTCTATGATGCTGTTTACACTACATTAATGCAAACAAGATGATGTCTGCTATTTTAGCATCTGCTTTAAATGATTGACTCATTAAACTTTCCAACAACTGTGGTAGCACCACATCCTGACATCGTTTTCCACTGTTCAGTTGTTAATCATATCTCTCATCTATTACTCATGTAATCTTGTTTTCAAACATACACTTAAGGCTTTTAATAATCTTTACTAAATTTTAAAAATTTTATTTTATCCAGTATTATATTTTTGAAACATTTTAAAATCCAATTCTATGAACCTAGTAACATAATATATTATTTATTAGTTTTGGTTTTCTGTTACAAAAAAAGATTAAGTATGCATTAAATGCCTTCAGCCAAAGCATTATCAAAAGATCCAGAATTGGCAAAGATTTCAACTTTTCATAATCCATTAAATATCCACAACTGTTTTGAGCCATGTGCCAACATACCTGATGGTGTTATTAATGACCGAATAATGGGTAGTCTTTGTAACAATAATTTAGAAGCATAAATTTCATTATATTTATAAAATTAGACAATTTTTAAAAGCAAAGCTTAAGACTTTGACCAATTTATGAACCTTATTATCATTAAAAGATATGCAATTTTGAAGAGCTTCCACTTTCCTCTCCAGTTTCTTTGTTAATCTCCAAAGGCCAATGATTCTTCCTCTTTGTTAATAATGTTTTTGACCATTGTTCCTGAAATTCCCTAGTAACTGATACATTCTTGTATTACTTATTTATGTTAAATAGCGTTTCTTCCATAACTAGCTTTTTAGAGCTACTTTCCTTGCCAAATTTTTCCCAAGAAATTCAGAAATGATGCTGCCACCAGATCTTCATTTCCCCAAAGGCGTTTTATCTACTTTTTCTCCATCTGGAGACCTTTATAAATTACAAGATTTAGGTCCTAAACTACATCTTATAACTTGATTACACGATAAGTTTAAGGCCTTCAGAATGGGAGAAAATGTTGATAATGATGATAACAAGAAAACATAAATGTTGATAATTATGGCAGTTTGTCTGGCTGACTAGGGATATCAAACAAAACAATTTAATTGATCATAGATTTTTCTGAAAGCCTGGACAATTTGAGTGTGGAATGCATAGAACCAGTTGTCTCATAAATGTTTACCACTGTTCTTCCATGAGCAACTCCACCTTATTCAGGTCAGTTCTGGACCAACTTTCTCATCAGAATTTCTCATTAACCAGGTGGATTTTCTATTTGTAATGTGCTGCTTCAAGTCTTTTATACATTTAATGTTGGGTTGTCTCTTTTTCTCAGTGATTTGAGTTTTTACGTAGTCTGTTTACACGTATTTTATTAAGCGTGTATGTGCTGGTACTGAATCTCTCAGATTTCCCCTG
The DNA here is from genome assembly GCF_041296235.1 of Equus asinus. Taxonomy (NCBI): domain Eukaryota; kingdom Metazoa; phylum Chordata; class Mammalia; order Perissodactyla; family Equidae; genus Equus; species Equus asinus. Next base: position 12,039,797 of record NC_091819.1, read on the forward strand.
ATTAAAATGCCTTTATTTCACCTTTATTTTGGAGGATATTTTCACTGCACACCGTATCCTATGTTGCCAGTAATTTTCGTTCAGAGATTTGAAGGTAGTATTTTGTTTTCCCCTGGTTTTCTTTTTTACTCTTCAGAGGTCAACTTTTAGACTTTTTATAGTTTCTTTTCTTGTAAGCTCTTGTTTAGATTTTCTAGTTTTCATTTTTGTTGTTTTCTCAAAACTTCGGTCAATATATTTTTTTATCACTTTTCCTCCAGTTTAAAAATTCTCGATCTTTGTCTAATATATGTTTAATGCCATCCCTAGGATTCTTCCATTGTTACCGTATTTGTCAGCTTCAGAACGTGTATTTGGTTCCTTGGTAAAGATCCCAGTTCTCTAACAGAATTCTCTATATTCTTTTACTCTTCTTGAATATATTAAGTGTTGTTATTTTCAAGTCTACATGATAACCCCATTATCTGGTCCCCAATAATTTTGTTATTAGTGTCAATTTCTTTTCTTGGATTTATTTCATACTGGCTGTGTCCACGTATGCTTATTTGTTTTCATGTTTGTTTTTCCATTTAATCTATGACTTTGTAAGTGCAAAAAAAAAAAAATCTTGAGATAACTTGAGCCTGGTAGAACTATGTTACATTTCTTCAGAGATGATATAAAATTGGTCCATAAATCCCTCAGTCCAATTAGGAATTTAGATATTTTGAGTTTAGTTGTCAGTCTATGTGAGATCTGGTCTTTTTCTTTCTTGCTTGCTTTTTTCTTCAATATAGACATTTAATTTTTCTCTACCATTTTAAGAATATCTGAATGTGAGCAAACATTTTGAACCTAAAAATAGAATCTGGCCACATTCCACTACTATTTCCTTGACCAGCTGTTGTAAATCAAAATGTCATGGTAAACAGTAGATTTTTCCCATCCTATAGTTCTTTCAGTACCTAGGAGAGGTTCTCAGCTCTCATATGGGGAAACTTTACTGAATTTCTCTGTCAGCTTCTTTTGTCCAGACACTAGGAAGCCAATGTACAGAAAGTGTGGATTCATCTGCCTCAAACCTAGCATCAAACACTTAACTTTTTTCAGTGCCCAGAAGACAGTTATTGTAGAAGTGGAGAACGATGACATGAACAGACAAAAACTGGTTATATACTATCCTTTCCTCAACAAAGCTGTCATGGAATAGAGTACCTGAAAATCCAGGCCATGTCCTAAAGGAATATTTGAACAGGTAGTATAATGGAAGCCGTTTCACAGTCAATGGTGCAATGTTTTCATCTCACCTATAAGAAGGGGTCATCTTAAAATTAGTGTTGAGGTTTTTTGATAGATATTGAGGAAGCCAAGTACACTAATTAAATTCATAAAAGTAATGGTGCTATTTTCAATTATTTTCCTCGAAAAGTCCACATCCAGCTTTTCTCATTTGTTTGCATTTGTGGTGGCCAAATGGTCTTCTGAATTTCTTTCAAAAAGTATTCCAATTGGATATGACTGTTCTGTAATTAGGGTTAGATGAAGTTTTATGTAACAGAGCAGGTTGCTTCAAATTCAAGTTTCTGGTTTGGCCATTGAATTATTATTGTATATATATTTTTTTTGGTTAGGAAGATTGGCCCTGAGCTAACGCCTGCTGTGAATCTTATGCTTTTTGCTTGAGGAACATTAACACTGAGCTAACATCTGTGCCAGTTTTCCTCTACTTTGTATGTGGGTCACCACCACAGCATGGCTGATGATTAGTGTAAGTCCATGCCTGGGATCCAAACCTGCAAAACCAGGCCACCAAAGTGGAGCACACCGAACTCAACTGAGTATGATAGAGCTATCAAATTATAACTCCAAAACTTTAATCATTTTATATATATGTCAATGATAAAAGTCTCAAGTCCAGAGAATGAGCTGGTAGAATAATAATTTTTATATGGATGTTTTGAATTTGAATTGATACGCCATGAAGAGAGGCAAGTGTTGATTATCATTCCAGATTACTATACCACAGCCATGGGTGCACCAGTGAAATCTGAATAATAATAATTGCTAATATATATTGACCACCCACTTTTTGTTAGATGCTGGTCTAAATTCTTTACCTTTTCTGTCACCAAGGCAGGCATGTCATTGTCCTTCTTTTATAGATGAGGAAACAGGGGGGATTAATAAACTTATCAAAGGTCATAGAGATGGGGAGATAAATGATAAAACTGGGACTTAATTGCAGGGATTCCAGGCGCTTTAAGAGTCCACTCATCTAACCACTATGCTATATAACCTTACATACACACATTATGTGTGGTTTACAACTTCAAACTTGAAGGTTCTATGTAAATGGACAAAAGAACCAAGTGGCAAAGGAAGAGATTTACGGAGAGAAAAAGAAGACAAAGCAGGATAGTTGGAGTTTTTTCAAGAACTTAGTGCTGCCTATGTTAAGTGAGAATAAGAAAGTCTGAAAATAGTAGGTGTTAAAATTACAAGGCCACATATTGAACTGATACATGGTGGCATGTTAATAAACCCACAGAGAAAGAACTGTGTTAAATTTATAGGATTAACTAGGATTAGTGTAGCAGTTAAGAAAAATGAGACAGCATATCCAAACGTTTGCATAAGTAGATGAAATTAAATGGAAAAATAATCAGTAAAAATGGCATCTATGCATTGAATACACATTCAAGGACATGTGTTATGCTTCACCAAACAAAAACAAAGCATTTCCATAATGTAAGCATCACAGAAGTATTTATTTAATCTATTAATACTTACTAACTAGAGACATCAACAGTTAGAGAATTTTCTTTCAATTTGTTCTACTTAAATTAATTTTCTCATGAGAAAAAAATAAAAATAACATGCAGATTTTTTCTGCAATGCATTTGCATTGCTAAATTTTAAGGGCCAAAATATTCCAGAAATCATGCAAATTTAACTTTTTGTTTTTACTCTTATAACGAAGAAAAAGGTAATTTAAAATTTATAAAGTATATTTATAACATTCAGTGTTTTGGGCAGACAGATAAGGATTTCAATATATTTTTTTGTTTTTAACTGATTAAATAAATAAATGGAAAAAATTTGAGAATTTCTCCTTGATAGTTTGCACACTATGTCAGTTTTCTAAAGTCTTATAAAACTCATACCCTGCTTGAAAAATCCTTGTAATACACTGGCAACATCTAATTCATCATGATGTTTGTGTCATTTGATTGTCTTAATTGTGATTTTCTTGGTTCTTTTTATGACAGATGAGTTTTTCAAAATTATATCTTAGCGGCTCTATTGTGTTAGAACACCCTGAGTTTTACTTAAATACTTTCTATTAGCAAGTAGTTAACCTGTTTAGGTTCACCCTGTTAGTCTTGGCGCAGTTTTTGGGCTGTGGTTGCAATGGCCGTTTAATTTTCAGATCTCTTGCAGTGTTATCTTGGTCTACTTAGCTTATCTGATGCCATTGTGGGTCCCAATGGTCCTTACTGATGCTACCTGAGTGAGCAGGTTTCCCCAGGCTGGGTCACAGTCTCTAGGTGGGGGATGGTAACGGTGGGATTCCCCCTTGGGTCCCCCCTCAACTGTCCTGATGGTATGTCTTGAGTAGAAGAAGAGAGTCAGAACGGCAGGGAGAAAGAGATCATGCCACTGGCTGTACCTGAGTCTCTCCTGCCTTCTTGGTTCATCTGCCTTTGCATCTGTCAACAGGAAAGAGGAGTCTCAGATACAGACGGGAGGAATGGTGCTTTCCCTGGCTGCTTATTGTTAGTGGGGTTCCCAAATTATCCTTTTTGCCACAGTGTCAGCCAGGCTAGGCACACCTAATGCTGTCAGAGGGACTCAGATTTGATCCTGGAATGGAATGAATGGAAATAGAATGAATCCCATTATCTAAATTGCCTTCTGTCAAGAGTCAGAAAACACTGGATCTGGGTGTCATCCTATTTTGAGGAGAGGAGAGCACAAGATGCTGTGCTGTGTTGATGTTCCCCTGTCTTGAGGCCTCAAACCAATTCACCTTTCTTATCGAACTTTTCAGATTTTTCATTTAGTTGTTTATTGCATTTTCAGAGGTTTTAGTTTTGCTTAATGGAGGGACACAGGGAAAAACAAATCTATACAATCTTGTGTTGACTAGAAATTTTTGATAATATAAATCATAGAATTTTACAAGAGCTCATGGTAGGTGAAGATTTCTTTAACAAGAGCCAATGAAGCATCAAATTTGACTTAAGTGAGTAACCAAACTTAATTAAAAAGAAGAACTTTCATTGTTCAAAAACACTGTGTAGAGAATAAATAAGGAAAATCACAGAATGGATGAAAACGTTCATGATATCTGTTATAGAGTATACTTCTGCCATTCAATTCACATCCAGAACGTATAATAAACTTTATAAATAAATTAGAAAAAAATCAAAGAAAAAAACCAGTTGGGAAAAAACTAGCAAAAATGAACAAGCACTTTGTGAAAAAAGATAACCAAATGGACAAAAAACATAAGGACATTTGTTCTATATTATCAGAGTTTTTGTATATGCAGATTAAAACCATAATGAGATACCATCAGAAATATAGAATAAAGAAAATTAGAGAACAAAAAATTCTCAGTCTTATTGAAAATGGACAGACTTTAAAGATTGCCAATGGGATGAAATGATTGTAAAATCACTTTGGAAACAGTTTCTCAGTATTAATAAAACAACACTCATTTCTACTCGACAACCCAGCAATCCTATTCCTAGGTATATATACAAGGCAGAGGAGTGTATATGTGCAAAGAAAATTAAAAAACAAAAACAAATAAACAAAAAACCCTGAATATTCACATTTGCCAAGATCTAGAACTAACGCAAATGTTCATGAGCAGTAAACAGATATATTCATTGTAGTATATTAAAATAATGGAATGATTTATAGCAAGTGAAAAAAACAAATGCTGATATATGAAAATGTATAGATGAATTTCACAGACATAGATATGACCAAAGGAAGGCACGGACAAAAGAATATGAGATTCAATTTACGTGAAACATAAGAAAAATATGTAATCTATGCTGATAGAACACGAAAGAGTAGTTAATTCTGCCTAGTGGGTATTCGCTGTATAGTACAACTATTCAATCTTGTGTCCTGGAAACATTCAATATTCTGTGTCTTTATCTGGTAGTCTTTATTCAGATTATATTTAAATCAATTTAGACCAATTAAATGATCTGAATTAAAATAGCTAATTTATTTTAATCAATTAAAATTAATTAGATTAAAATTTGTTATGCAATTGAATAATTAATAGAAATAGCATTTCTGGCTTAGAGTCATAATTGATAAGCAAAGTTTTATTTTTTGATAAGTCAAAGGTAACTTTAGGGTGGATGTTAGATATTATTATAATTTTTACTGCAAAGAAGTGGACAAAAACATTCTTGAACTCCTCAACAGGTAGGATTATCAACAGAATTATTTTTTAGCCACTTATCTTCCAGAATAGTTATTTTATATACATTTGTTATAATTATTAAAATTCTACTTGTCCTTAGGTAATATGTTCTGAGCTTTGAAGCAGGGAAATCCTAGTAATTTGAATTTAATTAAATAAATACTATTGAGTGCTTGACTGTTGCTCAACTGCCAAACACTTGATTCTCTTTGAGTTTTCTGCACTTGGGTGCTCTTGTCTATGAGTCATAAAATGTTTCCAAGACCCTCCTGCCCATTAATATATGAAACACTTTATGGTAATTAAGTTTTTTCTTTGATAGGCTAGCTCAATGATGCATTTCCAATATATTAATTACCATGATGATGAGGTTTGCAACGAAGGTTGGATACAGTTATTCTCCATTGGACAAAGCAAATTAACTCAGAAATAAATGACCAATCTAGTCTGTTACTCTTTAGATGCAAAAATATATGTCGATTACTAAATCTAAGAAATTTTGACAGTTTCTAACCATTTTCTAGAAATCAGCAATTTGTTATAAATGTTGGAAGTATAGTCCAATGCACTTTTCTTAGTAAAAATGTATCATTCCATATTTCTGTGGTATAAGAAGCTACATATGTTTATAAAATCACATTATTTGTCTTTGGTTATGGCTATTTTCCTCTCATGAAAATAAGTTTCCTTTATACGTTTTTATAAACATTCATTCCTGTTGTAATTTTGTAGTTTAATAACATTTAAATATTTGATCCAGATGAAAGGTATTTTAGTCTAAGAGATGATGCCGGGTATTGCTTTTCTCTTATTGCACTAAAGACGTCGAGTTATGTATACTCCTATAGGTTTGAAATAATATTTTATTATATACTAAATTCCCATATATTCCTGAGTCTGGTTTTAATTTGTTTTTACTTTGATTTGTCATTCTACTTCTGCAAATGTACAGTGTGCTGGATATTATGCATAAATATCTGATAGGAAAATGTCACTCTGTCACATTGAAGTATTTGTCCAATCTCTTCTTACTTTTTCATTGTCTAGATGAATTGTGACCATATTTTCCTTAACTTTCAAAGATCCCATAATAGTTTTAATTAAAGTCCTTTTGTATTTATAGATTAATTTAGAGAGATGAAATCTTTATGACATTGTTATCCAATCCTAAACAATATTGCCTTCCTTCTAGTTAAGTATTTTTAAATCCTGATATAGGATTTTATAATTGTTCAGACACAGGTCCTGAACATTTAGCTATTTTATATTTATTCCTAGATTATTCTCTTTTATTGCCTTCAGAAACTTATTTTCTGACATGTTAGATTTTTCTATTAAGACCTATAATTAGAAAGCTTTGGAAATGTAGTTAAATTTAGTGAGGATTTGTGAGTGAAATCATTGCATCTTGAAAGCTGATTGTAACTTTCTTTCTTTACATTTCTCAGCTGGCGCTGATGTTAATAGCTTCTTCAGATCTCAGCACTCTTTCTATCAAAGTCCCTAAAATATTGTCTAAATGGAATTAGGATTTTAAATTCTTAAATAATGGGTTTATGGATGCTGCCCTTGGAATCACTATCTTAATAAGAGTGAATAACACCAATTTTATGGCCCCATTCATAGCCAAATCCTTCATTATCTTTGTCATCATCATTGACATTTTTTGTTGGTTTGTTTTCTGCTTTATTACTTCTGAGCTATTTCTCCGTTTTGAGAAAGGAGTAGATAATCTGTGAGTTTGCAGCCTTGAAGGTAAATTATATTAAAAAATATTATTTTTCATTACAGATTTATTCCTGTGTTCATATACCAAGGTGGTTACTTCACAAGCTTTAATGACACTTGCAGAAAGTTCATTAAAACGTTCAGTCTGTTGAGATCAGGACACTGAAACTTACTGATATTGACTAAGACTAATGTTGGGCCAAAAACCAACATACACACACAAAATAGTTTCTAGTTTTCCATTTGCAATATGCAGACTGATAGCTGGGGTGGTAGACTGAATACTGTTCCTTCTCCCTCATTTCCAGCCCCCGCAAAAATATCCATGTCATAATCTCTGGTCCTGTGAATGTTACTTTATATGACAAAAGGGGCATTTTATGTGTGATTAGAGTCTTTAGATGAGTTATCTAGAATTATCCTGAATTATCAGGGTGGGAAGATGAATCACAACAATCTTTATAAGAGGGGCTCAGAGCCAGATGCTGCTGTGATGATGGAAGCAGAGATTAGAGTAAGGCACTTTGAAGATGGAGGAAGGGGCCACAAGCCCAGAAGTGTATGTGGCCTCTAGAAGGTGGAAAACGCAAGGAAACATATTTTCCCTCTAGAGCTCCAGAAGGAACCAAACTGTCAACATGCTAACTTTGGGCCACTGCTACTGATTTCTGGCTTCCGGCCCCCAAAACTGTAAAAGAGTAAGTTTGTGTTGTTTTAATTCACAAATTTTGTGGCAATTGTTCACAGCGGTAATAAGAAACTAATATAGTTTGATAAAGTGAATGTAGTCTCTGATCAGGAAAAGATGACAAACATTCTTGAAGTCATCAAGTATTTTGGTTTCCAACATTACAAAACCACAATCTGAGTCACCTGTATTTAGTGTGGCCAACTAGATTATATTTTTTCTTCTGCCCTGACCACTAAACTCTCCCTTTTTTAGGTGCATACAACACTACTGCTACATAATTCACTTTCTTTTCCCATAGAATTTAATCTTAGGCTTATTGAAATTCCCTTGCAATTCCCTGCCCTATCAGATCATTCTACTCAACTTTCCACATACTATCATTTAGTAACTCTCAAAAATGTGTAAATATGAGTAAGACACTACAAGGAAATCTACTCATGTACCTTAAAATAAAACAAATTGTATTTATAATGATTATTTAAACATTAAAAATAACCAAAGACAAATCATTGTCAAGTAAAATTTATTTCAAAATGTACCTACCCGAAAATCATGAAAATATTATTTTACTTTTGCTTTAGCAATACTATTACTTTCCTTTTAACATTTATATCAACAATCCTACTGGAATTGGTTTTTATATGTGGTTTGAATTAGATGATAAGAATCCAACTTTTAATTATGGTTACCTATTTGATTCAGTAACATTTATTGAGAACAAAGTCAATATCCTATTATCATACAGTACTGGAGTGTTGTAGTTTATCATAAAACACACAATGGGCTTTCAGGTACCCTCTTGCCAGTTTAAGAGAAGACATATTAACGTTAATTTGGACGCTTTTTGTATCTATTTCTGATACCAACCTTTTCTTCCTTCACCCTTTCATAAGTAACTCCTATGCTGAATTTTGTATTTATAACTTCCTTTATTTTCCTTAGAGTTTATCATATATGCTATCTCCTTAATCATTATTATGATTTCTAGAATATCTAGTCTGACAAATGTTGAGAAAAGAATCTTATGACTATTTAAAAAAATAGTTTTCAATGAAAAGTTATGTAAAACATATACATATTTAAACATTTCCTTAATTAAAATGACAATACAATGATAATATGCTAGTCACCAACCCCTATAGAGTTTTAACTAGCTTCAGAAGCATATATTAATTTTTCAAGATCATTAAGTGACTAATAATGACTATTTTAATAATTAAAAGGAGTGACATAAATGTCACATAAAGAGGAAAATTACACTTAAATAAATAATCAGGAAATTCACTTTTTTAAGATATTACAAGTGTAGCCATGAATTCTCTCCCTTCTCTGCTTGCTGGTACTTTTTCAATATCACACTGCAGCTCTACATCAAAGGGGTGGAGTTTTTTAATTAACTATTGAACCTGCATTTGACCACATGAGTTGCTTTGGTTAACGGGATAATAGTTAATATGATGGAGAGAATGGCTTGAAAAATTCTTCTTCATTTGGACTTGCTCTCTCTTACTGCTCTTGGGATCAATTGATACGTCAGCAGAGAAATTTAGGACTTCCCAGGGGAGCCCAGCTCAAACTACTGATCCATGGAATCCTGAGATTTATAAATGGCCATTTTTTAAGTCACTAAATTGAACATGGTTTTTTACTCTGCAAAATACAGCTGACTAATTTCCCTCAAACTTATATAGACTAATTACCCTATAAACCTACCTCCTACAAAATACTTAAATACTTTGTAAAATATGGCATGCATATACTTTAAAATATGTGAATGGGTTTGCAAGAAAGGAAGGGAAATCATGAGACAAAAAGTAGGATGAAGACAAATACAGAATGTAAGCGAACCAAAGTCAGCAGTCATTATGAGGAGATTTAAAAATCTCAAGGAACTCAGAGAATTCCTTTTTCTGTTTGTTTTCATTTTCTACAGAGGACAATATACATGTACTTGAGCATGCAATATGGGAAATTGCTGCAGTGCAGAGTGACCCCACCATAAAACTGAATTCCCAAAGGTCTACACTTTCAGTGAAGGCATAATCTAGATGATAGTCCTCCCTGGGGTGCATGACACCTCCGAGAATTTATAACTCCAGTTGGCTTTCACCTAGGATTTGAGTTGTATTCCATGTCATAGTCCATGTGATTATAAACTTAGATATGAGTTTAAAGTACTACCAAGTGGCTTAGTGCCCTCCTGAGTGTCTCAGAAAACCAAATGGAGCTCTCTATCAATAAATCCACCCTAGAACCAAATCATATTCAACATGTAAAATAACAATGAATATGAATTCATCAACAAAGTCTTTGAAAAATCAAGAACAAGGAAATATGACTGAGAGTCTGAAGACTAATCAAACAATAGAATCAGACTCATGAAGAATTCCTATATTGGAACTAGTAGTTATAGAATATATTAATGTTTATCATAATTAAAGATAAAGGAGAGAAACGAAAACATATGCAAGTTATTAAAAGACTACAAAATATAGCCATGGATATTTTAAAAAAATAGAAATTTTATAAATAAAATATTGAAGATAAAATCGTTAACAATAAATAAAAATTACACTCTTTGTAAATGACATTAACATACCCTATACAGCTGAAAAGAGATTTAGTGAATAAAGACAAAGCTTAATATATTACCTGAAATTCAGTTCAGAGATACAAAAAGTAAAAATTATTCAGCTCATCTCTGTATTCCTACAGTCCCCACTCATGTCCATTCTTTTCATGGATGCAGGCAGCCACCTCAAGGGAGAGCATCAAAAGGTCTCCTTAGTGGTTCTGATCACCCTCTGAATGTGGAAGGTGTTCCTCTGATGAGCATCAATATGTTCTACTTTAATGTGACCCTTAAATTCCAATAGTGATTTCCATATAACCATGTTCCATGTGGGTATCCTATTAATAGGCTAGGTTTCCATCACCCTGCTGACTGACAATATGGTCAGGCTGTTGGCCATCATCCATGAGTTGGTAAAAACTGAAACATAGAGGCTTTTACAACTGTTCAATTTTTCCATCATTGCTAGGAAAACATTGTGCTGGGCTTATCTATTTTCACCTTCTTGGATCAGAGTGGCAGCCTTCTAAACAGGATGTTGTCCATTCATCTTGGAACTGCTGTCCAAAAACCAAGCAGCTCTTGTTGGTCAGTTGAAGACTGTTTGAGTGAAGATGGAATCTGGCAGCTTCTCCACAGTTTCAAAGTCAGTCTGAAGAGAAAAGAGGCTCTCTGCCTGTGAGTGTCTACTCCTTGCATTTACCAGGTAGAGTGATCCTGTATGAACCACATACACTTTATTGTGGGACTCTTCCGGGCATTGCCACCTCCACAGAATATTTTTGTGACATCACCCAAGACATTATGGGTGTTTTAGGTTTCAAGATTACTTTATGACTTTCCATCATAGAGTTGGTTTTAATTAATGTCTAATAGTAAGCTAGTAATTGCCCCTGAAATGGAAATTCTCTGGTCCAAAGACCCAATAGTTGTTGCTGGGAGGTGTTCATGGGCTTCTGCCATGAGCTCCAGTCTACACCTCACATTGGGCTATTATCACACAGAGAACTGGTCCAAACCTATTCTACACCGTGTAGGCTTGGGCAATCCTATTTATCCTGCCTTTTGGCTTTTTTTATTTCTCCAAACTACAGTAAAGCAAACGGACCTGTTTGGGGTGCTTTAATGTTGGGGAATGAGTAGGAGTCCCTTTGGCCAGCTCAACCTTTGGTAGTGCTCTAGTAAAACCTTGTTTTAATCCTATCAGTCTGTTTTATTCATCCTATTTCTTTTCTGCTTTTTTTTTTGTTTGTTTCTGAGAAAGATTCACCCTGAGCTAAAATCTGTTGCCAATCTTCCTCTCTTCTTCCCCAGCCCAAAACCCAGTACATAGGTATATATTCTAGTTGTAAGTCCTTCTATGTGAGCTGCGGAACCAAAGCTGGGCCACTAAAGCAGAGCACGCTGAACTTTAAACACTAGGCCATCAGAGCTCACTTTATTCATCCCATTTAATAACCATCTAAGGAGTCCCACCCTGCTGGGATGACTCCTGTGACTCTCCCTTCCCATTTCCTCTTTGTTTCACTCCAATCAATATTTGCTTTAGTTATCTATTTTTAAATAATCTTTTAAAAATTTCCATACTGCTAAGACCAGCCCTTCACTACCCCCTTGGCTTTTCCCCATTCTCTTGTTAATTAACTTAATATTTTTTTTTTAGCATCTGTAATACTCATGAGGGGAAGGTGAGCCAGCAAATTTAATAAGACTTCCAGAACTTCCCTCAGTTTTGCAGCAGTAAAGTTGTATGGGCAGCCCATGTGAAAAGGGCCCCCTGAACCATAGCATTTACTGTGACCCAGGTGGTGGGCATATTCAGTAAGCAGATGTCTGGGTCTTCATAAAGGCAGTCTCACAGGCTTGTTACGAAACATGTCAGCCACTTCACCTAGGTTGGTCTATTTGGCATTTATAGCAGGAGATGGATAGTCCCCCTTCTCAGGGTAATCCAGTCCATCAGGCTGGCTGTTCCTTCCAGAATAACCTCCTGTGTGTCTGGATGACATATAGCAATCTGTGATTGTTCAGTTGTGAGCTATGTGACCTTTATCAACCTGAACACATTCTTCCATTCTGTCATTCACAAAAATGATAGGGTCCCAAATGTACTTACTCTTAGAACCATTTTAGTAAAGATTCTTCTGGAAGCTCATGATACCTGTCTATAAAATAAAACAATTCCCTATGCTTCCTGGTTTCAATAGATTCTTGGTTTTGCCCTCCCCCTATATTGACTCCTTCTTGGTGATCAGAGGTCTAAGAGGTACTTTTCATTGTCCAGGCTTAATTTGTCCCTTTATAAGTGGCTTTGAGGCCAGTGGCTGAAGCTCAGACTGACTGAAATCTGAGCTTGGTCCAGCATCAAGCCCAACCCAGAACTTTCAATTACTTTCATTTTAGTTCTAACAGATAACAATAACCAAGGTATTGTATGTTTAGCAACGTTCTTATTATTTTACCTTCTGTAACCACAGGACCTCTAAGACCAGTTCAAACTGACCCCATCTTATCAACAGCAGGTTGAAGTTGTTTTTCAGGGGCAAGCCCCAAAAAGGCAAGTCATGTAGCCAGCATGTGCGCAGAGGAGAAAATCTTGACTTGAAATAACACCCAGAACCAAAGATTCTCTCCCTCAAGGAACCAAAGAACTGGGACATGATTGGAAATTGAAAGCTGAACTCTTATCATAAGTGAAGTGTCCATTATCTAGGAAGATCTGGTATTAAAGTCCCCTCTACAGCTTACCATAAATGTTTAAACCCCTCCAATCAAAACCTACCCTGCCCGTGCTTCTGCATACCAGCATGTTCCCTCTAACCTCTTAAATTTTGCTCCAAGCCCTGGGTCAGAGAGACAGACTTGAGAGTTTTGTCTCCTGTCTCCTTGCTGGTTGACCTTGCAATAAAGTCTTTTCTTCTCTTAAAAGCCAGGGCCATAGTGTCGGCTTCTGTGCGTAGGGGGTGGAGAACCTTTGCTCCATAACAGTTTTTGGTAAGTATCCAATGAGCCAGCTTCTCAGAAATTGGGTCTACTACCATTTCCAAATTTCACTGGTAACCTTGACCTTTAATAACTAATGGGAGTGTAGCTGCAGTTTCATACTAGGGGTGAATAGGTAGCCATCCAGTGATCAAAGTTTCCTCACCCCTCACCCTTTCATCCTTTCTCTTCCCAAAGCACAAGTTTTATTGAGCCAGACCATTCTAGTACATCCCACTAATCTGATATGAACTATAAGTAAATAACTCTATATTAGCTAAAGGTAACTTTGCTTTTTCCTCTACCACTCGCCCCACTTCTGACATGACATATTTCTCAGACAATGATAGATAAACATGTAAAAAATCAATAATACGTAGTTTTAAAACTGCAAGTCTTATGTTCTTAAACAGTATCTTTAAACATGTTAACAATAGGAAGTAGTTTAAAAATGTAAGTCTAATGAACATATTTACAATACCTAACTTAGCAATTAGAGATGTCGCATCGCTCCAATGCCATTCAATGAAACATAAATCATCTCAACAAGTTTCCAGATTTTTGTATCCTAAAAATTATGTTGTCTGACTATAATATAATTAGGTTAGAAACCAAAAACTACAGCCACAACAAAAAAGCTAAAAGTTGTGAATATTTAAAAATACAACTTAATACGTGGGCCTAAGATGAGAGATGTCATATGTTCATTAGAAGACATGTATAGATTAATAATAATAATAAGTATCAAAACTTATGATATATCCTGAGAAATATATAGCTTTAAATTATTAATGAGTAACGAAAAAGGAACAAAATTTAATGAACTTAATATCTCAAAAAGTGAGGAAATATCAGAATAATTCCTAAGAAAATAAAAGACAAAAATAGAAAATTAGATAACATCAATAAACACAAATATTTCTTTGAAATAAATAAGCGAAAACAGAAATACAAAAATAGTCAACATTATTTGGGAGAGAGAATCATTTCATAACTACAGGTATGGCAGAAATAATCAATATTATTTGGGAGACAGAATCATTTCATAACTACAAGTATGATAGAAACTATACACAATAAGGGGATATGGACAAATTTACAAATTTGTCCAAATTTGGACAAATTTATGTGGACAAATTTATTCAAAAGAATTAAAGTCTTACGTGACATTGACAATTTCTCAGGAAATGCAACTTCTCAAAACTGACATAAAGACACTAGAAAGTATGAATATTTCCATTAACTTAAAACCTTGGAGAGATGGTTGTTATTAAAATTTGTCATATAAACTTTAAAGAAAGACTGTGTGTGTTGGAGGCAGGAGCTGTTAAAATTTTTCTCAAAATGAAACATGAGGGCCAAATGAATTTAGAAATGAATTTACTAATCATTCAAAAACAGAGAAGAATGATATTACACAAACTATTTTAGGGCACAACTAAGGAAGTTGTTTATTTTAGTATATGCATATGTTCCTATTTTATTTAAATATATGTATATATTTTATACAGTATATATGGAATATTTTATAATCACGTGTTTTTAAAATGCTTCCAAATACAATTTAGGTGAAGTTTATAAAATAATATCATAAATATAATACCTGTTGATAGGTGGATAGAAAAATAAATTTTGGTGTGGCAAAAAGAATAGAATAACAGAAAACAATGTGAATGAATTAATTACAGCTGTTTGCAACAATATAGACACATCTTTAAAAAAGCATAAAACAACTTTTTGAGTGACAAAGCGAGTACTTAAAAACTACATACAGCATGACATACTTAAAAACATTTACTAACAAATAAAATTTAAAAATTATAATGCATGGGCCAGTATACAAAAGGGTAGAAATATAAAAGAGATTATTTGTATCATACCTAGACAGATAGATAGATAGTAGAGAGATAAGTAGATAGATACAGAGATATACATGCTATATGTATTTAAGGAAATACAAGTGTGAGGACTACAAATATGAAGATAAATTTAAATGCACACATAAATTTAATATATATTTAAAGGTAGTTGTTTCAGTGGCGGAAACTAAGGAAATAGGAAAGAAAAAAATGCATAGATACTTTAAAGTAAACAATACATGTAATTGATTCTTTTGTTTATGGTGGGTTCATGGGGTTTCATTATTAATTATTTATTGAATTAATGAAAGATTGTCCTACATTGACCACTGAAGAGAGTCATGAACCAAACCAGCAATAGCCAGTCCAGTCTTTCTCACATCTCAACTCTCTGGCACTGATTCTCCCGTCTCTCTCTTGTGCATTTATAAAGACCCTTTTGATAATGTTGGGCCAGCCAGGAAAATATAATATAATCTCCCCATGTCAACGTCATCTCATTAGCAAACTTAATTCCTTGACTTTGAAACCTTAATTCTCCCTTGCCATGAAACATAACATATTCACATATTCTAGGGATTAAGACATGAACGTTTGGAGGGGAGGTCATTATTCTGCCTAGAGCATAAAGGAAGGAAATAACAGTGAATTTCACTTAGAGAAAGGCCAAGCATTATGAGTCTTTTAATGAATGCACCTGGCATCCACTTTAGATAACAAAATAATACAATTTGAAAATAATGAATGAATTCACTCTTTTTCAGAATCATGACTCCTATTCAATTGTCTATATTTTGTGCACAGTTTCTCAAAACTTCCCATCTTGCCCCATTTTAAGAGGATTAAGGAATCATTTCAAATTTTTCTATGTGTGTGAGGAAGATTTGCCCTGAGCTAACATCTGTGCCAATCTTCCCCTATTTCATATATGGGATGCCACAACAGCATAGCTTGATAAACAAGTGTATAGGTCTGCGCCGGGGATCTGAACCTGCAAACCCCAGGCCACAGAAGCAGAATGCACAAACTTAATCAATACACCACCAGGCTGGCCCAAGAAATCCTTTTAAATAGCAGATCAATTAGTTAAAAATTTCTAGTTCAACCCAGTGAGAATCTATTGTCCAATCTAAAAACGTACATTAATTTGTCTAGTGCTATCGTGAAGAGAATCTTTTTTACATTAAAGAAAGGAACATAAGGTGAAAACATACTGTAAAAGATAAGTGAAACCCTAAGACAAGCAATGGGTTGCTGAGCTCAGTAAACTCTTTTTATTTCTTCTCCCTTTTCAGATAAGTTTATCTTACAAGTGACAGAGAGGTCAACTTTCAACAGTTCTCTCTTCAGTTGGTTATAATAGGAACTATTCAGCATCCTCAGTGATATTTTGTGAGCCTTTATACCAATGGTAGTTTGGCATTTCATTCTGCATCTTGTTTGGACTCCTTCAGCAGTAAAAACACCTACTTTTTTGGGAAAATAATATTTAACGTTTTATTCAAGCGTGTTGAGTCATATTATGAGGATTTTGCACTGTTAAGAATAACGGCATACTAGAATTTGCTTTGCTTTAACAATTTATCATTTGTATGTAATTTTAGTTATTTAAATGTTGGATAATTATCATTTTCAGGATCTTCAAGTCCAGTGAGCTAAAAGGTCTCTATGCCTTTTCTTCTTGCTAAAGGGGCTGTGCTAGTCATCTCTGGTGATTCAGAGTAAAACAAACATGTGAATTAAAGCCAAGCGGTTTTTGATATTAGTGGAAATAGTGTAATGATTCAGAAAGAAACAATCCAGAGTATTTTGGAATGGAGTGATAGATATGTGTTCGGTTGAAACGTACAGTTCTAAATAGCAAACAAAGAAAAACTATAATGAAAGGTGCAACTTTGGAAAGAAAACATCCTTTTGAATTGGATCCATGACCAAGATATAGTGATAAATGGAAGACCTAAACAAATGAAAATATTCGAATAAAAACAGGAATTAAATCCACACTCTGCAAAAAGAGGAAAGAATACAATCATAATGTTTAAGCATAAGATTAGACATTCTGAAAGAATCACAGATACTTGTGGAACTAATAGTCCAATTTAAATTCTTTCCAGGAGAAAAATAAATTGTCATTAGAAACTTTTAGTAAATATAAGATAACATACATATAGATAAGCACAGGTAGTTTGAATACAGTATATCTTAAAGTAGATATTTTTAAAAAGTAATATTAAAATCCCATGTAAAGTTAATAAATTACAAAGACATGATGATTCATGTAAAATTATCTTGCAACTTTGGGATTTCACACTCAACGAGTATTGTTTGACCACAATATTTTTTAATATTAACCTACCTTGGACCCTGAGGTAGGAAGACAAGCTGCTATCAGGGAGAAGTATGATATGTGATTTTCTTTTATTCTATTATGTATCTATATAAGTGTACTCATGTATATTACTGCATTTAATATCTCTTAGATTTTTAAGTTGATTAATTTACATTATCAATTTTAGAAGTGATTGTTTAATATCGTAATAATTAGGTGATTCTGAACTATGCACAAATTGACTTCTTTTGGTGAATGATATTTCAGTTTTTGGTGATATTTCTAATTGGTGCAATGTATTTTTATATTAAAATCCTTTAACCATTCACAGTTTCAAAATTTTTTATCTTGGTAATTTCTTGAGTATCAATATGATTTTTAAATACTTTTTTAGTGAAAAAATAATTCATAGCTTGAAAGTTATTACCTCATGGAAGAGTTTCTGATATATTTATAAACAGTAGATAATATTACGCATTATACCCATTGAAATCCGTCAAAGTTTTCTACTGCCACATGAATCATCTATATCCCTGATTGGTTTTGTTGATTCAGCATACATTTTCAAGTAGTATGTGATAGTAAAATTTGGAAAATTTTCTAATTTTTAAACGTTGAACTTAACATGAAAACATTGATAATAATAAAAAATCAATATGAACATAATTATTAGTAAAATTCACCCGTGAATACTCATTTCCTGGTTAGTGGGAGAAGACACATAGTTTATTAGACAAAGATGCAGTATAAAGAATTGTTTTCTTTCATAGACAAAAGCGCTTAATAAAATGATTTTGGCTTTCTGAAGTTAATTTTGAAAATATTTGCATGAATATCAACTTCAAATATACAAGTAGCCATATATATAAATATGTAGAAAAGTTTTAATGATTTCAAGAATATTGATCTGGGGATCAATTTCCCAAATATCCCGTAGGAATGCATAAAAGATGCATAATTTATAACTCCTTTGAATGAAGGAAAAGAAGACCTGATTAAAACTAAAGTAATTTGTCAGACAAGAAAATCACTTTTCAAATTGTCATCAGCCACAAATAAAAAATAGTATTAATTTGTTAATTAAATATCTTTAAAAAATAAAATTAAGAAAATAGATGGAAAGGCTAAATTTGGTGGCAAACAAAAGATACACACAGCCATACACTCTGATGCCAGCACACGCACACAAACGCAGAGGATGATGCAGGAAGAAAGTAAGCATGTGTGGATAAGAGAGTATAGTATCCTTGGTGGCCAGAAAACATTTTAAAAAGATCTGAAGAGTGAGTATGCAGAGAAAAGGGAAAGCAAAGAAGCATGAATATCACACTGCCTTTGGTGAAGAATTATTTTTAAAGATTAAAATATTAAATTTGTCTCTTCACACTCTACAGTATCGTTCATTAGCATGTGCTGGTCTACCACACGCCAATGTGTTATCATAAATGACTACGGAATAACTAAAAACATCTGGAAGGATAAAACTTCTCTACATGAAGTGGTATTTGAGGTTGGAATGAAGTATTATTTTGCATAGGTGAAACAAATATTTTTAAAAAACTATTAAAACCTGTTCATAAGTAGTTAGTTTGGGAATAATATAATTCTCTCCAATAGTTGATATGGATAACATCAAGAGGGCAATATTCCATCATGACATTTCTCCTTTTTAACATTATGTGTCTATTCAATCTCTTCGACTTTGGGTGACAAATCACCCGCGAGGTGAAAGCCAACTATTTTCTAGAAAGAGGGACAGGAAGACTAGAATCCTAATGTAAGAAATTAATCATTGGAGTGAACATATTAGCTATTTATTAGAAATTAATCACTAGAGTGGGAAAATTCCTTATAACTTAAGTTCCTAAAGAGATATATCTGATATTTGGATGTCATTGCAGCTGTGCTTGATTTTGTACTTCACAAAGTATTTGTATTTTCCATTGGCATGGTCAAAGAAGGAGATTAGTTTTGTTTTTGTCAATAGAATTAATTATTATTTTAATATTACGATATTATAAAAATCTATTTATATTCTTAAATCACCCACAATTGAACAAAACCCTTAATATTTGGACATATTTTATTTATATTAGTCTAGCAAGATACCATGCAAATATTAGATGTCAAAATGCTTTTGAATGAATTAACAAATTAATGAACAAATGAATCCAATTCCATAATTGACTTTGAGTTATTACAGTCTAAATATTATTTCTTGAAATGCAAAAAGGAAACCACCAGAAGAAACAAAGCTATAATGTCTACTTCATAAATCACTAGAACACAAATATATCTCAAAAAAACTCATCATAAAATAAGCAAATCCCAAGAAATGATTAAAAAAAAAATAAAGCAATAGGCAAAACAAATATTTTGGTTGGGCAATTTGGGTTGATTATTTAAACTCAGGGGGGGGGGGTAATATTAATGTCAAAGTAGAAACCAAAGCAAGTAAATGTTGGATCAAGATCTCTTTTGAGAAACAAGAGATGAAATGGTCGACATTGTGCAATTAAAGCTGAGTGTACGAAATATTTTCAACTCCAGGTTTGACACGGATTTCCACGAGCAAAATAACAGACTGAAATCATCTTTGTTATTTTATTAGTACATAGTAGAAAATTTTAAAATAGAGAATTCGCTCAATATCAGACCTTGTTAGCGGATCCTCAGTTTCCTATTTAACAACACTCGTGCGGATTTGAGCTTAATAATTGCAAGGTTAACAAAAGCTTTGTAATTTGTGTTATGGACAAAAGAATAATATGGGCTTATGATATAAGGATGTTGTCTTGAATGCAAAATTGTCATGAATTTCTTTCCGTAAGGCTTGTAAATTTTTACTTTATGTTTGCATACATTTTATTTTCACATTTGTTTACAATTATCATTAAAGAAAACTGTAATAATTCATATATATGTATATATAGTTACACACATTCATGTATCTATAATTATATACTTGATTGTGGAAGGAAGATAGACTTTTAAAGGCATTTTTCCTAAATATTTGACTAGTTTATACCAAACTGTCACAAGTTGTTGAAAAAATACGTACAGTAG
The DNA here is from genome assembly GCF_041296235.1 of Equus asinus. NCBI lineage: Eukaryota > Metazoa > Chordata > Mammalia > Perissodactyla > Equidae > Equus > Equus asinus. The sequence continues at coordinate 12,060,455 of NC_091819.1, forward strand.
TGTTTCTACCTCTCAATACATTCAGTCAATTTTCTTCCTCGTTCAATGTTTAATTTTCATTTTTGTCTCTACTAAAAATTAAACAAACTCTTATAGACTGAGCTAAAAATCTAAGCACTTCCATACATCATTTTCCTTTCTTCATCAGCAGTACAGCAGTCTCAATTTGACAGGAAATAGGTTCAAGTAGTCTGAATCCCATACATGTGCAGGACTTACACACACACTCACACACACACTCACTCATACTAAAGCACACGTGTGGCTCTGGTATATAGATTCAAGAAATTTACACCAGAAGATTCCCAGCTTTCCTATGCCATTTACTCCAGATCAGGGATTTTTTTTCCTATTACAAGCGTTCCTCAGTGATATTGTTCATGAGCATCTTCAAAGATGCTTCAAAATGACTGAGGAAGCAACCTTAAACCGATTTTCCTCTGGACGAAGTCTATAAATTTTCTTCACTTAACTGCAAATCAAGAAGGATTTTTTTTGTGTGATTTTAAAACCTGTACTTTTTGAAAGAGAAGAAAAAGATATATTTTCTTTTTACCCTTCAGTGTAAAAATTTGATAAATTCTGTTACCAAAATCTCTGGAGAGCAAACTTTCCAAAGTGTAAAAAATGTAATGCAAATCTCTTTTACTGCCTTCCCAATTTCACGTACTAAACACAGGAACCAATTCCTCATTGCCTGAGGATTATTTCTAAATGGAATAGCAATAAACCCCTGGGGAACTAAAAAAATAATTATATGTATATATGCGTAATTTTATGTCACTGTTCTTTCAGAGTTCTAGACTATCTATCTTTTTATTTAAGGGATAGAAATGCTAATAAATTTTCCCTGGATTTACTTTATTTTGGGACTTATGGGTCAGAAGACCTCTAACAACTAAAATAGCTACATGTTTCTTGAAAAATTTAGCATTTTCCTTAGTTTCTAAAACAATATGGTATTTGTAACAGTCCTTCCTGAAAGAGAAATATGATCTAATATCAAAACTTTTTACTAGTACATGGTCCATGCACTCAATCCTTTACTAGTAATTCAGTCTCCATGAGCTCAAAAAATGAGAAATTACTATTTTATATCATATTAAAACTATTTCTTAAGTATAATTTAATTCATTATGTATAAATTCATTATCATAATTTATTATTTATACATGCACTCACTATTCACTTTATTATTTATCAATGTATTGTTACTTTGTATGGCAATTACTGTTTGGTAGTGTTACTATCCATCTATTCCAAAAATAAGAACGTATTCTATTAAGAGCATAACTGTGCAAAGTATTTCTCCTTAACATGGCTTTCTAAGATGACCATGTAACTCATCCACATAAGGGGTCCACCAAGTTCCAATATCTGTTTGAAATAATACTAAGAGAGATTAACAGAGAGTGGCAGAATTTACACTATGGAAGAAGTATGGTTTAGAAGTTACTATATGGTTACAAACATAATTATATCAAAAAATGAACTACAAATGACAATCATTCTTAATAAAGGTATTTGACACCAATATCCAGGTCCTCACTCATGTGCATTTGCTTACTAGTGGTCTTTCCTTTTTGCTCCAATAAATAAATAAGAGCAATAACTTTTTATTTTGTTCTTAGTGAACAGTAATTCATTAAAAATCTACACTAACAACAACTGGCAGTGCACAAAACTGCCTTTGATAAATCGGTCATAATTTTTTCAAATGGACAAAATTACCATATCTTATTGGTAACTTCTGTGAAGGTTAAGTTCAACAGGCCTGGAATTAGCCTGGTCTGTTCTGGTGAAATAAGAAATGAACCTGTATGACACTGACTCCAGGTCAAGGCTAATGCTGAGTGACAGTGTTTGTTTATAAGCATAATTCTGAAGAGTTAAGAGGAGGCTTGTCCCAACTGGTCAGCACTGTTTATTGATTACAGTGGAGATGACAATTTGTACCTGGTCTGGGTATGACCACCTTCCCCCTTCCCCAGAGGGCTCTGCCATTGAACTGGTTGCAGAGTAGAAATATGCCTGCATAACTGGCAAAATATAAAAACATCTGGCAGAAACTCCATTTTGGTGTTCCTGGTGCCTGGGTGTTCCATGAACACGAGTGGATGCTGCTCCACAAGAGAAAGTGCATCTTGCCAAGACTGTAAAAGAGAAAGGCCAATAGGAGGCAATGCTTGATGTCATGAGTCCTTGCTCTGTGATAACATGTGGCTGTGATGTATATCCTTATTTTCATTCAATTACCATATTGTACTCTTTTCCTGTATTAAGTTGGATGTTGGTAAGCAATTAACCCCTGCTGGACTGTCACAGATAGTGCAGTAACATTTAAACAATAAACATTCTCTCAGAAATATCATTTACTAGTAACCATCAACATAAATTGAAATGACAACATATTGAGATTCGAATATTATTTTTTTAAAAACTGAAGAAAGTGCCAATTCTTTTGATGAAATTTGTCCTATACGTTTGGGCTTTGTGGTCATAATAGCTCCAATAAAAATCACAATAAAAGAAGTTATAAGTAAAATATGATGTAGATTGAATAAGAAATCAATTAGATTTAATTTTATTTTTAAATGGGAAAATTCATATCAAAAATTATGTCAATGAAGATAGGTATTAATGAATTACTTTAATGGACTTTTTTCTAGATAGTGATACCCACTCAACACAAGGTTGACATAAGGGAAGCCAAATTGTAGGAAAGAAACCATATTGTAACTTTGAATGACCGCTGATTAACTAGCCCAAGCTTGTGCTTTAGAATTTCTGGCCCCTCCCAGCTGCTTTAAGATGATAACTTTGTTCTTTTGAGTTCCTTAGGATTGTGATGAACCCTGGGGGGCAGAGAGCCTATGCTAACCGCCTTCATCAATGACAACTGAAAGATCAGGTTATAAGGTGTTGCTCCATTCTCTGATATCTAGTAAAACATATCCAGTAAAACAAAGGACTATCAGGAACTGGGACCAGATGTCTGCCCCACCCACAGACCAGCCACCTCCCCCAACTGGAGACCGGGCCCTATATAACTGGCCTGTAGGGTTTGTTCTGGGAGATGGTTCTTTTGGATGTGAGTTGGCCATCTTCCCTCTTGCTAGCAAGTTGCAATAAAGAAACCTTTCTCTCTTACCACCTTGCCTCCTGACTATTGGCATGTCTTGCAGTGAGCAGAGGAGCCCCCTCGGGTGCTAACAATAGGACCTTTTCAACAAAAGTATGTGAATATTGTTAAAATTTCAATGGGAATTTTCATATCCATGGCATGGATTTGACATCTTTCTTTCCTTCAAGACGGTGGAGTCAAATTGTTTACCATTTCGAAATATTAAAAACAAACAATTTCACATCTAGGATTATTTGCAGCAGAACAGATTTCTGTTTTGTTCTTTTCAAATAATGTTAATGATCTTTTGTTTAATATGTATTCTTCTTTTGGATCATGCCTCTCTGTGGTAGAAAAGTGATATCCTAATAACAAGATTATCTCTTTTTTTCTTTTCATAGAAAATACACTAACTCTGTTTTTGAAATTATCTAATTAAACCCATAAAAATTATAATGGTATTTGAATAAAAATAGATCATTACATTAATCTGTGCAAAATATTTGCTACTATTTACTCATTGCTACAGGAATGCTACTTTTTCCAATTACCTGATCTTTATTATTTTTTTCTGTCTCTTGGTTTTTATTACACTGAATCTGTGTTATGGTTTCTTGTGTTCTATGTTCTTTAATATGACATAGCCCTGACATAGCCTGTCAAGTCCTTGCATAAAACATATCTTCCTAATTGCTTTCTAGGATAAAAATGAATTAAACCAATGAAGACGACATTTGGAGTATTTTATACTCTGTGGATCAACCCTAATATTCCTCAAACATCCAGACTTTCAGTTATATTCATTAAAATCATTTTAGTTGTGTTCTTTTTTTGAGTTACTATCCCTACACGTGTGTCATCCAATACCGTGCTTATTAGCTACTGAGAACTTGAAACATGGCAAGCTGAAATGGAGATGCTCTGTAAGTATAAAATGCACATCAGATCTTGAAGACTTTGCAAAAACAAAGTAAAATACATCAATAATAGTCTTATAGATTGATTGTTAAATGACAATACTTTGGCTATAGCAGGCAAAATAAAGTGTATTATTAAAATTGTTTCTAATCACTTCTTTTTACTTTTTTTAAATGCCTACTAGAAAATTTTAAATTATATATATTAGTTACATTAAATTGTTACTAAACAGTGTTGCCATAAGCAATTTGACTTTGCCTGGAAACAATTTTTATTCACAAAAGAGAGAAAATGTTGCCATTATTTTTGCATTAAATCTCCATACTTCCTCCATATTTGTTTGAATGAGAGGATAATCAAAATGTTTTTGTCTTATAAAGAATAGTGTTCATTTGCATTATTGTTTCTAACTTCTCTAAAGAAAATCTTTCTTTTTTGATCAATGAGTATAGAAGTCTTGGATCCTAATCTAGAGTTACACTGAGCAAACCACACTGCAATTAGGGTTATAAAAACAATGTCTGTCTAATATTGAGCTCTATTCCTGAAGGAGAATATCTTGTTCTCATATTTTTAGCAAAACAAGACATCAATCAACTGAACAGCTCAGAAATGCACTCATTGAATAAATAGTAATTGCGAAGGGAATTGTAGAAAGAATACTCGAGCACAGTGCAAGCATCCAGTGACCTTTTTCAAGTCTCTAAAGGAAAGGCAAGATATTGCTAAAATAAAATCCTGTTAGGACTAAAATATCAATGACAAATACATAGTGGAAAACAAGTGAAAAAGAAATTTTAGCCAAGAAAAGTTTCTCTCAAAAGCAAAAAAAAAAAAAAAACCCTAAAAACTCAAGTGTACAAGCTCAAATGCTTTTATTATTTGTTTTTCCTGTTCTGATATCTATAGAGTGGGAGGATCTATGCTCTTAGTCTATCAAAATGATTTTGATTTACCATATGTTTTAATTTCCTCTTGCTGCTGTAATAAATTACCACAAAGTCGGTGACGTGAAACTGAATGACTTATAACAACACAAGGTGTTGGCATGATGGGGCTCCTTCTGTATGTTGTAGGAGAGAAAACATTTCCCAGCTTTTCCAGATTCTAAAGGCTCTCACATTTCTATTACTAACTTTGACTATAAAGTCCTGCCTCCTTTGATAAAGAGGCCTGTGATTATTTTGGGCTCACTGGAATAATCCAAAATAATCCTTCCATCTCTAGGTCATTAACTTAGTCATATCTGCAAAGTCCCTTTGCCTTGTAAGTAAACATATTCATAGGTTTATTCTGCCTACCACACCATCTTATCACCAGGACCTCACGGAATATTCTAGCAACTTTAACTACAAAATAATGATGTGCCATCACTCTTAACTCATGAAGGAATATGGTATCATATAAATTAGTCAATTATGACAGCATTTTTGATTAATGATCAACTATATATCTAGAAAAGCTAAATGTCAATAAAACTAATTTAAATCAAAATGTGTGGCACGTCTAATTTTGTTTGTATTGTTTATACTTTTGGCATCTTATCCAAGAAATCATTGCGAAGCCTAATGTTATGAAGGGTTTCCCCTATGCTTTCTTCTAGGAGTTTTACAGTTTCATCTGTTATGATGCACATCCATTAGGACCCAACAAAAACTCCTTAACTTTAGAAAGTTTAACAATCTCCTTTCCTTCTTCCTGAAGTGTCTGGACTGCCCATGAAAGCCATAAAACTTTCAACATTCTTGGTTAAATCTATAGCAGGAGCTCAGTAGGACTCAGTAAATGCACAGCACAGCACAAAGTACTAGATAACCAGCACTTGGCAGTTCAGAGTGCATGCTCATCAGCTGACTACACAGCCAGTTGGCTAGCCAAAAGCAAAATAGGAAGATTCTGGTCAAGGTGGAGATTTTCTAAATACCCTGCTTTCTGTACCAATTGTTGTATGGCTGCCCCATGGAAGTAAGACCAACTCCTTGTGCAGAAAAATTGTTTTGGATTGAGGACCCCATGCTCCCGCCAAGAGGATGTGTATGCCTTACATAGTGGATAGAGTCAATCAGGCTCCTAAGATGGTCAGAAATTCCGTGAGAGAGCAAGGATGAGTAAATAGCTGGGAATTTATTCCGGTTAGGTGCCTGATTAGGCAGTGTTCCTAGACTTTCATGGTTTGAACTTCTCACCAGCACCAAAAGAGGAAATTCTCCAGTTTTCGTATTGATTTTCCCAGTTATGAAATGAAAGGGAAAGAGGGAGAGATGGGGCTTGAAAGCTGTCAACAGTAAAACAGAACATTGGAGTCAGACTTTTTATTACAATTTTCTACTCTTACTGATATGTTTTTTAATGTCTTGGTCCAAAAATATGGGATGCACAACTTCTACCATTCAAGGAGATATGTTAAATTTGAAAACAAAGCATCACTTAATTACGAGTTCAGTCTGTATATTCAGAATTTCTTGGCAGTCTGGTAAGTTTGAGCTGCATCATGTAATGTGGACTCAAGGTACAACACATATACTCTTTCCCATCAATACTCAATTGTAACAGAAGTTAGGAATGAAGGTGGCACTGTGTAAAGAAGGGGCAAGAAAGAATGCAAGAAAATAGACTGACTGGTCCCTGGCACAGACACCAAACTTGCTGCTCCAGAAACAGAGACTGAACAGATCAACATGTAAAAGCCTGCAGAGGTTCACAAGGTAAAACCAAATGTAACAACCAACTGTCTAACAAACACAAAAAGCGTAAAATTGAAAGAACTAAGCATAGATGTGTAATGTTTCCTGGATCTTATTTGTTTTTCACAAAATAATACAAATTGTCTCCCACACCACACAAACCTAGACATAAACACAAAAAACTCTCCTTCCTAAGGTTACCATGCTCTACAATTTTCTGTGTAAACTTTTAGCCCCCTTTCAAAATATTATCACATATTTTACTTATGTTTTAATTAAAAGTGTGATGTTACGTATAAAGATTCATGAGGCTTCTTTTTCCTGCACAAATGATTTGTTGATAGGTTTTATAATATGGTTTCTATATCAATACATATAGATCTATTTCCAAAATTGCTTTTGTAATTAATTTTATTTCTTGTTAAGGCAGATTATCATTAGTCTTCCTTGCTAATTTTTTAATTAAACATTTTATTTTGAAACGATTGCAGATTCACATGCATTTGTAAGAAATAATACAGATATCTCTGCCGTTCATATAATTTTTCCCAAAGGTAACATCTTGCAAAACTATGATAGCAGTCTCACAACCAGGGCATTGACATTGCTCTAGAAAAGGAAAAGGAAGAGAACATTTCCATCACCACAAGGATCCCTCAGGCTACTTTTCTATAGCCACACACACCTCACTTCACTCCTGCCCCAACTCCTTCCTTAAACCCTGGCAGCCTGGAATTTCTTCTCCATTCTATAATTTTATCATTTCAAAAATCTTATGTATAAATGAAACAAATACAGTATTTAACTGTTTAGAATTATTATTTTTTAAATTCAGAATAGTTCTCTGGAGATTGGGCCAGAGCCTTGTCTCAAATTGTGAAAGAGTTTCCAAGGTATGCATGTGCCAGAAATTTTTTTTCAAGGTATGATTTTTGGTGAGGAAGATTGGCTCTGAGGTAACATCTATTGCGAATCTTCCTCTTTTTTTGCCTCCCCAACTCCACAGTACATAGTTGTACATCCTAGTTGTAGATCATTCTAATTCTTCTACGTAGGATGCTGTCACAACATGGCTTGATGAAGGGTGTGTATGTCTGTGCCCAGGATCTGAACTGGTGAATCCCAGGCCACTGAAATGGAACACACTAACTTAATCACTCGGCCACAGGGCTGGCCCCCATAATTTTTTTAAACATTTATTTCTTGAAGGATATTTGAACTGATTCTTGATTTTGGCTATTACAAATAAATATACTATAAATATTCATGAATATATTTTTGTGTGAACATAAATTTTCATTTATCCAGCATAAAAATGCAACGGCCAGATCATATCACAGTTACATGTTCAGTTTTTAAGAAACCATCAAACTGTTTGCCACTGTGGCTACACTATTTTACATTCCCACATGTGGTGTACAAATGATGCAATTTCTTTGCATCCTGGCCAGCATTTTGTATCACTTTTTAAAAAAATATTAGCCCTCTGATTAGAAAGGTGTGTAGTTATATTTAGTTGTGGTTTTAATTTGTATTTCTCTAATGACTGATGTTGAATATTTTGAAGTGTTTATTTGCCACGTACATATACGTGTGATTGTTAATTTTATGTATCAACTTGGCTAAGCCACAGTGCCAAGATATTTGATCAAAGACCAGTCAAGATGTCACAGTGAAGGTATTTGTAGATAAGATTAAGATTTAAATCATTTGATGCTGAAAAAAGCAGATCATCCTCCATAAAATGTGAGTGGACCTCTTCTATTTAGTTGAAGTTCCCTGAGAAAGACAGAAGTCTGCCTCTAGAATGCCTTTCCACTTGACTTGCAACATCAACTCTTTCTTGGGTCTCTAACCTGCCATCCTGTCCTGCAGATTGATTTTGGACTTGGCAGGCCCTAAAATCACGTGGGATAATTCCTTAAAATAGTCCTCTGCCTCTCTCTCGCTATATATATCTCCTATTGTTTCAGTGTTTCTGGAGAACCCTGACGAATACAATCATCTAATGCAATCCTCTTCAGTGAAATAGCTGTATTCTGCCCATTTCCTAATTGCTCAACTGTTGAGTTTTGAGTTTTTATATATTCCATAAACAATTCTCCTGTAGAACTGCAGTTTGAAAACATTGTTCCCAGTATGTAATTTGTCTTATTATCTATTTAACAGGATATTTCATTAGACGGAAGTTTTTAATTTTGATGAAATCCAGTTTATCAAACAAACAAACAAAATTCTTAACCCAGAATTCAATATATAGTAAAATTATCCTTCATGTGAAGAGAAAAGAAAACCTTCTGTAGATAAGTAAAACTTGAGTAGATTTGCAGCCATCAGAGCTGAACTGCCAATAACAGTAAATAGGTTACTTGAGATAAAGAGAAATGGCACTGGATAGAAAGTTAAATATAGGAAAAAAAGAGGGGCATGAAAAATGGTAAATACACCCCTGTGTTTGTGGTTTGTAATGGATACATATGTAATATACAGGGAAACCATTGCACAAAGTATGGGGTGATTGAATATATCTGTAGCAAAGTCTTACATTTTATTTAATAAGTCAAGGGTGACGGTGATAGGTTAAGGACACATTTTTTAATTCCTAGAGAAATCACTTAAAAAAACAATGCAAAGAGGTATAGCTAAAAAATCAATAGAGGAAATAAACTATAACAGTTTTCCAAAAACCACTAGATAACCCAGAAAAGCACCCAAAAGCAGGACAGAAGGATCAGATAGTGAGGATTGGGCAAATAGCAACAGTAAAATAGACCTTAATCCAACAATTTATATTAATTTTGCTTACTTTTAATGATTTAAGTACTCCAAATAAGAGGCAGTTAGACTTGATTAAAACAAAACCCAAGTATATGCTCTCTACAGGGTTATAATTTGAATATAAACCACTGATAGAATAAAAGAAAAATGATGTAAAAGGAGATTCACCAAGTAACAGCCAATATAAGAAAATGTGATGGTTATAAAAATAGAGGAAGTATTAGGTATCAAGACAAGGACTGTTACTAGAGATGATAAACGTTTCAAATTTCAGGAAGATATAAATTCCTAGTTATTTACCTAATAACAGAACTTGAAAACAAATGAATTAACACCTCACAGAACATAAGATAACAGAGTTCAATCCAAAAGCATAGCTGGAGATTTTAACAAACATCTCCCTGGAATTGATACCTAGACTAGAAAGCACTAAGCATATGGAAGGCATCAATGCAGCGCATCATTACTGTGACTGACTTTTATAAAATGTGATACTCAATAATTACAGAAAATTCTTTCTGCATTTGAAGTATTGACCAAAATAGACCATTACATCAGTCTCAATAATGTCAAACATAGAAATGTTAGAGAGTTTATTTTCTAAAAATACTAGTATTAAAATGCTATTTATAAAAGGCACTTAGAAATACCTCAAATATATGAAAATAAAACTCATTTGTAAATAACTCATGGGTCGAGGAAGTAATCACAGAAATATTATAAAATTAATTATAGTAAAATCACCACATGCCTAAATTTGTGGAATGGAGCTAAAGTAGTGATTAAAAGGAAGCTTATAGATATAATACTCACATTTAAAAGGAAAAAGTAAAAAAACTATCACAAAAAAAGAATTTGAGCAATTTAAATCTGACATGATCTCTAGAAAGACATAAATAATGATAAGAGCACAAATAAGTGAAAGAGAAAATAGGACAATAATAAGAGAAATAATAAAGCAGAAAGTCGATTGTTGGGACAGACACATTAACAAGATAAAGGGAATGAGAGAGAGAGTGAGTGAGCGAAAATTACCTGTATCAGAAATGAAAGAAGGGATATTGATACCGATTATGCCACATACAATAAAATACAACAAAAAGATTTTCATGAAGAAGTCTATGCCAAGAAATTTTACAACCTCCTTGGAAAAAAAAAAAAACACAACTTACCATATTTGACACAGTATAGGCCTCTACCAATTAAAGAAATTAAATTTGTTTTCAGAAACATCACCGCAAAGAAAACTCGAGATGCATATGCTTTCACAGCTGAGTCTCTCAAACATTTATGGAAGAATTAATAGCAATCATAAGCTGTATCCTTCACAAAGTAATGAAGAAAACTTCTCAACTCATTTTATAAAGGCAGAATAACACTGATATGAAAACGAGAATATTATGGATTGAATTGTGTCCCCCCAAAAGATACATTGAATTCCTCATTCCCAGTACCTGTGAATGTGACCTTATTTGGAAATAGGGTCTTTACAAATGTAACAAAGTTAATATGGGGTCATACTGAATTAAGATGGTCTCTAGTCCGTGGGACTGGTGTCCTTATAAGAAGAGGAAAAGATGCAGACACAGGAGGAGAGAAGACCACGTACTGGGATGCCAGAGCTGCACGTTGAAGCCAAGGAACATCAAGGATTGCCAGCAACCCCCAGAAGCTACAAAGAGACAAGGAAGTGAAAGACATGGGATGTTCAAGGGCCTATAGGATGAATGATTCCAAGATGTGGCTAATGCTAATTGAGCTATGGGGTAGACGGGATGGAAATAGATAATGGGCAATCATATAAAACATTCCATTTGTTTTTTCAAGTGGAAAGAATGGATCAGGCTAGGGCAATAGAGGAAAGAATAAAATTTAGGATGCATCTTCAGTAGTTGAATTAAGGTGATGTTGGCCTCAATTCAGATTAGAAGCTAAAAGTGGAGATATGAAGAGGAATTAAGAAACATACGGAAGTTTTGCTGTACAGAATTTGATATTCCATTAAATGTGAAAGGTAAAAGGAAAGGAGATAATAATAATGGCTACTAATTTGCTATTGAGAATACAGGGATGCACGGTGGTGCAAAATTTTGAGATAAACAAAAAATATTGGGGGATGGTAAGATTGCAAGTAAAAAAGAACCCAAAACTGTATTATAAAGATGGATGTTTCTCTAAGACAACTAAGTATAAAGGACCAGTAGCATGTTGATAATCTGTGTAAAGAGCCTAAAAGGGATTTTTAGTATAAAGGTAGAAAATCAGTACTCATAAATCTAAAATAATATTATAAGAAACAGAGCTAATCATAAGGCCTTGAAGGGTGAGTAGTAAGAAAAGGGCATAACAAACAGCCCTTCAGTCAGAAGATAAACAAGAAAGACACTGATCAGAGTTACAGAAGGAAAACCAGAACAATATGCTGTCTATAAAGCAAGAGGAAATAGTGTTCCCAAAGATGGAGGTGGTCAAGAACTTCAAATATAACTCAAAGAGATAAAAGATGAATGTTGAATTGAGTGTCATGAAGGTTCTCCTGAATTGAGTTCCTCCCAAAAGCAGACACTGAGATAAAGACTTTGGGGTAGATAGTTGATTTGGGCTGTGATGCAAGAATGTTCTAGTTAGGGAAGGGGCAAATTGAGACAGGGGAAGAAGTGTGGTTTAAAGTGGGGATTATCATCGTGGACAACAGGGGCTTACTCCAGAATGGGACCCTCTGAGATATCCTGGAGATTATGCCTCGGAATGGTCTGACAGAGGGACTAGGAAGCTTGGGCATTGATCTACTGCTCTTGTCCCTCTGTTATTGGGAATTTTCATGAATAACTTAAATCTCATGTGTTTCTGTACTGCCCTGGACATTGCCTGAGCAAAGTGTGGCACAGGAGAATGCTGCCAAGGAGACCTGTGGAGAGTCACAAGCATTTGAGTTGAGAATGTCAATCACTTCACTGTAAAAATTAATCCTTATTAAATACTAGTAGTGATGAAATGTAATCAAGAGAGGAGAGGAGAAAAAAAATATGTGACACAGTATATCAATATTGAAAATTCTCTGGATATGGAGGATGGCATGAGATGCAGAGCACCAGTGAAAGAAATAGATTCATCCTAATTATGATAACGATCACTAACATTTATTGAAAACTTTATATATGCTTAACATGGTATAAACAAACAGCAAAGTCATTAAAACTTTCTATGAAGCCTCTTTATTTTGTACAAAATTAATAAATTATTTGGTTAATGAACAATTAAAATCAATAAAAAGCCATTGATTTTTGATCATGGTGAATTCATTCAAATTCCTCTATTTTCATCCCTTAAAATATCTGGGCAGATATTTCTAAAACGCTGTTTGACAAAACACAATTGTGCAAATAAGGTATATTTTAGTTTGTTCATATGTTAAAAATTGATCTAAAGTTTTATTTGGGAAATCATTAAATCTATTTTTACACAATTATTTTTCCCAGTGTTGTCATATGCATAAAGCTATAAACAACCATAACAGGATAAAAAGTATCCTGTATTTTAGTTTCTACAAATTCTAAAGTTAAGAGGCAAGAGAGTGGAAGAATATATATAGTTGTAGTTATATTTTTGAGACCTTGTTTCTTCTTGAAAGTGATGGTGAGGTATTGGAAACTTCTCAAGAGGCCACTTTATAACAAGCAACTCTTGTATTTACCTTTAAAAATCCAGTGTCAGATACATGATCTCTTGTGCTGAACATCAGAGAAACTACCTGTGTTGTCAGACAGCGTTTGTGGTGGGGAGGATGAATGGAAAATGTCTCTTGGGCCTTTTTCTTAGTCAGTTATTCTTGTGTTTTTCTTAGCTGTATCTGACAGTGCTGTAAGTCCATTCATCTTGTTAAAGCTTTTGTGGAAAGTAACTTGTCAAAACTACCACTCAACTTTGATAAGTAAAAGAGTACTTTTATTAATAAGGCTTTATATAGCCTTTTATGTCAAAACATGATGTATTTTGTAATTTTTAAGTAGTAATGACTTTGTGGTCTTGGATGTACGACTGATTCATCATATTCATTGATGGGTTATTGTATTTTGGATGTGAGTGGATTCCCATGATATTTGAAGCTATTGTAATTGGTCCAAACTTTTTAAAGGGAAAGACAAATATTCTTTTAATAAAATACGGTATTAAAATATAGAGCCACCCTATGGTGACTGGTCCCTTTTTATCATACCTCCTCTCAGGTGCTCCCTCATCCCTGGGTCACATCAGAAAACCAGAACACAGCATCTCGGAAGTGGTCCCATTGCTGCCGGTCCCACCCAAGTATATGAAAAATGGACAGTCAGTAGTTTGGCTCAAGTAGCAGGAGGTGAAGGGTGCATTTTCAATGTGGTAATTATGACTACAAGAAACTTTACAGCAGAAGAAATGAAAACGTTATGGAAATGCAATTGAAAAAGAAATATTTAAGAGAGAAGGATAAAAAAGAGAGAGAAAACAACAATATTAGAAGAATAGAATGAAATACAGGGACAATATTTGTGGCTGAAAAGCTTTACAAGCAATTTAGGAAATCCTGTACAGTCCCATGCCTGTATAGCTTTGTTCTCCTCTCTTGCTGCTGTGAACACCAATTTTGGAAAACAATTCTTCATGAGTATTTTCACATTTCTTCAAGGTCCAGACTTTCCGACCTAAGAGCTCTGGCAAACTTGAATGAAAGACGATTGCCTCAGAAGACAGACTGTGTATGGCTCCAGAGAGACTATAAGATTTAGACTTATCTGACCTAGAGACATTTGCTGAGATCCCAGGACCGTAAAAATCCCTCCAGCTTCCTCATACCCTCTCTCGAGAAGTTCTTTTATTATTTTATTTTATTCTAAAGTAAAGGGCTTTCTTTCAACAAAGGGGAAATTGGGAACATATACTAACTGCCCTCCATAAGCTCTGAATCACGTAACATCAAGATTGAGGAACAAGTGAAAATTCCGTTGTCACTGTGTTGCTCCATGGGGATTAGGACTCAAGGAAACAGCAGCAAAATTCTCTGTGACAGACTGTTTTCTAATCCAGAGATTACATGTTTCCTGTCAAAACATACACATATACGTGCATGCACACGCACACATATAATTATATACAAAAACTTATCAACCACCTGCACAGAGAGGTTCTGTACTTGGTTCCTCACTCTGTATTGCCTGCCACATTGTTGCCTGCATCTTCATGCTCTAGGCTCCATCACCAGGACTGTGGATTTACTTCCTGACCCAGGTCCCCGTGACCCCCGGCTGTAAGTTCCCTGTTCTTCACCACGACCAGCCCAATCCTGTGGTTACATTTTCATTGTGCTTCTATCACTCAGAGTACCCAGATTCCAGTCAAATATTCAGCACCTGCAAGATCTTTTTGCTAATAAAAGATATTTCTATATCTTCCAAGAAAGACACTTAGGCTCCCTGAATCTCAACTGTATTAATCTTATGATTAATATCAAGAAACCAAGCCTATAAATAGTTTCCCCCAAAGTGACATCCCTATTCACTAATTTTTCTCATGCTTCAGCATAGAAATAACTCGACTGCTCATTAATGAAAGTGACACTCAGTAGTGTAAATAAAAAACATGGAAGAGACAAGGTCTGAGATGATACCAAGTGCATTTGAGAAAAATATTAAACTTATCATATTTATTTTATATAAATCCCTTTATTTTTCTACAATTTTATTTAGACACGGGATTTATACAGTAATAAATGCATATAATTCATAAGTGGCTGTGATTGCTCATAACTTTTCTTTCTCAAAGGGTGTGTGTGATAAAAAATGTTTGCAGATCACAATGACTTAAAGAACTACAAAAAAACGAATAACCCAGTCAAAAAGTGAGCAAAGGACCTGAATAGATATGTCCCCAAAGAAGATATATAGAAGCCCAACAGGTACATGAAAAGATGCTCAACATCACTAGCCATTATGGAAACACAAACTAAAACCACGATGAGAGCTCACCTCACAAATGTTAGAATAACCATCGTCAAAAAGACAAGAGATAAATGCTGGAATGGATGTGGAGAAAAGGGAACCCTCATGCACTGTTGGTAGGACTGTAAATTGGTACAGCCACTATGGA
This sequence comes from Equus asinus, assembly GCF_041296235.1. Taxonomy (NCBI): domain Eukaryota; kingdom Metazoa; phylum Chordata; class Mammalia; order Perissodactyla; family Equidae; genus Equus; species Equus asinus. The sequence continues at coordinate 12,076,079 of NC_091819.1, forward strand.
AAATACTAGGAAGATTCCTCAAAAAATTAAAAACAGAACTACCATGTGTCCAGCAATTCCACTTCTGGGAATATATCTAAAGGAAATAAGAACACTAACTCGATAGATACCTGCCCTGCCCCCTATTCGTAGAAACGTTATTTACAACAACCAAGACATGGGAACAACCTAAGCGTCTAGCAATGGATGAATGGATAAAGAAGTTGGGCTATATATATGTAATGGAATATTATTCAGCCATGAAAAATGGCAAATTCTACCATTTATGACCACACGAATGGACTTTAAAGGCATTATGCCAAATTAAATGTCAGACGGAGAAAGACAAATACTGTATTATCTCACTTATATGTGGAATCTTAAAAAAAAAAAAAGTTATAGCAAAAGAGATCAGACTTGTGGTTACCAGAAGTGGAGGGTGAGGGGTAGGAGAATTGGAGGAAGGTAGTCAAAAGCTACAAACTTCCACTTATAAGATAAATGAGGATCTGGGATGTAATGTACAGCATAATTGCTATAGCTAACACCACTGTATGATATACAGGAAAGTTGTTAAGAGAGTAAATCCTAAGAGTTGTCATCACAAAGAGGAAAGTTTTTCTCTTGTTTTTTTCTCTTTGTTGTATCTATATGAGAAGACGGGTTTTAGGTGAACAATTGTGGTAATCATTTCACAATATATATAAATCAAACAACCGTGCTGTTCACCATAAACTTACACAGGGATGTTTGTCTCTTATTTCTCAATAAAACTGGGGAAAAAAAACCCTACAAAGTTCTGATATGGGTGTTTTCATATACTGCTATTATAAATATGTGCCGGAATCAACTACCTTAAAATATTTGTATCAATGGCCAATACCTCTCATTTGGGGAATGTATTTAAGGGGATAATCAGAGATAAGCATAGGAACTATGCTTAACAATGTTCATTGTGAGGCTATTTATAATCACACTCGGGGGAAAATGAAGCAAATGAAATAAACTTCTTAGATATATCCATCATATAAATATATAAAATGAAACAAAATCTTCAACATAAAGGAAATGGATAAATAAGCAATGTTATATAGTGAGGCTAGTATAGCACACAGCTTACTGAACTAAAATTAAAAAATTTTGATTTTGCTAATTATTTTAAAGAATATTTATGAACACATGAAACTATTCCTAAAATGCATAAGAAATTCTGTAAGAAAATGTATTAATGCTATTGTTAATATTATTAACATGTTGTAAAATTGTAAAACATTATTAAAATGCTTAGAAAAGGTATATCCACTTTCTTGTTCCTTTGTTCTTCAAGTTATAAAATTATGAGTAGTTCTCTGACCACCTCTGAATGTGAATCGGCAAAATATTTGTGTTAAAAGATATTCCAAAATGTTATCTATTGGAGTTGATGGATAATTTCCCAATCTTCCAGAGTTTCTCAGGAGAATCAAGCCCTGGTACCAGTACTTGCTTGATAACAAAGCCTATCCTTCCCCACTACTTTGTGGCTGGTGTATCCTGGGGTCACTTCCCAGATAGACGGTTCTCCAATCCTTGTCTCAAAGGAAAGACAGATGTTATATCTCAGGATTACTCCCAATTTTATTCAGGCCCGTGATTCTTTTCTAATATACATTCTTCTTCGACAGTTTCACTCAATAATTTATGGTCTACATGAGTATTAATATTTTTATCCACCACCTGTATGAGTATTTATTAATCAATATGTCAAGCCCTGTTCTTTTTCTTAATATTTAAATCCATGTGTTCAATTTTCAATTCTACATTCACCTGAAACACAATATACTCAAAATAAAATTTTCTCTTCATTTTATCTCTAGGTTGCGTTCCTTCTTTTGAATCTGCTAACTCTCCTGTAAGGTGTTACTTTTACTCAAATATGAGCTATCTTTATCTTGCAGTCATATTTGATGAATCTCTTGCTTCTTCTTCATGCAGGTTACTTGGGAGATAATGAAGGTGATGCTATAGTTTGTTATCCTTTTCATGGAGAGTGGGTGGTTAGAAGACCTGCCATAAGAGAGGTAACTTCAGTGGAAAATGATCCGGTTGCTGGTGTTCTGTGTCTCCTTAGCACCAAAACACACTTATTCTTCTCTGGTCCACGTGAAGACCTGTATGTCACTGTCTCATACAAGATACAGAGGTTGTGGGTGAGAAAGGAGGACTGGATCTGGATTGAGCTCCCTAACTTGATACGATGAAATACCTACCCCAACTAGTTAGTCTGAGGTTTGCCCCATAGGAAATTCTGCTCCTAGCTTCATCTGTATCTGTCCTTGGAGCACCGTGATGCTCTTCCCGTCCTATAGAATAAAATTCTCCTGCATATATATCTGCTGCTGTCTACCTTTCAGAAAATTCCGCCACTTTCTGATTAACAGATGATTTGCTTAAATGCTTTAGTGTTGCTATGTGTTTTTTTATTTACTTCGTTCTTTTTAATATCTCTTGTATTTCATATGAGATGAAGAGATTGGACTATATTCCTAATCCACCAAGTTAAAACCAGAAATTTGCAATATGCCTTATGTAATTTAATGTCATGACTAACTAGCCAGTCACACGAGCCAGAGGACTAACAGGCTTTCTAAACCAACCCTTTTTTTCCCACCTGTTGAATTCAAGCTATGTTTATAATTCACAAATATACATTTCTCAATATTTATGAAATTCATTATCTCCATTTCCAGTACACAACCATAATCTAAGTCTTCATTTCTCATCTAAATTCTTGCATTATATTACTAATTTCTAGTTTCTCTCCTAAAAGTTTCTCTTCTCACATCCATCCTTCACGTTACAATCAGAATGATCTATCTAAATACCTCTTCTCCTGTTTAAAATCCTTTGATAACTCGAATCAGTGATGTTCTCCAAACTTGGTCCACAAACTACCTAGGGATCATCTTTCTTACCTTTTAAAGATATAAATTACTGGACTCCACCATGACTTACATTAAAGGACATTAAAATCTCTGAAAGGAGATAATGGGAATCCATGTTTGTAATAGACAGCCCTTAGTATGGATGGAAATGTTATCCATACTAAGGTTTCAGAACCACTGATAAATTCTCATACCGTAAGCGTGGCATAAAAGTTATCCAAAAATTGTTCCCTACCAACATATTCAGACTTATTTATTTCACTCTTTGATCTGTAATTTATGTTGCATTATGATCCGGTAACTTATAATAATAACCCCGTAAATCAACATGTGTCACAGTTCCATGACTGTGGTCATGTCTGTCACTTTATCTAGAATGGACCTCACCTATCATTATCAGGTCAACTCTTATTCAGCCTCTATGACTCAGCCTACTTTTCCCTCTGGAGGTCTTTTGAGGCCAGATTAAGTGTTCTTTCTGATTCTAAAACATTATTTAAATAATTACACAAATTTTATTGTACATGTTTGTATATATGCAAATTAATTTACTATATGCCTTTTTAAAGTTGATGTTGCTCATTGAACCCCACTTCCTTACAGAATTTTCTTACTGAATTCACAGTATTTAGCACATTTCCTAGAACAAGGTATCATGTGGTAAGTATTTGTGAGCTAATCTTTTGAACTAAATAGCCTATAACCAGCATTTTCATGAATGCATACACTTAGTAAAATTCAAATCCAAATGATATAATGTAGGTATATTATATACATATATATATTATTATTCATTTTTGGCTTTTGATTTTGGCATTTGGTAAGGCTTTGCTTGCCTTATTGCCATGGAGACCTGTATCATTCAATTGTGACTTCAGTTCAGAGAACGGTCCAGTCCCTAGCTGAATGTGCTCAGTGTGCCTCTGAATGACATACACTTCCTATTGAATTAGAAGCGTTGGATCTCAGAAAATGCAAAGATTGTGAAATTCACTTGTAAGAACTGTTCAAACTGTCAAAAACATATTTCACATATATTTGCTTTTATAAGAACTGTCAAACTCTAAATGGATTATATTTTACTTATTACAGATATTTAGTACAAATATGATTCTAAAAAAGATTTCATTGAAACTATTTTAATCTTATTTTATCATATGTATTCAGAAGGTTCTGAAGTGTGTGTGCGTGCATTTATATATTATAGTAATAAATCACACAAAGTGATATATACTAGATCAGGAAAACGTATGCTCCTAAAGTAGGCTAATTATCCTACTCCATGTCTGAATACGGCTGCTAAAGCATGCTATGACTGGTTGTCTGTTTCTTCTTATGTGAAACTTGGATCTAAAATGGAAACTGCAAGCTACAGACTGAAATTTTGCTGTAACAGATACCAGATACCAGAGTTTCAGTCAGTAATATGCCAACAAGTGTTTTTGGAGAAATAACCAGGTACCAGTACTGGGGTATAAAAGTGAGTTAGATACGAAAGCTAATATGAAAAGGGGCTCACAATATGTGGAAAAGATAAACTTGACAATTAGTACATTACTATATATGATTTATAGTACCACTAATTCATATGAGAGGGGATACTTGCTGTGGAATGGGAGAGAGAGAAAATTTTATATTGCCTAAAATTCACTATGGGCAAAACCTCATAAAGTGATATTCAACCCCAGATAGAGACATATTTACTCAAGTTTGACCTTCTCACAAAAATAAAATGCATTTTGGCTATATTAAGTGTTCTTAATTTTTCTAGATGGAATTAAGTCTTCTTAATTTTTCCTAAAAGCTTTTCAAGCAGTTACACCAAGGTACACTAGCTTATAATATATTTTATTTACATGTCTGTCTCTTTCACCAGATAAAAGATTGGCTAGGGAATATCAAAGTATTATATCATATTCATGCTGTATTGTATTACTTAGCACAGTATTTAGATTTTCTCACAGTGTTCTTAGAACAATTTCAAATCTTTAGGATTGAGAGATCAATAAAGACTTCTCAGTCTCCTAAAATTTTCTCACAATTATTGTCACAAGAAACTGTAAATTACTGCAAAATCTACAACACAGCACCAATTCCTGATTGTCTGAAGAACAAATTATACTCAATGTAGAAACAAAGAAATTTTTTTAAAATCTCACAAGTAGCCAGAAATCACCTATGACAAAATATTTATAGAGATTTCTATTGAGTTTTTCGTGGAAAAATTACCAAATCTAATAGTATGTGATTAGAAAAAAGTAGAAATACGACTGGGGCCAGTCCAGAGGCATAGTGCTGAAGTTTGTGCGCTCTGCTTCAATGGCCCAGGGTTCACCTGTTCAGATCCCAGGTGTGAACCTACACACCGCTCATCAAGCTATGCTGTGACAGCATCCCACATACAAAATAGAGGGAGACTGGCACAGATGTTAGCTCAGGGGCAATCTTCCTCAAGTAAAAAGAGGACTATTGACAACAGATGCTAGATCAGGGCCAATCTTCCTCACACACACAAAAAAAAGAATAGCAAAAAGTAGAAATGCCACTTGCAAAACAAAATTGTTTATATCATCAAGTTTTAAGAAAAATTAGAAGAAATTGTTATCCTTAAAAATATTTTTCTTATTATGTTTCTAAATTTAAAAATCTATAGTCATCACATATAAACTTTTGCTTTATAGAAATTTTTCTTTAAGAAATAATTCTGTGGGGGCCGGCCCGGTGGCGCAGCGGTTAAGTTCGCACGTTCCGCTTCTCGGCGGCCCGGGGTTCGCTGGTTCGGATCCCGGGTGTGGACATGGCACTGCTTGGCAGCCATGCTGTGGTATGCGTCCCACGTATAAACTAGAGGAAGATGGGCACGGATGTTAGCTCAGAGCCAGGCTTCCTCAGCAAAAAGAGGAGGACTGGCAGTAGTTAGCTGAGGGCTAATCTTCCTCCAAAAACAAAAAAAAACAAAAAACAAAAAAACAAAAAAAAGAAATAATTCTGTGTTTCTGTGTTTCCTAGGATATCACATATAATTTATTTCAATTTTTCTATTTTTATATCTATCCAAATTTTATCCTAAATAGCTATAACATTGTGAGAGTCACAGTTGGTTATCTAAATATTAATATGGTGTTTGTTGTTAATGATTTCTCATTATTATTCTCATAATTCTGATAATCTCATGATCTTAATAGAAAAATATTGATTCAATAATAGTTTTAACAAATTTACTCAGCCTACATATTTATTGGCATTTTACTTTCAAAATGAATCTTATATTTCTATTCTCCCTATATTTGCATAAATAGTGTTTACATTATATATCAAAATTTTTGTCGGGGCCAGCCTGGTGGCACAGTGACTGAGTTTGTGCCATCCACTTTGGCAGCCTGGGGTTTGGCTCGAATCCTGGGTGCAGACCTACAGACCAATTACCAAGCCATGCTGTGGCAGGCATCCCACATATAAAATAGAGGAGGATGGGCACAGATGTTAGCTCAAGGCCAATCTTCCTCAGCAAAAAGAGAAGGATTGGTGGCAGACGTTAGCTCAGGGTTAATCTTCCTTAAAAAAAAAAAAAAACCCTTTTGTTTTTTATCCTATACTTTTGAAGAATAATGCATGTGGGTGAACAAACCACATTAAAGAAAGCAGTAAAGGGGCTGGCCTGCTGGCACAATAGTAAAGTGTGCACATTCCGCTTCAGTAGTCTGGGGTTTGCTGGCTGTAATCCCGGGTGTGGACATGGCACCGCTTGGCAAGCCACACTGTCGTAGGTGTCCCACATATAAAGTAGAGGAAGATGGGCACAGGTGTTAGCTCAGGGCCAGTCTTCCTCAGCAAAAAGAAGAGTATTGGCAGCAGATGTTAGCTCAGGGCTAATCTTCCCTCACTACCCCCCCAAAAGAAAACAGTACAATATATAAATGTATTGTCTTGATCAAGTAAGAGCTAACAATTTCATATTGTTATATGTTATTTATTTTATCCACTTACTTTAGAGGGCATCAAAAATAACCTTGACTATTTTCTAAAAACACTGTGGATGATAATAAAGCATTTTTTACTAGATTCCAATTTTACCAGACTATAATCTGTTTTAGAAGAAGATGCTAATTAAAAGTCTTCTGTCACTTTGTTCAAGCATTCTCGACCAACCTCTAATGCTGGTGTGTCAGGTACATTCTTATTTTTCTAGAGTCAAGAATGTTTGCAACTGAATTCTTACTCAAAAACAAAAGTAAAAACTAGGAAACAAAGCTATGCAAGAAAATTCTCTAACTCTACATAGTATAAGCAACCCTGAGAGACGGAAATCATCCTCACTCTATTCTAGTTGGATTATAAATGGAATTGAGTATCACAATATTTGCAGTAGCTTCAGCCAGATTCATTACATTTTTGTTTACCCTACATGAGCATTCTGTGTACGCTCTGTATATTTAAAGCTGCATATATTTGTGCATATGACAGAACCCAAATTATGTGTTTAGTTTCTCAGCTGTGTTTTTGCACCATAATTACAAACAAGGTTTAATATTTAGTGAATTTGCTCAATAAATGTAAAAACAAAAAATCCCTAAAGTCACATTGCTGTATAGCAATTACATTTCTGAACGCTAGCATTTGTTTGGAGAACTTCTTAAAGGAAGTATTAAAGAAATTTACATTACTGAATAAGTTGATATATATGCCCTTATTTAGCCAAAGTTTCATACAGAGACATGTGAAAATAATTCCATATTCATTTATGGGACCGCTCCCTCTTGTTTGTTCATATTATTTTGTATAGTGTTGTGTTGGTAATGAGCTTGAAGGTAGGAATTACATGACTTAATGAAAAGAAAATTTGAAATTCTACGTATTTTTAATGTAAGGTCTGCCTATTTCAACTGAGAAAACAATCAAATTTTTTCTAGGGTAAAGTTGTTCTTTTATGTAGCATGGCCACAGTAACTCTTGGTCAGTATGTCTCGACACTGGTCTAAGACTTAGGCTTCATTTCCCATGCCTTCCATATACGCCTCAGGTTTCTATTGAGCGTTCACTCAAGCGACTGAGGTAACAGAAATCAATTGCTCATATTGAAGATTTTTTATTTTCCACTTGGAAAATACTTGCACAAATCTCAAGGTACCATTTGAGGAAAGAAATTAAAGTTCTCAATGTCTGCTAATTTATATATAAATTATCTAGTTTGCAAAGTATCCGTTACATAATCGTTTGTCTCCACCTTCCCTGGTCAATCTTCTCCAGTTTCAGTACTCTTGGGTTCCTCATCTTGTCACCTCTTGCTAGCAAGACCTGTTCTACAACTTGTTGCATTTTCATTCTCATATTCTTATCCAACACCCAATATACCAAAAAGATATTTTCAAAAGGGGAAAAAGGTATTTTTATGTTCTTATATCCTCAAAATTGGTTACAAATAATCACATTGTTGTCAAATAATGCCAAATATATGACATCTGCAAGATCCCCTTCTGTGGATTACTCCTTCCTTTCCTTAGAGCTCTCTTCCCTTGGCCGATGACACCAGAAGCCTCTGGTGTTCTTGCTGACTCTGGGATAGAGTTCTTGGTGTTCTCTAGTCCTCAGTCCAAGCCCAGAACTATTTCTATTCTAATTGCTACTGTCTATCTCAGGTCATTATTATTCACTCTTGAATTACTGCAAATCTTTCAAGACTATTCTTCTTGTCGTTAGCATTTTCCCTTTCTGAAATTATAACTTCTGAGCAACTTTTCTTGTAACCATGTGTATACTTTAGCTTAGCACTTATGACACAATATTATAATTGCCAATTCACTTGTCTTTTATGCATATAGACAGTAAACTCGTAGAAGACAAGACTGCCTTTTTCATCATTATGTTACTAGCTCATTGTAAAACGTGTGAAACATACTACCATCAAATATATGTGGTTCAATAAATAGCTTTCTAGGTCTGCTATTTAAGTTTCCATCTTATTTCTTCAATGCTTTTCACCATCATATTTCTCAAAATTTCATAATTACCAATTGCTTCCTCTGACTTACCAACCACATAATTTTACCATCATGCACCATGGATTTTGAACCTATCATCATACTTAACTTGTTCTCCCAAAAACTGTCAATGCTGTAATGCTACTATTAACTAACAATTCTCTCTCTATATATTATTGCTGATATGCAGAGGGCAGGATAAATGGTTATCTGTCGCAAACCAAATTCAACAAACATTGAGTTTAGTGCACATATTGGATTATATTTCCTTCTAGTCTCTTAGACAAAAGGATATTAAAAAGTCATGAATTTATTAATTAATTCATTCAATATATACTTATTGAAGTCCTGCTATGGGACAAGAACCTACATAAGATGTGAGGCTAGAGAAGTGGGTAGAGTTGATAGTGAATCACCATTAAAATTAAACTTAGAATATATGGATATAAGTCAAGTAATTAAAGAAATATGCAACCTGTAAAGAGAAAAGGGCAGGATGCTTTTGGCTATAATGGAAGGAAACAGAACTAGTACAGATGTTGGGAGGAAAGTAGAAAACTGAGGAAGTTAGTGAAGAATGAAGACGATTATTAAAAGAAGCAAGATTGGGAGCTGAGACACTTGATTGAGAAAATGGCTGAATAAGACACATTTCCTGGCTGATGTAAAAAGAGAGAAGCTTAATTGGAAGGGGGAACCTTAGACCTATGTGTGTCATTTGGGCCAGGTTGTGTTTTGAGGTGCTGGTGAAATACCCAATGGTTAGTTCTAAGAAATAGTTGACTCTAGGGCATGTGGCTCAAGAATTAGATCCGGGCTACAGAGATAGATGTGTGAGACTTCTATATAAAATGACAGTAAGCTACGTGGGAGTAGATGCCATCATCTGTGGAAGGTTTAGAGAGGGAAAAATCAAAGGCCTTGGTTGTAAAACTGATGTACCCTCAACATGAACTGTAAAGAAAAGGAAGAGAGGCCTGTGAAGGAGTGTCGTTGGTAACCAGAGACAGATGGAAACCCAGATAAGTACAAATTTCCAAGACAAAAGGAAATGAATGTTTTGAGAAGGAGGTCAACAGTTCTAATATTCCGGGGGTCAGATATGTATGGATTAAAATTGTCCAATGAATGCCTTGTCCTGGATTTAGTCAAACCAGTTTTCTTTAAATAAAGAGAATGAAAGCCAGAATGTTGAAAGTTGATTCGAGATAGTTGAGGAAGGGGGAAAAGTAAATGCCAACAGTTTTTGGTGAAATATGCCTGTTACAAGGACAATGGGAGAGACTGGAGGCTGTGGGGATGCCGAGGGAAGTGCCATAAACGGAAATATGTGGAACACATAAGTAGAAAAGAAGATAGTTGAAATGTGGAGGTAGCTGAGAGGACAGACTGGAATTTGAACAAATGCATGGATAGTAAACCTGGAATTAGGAAAAGAGAACTTTATTCCACCATAACCAATAAGAAGTAGGAGCGAGCGGCTTCAATTACTTGTGGGTTTGTGTATTTAACGGCAGGAAACTAAAAACAAATAAACAAAGTTTTTTCATTATGTTTGGAATTTTCTATGAAAATATGGCAGCTCAATTATTGGCCATATTTGTGGAAAGGATGAAATGAAAGTGGAAGGATTTGGGAATTTGAGAGGAGAAAGGAGGAGATAGGTGAAAAGCCTAATGAAATAAGATTTTGGAGTGTGTGGTGATTATAGGTAATAATGGAGAGTAAATTTATAGACGTTGTGAAAAGTTTTTATTTAGCAGTTAATAGGTCAATGATGAAGGTAGACAGTTGCTCTTATCATTGGTTCTGTTTTGCTAGTCCTTTGACATAGAAGACAGTGTGTCAAATGAGATTAGTATTTAGGTAAGTAACCATTGCTGTGTTGTCCTGTAAATTCTAAGCTGGCTATTTTCTTTCATTCCACTCAACTCCAACAGTAATATCTGTCTTTTTGTGTTAATTAACACTTTTAAGTGTTAATTACTCTTGATGTCCACTGTGATGAGTTTTAACAAATTTATTCAACTGTTTAAATCAAATTGCTATGAAAATAGAGAAAATGCATATTGGCCTACAAAGGTCCCTCATGAAACTTCTCTTTCTATCTTCTCCCGAATGAAACTTCTACTGTGTGAATTTCTATCAAAATAGATTTGTTTGACATGTTCCAGTGTTTCACAAAAATGGAATCTTATAGCATGTACTTATCTGTATTTGCTTCTTTCATTCCTCATAATGTTTGGATATTAATCCATTATTATTACATTGATTAACAGTTTATTTATGTATTTATATATGTATTAGTGCATCTATTTATTTATTTATATTTCTGAGTAATTATTATATTGTATGAATATACCACACTTTGTCCATTCTGCTGTTAATTGAGATTAGGATAGTTTCCAATTATTCGTTATTACATGTAAAAATGCTATAAATATACTTGTACATGCCTTTGGACTTCTGTTTTCATTTCTCCTCTGTAAATACTTAGGCGTGGAATTGCTAGCTCATCGAGTTATTATAGTTTAGCTAAGGAAGGCATTGCCAACTTTTTTTTTCTAAAGCGATACCATTTTACACTTCTGCTAGCAATGCACGGTGAGCTCCTGTTGCTCCACATTCTTGTCAAAACTGTTTATTGTCACTTTTTTATTGGAGTTTTATTTTTTATCGGAGTTTTATTTTATTGGAGTTTTTGTCTATTTTTAATTTATAGGATATCTGAATATCATCATATATTATGAGGAGTTCTTGGAGATATATTATAATTATTATTATTGTCTGCTATGGTTTCCATAACGAAATACCTCAGACTGGGTAGCTTAAAACAACAGATATTTATTTCTCACAGTTCTGGAGGCTAGAAGTTCCAGATCAAGGGGTCAGCAGTTTCAGTTTCTCCTGAGGCCACTCTCCTTGGCTCGCAGACTGTTGCCTTATTGCTGTGTCCTCACATGGCCTTTTCCCTAAGGACACACATGCTTGGTGTCTCTCTTCTAATAAGGACACCAGTCCTACTGAATTGAGCCGCATCCTTATGTTGTCCGTTAACCTTAATTATCTGCCTAAAATCCCATCTCCAAATACAGTCATATTGGGGGAGTGAGAGCATCAACATGTGAATTTGGGGGAGACACAATTCAGTTCATAACTTGTATATATTTTTTCTTCACTATATATATAGTGAATATATGAATACATGGATATGAATACATTATTTATAGTGAATATATGAATACATTTATTCACTATATATATAGTGATTATATTTTCCCATCTGTGGTTCGCCAATTCATTTTGGTATCTTTTGATAAACAGAAAGCTTTAACTTTGATGGAATAGAATTTATACTTTTTTATTTGGTGCTTTATGCATCCAACTTAAGAAATGTGTCCACACAAAATTTGAGAAAATATTCTCCCATGTTTTCTTCCACAAACTTTATAATACTTGCATTTATATTTACCTCAATGGTTCATCTGAAATTAATTTTGATATATGCTGTGAGATTAGTGGCATTTCAATTTTTTAAACATGTTTATCAATAGTTCCAGTCTTTTGTTTCTGGGATTTTCTTTTTTCCTTTGATTAGCTTTGAGATTTGTTTTCTAAAGTATTATTGAAGTGTCTGTCCATGTAAGTGCTTTCTCTACTTTTTCTATCCTTCCATCAATAACACACTCTCTTTGTTATTATAGAAATAAAATACATCTTAATATCAATTAACATCTTTTTTTCCTTTTGCTGAAGAAGATTTGCCCTGAGCTAACATCCACACCAATCTTCCTCTATGTTTTAGTGTGTGGGCCACCAGCACAGCATGACTGCTAACAGAACGGTACAGGTCTGCACCTGGGAACCAAACCCAGGCGACCAAAGTGGAGCATGCCGAACTTAACCACTAGGCCACTGGGGTTGGCCCAACATACGTCTTTTCATTGATTCTTCGTTTAAATGGTCATTTGGCCATTCGATGCTCTTTAAATGTGAAATATATTTTAAGTTTATCTTGTCAATTTCTGCAAAAACACTATTGGAATTTTGAGGTGAATATTTTGAGAAAAATGGCATCTTTACAATTTTGGTCTTTCTATTTATGAAGACTGTTTCATTTTATTCATTTGTTTGTCTTCTTTCTTGTAGTAGTTTTGTGAGGTTTTAACTGTAGGGAACTTATACAACTTTTGGTAAACTTAACCCCACATATGTTATTTTGGGGTATTATTTTAAATGGAATTCCTATTTAATTATTATTCTGAAACAAGCAATTTTGTGGTTATATAAAGATAAAATTATATGTTGACTACATATGCAAAAACTTTAATGAAATAATTTCTTAGTTTTTATAGGTCCTTTTTTGTTGATAATTTAGGATTTTCTACAAACACACCATAACAACTACAAATAGAAATAGTTTTACTTTTACCTTCTAATTCTTATCAAATTCTTTATTTCTTAATTATTTAACATCTCCAGTATCAAGAGATAGGAGTACACATAGCTCCTTGTTCTCAAGTTTAAGTTGAAATCATGTAGTCCCTGAAAATTAAGACATTTTTCTGAGGCTATTTTCGTAGTTGCTGATGATCTGATTGAAGAACTCACTTTTCTAATTGTTTGTTTCTTTTAGCTTGAATGTGAGTTGAATTTTGTTAAAAACTTTTCCTTTAATATTGAGATGGCACTATTTTACTCCTTCATTCTGTTAGTTGTTATATTAGTTGATTTTTTAATATGAAACCAAACTTTCCTTTCCATTTTAAAAATTAATTTGAGACATTTCATAAATCATATACTACATGCATTTCCTGTGTACAAATCAATGACAGTTTAGTAAATTTATCAAGTGGTGCAAGCATTACCATAAATAAATTTTAAAATATTTCATCACTATAATAAAATCCTTCATTCACATTTTCTGTTAAGCTCCTGATCCATTTCAGACAACTACTAATCTACTTTTCTGTTTCTACATATTTGTGTTTTCTGGACATTTCATATACAAAAGAGAATAATGCAATATATGGCCATTTATGTCTGGCTTCTTTTACTATGATGTTTTTGAAGTTCCTCCACATCATAGCAAGTGTCTGTAGTTAACTCCTTTTTACTGCTCAGTACCATTCAGTTCGATGGATATACCGCATTTTGTTTATCCATTCATGAGCTGAATGCCATTTAGATTGTTTTCAATTTTTTGCTATTATGACTAGTGCTCAAAGAATATTCATATGTAAGTCTTTGTGTGGATATCTATTTCTCTTAGATAGATATCTAGGAGTTGAATTGCTAGGTCGTATTTGAAAAATTTGTGCTTAATGTTTTTAGAAGCTGCCAAAATGTTTTCCAAAGTGTCTGCATCCTTTTACATTCCCACCAGCAATGCATGAGTGTTTTCCTTTCTTCACGTCTTCATCAACATTTTAAATTACCTGTCTTTTCATTCCACTTTTATATATTTCTGGAAATAATTTGATGAGTTTTGTCAAGAATTTTTATGTTTTCACCAAAAATATTGTTTTGTAATTATCTTTTTTTGGTAATATTCTTTAATATTTTCACATCCATGATTTGCTGACTTTGTACAGTTAGTATAAATGTGTTCCTTTCCCCTCTATTTTCTAAGAAGATTCTATGAGAGAAGTACTTAGAAAGGTATTTGGGGAAAGAGTTTTCTATGAGGATTGTAATAGTGGTTATTATTATTATTAATTTCTTTCATAGATATAGGACTATTCATATTTTATACTATTCCTGAGGAATATTTGGTCAATTTTATCTTTAAAGGAAATTATCCTTTTCATTTAAGATGCCCAATTTATTGGCATACAGTTTATGAGAGTCTCTAGTAAATATTTTATTATGTGATAAGTAAGGCAGCATCTCTTTCATTCCCAATTTGGGTAATTTATATTTTCCTGCTCTTTTCATTGAGCACTCTAGCAGAGAGTTTATCTTTATATAACTTTTTTTAAATAACACTCTTTGTTTCATTGACTTTTTCCTCTTGCTTTTCTCTTTTCTATTCCTTTCATTTCCTCATTACCTTTTTTATGTTTTATCTTCTAAATAATTGGGTTTCTTATTTGTTCTTTGTTTTCAGCCTCCTAAGAGGAAAACTTAGATGATTTATTTAAGAATTTTCTTCATTCCAATGTATGTATTTAAAATTATAAATTTCCCTGTAGTACACTTTTATCTCTATCCCACAATTTGCGACACGTTGTTTTTTATACCACAATTCACTTCAAAATAGAATCTAAATATATTATACATTTTTTATTACCCATGGGATATGTGTTGTTTAGTCTTCATATATTTGGGGGGGGGGGTTCAGACGTTTTTATTGATTTCTAACAAACAATTTTTGGTATTTCAAAAATATTTGTAGTATTTCAAAATTTTAAAATTTGTTTAGACTGTTTAATGGCACAGCATATTGCCTATCCTGGTAAATCCTATTCCTGCACTTGAAAAATTATGCATTTTTCAGTGGTTGTGTATAATATTTTACAAATATCAAAATCTTGCTAGTATGATTTCCTAAATAATTAAAACATATTTGTTTATTTATTCAATCAATTACTGAGAGAGGATTGTTAAAAAACTCCATCTATTATGAGGTTTTGTTCAAATATACCTTTATTTCTGTCACTTTTTGCTACATTGTGTATACACAATACACAAATAGTACACAATACACAATAAATACACAACACACAATAAATACACAATAGTAGCAATTAAATTATTATGGAAAAAAGAAAATAAAAATCACAAAAAATTGAAAAAATATTGATACTGAAAGAGCATAGATTTTAACCAAATACCTAGGCAATGTTTATGAATAGATATTTGTCATCTCTTTAAGTATTTTGTTTTTTCAGCTTGATTTCAAGTGCTTTGAGGACTCTGATATTATCTTAGCTGTGCTTGTACAGCTAAGAAGGTGTTCCCTTATAGTAACTCAGTTTAAATCGTTAGATATCAGTAAACTATAGTTATTAGAGGAATGTGATAGCTATGTGAATTCTTAGAGTAAAATATACAATGATGGAATTTATTTGAGCTAAAAAAGCTCATTGAACATGAAAACTATAATTCTGCTATCCTAGAATAAGAGTCTCAGACCCTCATTAAATTATTTAGATTTCCTGTGTCTTGTAAAATATCTCTTTCTTCAATGTTCCATAATCATTTGTCTTGTAAAATATCTCTTTCTTCAATGTTCCATAATCATTTGGAAAGCACTATGTTTACAATGTTGACTAGGGATGTTAAGCATGTTTGTGAGATATTTTTTAAAAGCAAGGTATAATGAGATAATTAAGTAACTAATGAAGATAATGTGAAGTTATATTTTGGCTATGTTTTGAATAACCACTTTTGAACTAAGAAGCAGGAGAGCTATAGCTTGCAGTAAACTGTAGGATCCCATAGAGATTTATCTCTCCCTCAGACATATGCTGTGTGTGTGTCTGTGTATCCTAATTGCACTAGGTCAGTTATAAAATAATATTTAACTTCAATGATCAAAAATACTCAATTTAAAGATTAACATATAATTTAGTTGAAAAATATTATACCAAAATGATAAAAGTGCTCAAAAAATTGATATATATTCTATATAGATTCAGTAAAAATGAATTCAAATATGAATATTTTAAAATATGACTATATCTACCTAAATTTTATAGTTATTGCTTTATATCCAGAAATTGTCCCTATCTTGTTCTATTTAGCATTTCAGCTTTGGTTATCTAGCTTTCATTAATAAAGTAAAACCCAATTTTATTGCTCTGAAATTTGTTGTTGGAAAAAGTTACCTGTGGGTATAGATTTTTTTTCATGCAAGTTCTAATTGCTTATTTCCTGCACCAGTTGATGTAACTGTTCATTAATGATTTCTTGTTCCTTCTTTGTATTGCTGGTCTTTGACTTGTTTCTCAGGTAAGCTCAAAATAACATGCCTTAAAATAAAGATCTGAAAGTAATGCTTAGTTTTGGTAAGTCTGTGTTTTTTGAAAAGAAGGTTTAGATGTAAATAAATAGAAAAAGCTGGCAAATTACATGGAAAAAAATCTCTTTCTCTCCCTCTTATTCTTTCCTTTCTGCTTTCTCCTACTTTAAGTCTGACTGTCGGTGTCGCAATCCAATGTACACATCAGGATAGATGCAGAGAGGGCTGATGGCCACTCTGAGTTTATTATAACCAGCGTTTCAATATATACATAGCTTACATCTGTTAAACATACACAGGTGTTCTGGACAATGTAATTAGCGAATGCCAAGAATTCTTGGTGATTTCTCAAGGAACCCTCCCTCGGCCTCTGTTTTGATATTATCATGTTATTGCTGTGCTCCTATATTTTTATCTCGGAGCATGCAAGCCCTCCTAGACAACGGCCCCTACTGTTCCCTATATTGTGTCTCCATCTGTGCCCCCAGGCGACCATGCCTGGCTTAAGTTGTCTCCCCCTGGAGGTCTAACCCATCATTGGCTAACCGGCCTTCTCACCTCTGGGTCACAGTTTGTTGGCAAGCCTTTTCCAGTGATCATTAACCCTTCCTGCATCAGGGGTGGCTACACCAACTATCATCACCATGCCGTCCACGTGGTAGAATGCTACTATATCAATATAGTGGGAATATTCTTTTGACACATCCTTGCTTCTCTTCCTCTATGAATCAGAAAAATTCTCTGATCTGAGTTTACTAGACATATAGAGAATGTCTAGATATGTAGAATTAGCTTCTGTATACATTGCAAAATCTAACATTCAAAATTATGATCTCAAACAAACAATAACTGATTTTCAAAGTGCAACAGTGAGCTAGTAATTCTAGTCATTAGTATTGTCTTCCTTGAAGCATCATCCACTTGATTCAAAGATGGAAAACCCCAGATCTAAATTATTTATGGTGGATCAAGACAAAAATTTGATGAAATATTTTCAAAAAAATTATAAGGATTGTACTCAAATACAAAGACATATACAATCACTTGAATATATCACTATAAATATCATGTATATGTACGATTCAGTGTGGTTATTATGTATTCAGGTTATTTTCCTTTGATAATTTTTGGGCTGGTAAGTACGAGCTAGAGTCTGCTGAATTTCTTTCTAAATTAATTTTAGTTTAGATTTTTTCTTTTGATTGTTGTTCTAAGTCCTTTAGTTGCATTTCATAAATGTAGATGTTTTGTCTCATATTCCCCAAACTACTCCTAAAATCTACTCTCAACACACGTCTAGAAAATATAATTTAATAAAATTGGCCAAAGATAGAAAAAAATTCAGCCTTGCTCCAAAATCATTATTATAAAAAATTTTAAAAGAATGATATACATATATATATTTTTCAATCAGCTTTAGTTAAATTATTATTATGCTGAGTGAAAAATATTATATACTGAGTGATTCCATTTATATTACGTTTTCAAAATGACAAAGCTATACTGATGGAGATCAGATCAGTGGTTGCTAGAGGACTGGAGAGAAGGTAAGATTATCAAGGGACAGGACAATGGAGTTTTGTGATGATGGACCTGTTTCATATCCTGATTATGATGTTAGTTACGCAAATCTATACATGAGTTAAAATCTATGGAACTGTACACCAAAAATATAAATATATAATGCATGATAATTTAAATAAATACTTAATATAATATAGTATAATTTCTCTGTTATATTTATTTTTAGTTAGGTCATTCATTTTTATGTCAATAAATAGAAACATAAAAAGAAATTAAAAATCAGTGAAAAAGAAGAAAAACACAAAATAGGTGAAATCATAATGGAAAGCTTATTGAGGCAATTATAATTATTGAAAATTTATGAAGTGTCAGACAATTGCTAGCTGTTCAATATTAAAGGATGTGGGTGTGTGTGTTGGTGTAAAGAGAGACACAATTAAACCTAATAAATCTGTGGTTTGGGTATTTTTCAATTTATATATAAAAGATTATTATAGGGTTTATGAATGTGGCAAATTCTGGTTTGCTTAAAAGGTACATGCAAGATTTGACTATTGTCATACATCACCATGCATGATCTGAGCCTGATCTTATTTCTAGATACTGCAACTCTATTCTCGACATGTAACAACTCACTAGCTACACTAGCTTACTTCAAAACCTGAAAAAAATAAACCTTATCCTATTAATACCTTGAAAATCCCTATTATGTTTGCTCCTCTTATCTTAAATTTTGTTCTTCATGTCTCAAATTAAAGTGATTTAAAATTAAATCACTTTCTTACAGTCTCTTTTCCTGAACATTCAACCTAAAATATGGCTCCCTGATTATATCCTTCATAGCATTTTTTGAAATATGTACTTTAAAAAAGTTTTATGATTTTTTCTTGTTCAGTGACTGACTTTAGTACTAGAACGTAAGTTCCATGTAACAAGAACCATGTCTATTTTAATCAATATATTATATTAGATGAAGTCTGTTAACTGTTGACTGATCACCATAATTTTGATTAGCAAATTAAAGAAAAAGCTTTAAACAAGGATTTGTTGAATAAATAACTGAATGAGTTGATGGGGTTTCATCACTAGAAGTAGGGAATGCAGGATGAAAAGAGCAAATTCTGTTGGACTTTTGTCTTTTTGTTTGTTTTGATAGATTGAGTTTTTCTTTCTTTCCTTTTTTTTTCTTTGCTTGAGGAAGATTAGCCCAGAGCTAACATCTGTTCCAGTCTTCCTCTACTTTGTATGTGGGCTGCCTCCACAGCATGGCTGATGAGTGGAGCAGGTCTGCACCCAGGATCTGAACCTGCAAACACCAGGCTGCTGAAGCAGAGAGCATGGAACTTTAACCACTCAGCCACAGGCCCACCCTTAGATTGATTTTTAAATGCTTATGGACACGCTTAGCATGTTGAATAGAATATTTCTGTGCTTAGAAAAAAACACATTTCAATTTCTTAGTAGCCTAAATGAATAAATTTGTTTCTTTAAAGGTTATCTAAAAGGATGAGAAAGCAGAGAATCTTTCACTCCTCCGTATAGTTTCTTACCTCAAATATTTAGGGAACGAGACAGTAGTCCTGGTGATTGAGGCTTAAGCATAGCTTAGAAACATGCCACTCAAAATGTAGATCAGAGATGAGCAGCATCGGTAGCATTAGCGAATTTGTTAAAAATGCAGAATATCAGGCCTCAGCTCAGACCTATTAAATCAGAATCTGTATTTTAGCAAGATAGCCAAGTGGTTTGTTTGCATAATAAAGTTAAAGAAGATAGACCTAGGATATCCTGTGGTTCTACAAATTTGGCAAGCAAATAATGACTAATGATCGCGTTTCCACCTGCAAGATGGACTTTATATCCTCCTCTTTCTCTCTATTACCATGTCAAAGTTTTTTTGAGAAACCATCGTCACATCTTACTTGATTTAATTCAATTGAATCTATTTGGTGATACCATTTTCACTTATCCTCTCTTCAATCATTCTCTGTAAGGCAGCCAGAGTGATCTTTTCTAAAAAGAAAAGGTCACGCAATTCTCTGATTAAAATAGTTCACGATTTCCACACATTGCTGTTCCAAGTCATCTATTTCTGCATAAAACATCATCCGACAACATAGTGGTATAAAACAGTCACCATTTTATTATGCTCGGAGATTCTTGGTTCAAGAATTCAAAACGTACAAAGCAGAAATATATATTATATAATTTATGATATCTCGGGCTTCATTTGAGATGATTTGAACAGCTGCAGGTGCTCTGCGTGGTTGAAGATTGGAACTGCTGGGTCTTTAGAACCCATTTTTTTGTTGAGGAAGATTAACCCTGAGCTAACTGCTGCCGATCCTCCTCTTTTTCCTGAGGAAGACTGGCCCTGAGCTAACATCTGTGCCCATCTGCCTCTACTTTATATGTGGGATGCCTACCACAGCATAGCTTGCCAAGCAGTGCCATGTCTGTACCCAGGATCCGAACCGGCAAACCCCGGGCCGCTGAGAAGAGGAATGTGTGAACTTAACCACTGTACCACCGGGCCAGCCCCTCAAGCACCCATTTTTCTTATGGATTTTTCACACACATAACTAGTGCCTGAGCTAGGATGGTGAAAGGACTAACCAGTGGGATGGTTTCAGGGTAATCAGACTTCCAACATGGTCACTCAGAGCTCCAAGAACAAATATTCCCAGTGAACAAGGCAGACACTGTACAACCACTTATGACCTAGTTAGGGAAGTCTGTTAGAGTCATTTCCACTATATTGGTAAAAGGAGTCACAAGTCTGGCCAGACTTAACAAGAGTAGCCATAAATCCTACCTCTTTATTAGAAGAGTGTCAAAGAAAGTCTAGTTAAATTTTAAAACTATCACAGTACACCTTCTGGCCAAAAATTATTTATAGTCTTCCCAAATGAAAAGTGCGCTTGCCCTTCTGTAGACCTCAAATTGTCTCATAAAATTATAGTATCAAGCTCAGGCTGAGGGTCCAGGATCTCATCATCTAAATCAGGCCCAAGTGCAGATAAGGCTCCTATGGTTCAGATTTTCAAGTACAGTTCATTGTGATCTGTACATCTATAAACCAAAGACACAAGATTTGCCCTCTTCATGCCCAATATACAACTGTGGGACAGGCGTAGGATGACTGTAACAGACATGGGGAAAAGAGGAGGCACACACCAGACACCTGTCCATGAGACTAAAAGCCCAAAGAAATTCTTATACAGCCAGGCACAGATTGCCTCCGTCTTATTTAAAGACCGTTAATCTTCACTGGAATGATTCTCCATGGCTCTTGTTTTCCAACATCTGTGTCACTCTTTCCTTTCTACAAGAACTAGCCTGTGTTTGCAGTATTTGTAGAGACAAAAATCAATGAAGATTTAAGTGACTACAAATTATTACAAATCCCCAAATTTTTAGCCATAAATATTTCCATTTAAAGAAATAGCTTTCCAACATCTACGTTGATATATATAAACCTGGAATATATGGGGAATGCATATTTTGAGTGCTTGTACCTCCTTTTCTAATAATTTTATCATTAAATGGAATCTAGCACAAAAGGGATTGAAATGTCTCAGCCTGCCTTCTGCCAAAAGAAGCAAGAAAGCTCTTTTTTAATTTGACAAAATGTCTTCTCTTGGTCCAAGCTGATAATATTCTTATAAAAATGGTGTGAGTTTCTCGTGTCAGACTCCATTAGACAGAAGTCACTCATACAAACCATTGGCGATAGTTCCTTCTCTATCTTGATCTCCTTTGAAGCTTCTCTGGAACATAGCCCTTAAGATTTGTAGAAGCTCTCTTGTTTAGCAAAGTGGATTTACAAAGCATGACAAGAATTACAGACGATCTTTTGCCTGTTTGAAAATATTTTTGAGACATGATCTGAAATCTTTACAAGGTCTTAAGAAGGGTTTTATACACATATGGTGCATTCAGCTTTACTCTTGGAACACATTTTCCTGACAATGGCCTGCATCTGCCATTTACTCGGTGGCCAAGAAATCACTAAGATATACTAGTAACATTTCTTGAATAAGCTAAAGTGGATTTCTGATACAAATATCATGGACAAAATCGTCTACACACAAAACATAAAAGTAAATTTTTCATGATATCAAAAGCTATTTGAATAAATCTAGGTCTTATAGAATGTGATACATTATAACTTACACACATAAATGATGTATAATACATGTGCATATAGAATTTAAGGGTAGTACATTTTAGAAACTACATGAGGGGTTATGACAGCTTGGGAAAGGAGTCACTGCAAGTATAACTTGGAGATGAAACTGACTGAATCATACGAAATACTGAGCAGAATTTACACTATCAACAGTATGCCAAAAATTCCCTACCCATAGTAGCAAGAATTGGCTGATTCCTTTTCTTTTTTTTAGGACACAAATTAGGTTTAATCTTTGCATATTCTGGTTTCTTCATTTCAGTGTTTTTAAATGAGTAACTTTCTCTTTCTGGCTTCTGTTACCCAAATCTACCTCACACCTCATCCTACTATTATTGAAACAATGTGGCCCTATATTCCATTTAAGTCATATTATTTGTAGAGCTTTTATTCAAAAATTTAAATTTCTTTCTTTGCCATATTTTTATGAGATATATTTCTATGTTTATTCTAACTTTATATAATTATACAACATGAAAAGCAGTAGGAAAAGAACCATCATGAGACATAATAACAAACACATTTTTTTTTTTGAGGAAGATTAGCCCTGAGCTAACTGCTGCCAATCCTCCTCTTTTTTCCTGAGGAAGACTGGCCCTGAGCTAACATCCATGCCCATCTTCCTCTACTTTATATGTGGGATGCCTACCACAGCATGGCTTTTTGCCAAGAAGTGCCATGTCCTCACCCGAGATCCAAACCAGCGAACCCCGGGCCGCCGAGAAGCGGAATGTGTGAGCTTAACCACTGCACCACCAAGCCTGCCCACTTAACAAATATTTTAACGCCGATTTTGATCTTAATTAAGATTTGCAAGAGCAGGCTAGCCCAGTGGCACAGTAGTTAACTGTGCATATTCCGCTTTGGCGGCCTGGGGTTTGCCTCTTGGGATCCCAGGTGCAGTCATGGCACTGCTTGGCAAGCCATGCTGTGGTAGGCATCCCACATATAAAGGAGAGGAAAATGGGCATGAATGTTAGCTCAGGGCCAATCTTCCTCCACAAAAAGAGGAAGATTGGCAGCAGATGTTAGCTCAGGGCTAATCTTTCTCAAAAAAAATAGTCAGAAAAAATAGATTTGCATTAGGGGCTGGCCCTGTGAGTGAGTGGTAAATTTCATGTGTTCTGCTTGGCAGCCCAGCGTTCGCCAGTTCAGACCCTGGGGGCAGACCTATACATGGCTCATCAAGCCATGCTGTGGTGGCATCCCACGTAGAAGAACTAGAACGGCTTACAAGTAGGATATGCAGCTATGTACTGGGGCTTTGGCTGAAAAAAAAGAGAGAGGAAGATTGAATTGTTAGCTCAGGGCTAATCTTCCTCACCAAAAAGCATACCTTAAAACGAGAAAAAGATTTTCACCAAATTTATCTGCATTTAGTCTATCTCATTTTCTCAGATTGAATAATAAATGAATAAGCATGTAAGTAAATCTAATACATTATTTGCATAAAATACTAATATTGTTGCTGTTAATAATAGTAGGACTTCTTTGTCATCACTACCAAGTTATAGATATTGAAAGACTCAGCAGGTTAAGTTTGATATGCATGGTGAGTTAATTCGGAACTACTTGACGTTCTTAGGATTCTTATCTCCACTGTGCAAAAAGTCTAGAGTCAGTTTTCTTATTCTTATGCTGGACAGACTAGAGGTTCACATTTGGAGAAAGCGAATAAATGATAAGTTGAAGAAACACTCTAGCTAAAGCATTGGTTTCAGGAAGGCTTGGTAATGCTCTAACATAAGACCTATCATCTTTCTCCCCTAAATTTTATTGTGTTTTCCATTTTGTCTAAATACACCTTAGTTTCCATCAGAATGGGAACCCATCCTTTAATCCTAAAATGTAGCCATGTGCATTGTCTTCCCCTAGAACTCTAATTTGGCTATTGGCTGTGTTCCAATTTGGCAGCCTCCCAAAATGATGATGCTATGACACATCATTAATTATGACTAGTTTTTAAAAAGATCCCAATAGACCAGTGTCACTAGAGATGAATGCTAGTACAAATAATCATAAGTTCAAAATATTTGCTTTGGGCCCTTTTATTTACACTGTCAGACTATTCTTCAGAGGCAATCTCTGTAGCTAGCTCACCCCCATGTTTGCCAGCTTCTCTTTTCCAGCGTGTCTTCCAGACTATACTCTCCAGCAAACCACTATAAACTCAAAGTATTATTAGGTGTATCATGTTATTCCTTGTTCAAACTAAGATATTTGTGGAAATTAGAGAGAGCATTCTTAAGAGTTATGACAGGACAATACGGTTAAATTGGGACTTACCCAGGCAAACGGGACTGTATAATCTACCTAGTTACAACACATCACGTTTTGTGTCTATATCGTTACAGCCAACTTTACTAAAAACTTTTTCAAACATTCAGATTTGTCATTGACACAAAAACATTTTTCAGATGTACTTTGCTTAGAAGTTTCAAACCTCCTCACAGAATAGAAATTTGCAGTATTATTTTTTCTCTTTTCCCAGCATCCTACATTGCCATGTCAACTTCCAGTTTCCTGTCACTTATTGACATATTTGATGGACAACTTAGTAGAAAATGTTATGACAATAGGGGAAGTGGGAATGGTTAATAATGTGTTTACTTAGCACTTTCTCCCTTTAGTGAAAAACATATTGATTACAGAACTACAGGCACGAATTGGATTTTGAATTCTTCCTTAAATATAATTCTAAAATATTAAAATTTGTTTTTAATGAACTAAATAGGAGACAAAACTAGTTTACTTAGATAAGACACAAGGAAGCAGGAAAAGAGAGTATCTGTGAACCACTCTTCTTGTTTTTGAGGAAGATTAGCCCTGAGCTAACATCTGCTGCCAATCCTCCTTTTATGCTGAGGAAGACTGGCCCTGAGCTAACATCTGTGCCCATCTTCCCCTACTTTATATGTGGGACGTCTACAACAGCATGGTTTACCAAGTGGTGCCACGTCCACACCCGGGATCCAACCCCGGCGAACCCCCAATAATACATTATTTTGCTTATGATGCTTCTTTTGTACGTAGATTAAAGATTTGCATATTTGATTAATTATTTCACTAATAAAATTTGCCTGGGGCTGGCCCGATGGCATAGTGGTTAAGTTTGCGCAATCTCCTTGGGCAGGCTGAGATTTGTGAGTTTGGATCCCTGGTGTAGACCTACGCACTGCTCATCAAGCCATGCTGGGTGCCATCCCACATACAAAATAGAAGAAGATTGACACAGTTGTTAGCTCAATGCCAATCTTCTCCACCAAAAATAAATAATAAATAAATAAATAAATATTTTTTTAAAATTTCCTTATTTCCTTATCCAAATGTCAAGATATTTAAGTTTGTGTTTATGAAATAATAAGAGAGATGATGATCAAACTATTAAAAGTCTTCACTGGATTTCATACGAGGAAAGAAGAGAGTACTAAGATCTGAAGTGCAATGGTCAGAGACCACTAGTGTTATTTCTGTGAAGTATTTACAAAGTAATGTCCTTATTTGATTTTGAGTCAATGGGTTTTTTCCTGAGTTTTTCAAAGACAGACTAATTATTTAATAACAAAAGAAGTGAATTGAATTTAACGGAGATTAGATGAATAAGTGACTAGAGATACAGGTGGAGGACAAGCAAAAAGGAGAGAGAGAAATGCCATTATGGCATTTTATGAATAGGCATTAACAGCTCCAAAAGAGCAAAGAAAAGGTCACTAACTATTGTGGGATGACTTTGGGGTTTGTACTTTCCCAGAAGGACATTTCCGTAATGGCCAACAAAACTGGAAAAATCTAAATATTTTTCAAGATTTGTTTACGTTGAAAAAGAAATAGTCACATCATGATTTCAGAATAATAATCAGATTTATTTACCTTTAAGCAAATACAAAAAGCATACAGTCAGAATTGATGAGTTTGGGGAATTTCAAGCAACGTAATTGCCAGCTAACACTAGTCAGTATATCATTCAAAAAATATAGTATTCTATTTTTATACAACCCATATGCTTTCCAAAATGTTTAATGTTGTATAAATAGAACTAAAAAATGTTTAATATTAACACTTTCTTTTATATAAATATCATGTATTTAGTTTATAATTATAAGAAATGCCAAATGAATATACTGAATATTGTGAAATTCAATCATTGCAATGACTAAATTTTAAAACTGAAATCAACAAAAGAGAATATTGGCAAAAATGAACTAACTAAAGATACTGTATTTGTATAAGCTAATATTATGAAATGCCAGCTCTCAAAGTCTGAGCTTCATTTAGTTTTGTGAACATTATCATATTTTTTCAAAGACGTTGCTTATTTAAACACAGCTGTGTAGCTGCTAATGCCGTTATTATTACCCTGTCAACTTATAACTGTGTACTTACACATTCAAAGAGGGTAATATAGGTGCAGGCTTAATGTTTTGCTCTGGGCACAAAAGGATTCGTAACTTCAGAGCAATCATATTCTTCAAGAATTCAAGAGTAGACATTAACCTAAAACCACAGAGACTGATGACTACTTCTTTTATGTGCATTTATGTATGTGTGTGCATGTACATACAAAAGAGAATAGCAAATGGCTTATAAGCATACCAAATGTTGTTCAACCGCACCAAAAATAAAGGTAATGCAAGTTATAATTGCATTGAAATACAGTTTAAGAAAGAAAAGAAGATGCACGTAAATATATGTGCTTTTTAAAAGTGGAAAAATGAAATTAAATATACAATTACCTATGAGAAGAATGGCGAGGAAAGAATAGAAACTAGACTTCTCCGAATGCATCACATTTTGTAGATTTAATTTTATAACAGGTAAATGTTTTACATAATAATTACTCAATATTAAAATTTATAAAATAATTCCTAAAAATCAAAAGGCAAATAAAAGAAATGAACCCAACTTTTTCGAGCTGGTTGTACTGCCCATTCTACACAGTGAAGAATTATAAAAGTTGACTTTAAACTCAAAAATTTGATTATACTTTCCTAGTGAGCTATTCTGATAAGGTCCTAAAGAATCTGATAAAAAATTTGAAGCTATTATAAGTAATTAGTGTTATTAATAATGTTTTCTTCTAAAACAATGAACATATATGTATATATTTATATCAAGAGGATGAAACAAGTAATTCATCACAGCAACGTTTTTAGAAACAAAAATTTTTTACCTTAAGGTCACATAGATGCAAATATAAAACAAGTAATTTGAGTAAAAAAACAAAAAAAATCCTGAATTCTTATTTGAATTTCAAATATTATTTAAACTCACCAGATATTATAGTACACACACACACGTATAATTTTTGGCTCTATAATCTACTGCCGAAAGCATTTTTTGATGTAATGACTAATTTCAGAACTGAGGCAGAAAAAGTACAAAATGAGACTGGCATTATGTTATCATAGTACAGTAAAAGGAAACTATCAGCGACTGCTATTATAGGGAAAAACAGTTCAGAATTAGAGATAGTTGTTAAAGTTAAGTAAGGGCTAATGTGCGCCGATTTGAAGAATTTTCCACTGGCCAAAATTGGACAATTTAAACACCACTAAGACATATGTAATTGACGTGGGTTGAAAAACATCAAATGTGTTCTTAATGACATCAAAAATAAAATTTAAAAATTAAGAATTAAAAAATATAAATTCTTATTGGTCTCCATTGGAGGATGCTAGAGAATAAATCTATTATTTTGAAAATTGTTCAATAAATTTAAGAAAGAATCAAATATTTAGCACGCTTTTCATGTGTCAACTGTACCCTGATAGTTTAAATATTTGCTGACATAAAATTTCTCATTCTGAAAGTACTCCAGCTAATAAACGAGGAGGAAGTGAATCATGGAATAAGAAAAGCACCATTTGCAACATCAAATGAAACAATGGACCCAAGCAATGGTCATCACTGATCATTAACTTTACAACAAATTACTATCACAGAAACAACAAAACAACAAGAAACACACACCATCACCTGGGAAGTGGTCTTGCTAAAAAACTGAACTGGAATCTGGTCAAATCTCTAAATCTAACTATGTGTTTATAGGAAAAACAAGGGAGAGAGGAGCATGCTAAAGAACATCTTGGGGATGCATTCCGTAAAATCAACAATATGGATGAATATACTTGGCATTCATTTTTCATCCGCATTTCTTTGGAAAAAGCAAGTCACATGGCCAAGCAAAATGACATCACACAGGGAGCTACACTTGGCCAATAGGAAAGGCATGCATGCTCTGGGAGTAATAAATAATTATAAGTGATAACATCATCTATCACAGGGCCTTTCCACTTCTGGTCACTGCACCATCTTGATGGGAACTCATTTAGATTTCTTTAAAAAATAGCAAGTCAAATCTACACATCTATAGAATATCAAATATGGCACCTGCTGAACCAAGAAATCTTATCAAAAAGCTATTGCAATGATTCTCAAAATGGGTCATCATAAAACTCACCTTGGAAGCTGAGATATGATTTTCTGGTGAAAAAAGAATATTTCAAAAGTTAATGACATTATGAAGACAGCCTTGAGAATCCTAATTACTTTTTGAGTACAAGAGGCCAAGATTTATAAAAGTTATAAATGAGCAAATTTCTCTGATCTGAGGGCTAGTTTAAATGTATATGTAAGGGCATAAAGAACTTAGCAAAATTAACAAAAATGGTAGAATTTCAGCCTAAAGTTTCATGAAGTTTCTTCAGTCTGAGTATAAAAATATCTTATAAGTACTTCAACAATATAAAGTTGTTAAATAAAAAGAATGGAAACAGGAGAAGTATGGACTTAACTGCAATGTTGAAAGTTAGAAGACGTGGAATAATATGGGCCACTTATCAAGGGGAAGGAGCCAGGATCCAAGAGAAGTGTTTAAATGGCAGCACAACGTGAATACATTTTGAAAATGCAAGAACTCTGAAAGGATATCATCCTAAGAAAATGCTCAAGAAATCTTTGTAAATAAATGAAAATGAAAATGGAAAAAAGCCTCCTAGAGCTGCGATATAAGAAATTGATCTGGGTCTAAGTGAGGAAGTAGTTACAAGCAGAAATTGGATTAATTTCTTGCATTGCAAAGATTTGTCTGCTCCCAAATTTTCTAGGGTTTCAGCAATGGAATACAAAGCCGTTTATAGATACAAGAATGAAGAGTAGTTTGCTTTCACATGAAATGCTTTAATTATTGAAAACCTTACCCAAGGTATTTTGAAACGCTAGCTAATCTAAAATTTCTGTACTATCTTACAGATGTGTTCAGGCTATCTTGCCATTGGCCAATTAATCAATTTTTCCTAATGGTTGGAGTTTCTGCAGGGTTTTTTTTTTTTGTGCTAAAGGAGAAAGCTGTTGGAGGCAAGTCCATCTTTTAATGGCTATCATAACTCAAGTAATTTTAACTAGTTTGAAGATTAATATAATATGTAATTACTTATGGAACAGATCCAAATTATGCACTCAGCTATAAGAAATCAGATGAAGACAGAAAGTAGTTGAGTAAATTGTAGAAGGATGGCTACATACAAGATGAAGTTCATCAAAAAATTTTTAAGAATTAAAAACACCAGGAAAATGATCTCCTAAAATTCTCTTGAAAAAGAAACTGTAATGAGGCAGTGTATTTGAACTTTGAAGTATGTTTCCATTAGCATGGTGCTTGAAAGAAAAACAAAACAAAAGTATAGACTTTTCTATAACTATGGCCCTTTATTTCATAAAATACAAATGCTAATTTTCAGTGATATTAAAAATATTAGAAATCTTTATGCTAGTAGGTAGTATTTTACATATGATTTCTTTTTATTGTTTGGCACTTAAATACTACCTAAGTCTAATATGAAGGAGAAATGAGACACGAGACGAAAAAAAAAAGTCGATTATTATATTCAAATCCTAAATGTATTAATTTTACATTAAGTGGTAACTTTTAAGATAAAATGTGATTAAAATAGAATCGCCATTGTGTTACATAATGCAAGGATGTACGATGAATACCTACGTATTCCTATCTTTGAGAACGACCGGCAGATTCCTGTGAGGAACTATTACCCACCGTGACGGGTACAAGAGATCAATGAGTATCAGAAAGAGAATTCAAATCAGCAAAAGTGAGCTTCTGCAGTGTACCACAGCTTCAAGGAAGATATTTCTTTCCATTTATATATCCAAACTGGCTTTCTCAATCAAAGGCCTCCATTTTGCCACTCTCGTTAAGCTCCATTCTGAAAATGTACTTCGTTATACATATGTCTCAAGCTAAGAGGACAAAAGTATTCACAGAGTGATTTTTCATAACACTACCACTAGAAAAAGAGCATTAGATACTAATCTCAAACGTGTGGATAATTTCATGAAGAGATACCCAAAACCTGTAGAAATACATGTCTGTTACTTTTATAACATGAAAGACATGATGTTTCTAAAATGTCATCTTATAGCTTACACTATATGATATTATAGTTGTAGCACAGCATGAACATGACTTCTAGGATAAGAGTTCTAAGTAATCTTTATTCTCAGTAAGCTTTTCTATAAACCCTAAAAATCATCACTTAGAAACATTACAGAATAAAATATATCTGCTGAAAAGAAAAAGGATGGAAATAATAATTGTTCTCAGCCTCAGAACTATTTATTTAGAACTCACTGTCATCATAGATCATTTATTTTGCTTTTTACATCTTCTGACCTATCTACAATTACGAAATAAAGAACTAGCTATAGCATCTAAGTTGGTTCCAATCAAATACTGAAATTAAGGATATGAGAAATACAAAAGTATAAGACCTTATAAAATAGGTGACGTGTAATAGACATATTTTTCAAGAAGACCTTGAAAAATTCTAATATGGTATATTCTTCTTACTGTGATAACTTATTTTTAAAGAATTTTTAAGGACTTTATTTTTTACAGTCATTTTAGGTTCACAGCAAAACTGAAAGGAAGGTATAAAGATGTCCCATCAACCCCCTGCCCCCATACATGTATACCCTCCCTCATTATCAACATCCCCCACCAGAGTGGTACATTTGTTACACCTGACGAACCTACATGGACACATCATAGTCATTCAAAGTCCATAGCTTACTTTAAGGTTCACTCTTGGTGCTGTACATTCTATATGGGTTTGCATGAATGTATAATGGTGTGTATCCACCATTATAATATCATACAAAGTATTTGCACTGCTATAAAAATCCTCTATGTTCCACCTGCCTATTCATGCCTCCCCCACCTCAACTCCTAGGTGATCTTTTTACTATTTATAACTTTGCCTTTTCCAGAATGTCGTATAGTTGGAATCATAAAATATGTAGCCTTTTCAGATTGGCTTCTTTCACTTGGCAATATGTATTCAATGTTCCTCCACATCTTTTCATGGCTTAATAGCTTATTTCTTTGCAGTGCTGAGTAATATTCCATTGTCTGGATGCACCACATTTTATTTATCCATTCACCTACTGAAGGGCATCTTGGTTGCTTACAAGTTTGGGCAATTACAGATAAAACTGCTATAAACATCAGTGTTCAGGTTTTTGCACGGAAATAAGTTTTTAACTCCTTTGGGTAAATACCAACAAATGTGATTACTGGATCATATGGAAAGAGTATGTGTAGTTTTGTAGGAAAATACCAACAATTTTTTATTAATTTGCTTTTCAGTGTGTTCTTCCTACAACTTTTAGGCCATTGTGGTGAGTTGAATAAAAGAGGCAATATATAAATAGTTAATAAACTGACAAATCAAGCGCAATATCAGAAGGCTTTGGACAGTCCTGCCTGAGGTGGACTAAGTAATATGTTGCATTTATTATGTGATGATGCTTCTTTAAATGTGTGTAAATGGCTTATGAAAGCAATGTGCTTAATAACTGGTCATTACCTAGTCTTTCTTGAAAATTAAGTGATTTTGTGGAAAAGCCCCTCTGATACATGCCTGACTCTGGGAGTTTTAAATTTGTTTTCTTTATTGACTTATCAAGTTAACTATTTAATTTGTTTGAGGATGGAAAAGAAAATGAGAATCTTCTTCAGATACGCTCAGTATTCTTTGAATATAGGACTTTAATCCATAGTAATAATTTCAAGTGAGAAATTGTTGTTTTCCTGAAATGGTCTTTTAAAGACAGATTGGACCTGCCAAAAAGCATTTTAAAAGCGTGTAGATTTAATTTACTTAATGAATTAGAAGAAGAAGGATTCATGAAACAAAAGGCAAAGAGGACATTATCTCTCTTTTATCATGAATATTAATACTTTACGGGAAACTGTACATTTTCACCAATGATACATGTCACTGGAGTTCTTTCTTAACGCTGCTATATTTTTTTCCCAAAATTATCTGTGAAAACTCTTGAAGTTTTGACCAGCTACCCTCTTAGAATATTAAGAAGGAATTTTCTATTTTTTTATTTTTATTTACTTAGTTATTTAGGTGAGGAAGATTGGCCTTGAGCTAACACCAGTTGCCAATCTTCCTCTTTTTGCTTAGGGAAGATTGTCCCTGAGCTAACATCTGCGCCCATCTTCCTCTATTTTGTATGTGGGATGCTGCCACAACATGGCTTGATGAGTGGTGTAGGTCTGCACCTGGGATCTGAACACTCCGATCATATACACTCAGACCCCAGGCTATGGAAGAGGAGCGTGCTGAACTTAACCACTATGCCACTGTGCTGGACCCTCTATTTCTTATTTCTAAAAACACACACATGGCATGATAAGTTTGGCAAGAATGAACATGACTTCGGTAATTATCGCTTTAGTTTAATAGTATTATTTTGCAGCCACAGAAATTCTGTAGAGTATTAACAATCCTGTTGACTATGAAAAATCTTGTTGATTATTAGTAAGGCACATTTTATCTAGATACAATTTAATCATTGTAATACAGAAATCATCTTTACTCTACATTAATATTCTTTTTTTTAAAAAGAGAGTATATAACACTGATTCTACCTTTTTAGCCAGCACAGTAACTAACATTCAAATTTCCTCTTCTTTTCACTACTGATTTCTTATTTCTAGGTTCTCAATCTCTAAAGCAGAAGTTTTGTCTCTTTCTCTGTTGAAATTCCAAAGGATAATAATTTTATCTCTTAATGGAATTCATCAACTTATGCCTTTTGTTGCATTTTGTTTACTCTCATGAGAAGAGTACAACCATGTAACAATGAGTCACTGAAACTTACGATGGTTCAAATGGTTTGTGTATGACAGACTAAGCATAGAATATATATAACAATTGAATTCTCTAAAATTTTATTAAGACATTAAACTGTTAATGAAACAATAAAGAAGAAAAAATTATTCTGGGTTTATTATTTCTACTTCAGATGGTATTTATCATACTCCTTGTAGGCTTGTGGGGAAAAAACCCACAATTTTAATGAAAGATAAAATTGGAAACATAAACTAGTCATGTGCTAAAGGACAGTTTTACTTGTTGACTTTCCAGATAAATCAGAGGTCTATGGTAACAAAGCCCGAGAGCAAGATGAGTGCCGTATAGTGCTATTTTTTTTGTTAAAGCAGTAGTGTTGGCTTGTTAATAATGGAGAGAATGGTATCTTGCAAGCTGACCAGTCAAGCATTGAAGAAAAATGACTCAATACATTTAAAAAATCTGTGCAGTTTCTCTCCAATTATTTTTTAATGTGCCTTTTGACAAATTGTCAGGAGGGAAAGCTAGCAGACTTTACTTTTATGACCATTACATTTTGCATCCTGTCAAGTGGTGAGTAGCATGGCTCTGAGTGGGATGAGTGCAGCGAAGAAAAAGGTTTGCCGGTGAAAATTTATGATGACAGGGCATGTATTTTTCTGACAGAAAGCAAATATGAAAGGTGGTATGAATCAGAATTAAAATGTCTTCACAGTGCACATGGGCAGTGGGAAATAGGATTTGAATAAAAGCAAAGTCCAATAATTATAATATTCAGAAGCTTGAGTGTCTAAACCCTTTTGAGTATCAGAGCAATTTTAATTTACTTGTGTAGATAGATCTTTGTACTTAATCATGAAAGATTTTACATATATATGTATATTTATATATACACACACATTTAGATTCTAATTTTGGAATAATTCACTATGATAGTAATTATGGTATCTTGGTTAGCAGAAGCAAGACATTATATTCCTAGAATGCATATTTATGTATTTTATGTATAGTTTACATGATTTTTGCTCATATGTATCACATTGCATTGACTACTCTTTGGAAAAATAAATAAAATGATCATTTAAAAGTGAAGGGAATACAATCATAACTATAAGGAATAGTCAAGATATGACCACTTCTCAAATCAAATTTATTAGATGCTAAGAGCATGATTTTTGTTTTCTTCTCTGCAGCTACAACTTTTTAATTTACCTCTTCCTTTCTTGTTGCTTGTTCAGCAACAATTCCAGGCTTAACTACAGCAATAACTTCCTGTTCATAGTTTCAGATCACCAGCCTGCTTTATGGAAAAATTAAATTACTTTCTCAGCAAAGTGTTTCCCTTCTGAAGATATCATAGTGATTCTTATAGCCTATAAGATTACCTAAATTCTTGTAGGACTCCATGACTATCTATACAATGTTTTAATTTCGGCCACATTTTACCCACCTCATTATTTAGTGCCTTCATCCTAAATAATTATTACAATCATGTCGTTATGATTATATTGCTATATAAAATATAACAATATGTGATACGTTATAGATAGGTGTGCCTGTGTAAACTATAGAAAATAGAGAAGAATCTACATGACTCAAATGTTTTTACCACATTGTTTATTTATAAGGGTGAAAAATTGAATAAAAACTAAAACTATGGATAAAAAAATGAGAAATATAAATTCAAGTGCAAACATTAAATAATGGTTGCATACTTTTTGCATTTTATTGTAGGTAAGAGCCAAAAAAGAAACCTCTGAAAAACATAAGAAAAAAATAAATTTATTAAAAATTATTGATTCCATCATGGAATAATAAAGATTATATATATATATATACACACACTAGATCTAACATCATATATATCAGAAACATCAAGAAGCAGTGAAAACAAGATATCAAGCTTTCAATGACTAACAGAAGTCTGCTCCCTGTACTACCTTTGGGAAGAAAGTGGCCCACTCAACTCTGGCAATCTTTTAAATCTTTTTCACTTAAATGAGATTTACATTCCAGGTAGAGAGCATCTGAATGTCTCAGTTGATTCACAGGCATGAGGAGAGTGGGAGGGGTAGGCACTGGATTTTCACTCTGATGGACAGTTCCATCAAGACTCTAACAAACATGGGCCGGTCCAGTGGCACAGCAGTTAAGTTCACACATCCCGCTTCGGCAGCCTGGGGTTCACCAGTTTGGATCCCGGGTGCAGACATGGCATTGCTTGGCAAGCCATGCTGTGGCTGGCGTCTCACATATAAAGTAGAGGAAGATGGGCATGGAGATTAGCTCAGGGCCAGTCTTCCTCAGCAAAAAGAGGAGGAGTGGTTGCAGATGTTAGTTCAGGGCTAATCTTCCTTAAAAAAAAAAAAAAGAAAACAAACAGGAGAAGGTTACTGCACAAAAGTGAACTAAGGATACTCCTAAAGAATCAGAAAGCAAAAATAAGAATATGAGGTACATGTTAAAATATAAATAATACAACAATAAATTAAACAGTAGTAATTTAAGATAGCCTTCCATGTGGAATGCTCTAAAGCTGCAAGCTGATAAAACTAGGATTTATGAAAAATCTTTGGAGGTATACAAATTCCCACATAGAAAAACAAAGTGCTTTCTAACAAGGTTAAGTACCGGATAGCACATTATCATTCTTCACAATTTGGAGAATTCTCTTCAACTGGTAACGTTCCTCCTGGTGGATGGCCAGGGAGAACCATTTATAATAGTTAATATTTTAAAAATTCTAAACACAGATTAAGCACAAGGCTAAATCATCTTATATGCATTCTCTCATGTAGTCTTCACAGAAATCTTGTGAGGTAGGGTTATGACTCTGCCCATTTTGGAAATGATGGTCTTAAATTCAAAATTGTTAATTTTCTTTTGATTATGTAGCTAGGAAGTAATGAGATACATCCTGAAATCCTGTTCAATCTGAATCAAATGACTTGACCTAACTCCTATTTGCACAAATGAGAAAAAGAAGTCCCTGCTTCAAGGTCTTTCAACAAAGTTCGATATAAAGATGCAACTCTCTGACTCCCTATCCAGAAAAGCAATTTCACAATTTCACTAACCATTTTCTATTATGATAATCCACAATGACTTCCAGTGTCCTTCACAAGGAAAATTCAAATATTTTAAAAATACAAATATAGCTTCTAAAAATAAATATTATCCTT
Organism: Equus asinus; assembly: GCF_041296235.1. Classification (NCBI taxonomy): domain Eukaryota; kingdom Metazoa; phylum Chordata; class Mammalia; order Perissodactyla; family Equidae; genus Equus; species Equus asinus. The sequence goes on from NC_091819.1 coordinate 12,112,989, forward strand.
GAATTCAAATAAAACGGTAATAGTAGATAAGGAGAAAATGATCGCAACCAGGCAAAATGCTTTTTTATCCTAATGAAATTGAGCCCATAATCGTATAAACTAACACGCAGGTGCAGACCATGAGCTAATGTAGGCGGGATCATTAACTTATTAAACCCTAATTATTTGAACTTTACTCAGAGAACTGAAGCTACTTGCTTAAGACAGAAGACAAATACGTATTCAAATCAATGTTTTATTTTAAAATTAATACTAATGTTTCTTCTACTGCATCAATCAAATGCAAATCATTTTTTCCAGTTCCACTATTCTTACATATATTATTACATATTATTACACATATTACAGCTTTTGAAACAGTCACAGTTTTAAGAACAAAGCCCTCTTATGCATGTGACATTGAAAAAGACAACTGAAATAGATCATAAGTCCATGAAATAGATCATTGTTCATAGTAGATTGGACGGTGCAAGGGTTTTAAAACTCTGTAGACATAGGTTTGTGTCCTGACAGTAACTCTTGTAAATTTTGTGCTTTGGGAAAGTTAACTTGACTTTCTAGGTCTGTGTGTCCTCATCTCTGCTGTCAAAATGAAGAAGAATACCTCAAAATGTGTTAGTGCAGATTGAATGGCATAATAATTATGAAGCATAGTGGATAGTACATGCTTTAAGGATTAAAGATGTTCAATATACATTATCATTAGTCTTATCATTATAATTATTATCATACAAAGAGAATAAATTAGAGTTGTCAGAGTAAATTCTGGGTATTTCTCTCACGCTTGGTCATGTCAGGTATCCTACGAAGTGTGAGGCCTACCTAGTTTATTCAAGGAAGTGGAATGCTAGCATATTTTATTCCCATAATTTTCCATTTGGTTGATTCAGTATATGTTATAGAATCATCATGCACATTAATCTGAAATTATCTTAAAACCTTTATATTGTTTCCTTTTATTTCTTTTCATGCATCAGTTTTATTTTTAAATAATGCTGAGAAAAAGAACAAATTATTGATTTAAAGGTTGTGGACTTTCCATGGGTCCTTGTGTCTCACAAAGAAGAAAAAATAGATATCTTTTGAAGATTTTTATGTTTTATTCATCATATGCATATACGTATATGTGCGGTACCGGTCTTTGAAACTATGTATCTAAATTCCCAAAATTTCAGACAATGTTCTTCAGAATTTCTTAAACATAAAAATTTCTGGTATATATATATATATATATATGGTCAAAGCTTCATGTAGGTTGAAAAATAAACATGGGATTTATTCTTCATTTATTAAAAATTATGAAATTCACTCGATTTTAATTTAAAAGTGCATAGCTGTTTACAAAAAAAGGTAGATATTTTTAAGAGAGTGTATGTGAATTAAGTATATTACTATATCACACAAACATTTCCAGTAAGAATTAATACTGGCTAGATACAAGGGAACATTGGATAAAATAATTTTCAAATAATCTATAATAAATTTCAGAGAGAAGTAAGCATATAAAGAAACGTATTTATTCAGCTGTTGAATTCACTTTAGGAAACTAAAGACAATAAAATATATTTTTCTCAGTATGATTTCTGGTTTTTGAAAGAAAATGCATTTTTTGACATGTCATCACATTTGTACTGGTAAGAACCAGTTATCCATGTAAAATATACATATAATAGCAGATCACCTCAAGATGGAAACTCTTGACCTTGATATCAAAGAGAAGAAAATTATTTTCCAAAATTCACCTTATCTTTAAAGCAGAGCCAGTTTCATGGCTGTGTGACCCGGGCAGATTCATAAGACCCTTTTGCAAGAAGGGCCTTATGCTTGGTTTAATGGTTTGTTGTCACCGGCTTGAAATTCTTAATAATTTTTTAACAAGTACCCCCAGAATTTATTTTGCTGGACCTGATTGATAGTACTGGTTGTGCTATATGCAGGTGTTTTAAAATTCAAGTGACATGTATCTTTTCAATTTTGTAAAAAACAGAATAAATCAAATTCAAGACAGCAAATTATTAAAAACATCCTTTGGAAAAGAGCCATCAGTAAAATTCTATATGTGTATATTTTAATCTACACAGTGCCCAAAGCCATAGGATTATAAAGTTCATAGAAAAAAAAATTAAAGAATTCTGTCTAACATCAAAACGTGTATCTGATTTTGCCTGCTTAGAGGGGAAATAGAAGTGATTTCATCACCTAAAGGGACCTTAAGTGTAGCGGGAAAAATTGGCTATTGATATTTCAGACTAAGAACTAAATTATTTATTTATGATACGATTCTACTCTCATAAGAATTAGGATATACAAGTAAACTTTTTCTTAGTAAAAAAAATAAAGTCAGGTTTGTTTATACTGCTTTAGAAAGAGTGATATTGATGATTATTTTATAGCTGTAAAGACATAGGCGGAGACGTTATAAGCCACCTGGAGACCTGTCCAAAGGGAAAAGCAATACATAAATCTACATTTATATGTTTTTAAGCTGTCATAAGTACTTTATTAAGATTTCTCTTTCATCCCAATTATAAGGACATAAATACAAATTTTCTGTAATAGTCACAACCTATCATTTCCAGATTAGTCTATCTCTATTTCCTATGTTTAGACAGACTTAAATCTTTTGAAAGCAGAGTTCTGCCCAAAGGGCTTCTCACCTGTTTTTGCCCACTCTGGAAATGGTATCTTGATAGACCCAGCCAGGTATAATTTAGCCAACGTAGCACCTACATAAAAATAATTCAAATAGTTCTTAAACTGACAATGTTGCCATGATGAAAAGATTTATTGAGAAACATTGAAACTGCATTATAGTATAAGAACCAAATATAGTTTATCATAAAACTCTCTTGCCTATGCATATGCTGATAATAAAAGTATTTTAAATATTTACTATATGCCACCTAATTTTCTGAGTGTTTTATGCAGGTTATCTCGTTTAGTCATTGGGTACACGCAGTAAAATCTTGAGAGGTTACAGTGATGATCTACTTCCATAACCAATTTTCAATGTCTCGTCTGAGAACATAGTGAGAAAATTTAGCCAGTATATTAAGAAAATATAACTAGCTTTTTTTCCCCTTTGGTATTAATTCCATTTACTTAAGGATTTTTTTTTTTTAAATTTCAAGGATTATTTATTCCAATATTTAAACAACTGAATACAGAACTAAGGGCAGAGGACATTTTTCCATTTATCTTCTTTTTCTTTCTTTTTTTCTTTTTTTTTTTTTCAGGTAGCAACTGTATTTTTTTTTTTTCGGATGTACATCATATTTCAAATTCTGGATACATATGCTGAGTGAAATAAGTCAGAGGGAGAAAGTCAAATACCATATGATCTCACTCATAAGTAGAAGATAAAAACGACAAAAGAAAAACACATAGCATTGGAGATTGGACTGGTGGTTACCATTTGGGAAGGGGGGTGGGGGAGGGCAAAAGGGGTGATTAGGGTCACATGTGAGGGGATGCACTGCAATTAGTGTTCGGGTGGTGAACATGATGTAAGGATTTTTCATTATGTTCCAAGTATGAGTTCTGTTCCGGAATCACCGATTTTTTCATGACCATTTATTATGCCAAATACTTTAGATGTATTATCTTGTAGCAATATTGTGAATTACACACTATCTAAATTTTACTTGTAACAAAGCTAAGACTGAGCGGTTAAATATATGGTGGAACTGGGCTTTAGATGTGAGTTCCGTCTGACTCGAGGATTTGTTCTTAGGCTTGCTACACAGACCTGCTACAAATACACCACCACATATATTAAAAGATCTAATTTGATAATGTTAAGTCATTAACTCAGGTCCGAAAATGTAATTGCTTTTTCAAATAAGAAGAATTAAGGATAAGAGATCACGGTATCATGGCATAAGAGCTACTGTCAATTATGTGCAAGAGAGAATAATCAATATGTTAGGTTAATAGATTACATTACTAATTAATATGTTAGGTTATTATACCCTTACAAGGCATCTACCATGGTCACTATCACTTGTGGTTGATTTTTGAAATATATGCATTCCTGGTATTCAAGAAACACAATAATATTTTATTCTGGTCAGTTGCATTAGGATTGGCTGTGACTCTTGATGGTGTCCTTGTACCCTTTAGATATAAGTATAAGCAAAAGGCTGTGATATGTCTTCTCCTTTGCATCCTATTCCAATTTTCACTTGGTTTTACTAGGGCAGAGACACCTCCCAACTGGGTGATGCCTACAGACTCAGCTTATTTTATTACATACAGGAGAGAAAAAAAGTGAAAAAAAAAATATAGAGTGTCATCAGTTACTGCTTTAAATTTTTTTCTTTTATTAGTACAGTGACACCACTTTCTCCTTAATAATACCATTCTTTCCTTGACTCACATTGTATGTTCCTCTAAGGGAGGGGGAAAGGCTTAAGGTTTCCAAAGAGGCCAAAATTTGGATACATGCTTCCCCTTCTCAGAGTGGTGTGAAGCAGCACACACATGCACACTGTTAAATTTTTCTCTAGGATTACACAGACATATCTTCATTTGGAAGAGAACTCTATTTTGTATAGCATTTTCAAATTTAAAGTTATGAGAAATCTACAATTTTTATTTCTATCTTGGGTTGACTAATATAAGATGAATTATGAGAATGGTTTTATCAAATAAAGAATTAGAATATTATGGATTACTCAGTATTTTGATCCAATATAATGTGCATATGTACACACATATATTCACTGAAGAAAATCCCGTTAGACAGTAAATTTAAGTCCATGTAACCTGTATACCTGTATTTCCTTAAAATACATATTATTATTCACTTCAAAGTACTCATTTTAATACCATGTTCTGTATTTTTTGATGGTGAAATGTTAACCATTGCTGGAGTACATATATTTCTTTGATATTGTTACCTTTCCTCTAAACTCCTTGGTATTTCACATTTATTTATATGTTTGAAATTGAGTAATAAACCTAAAAGTAGTATATTTTTCCTTTTAGAGCAGGATATAAAGTATGGTTTACCTTGTATGAAAAGGAAAAGCAGAGCTTGTATTATTACACTTTATTAATATGCACTCCACGTTACTTCCGACCTTGGTGGAGTGGGAATTAGAGATTTTCTGGGGCTAGAAAATGAGGGCAGAGTTGGGGGAGGGGTGTAGTGTCAACAACGGGAATGAAATGCCACTTTCTCTTCAGGATGAGCTGAAGAGAATGAGCTGGTACCAGAACCACTGAAATTTGTCGAGGACAAAAATGGGCGTCTCACCCAAAGATGGACTGTATGACAATTCTGAGTTTTCAGTCAGATCCATAATATATATTATTTACTGAGTACACATTATAGGAAGAATTTTCTACCGGGCAGCTTAATAGTGGGCATTCCAATTACAAAAAACAGGCTGCTATTTGAGGTTAATGAATCAAGATTTATTTTAATCAGAATTAATTTTGCAAGTTTTGCTTAAAATCTCTAAAAGTACACTATATGTTCAATTTACTTTTTAAATATATTTTAATTGAGATTCATAATAGTATACATCATTGTGAGATTTCAGTTGTACCTTATGCCTTTTCTGTCACCACATAAGTGCTCCCCTTCACCTCTTGTGCGCACCCTCCACCCTTTAACTTTCAGTTGGATGAGTACATATTTTAATAGAAATTCAATAAGTACAGATTTCCATGAAATTTGTTTTTCCTAGCAGACCAGAAAGAAGCAAAAGTGATTCTATTTCACAAACATTAAAATGAAATGAAAAATGGAGCTAGAGATGGTATGCTCCCACCACTGTAACAGAAGGAAGGTGAATAATTTCCTGTGCCATTATGCAGCCTCACTTCCACGGGGCACAGCAGTCATCAATTCAAAACAGGAAATAACAGAAGATTACAAAAAGGGCTGAAAACGGTAAGAAGTCAGACATGTAGGTAGAGTTTAATTACCCAGATTGGAACATAACCAGAACCAGAACACCACGGTAAAACTCTCCAGGTTGTGGAAAGCATTGGTGTGGGAATGAGCTCATGAGACGTTATCAAGAAATCCTTCTCCATTGCTTATTTCATAAAACATAGTTAAGACTGAAACCCACCAACAGAAATAAACTTTATACCAGCCTCCTGATGGTCTCCTTCATTAAAATATCCCTTGAATGTCGAGTACCACTTTTTTAATGAATGAAGGTTTTGGAAAAGAAAAAAAAAGATGCCAAATTTACATGAATATCTATCCTTAATAAACATCGAGATGTTGCTTTAATGGTATTTTTGTATTATTAATGTATTTCACTTTTTAATAATATATAAACAGTTTTTATTCCTTCAAACACAAGGAAAGGAAAAATTGCATTGTCCTCCATACGATGCAGTCTTCATGAGAGTAATCCTCTATTATCATGCTATATTAATGTTGGACATGAGGCAAAAATGCACTGTTTAGTTTTTGTACCCTTTAGCATTAAGAATATAAAATTATGCTATTTTGAATATGAACTGCGTTGAATGCAAATCAATGTTGCTGCCAGGAAAACCTAATGGGATAGTAATATATGTCTGGATGACAGAAATTATAAGCTGAATCTCAATAAAATTTAAAGCTGAAAGTCAAGAGAGTCTCCAGAAGACTAGGACACTGAAATGATAACACAATTTTTATCTCGGCAATAATCTGAGTATTGAATGAAATTTACTGGCAGGGACTTACTGAACATTCCCTGTGCATGTCTTTACATATGCTACAAATGAATAACAAGACGTATAGGGACTATACACACACAGGCTCACATATACATTATAACCTATGAGCTGGAATTTACCCGATTGTAAATGACTATATGGTTAATAATTTCCAGAGAAGAAAAAGTAGCTAAGTGTCCTTTTCTGCCTGGATATTTGATGGGGGTCTGTAATTTTCAAGGCTACTTGATTGTGACCCATTATGTGCTATCAACTGTACCCATTGTCACTTCACGTTTCAGCACAGACATACAAACACAGCAGTGGCATGTCAATGTACATGCATTGTATAAAAGTAAATCCCTTTTCTACTAGGGACATGAATCTTATTTGAACTGCCACACATGACTTAATATCTCATTATTCTGAAGTTTATTGGACAAATTACTGTTGGTGAAAATAGCCATTATCGCACACTTAGACAAAATAAAACAAGTGAAGTTGAAAACAATTAAATTATATTTACATGATCAATTCAAGGCAGTAGCACTGGCTATTCACTGAAAACTAGATGTTATTCCTGAAAATTTTAGAAATTTTCATGCAGGGACATACAAGTGCAGGAGACACGCAATAGGCTAAGCCATACATGGCAACCCATTCTTTTGGTGTCTAAATAGGAATTCTGACAGACTCCAGTAATACGTAAATTAGTAATGTCCTAATACCAGCGCATGAATAGAAAGTTTCAGAAATCCTTTGCTAACTTATTTGTTAGATTACTAGAATTTAAATAGAGGCATTTTCTTGCTGATGATACTGCTGAAAAATATATGGTTCAACAAGACGCCCAAACTGGCTTTCTAATGTTTTCTACCAACCTCATACCACTCACCCCCCATTTCCACATAGCCTCTAGAACTTAGATCAGATATTCTATGAGAAAGTTTGTGTCTGAAAAGCCAAAACACCTACTCAGGAAAACTGTTTCACACTGGAACAAGTCAAAGAGAGAAGAAAAAAATCTGCTCAAGTCTCCACTTGATTCAACATCTCTGAACATGAGATTATCACAGGGATAACTGGGATTGAGTATTTATTCCATTATATCCAACCAGCTGAAGCCTCTGGATTCCATTTGGCCATATTGAAATGCTGCAGGAAGCAGAGCTGGGATGTATTGATCCTTGTCTGCCCAGTTTGTGCTTATAAACGGTTACTATGTTAGGTCTAGCCAGTTGAGTCACACATCAACCAAATAATTCATTCCTCTTTTATGTAGAAGATGAAGGTGAGAACAAAAATGACACCAGGAATTTGTCTTTAGTAGAAATATTTTCATCTTAAAAAGGAAAAGAGGGGAAACATTACTCCTTACATTGGCCATTTTTTTCTTCTCTGCTGCTATTGGAACTAACCATTAAGTGAAATTGTGATCAGGATCATGGCTACTGCTGCTCAACTTATTAAATCCTTGCCCCTAACACCACCTACTTCTCCTTTATCCATTTTCCTGCTACTGCTGGTGAGCAGACAATCACTCGATGCAAAAAGACTCCAGAAGGGGTATATAATGAAAATAATTTTAAAGTTACACTATGCCCAAGGCTGAAATTTTACCTATTTTCTTCCCGTTACAAATTACAACCAGTGGTGATGTCCACTGTATCGCATATGTTTCTCAAAGTAAATGACAATGATTAGAGACTCTAGTGATATAATACGAGCAACACAGAGATGAGCTGCTCTGTGAAATATCTCATTCACACTCTAACATAGGAGGTAAATCTGGAAAAGTACATGATAAAGATGAAGGTATGTATCTGAACATTTAGAGGAGAAATAGATGCCTAAATATCTGGAAAATAAACAGATATATAGACTTGAGGGTATAAACATAAATATCCAGAAGCCAGGTGGAAGGATGTTGACAATAGTTTAGAAGCAGGGAAAATTGAAGCCAATTAGTTATGGCTGAATGATGTCAGACACTATTTTTACAAAATATAAGGTTATGAATTTTACCACAAACAAAGGCCATGAATTTTGCTAAAATGAAAGACCTTACTTTTTTGCCAGCAGAATTGCATGCTATCAAGGTAAGTTACTCCACCGTGAGGAAAAAGCAGAGTCTATAGAATTCGTTAAGAGACATCTTATAACAGCAGACAAACTTGATTAGCAGGACAGATCAAGGGTCCCGCTTCACACTTCACCACTGAAAGAGAGAAGCAATATTAGGTACACATCTTAGCCAGCGCTGGGACAGCCAGTATGTAATCCAAGGGAGGGCTGGCCAATAGGATCATCAGGAAATCATTATTAATATCTAAATTTAGTTAGCATGAATAAATATCTCGTGGATCTAAATATAGACATTGAGGTAATAAAATTTTTGTAGATCACAGCAAGTACACAAATGTTTCTAGTTTTCACAGGTTGATTTTAATATGAGAAGGAAGAAGAAGACAATTGATTGGACCTGCCAGACCCTTTTAACATAATAGCTAGTGAAATTCTGACTGATGTAAAGGTTGTCATAGATGGAGCCAATTGGCCACTACACCCAGCAATTCATAAAGGTCAATTCTACACAAAGCATGTATGATAAGTTTATTAAACTCTTGAGAATCCAAGAGAGATAATGATGAAGAGAAAGATATAGATGTCTGAGCCCAAGAGAAATTACATTACGGGTGTGCTCCCACATAGATGGAGCTGCCACAAGGTCCTCCACCAAATTGCAAACCATGGCATGTATCCGATACAGTAGTGACAGATGTAACAGGAAGCTCAGTTTTGTCAGAGTAGGAATTTATGTGCCCCATATATTAAGTCTGTGATGCTCCCATATGGCCTGTTTGAAAGATACGTGTGATTTGAAGGTTTAAAATTATTTCCGAGAGTTAAATATCTCAACACCAATTATGCGTGGGGTGACCCTGAGTTGTTACCAAAGTTTAGGCCTTGGGCAAAATTCTTTGCACTCTTTGATATTACTAATGCATGCATTATCATTTCAACTGAAAGAGATAAATTATTACAGAACTGCATTCAAGTAAGCAGGGAGCCATAAAGGTAGCATAAGGTGAGAGTTCCCCAGTGTGTTTATGACCTCCTGCTCACGTCCATATCAGAGGAGGAAAATCAGAACTTAACCCAGACATAATTTCAGGATGTTAAACAAGAGAAAAAGAGCTCAACTTATTAAGATTATAACATCATACTGAAAGTTTAACTCTCTTCAGTAGGCCAAATTAGTTTGGTCATGGCTTACACCAGGAAACTTGATGATTCTATCATTCTTGGTGTTTAAACCAGCTCAGTATTTATCTCATATTGTTTACAGCAATCACTAGGACTAGTTTGAGAATGATTAGCTAACAAAGAAAATATTGTATAATCCAAACAAAGTTTTGGCTTCCTAGAATGAAGGAGAATCTTCTGATTTCTCTTTAATGAAAACTCTTAATGCTATAGCTCATAACTGGCCTGAGACACAGGCGTTGTAAGAATTTAGCATTGTATACATGTGGAGTGGGTGGTGTGGGCAACTATTAGCTCCTTATTACTGGAAGAATCTAGAATCCCTGGAAAGATGACAGAACATCTAGAACCAGCTGCACCATAAAAATGCCCTGATCATTTTTGGAAGAGAAGAGCTTGTAAACACAAGTCATTTTCAAAGGTATTGCACAGTAGTTTCTATATTTGGCAATCCAGAGATGTCTCTAAGAGAATCTGAGAGTTCTGAAACCTGAGCAGGAAGACTAATTATTCAAGGCATACCACATGAATGAGTTCTCGTCCCAGCAAAAACATCTCATTCTATATACCAAGTGGGAGAGCCCACTAATTTTAGAAGTAGATGTTATACATTATACAGAGAGTACCTATTTTTTTTTTTTTTTAGAAAGATTAGCCCTGAGCTAACTACTGCCAGTCCTCCTCTTTTTGCTGAGGAAGCCTGGCCCTGAGCTAACATCGTGCCCATCTTCCTCTACTTTATATGTGGGACACCTACCACAGCATGGTGCACCAAGTGGTGCCATGTCCTCAGCCGGGATCCCAACCAGCGACCCCTTGCCACCAAGAAGCGGAACGTGTGCACTTAACCGCTGTGCCACCGGGCCGGCCCGGAGAGTACCTATTTAATAGAAGCATAGGATTTTCCAACATTTGGCTGAAAATAAGAAAGAAATCCAATTTCTGTCAATTCAGATTTATGGGAATGAGGAAAACTCTAGGTTGTTTCTTTCTTCTAGCAACCCATAAGCTGCAAATTTACAAATTGCTCAAAGAAGCGAATACAACTGGAAAGGGCTGGCTCATCTCAGTAAGTTTTCCTCTTTCCGGGATCTTGTCCTGTCAAGTCCACAATGCTTTGTCTGCTTTCCATACCTTCAAGTAATGCTAAATTGTTGTTGTTGTTGATTGTTTTAATTTAATCCAGACTGTAAAGATTTTCTCTGTGGGAGAGTTAGTCTAATACAAGCCTCTCCATTTCAGACACAATGCAGAATTGAAATTCTTAGTATGATCTCATTTGAAATTCTCTTTTATGAATGAAGTTCAGCATCTTTTCATATATTTAAGTAGCCTTTAAATTTACTTTTCTGTCAACTGTGTGTTCATATCATTGACTGTTTTTGATTATTTTCTATTTGGTGGTTTATTTTTTCTTTGTTGACTTTCAGAAACTTTATATACTGTGGAATCAAGGACTTTTCCTAAAGCATGAATTGCAATTTTTTTTGCCCAATTTATCATTTATTATTTTATCTTTTGAGTCCACTTTTCTCCCCTTTTCTGTGCAAAAGTGTTTGTTTTCTGTGTTGAAACTTTTTTTCCCTTCATGTTTCCTGGATTTTGAGTGATACTTAGAAATGTCCTCTTCATTCCAAATTAATAATAGAAAACCTCCTTATTTTGTTCTAAAATTTGTATGGTTTATTATTGTTTTATGTTTTAATTTTGATCAATTGGAACTTTTCTTGATTATGGTAAGAGGTATGAATCCAAATAAATATTTATTCTTTAATGTCTTTGTGGCTGTCCCAACACCATATTTAAATACTAAAATTTCCAACTGGTTTGCATTAATAAATTTGTGCCATACTAACTCTTCTAATTATTTGAGTCTGCTCAGGAAATTTTTTATTCTATTCCATTGTTTGGTTTTTTTAATCTATGTATGTGACAAAAGAAGTTTTAAAAATTAAAGCTTGTTTATTCATCTTTTAAAATAGGGTACTGCTACTCCATAACATTACATTTATTTTACACATTTTTATGACTATTTTAATTTTCAAACAATAAATTCCAGAGCCTTGTAGTCTTTTTGAAAATAAAAAGAAAAATTTGTATTCGGATTGTATTAAATTTATACATAATAGACTGACACGTTTACAATATTGGGTCTCCCTCCATAAATATTGATTTGCCTTTACATTTATTTCCTTTATTTTTGTGTAGATTTTTTTTTGAAATCTTATGGAATAAAATCAATAGTCATTTATAGTTTCTAAATCAGGAATCATACTTTGAAAAATTTTCTCAATCATGATATTTCATTGTTATAAAGTTTTGTAGTAATGTAATGGTTGTTTAACTTTTTTCTCTGATATTTGTAATTTTTTAATGTGAATAATGAGGTAGGTATTCAGAATTTGCTTCTCAAATTACTTCTGGTTGCCCCGACATCATTTAGTGAACATTTCACCTAAACTTTTCCAAACTCCTTCATAATTTAAAATTTGTTCCAGTATTGCCTCTCTCTGCTAATGCTTTCAAATTATCTTTTGCTTTCTCTTCCTTCCCTCCTTCCTTTCTTCTTTTTCCCCTTCATTTCTTCCTTCCTTCCTTCCTTCCTTCCGCCTGCTTTCTTTCACAGAAAATTCTCAAATAGAAGCATATACTCCCTCTCATCACTTTTCCATGTCACTTTCACTATTCTACGCACTAAAAGCTTGAAATCTTTCTCCAACTTCTCGTTCTCTATCATGGAAAATTATCAAGAAATAATCACCTTTTAAACAGCAAACATAATTTAATAAAAATAATGACTTGTTTTCATCATTTCGTTATGCCTATCATTATGAAATATGTGTACCTGTACTTCTTGTAATCTCTACTGATTCACTATTAAAAACACACAGACAGGGGCCAGCCCGGTGGCGTAGTGGTTAAGTTAGTGTGCTCCGCTTTGGAGGCCCAAGGTTTGCATGTTCGGATCCCAGGTGCAAACTTAGCACCACTTGTCAAGCCACTCTGTGGCAGGATCCCACACAAAATAAAGGACGATTGGCACAGATGTCAGCTCAGCAACAATCTTCCTCAACCAAAAAGAGGAAGATTGGCAACAGATGTTAGCTGAGGGCCAATCTTCCTCACACACACACAAAATGAAACCCACACACACAGAGAATAAGACAAACTAGAAAGTGGGAAAAAAAATTTGCAAAAGAAGTATCTAGAAAAGGACTATTATCCAAAATATACAAAGATTCTCAAAACTTGATAATATTAGTAGAACAAAACATTATTAATACATAGGCAAAGATATGAAGAGACACCTCACCAAAGAAGATATACAGATGACAAATAAGCACAGGAAAGGATGATCAACATCATGCGCCATTAGAGAATTACAACTTAAAACAACAACGAAATGTCATTACACACCTATTCGCATGGGAGGTATCCAAAACACTGACAAGAAAATGCTAGCAAGGATGTGGAGCAAGAACTCTCACCCATTACTGGTGGGACTATGAAATGGTACAGTCACTTCAGAAGACTGTTTGACTGTTTCTTACCAAACTAAACATACTCTTACCATTTGATCCAGCAAACATACTACTTGGTATGAGTAAAAAACTATGTCTACACAATGACCTGACACAGCTATTTACAGATATTATCGCAGCTTTATTCATCATTGCCAAAACTTGGAAGCAACCAAGATGTTCTTGAGTAGGTGAATGAATAAATACACTCTAGTAATCTAGACAATGGAATATTATTTAGCACTAAAATGAAGTGAGCTATCAAGGCATAAAGTGACATGGAGGAATGTCAAATGTATATTACTAAGTGGAAGAGGCCAATCTGAAAATGTCATATATTGTATGATTCAACAATGAGACACATTGGAAAAAACAAAGCTATGGAGGTAATAAAAAGACCAGTGGTTGCCAAGAGCTGGAGGTAGGGATGAATAGGCAAAGCACAGAGGATTTTTATGGTGAAATCTAGAGTCCATCTGTTAAAGGATGACGATAACAAAACAGTGCTTGCCCTATTTAAGTTGCTATATTTTTACTAGCTGCAAATGAACTTTAACAATATAGGGGCCAGCCTGGTGGCACAGTGGCTAAGTTTGCATGATCTGCTTCAGTAGCCTGGGGTTCATGAATTTGGCTCCTTGGTGTGAACCTACGCACCGCTCATCAAGCCATGCTGTGGTAGTGACCCACATGCAAAATAGAGGAAGATTAACACAGGTGTTAGCTGAGCAACAATATTCCTCAAGCAAAAAGAGGAGAATTGGCAACAGATATTAGCTTAGGGCCAATCTTCCTCAAAGAAAAACAAAGGAAAAGGAAAAACATATATATATAAAAGTGGACTGTGAAATTCAAAACTGTAAGTTAATATTATTGGGGACATTAAGGTATTATAATTCATAAATATCCACACTTGTTAAATGCATCATAACATGTTTTGCTAAATTTTAGAATCAGCTTTTCCACCAGTTAAAGTTTCCAAGAGTTTAAAGGTCAATCAGGCTTTTAAAATGCAAAGTATTTATTGTGTGAATGTAAGATTATTCTGTGAATAATAACCCTTATTATGTCAAGTTAGGGAAAGATTCGTTATCTTCCTGATCTCTTTATTCGGTATTCTGGTGAAAAATGCACAGACATCTAATGAGCTGAGTTAATTTGTCTCTGAATGTAAATTTAGCTATTTTACAATAACTCTTTGGTTCACATATTTTTTTAAAAGGGCATAGCTATTGAAGGATTATCATATTGTATACAAAGAATAATTATTAGAGGCTAAAATAGCTTAGCCATCTAAATGTGCCAGATTCTTGGCTATATCTTGCACGGCAGAGAGACAGTCCCTTAAGCTCTCTGAACTTTATTTTCTCATCTGCCCCTTAGAGGGAAGTTATGAGATTCAAGTGAAATTTTCACTTTGAAAGGGCTGTATGGTGACAAGTCCAAATGTATGATATCTAAATATGTGATAAAATATTAAATAAAGAAAAAATATTGGTAGAAGTTAGAACAACCATCCTGAAGTAAAATATGAAGTATATGTTAAGAATGGCAGAGAAAAAATAGAAGCTCTCTTCCTTGATGATGGACAGTTGCTATATCTAACGATTTGTCCATGCAGACATTTGCTTGGACAAATCATAAGAACAATTGAAGGATGCAACATTGGCTCAATATTAGCAAATCAATTGATGTCATCTATCATATTAACCAGCTAAGGAAGAAAAATTATAAAATTATATCAATGAACACAGAAAAAGTGTTTGGGTGGATAGGTCAAAAAATGAGGCATTCTTCTATTTCCTGCTCAGAATATTAACGGCTGTCCACTGAAAATTTCGATCACCTAAATTAGTATGTCTCAAAAATTAAATTATGTGTGATACCCTTTAAGAGGTACATAAAATTTTGGGGAGTATTAATATTGACATAAATTATTTTTATTGTTTATTATAAACAGACGCATTCATATTTTACGGTCATATATAACTTTATGACCCAAAAACATTTCCAACTTAAAAAGACTATAAAAGCATTAACTTAATATCTACAACATAATTTATCATAGCAGATGTGTTTTGATGCTGAAACTGAATCACTGCTCACAATACACGTGTAACATGAGTAACAGCATTTGTCCTTTGAATTAATAATTATTATTACCCTGCATGTTCTGTGATGATTTTATACTTTCAATACTTATAAGTTTAAACTAATGTATAATTTTCTATTATATAGGAAACCATGACATAATTTTGCCTTCATGTGTTACAAATCTAATTATTTTATCATTAGCTCAAGACAGAGTAGTGTATTATTATGTACACTGTGGTATTTCTTGAAACTAGAAAATCTTATTATCTGAAAAAGATCTTTTATTTTTAAATTACAAGTGAAATTGAAAAATGCTCTCTTTATAAATGAAAGGGTCAGGAAAGTTTCTAGTTGTCATATTCATCACTATAGTATCTGGCACATTAATGTCAGCCAAACATTAAAAGGTGAAGTTAACTTCTGGTTTCAGTTCCGACATGTTAAAAGCTTGCAAGTGACCACTCTCGTCCTTGCAACAAGAAAAAATCTGAACAACTAAAAATCAATGACTTAGCTGGACCCTTCGAAGAACACTGATCTTACAAAGCACGCAGTCACCCCCAAATCTGGAAAGACAGGTGAATCCAGAGCATCACAGCCCAAATCTGCCTCAATGGAGCAGAAGCTGCAGGAGTCATATACTGGTAAAAACGCTTTAATAGAAATTTTGATGAGTATAGATGCTAAAGTGTGGACTAGAATGAGAATTAGAAAAAACTGAGGGTGACACTTTTGGATGGGCCCTCACACATTCATGGGTTTTACCTCCAGGAACCCTATCAGGTTGCCATAGTGAAGAGCCAGGAAAGATTTCTTAGTGGCTCTGCTGGGTGGAGGGTCGAATGATATTTGAAGATGGACTTAGATTTTTTGTAAGCACATACTGTAAACTCTAGGACAGCCATTAAAATACACACACACATTTATATAAAAATTATATGCTAAGAGAGAAAGAGAGAATTGAATTTTATAAGATAATTAAAGCCAGAAAAGGCATAAAAAAGTGTGTGTGTGGTGGGTGGGGAAGGAAGAAAAGAACAAGTGCACCAAGTAGAAGACAGTGACAAACATGGTAGATATTAACCCAATTATATCAATAACCACTTTAAATATGAATGCTCTAAATACAGGAATTAAAAGAGATTGTTAGAGGAGATTTTACAATGAGGGCAATCTTCTTTTTTGTGTTATCTAGAAGAAATCCAGTTTCAATATAATATACCAACATTCATTCATAACTAAAGACTCGCAGTATACTAAGAATAGAAAGGAACTTTCTCAAAATCATAAAGATTATCTACAAAAAACCTGCAGGTAACATCATACTCAAGAGTGAGAAACTACCACCTTCCTCAATAAGATCAGGTACAAGGCAAAGATGTCCCTTCTCATACTCCCTTTCAACACCTTGAACTCTTTGTTAATGCAATAAGGTAAGAAAAGGTGTACAAATTGGGATGGATGACATAAGACTGTCTTTGTTTACAAATGACATGATCATCCATGTATAAAATCCAAAAGGATCAACAAAAACTCTGGAACTCATAAGCAATCATAGCATGGCTGAAAGATACAAAAATCAATTGCTTTCCTATATGCCAACAACGAACAAGTGGAACTTGAAATTAAATGCTCAATATCATTTACAATGACACTCCCCAAATTAAAATACTTAGCTATAAATCTAACAAAGTATGTATAAGATCTGCGTGATGAAAACTACAAAATTCTGATAAATAAAATCAAACAAGAATTAAACAAACGGAAAGAATTCCATGTTAAATATTGGCAAGATGTTGGTTCTTCCCAAATTGATCTGTAGATTCAGTGCCTTCTCCATCAAAAGTTATTTTGATGATATCAACAAACTCCTTCTAAAGTTTATAGAGAGAGGCAAAGACCCAAATATAGCCAACACAATATTGAAGGAGAAGAACAAAGTTGGAGGACTGACACTAACTGATTTCAAGGCTTACTCTAAAGCTCCAGTAATCAAGACAGTATGATATTTGAGAAAAAATAGACAATAGATCTATGGAACAGAATAGAGAGCCCAGAGATAGACCATCATAAATATAGTCTAGTGATATTTGACATAGGAGCAAAGGCAATACAACGGAGCAAAATAGTTTTTCAACAAATGGTGCTGGATGTCCAAACGCAACATAATGCATCTAGACGTAGATCTGACACCCTTCCCAAAAATTAGCCAAAAATCATCAATCTAAATGTCAAGAGCAAAACTGTAAAACTTTAAGAAGATAACATAGGAGAAATTCTAGGTGACCTTGGGTATGGTGATGTCTTTTTAGTAACAACACCAAAGACATCATTATGATAGAAAAATTGACAAGCTGGACTTCATTAAAATTAAAAACAACTTCTCTCTGAAAGACAACGGAAACAGAATGAAAAGACAAGCCACAGACAGAAAGAGGTTATTTTCCAGAGACACATCTGATAAAGGGCTGTGATTTAAAATACACAAACACTTAAAACAATAAGAAAACAAACAACTTGATTACAAAATGAGCCAAAGACCTTCACAGACAGCTCACCAACTGACAAGAAAATATGATATATAATGATAAGCCTAAATAGCTTTAGTGGTTAGCATTTTTGTGCCCAAGTGGAGGAAGTTCATTATCTTCCTTGTTAGTTGAGAATTTTTATCATGAGAAGATGTTGAATACTGCCAAATGCCTTTGTTTACATCAATGGAGATGATTGTATGTTTTTTGTGTTTTTTTTTTAGTTTGTTGCTTTAGCAAATTAAATTAATTGATACTTGAATATTGAACTACACTTGTATTCCTGAAGTTAACATTACTTGGTCATAAGATTTTACTCTTTCATAGGTTGGTGGATTTGATTTGCTGATATTTGCATCTTCTCATAATAAAAATATTTTCTTGTCACAAGCATTGTATTTGATGTTATTTTTAAAGTTGCTTAGACATATAAGAAATCAACAACAGGCTTTCGCTATGAAAACAATGTGTGGGAAAAAAAATATTGGTCAAAATTCTACACAAGGATTAAAATGTTAAGTAGCTTATTTATTCTTTTGTTTTTAAGAAATTTTGACTTATCTAGCTTGTTATTTGTTTTGTTCTTAATGTCAACTTTTTACCGTCTATTCTGGTAGAAAATGCCAAGGAAGCAGCATCTCCAATTTCTGGACACAGTAAGAGGCAATAACTGTACAATTAAAAAAATATATGACACTAATTAAATTATCTTCTTCACTTGATGTGATTTTAGTAGAAATATTTGCAAAGTTTGTAATGCATTCCAATAAAACCCTTAGAAGGGATAACATTAATTCTTTTTGGTAAATACTTTGTTATATTTTAAGGGTAAATCTTTCAAATCACATTAGCAGTGGTACAGCAATAAGCAACTTTTTGGTCATTTTCCTTAATAAGGTCAATGACAATAAGACCCATAAGAAGTTGTCAATCCAAGATGATCATGAAAAGTCACCGGCATACTTTGAAACTTATAACAAAAGTCTTTCTAAGGATATTTTTTACATCTTTTTGCCTTCCAATTGCTTGTGTGCATGCATATGCTTGAAAATAATTATTGAATTATTTAAAAAAACACAAGATATAGGAAGAGGAATTCTTGGCTAAATCAACCAGCTTGGCATTTACATGATATCACAAACACAAACTCCTTTGCTAATTTTCTGATATTTTAAGATCTCTTAATAAAAGTGTCATTCCTTTTGGCTTAAAAACTTGAATTCCTATAATTAAGGAAAAGTTTGTCTTCTCTTCTTTCCTTATCTCTTTTTTCCTTTTATATTTCCCTACTTATTTATTGCACCCAAAGATGTATTCTGGGTTAGTGTTATTTTCTGGGTGTTTACGACATGCAATTCTGATAGAGAGAAAATAAGAGAACAGAACCTGAACTTCGAGCAGAAAAAGCACGAGTGTCTCATAGAAGGAGAGAAGGTCATGAAAATAAAGACTGAAGATGCTGCAACGAAACTTAGAATGCTGTATAATTTT
This sequence comes from Equus asinus, assembly GCF_041296235.1. Lineage (NCBI taxonomy): Eukaryota > Metazoa > Chordata > Mammalia > Perissodactyla > Equidae > Equus > Equus asinus. Next base: position 12,132,562 of record NC_091819.1, read on the forward strand.
ACTTAGAGCTGACTCTGCACATGAACCATCCACTTTAAAATGCTTGTCACATCACTTCACTCTGGATTTTAGAAAAAGACGGGCATATATAATTGTAAGATAACATGATGATACAATCAAATGTACTGTTCAGATTAGAAATCTAACTCACTGAATTTACCAACCATTACATAGGCTTGGTCATAGAGATTCAGAACTGCTAATAAAAGATTCCTGCAAACCTAATTGGAAACACCACAAGTAAAATTAACACTAATTTTTTGAGTTCATTAGTTTTCTATTAAATCCTACAATATTTTTAAGCCCTTCAAAATGGAAAGCACGGCAAATGGTGTTTAAATGATTATGTACACTATAGGGAAAAAAAGACTCTCCAATTATTTTTATTATTCTATTAGGAGGAATAGAAACATATCAGCTATTAAATAGCAGTTATAAATGTTTCATTTCAAGTGTTAAAATGCAGAAATGTTAAAGTGTAAAATTCCATACAGATTTCACTGATATAGTTATTAACATATTGTCATTGACTAATTCTACAAGTTAGCATAATTAATATTTCTATGCAAGTGTTTTAATCAAAATATTGGTTTCTATAGATATACATAAATACCTACTTAGAGGATTATAAAATGCAATGGGCATTTGCATCACTGCGTATCGTTCTGTAAAAGTACAGGAAAGAGTAAAACGACCTAGTAGTCTAATATAGTGTTTAATAATGTTTTTAAGTTTTTGTTGTTTTTAATGTTAGATTTTATTTTAACATTATTGCAACTTTATCGTGGTTTTGAGCTAAATGGTGTACGAATCAAAGCTGATAGACTGAGAGGTGGTCTGTATAATGAAGAGAGACTGGGATCGTCCATAAAGAGCAGGCATAGAGCCTTCATGCTTTTTTCTGTGTACTCTGAAAGTAGCTGACTGCCAAAGGGTCTAGATTTAAGTTAGCTTGTTCATTTTTTGCATGATAAAATGTATAGACTATAGGTTTTGCTGATAGCTCATAAGTGTGTTGTTGTTAACTATAGGCTTATAGACTGAATTGCAAGTTATAAAGCTAGAATACACACAAGAAAATTTACCACAATGTGCTTTCAGTATTTGCACTCTCAAATAATCTTGCTTCCTAATGCCTGCCTGTCTGTATAGATTTTTTTGCACTGTAAAGATGTTATCAACTGATAAAGGGAGATTGTAAGAAAAAATAACACTTGATTGGTTCTTTGCCCATTATTCTAGTGTGTTATGAGAATCAAATTTTTACAAAAGAAAAGATAAATTCAAGGACATTTGAGAGTTGACTCAATAGTTTTCATTTGCTTCTGTTTAAGAAACTCAAGAATTAAAACCCTCCCCCAAAGTAGGAAAGATCATGTTCGTTTTCTTTTTCCAAAATGTAGCTTTCCATTTTTAAGAGATTTCCAAATTTCCTTCAGAAATACACATGAATTCTCTCAGAAAAACATATTGAAAACATAAGATGTTTTTACAATGCAAAAGGATATTAGAAGATATATGAAATATGAAACATGATAACTAATATATCTTTTTCTAAAAAAATACATTTCTCATTGAATAAATGAATAATTTTAAAACACAATTTAAGAATGAATCAGGGACATTTTTGAGCCAAGTTGAAATAAGGGGATTTACTGCCTCAGTTGAAGAAACTAAAACATTTGTGAAAAATATATGAAAGAACAGTGTTCCAGCTTTAGACATCAAGAAACACGGGACAGTGGTCCTTCAGTGAGAGGCCACAATTGAAGTGAGCCCTAAAATCGCTCCTCTTTACTCACTTGAGTTTTGAGACTACAATATAAGAAAAGGAAGCCCAGATAAAGCCCTGTGATCTTCATGAGTGAAGAAGATGGGCCTGGGAGTCTGAGGAGGCCAAGGAAGATGGAGATTGCAAGAGTACTGGAGAGGAGAGAGATGCACAGGGAAAGTGAGGGTGCTCTGCTCTGAAGACCTGCAGAAGACCCCTTCATATCTTCATCTGAGTGCTAATGAGTGCAGGCAAGAGATGAAATTACTGAAAGCTAGGGAAAGGACCACACAAAAGGAACAGACAGGACAATCTCCAGAGCACACTAAGAGAAAGGAATAGATCATATTCCCATAAGCCAAAGTGGAAAACCTTATGATTTACTGGGCAACTACTAAAGTAATCATAAGGTTCTGAGATTAAAAGTGAAGTCAAACTAGCTCCAAACTAAAGGCAGCTACAGGGCCACACACAAAGCTTAAAGCAAGCCTTGAAAGAGTCAAGCTGTTCCCAATTAGTTTAACTGCAACACAAGGAAATTTAAGAATATTTATAGGTTTGTAAAGATATCCAGTGCTAAATAGGTAAATTTCACAATCTCTGGCATTCAACAAAATGATCAGACATGAGAAGAAGCAGGAAAACAATGAAGAGGGAATCAATCAATCGAAACAGATCCAAAATGGAATAGATAATAGAATTAGTAGACAGAGACATTAACGTAGTTGCTAATTCTGTATTCCACATATTCAAGAAGATCAAGGAAAGGTTGAACATAATAAGTAGAGACATTGAAAATGCAATAAAGACCCAAATCAAATTTCTAGAGGTGAAAACTATAATGTATGAAATGAAAATCTACTGGATAAGATTAAGGTTAGATTAGACATTTCAGCAGATAAAATCAGCAAGCTTGAATATGTTTCAATGAAAGTTATTCAAAATAACAGAAGGAGAAAAAAGATTGGACAAGAACAATAGAGCATCTGTGTGCAGTGACACATGATCCAGCAGCCAGATATATGTGTATATAGTATCCAAAAAGAAGAATAGATACCGAGTGGGGAGGAAGGATAATATTTGACTATATGGTGGCTAAATATTTTCCAACTTTGAGTAAAAGTATAAATTCACAGATTTAAGAATCTAATCAAAATTAAAAAGAAAATCTGAAGTACAAGAAACATCAGACATACTATGCAAAACACAGCATAATTGAATTATTTAGAACCAGTGATAAATTGAAAATTGTAAAAGTATCCAGTGAAGAGAGGGGAGGAATGTATATACAGAGGAACAAAGATAAGTACATCAGCAGACTTCAATCCAGAAATAAGGAAATTCAGAAGTCAGTCAAGCAACATCTTTAAAGTACTAAAATGGTAAAACGTGTGTTTGCGTGTGTGTGTGTGTATGTGTGCCTGTGTCTGTGGGTTGAAGTGATAATCTAGAATTCTTTATACAGTAGAAATAGCTTTAACAAATGAAGGCAATTTATCTTAGTTTCCACTTGGGAGTGCAGAGAACTGGAAAAAGCATCACTTCTGGCTTTAAAACACACACACACTCACACACACACATGCTGGAAAAGCTTCAGGTTCACAAACTTTCCAAATTTATAGGAAAGACACATGCCTATGGCGACAGGCACAGTCAAATACTAGAATAAAATTCAACTATACTAATTAACTAATTGGTGAAAGTCAACTGTGGGCTGGTGAGAGAGTGCAGGTTGCAGATACAAGGGTAATGTATACACTCTTGCAGACTTTTTCTCTACCTATTGACCTGGGAGTTCATGAATGATTGGTGAAACTCCAGAGAAAGGGTCCTTTGTTGTTCAGCCTGGAGGAATGGAATTGCAGGTACTGTGCAGGGTATAAGAGAGTCAGCCTTGGCTTATCTCATCTACAGGACAAATCCACAATCTGTTGGGAAAAGAGATACAGATTTTGTTGACCTTTTCATTCCTGTAAAAACCCACTGCTGCTGAGGAAAGGGAATAAAAGAACTCAATTAAAAGACAAACAGAAAACTTCTAACATTATGTAAGGGGCAGGAAGATGCACTGATGTGCTGGGCCCAGAACTAAAGCTGATAGAGACACCAGAGCAATGAGAATGCCGCATTCATGGGATCCAAGGACAGGGTGCCTAAAACAGTGAACACTATCATCCCTATCTACCAGATTAACAAGCATTAACTAGTAAGCAACAGTGGAGTACTGGTGGGAGAGTTGCAAATCATGGAGAGAGAGCCTTTCTGACATACAGTCCTAATGGAAGAGATAAAGCTGAAAGTGGAGTGAACACTGAGAAAAACCCTATGACAAATGAACAGTCAAAAGAACAAGACAGAGATATGACATAGATACTGGAACTACGTAACAGGGTATTTGGTATTAGGTTGAAATCTCTAATGGAAAAGATGGACAACATTCCAAATCAGATAAGTAATTTCAGCGGAGAAATGAAAAACAAAAGTAAGAATTAACTAAATATACTAGAGATGAAAAACATAGTAACACCAATAAAAATTGCCTTCTAGAAGTGCATAAGCAGACTTTATACAGCCAAAGACAGTAAATTTGAAATAGATCAATATTAATAACTTACACTGACAAATGAAATAATTTTAGAAAGAGTGGAAAATAAAGAACAGATCATCTATGACTTGTGGAACAATATCTAATGCTCTAACATATGGAAAGATAGACTCATTAATCAAAGATGTATACTAAAATCCTAATCAGTCATTAAAAATTTAAAAATTATAAATATAAAATCAATAAAGAAAATACGATTGAATCATTTGAAAAATAAGCTGACAAGACAGAAACATAAAACACACTAGATAAAACAAACAGATAACAACTTCCAAGAAAATAAATTTTAATCTAATCATGTCAAGAAATCACATTAAATGTAAACAGTCTAAAGACACAAATAAAAATACAGAGGTTGTCAGATAGGAGCAAATAGCAAGACTTAACTATGTTCTAACTACAAGAAAACTGCTTTAAATATAAATAAAGGGATGTGTTAAAAGTAAAATTTAGCAAATAAACAAAGAAAGCAGGAGGAGATATATTAATCTCACATAAAGTAGACTTCAGATCAAAGAATAAGAAAGGAGATGAAAGGAGTCGTTTTATAGTGAGAAAAGGATCTTCCGCAAGATTACATGCCTATCTTAAATAGGTATGCAACTATCTGCGGAATATAAAATACTTAAAGTAAAACCTGGAAGACTTGCAAGAGGAAATCCAGAAATCCACAATTATATTTCAAGGTTTTAATGTTGTTCTCTCAAACCTGATGGAAAAAATAGAAAATCAGTCATGATATAGATGCCCTAAATAGCACTATCAACTACATAATTTTGATTGCACTATATATAGAACATTCCAATAAGAACAATGGAACACACATGCCTTCCAAATACACATGGATTGTTCAACAAGATAGACCATATTCTGGGCCATAAAACAGCACTTAAAACAGAATATAAATCCTACAAAGGATACTCTCACCTTATAATGGGATTAAACTCCAAATCAGTAACAGAAAGAGATTCAAACATATGTACAAACTGAAACATTTCTAAATACCCTGTGAATCAAGGAGGAAAGCTCAAAGGAAATATAAAATTTTTTTGAACTGAATAAAAATGAAATTACAACCCATAAAATGTGGGATGCCAATAATACAGCATATACAGTAAAATTTTAGTATTGAGCAAGAAAAGAAGTGTCAAATCACTCATCTCAAACAACACCCTAAAGAACCAGAAAAGAACAAATTATACCTAAAGCAAGCATCAGGAAGCAAAAAATAAAGATAATATCAGATACACATGAGTTGAAAACAAAAAAACTGCAGAGATAAAAATGTGATTCTTTGAAAAGATCATTAAAATGGATAAATCAGTCAGACATATAAGAAAAGAGAGAAAACACATACCAATGTCTGAAATTAAAGAGGGACATCACTACAGACACCATAGACATATCCTTTCTAAATCCACTGAGAGGGCCTAGAAACATTGGAATCCAGCAGCAAAGCACATGTCTAGTATAATAATCTTAGTTTCTATATAGCATTTTCAAAAAAGGCATCCAGTGTTCTTTGGAGAAATGATTGATTCTAGGGCTGGGACAGGGAAATAACAAGGTCAACCTGGAGCACTTTGTGGTCCTGGAAAGTAAGAAAGCATTACACTAATTTAAAAATAAATATAATATTGGGGGCATATTAGAAGGAACAAGAAGTCAGCTTGGGAAAGCTCCCAATGGTCAAAGCTGGAGTAACTTGAGCAGCAAAAAATATACACTTGGATTATAACTCCAAGATTGAAATATATGTCTATGAGTCCATACTAATATAACTAAATATTGTATAAATAAAAGAGGAGAAGAGATAATTCTATCTATAGAGCCATTCTCATTAGTAAATATACATGGAATGAGAAAAATAGAAAATCACCATTACAACATCACAGAAATAATTACTGCAGGCAAGAACCCCTGATAGATACTAAAATTAGGAGGCAAAAGTTAGAAAAGAAACATTATTTGAGAAATCTCAAAGTATCTCCCCAATATATTTATTAATTACAAAAGGAAAAATAGTAAATATGCAGTAGAAAAATCCAACAGATACCATCTAACAAGTGATGCAGTTTAACACAAAGAGTAGTAAGTCATATCACTATAATATGCCCCTGATATTATGCGCTGAGAAAGGCACTTCATCACTGTGGTATTACTGACAGAAATATATTATTCCTATCTGATCATGAAAAAATATCAGTCAAATCCAAATTGAATAATACTTTACACAATTAAAGATGGATACTCTTTAAAATATCAAGGTAAAGAAAGACAAGGAAAGACTAAGGAACTGTCACAGATTGGAAGAGATTAAAGAGACATAAAAACCTATGAAATGTAGGAAGCTGGATTGGATTCTGGAGCAGTGAAATGACATTGATGGAAATATAGACATGAATGGAAAGCTGTAAGTCAAAAATTATTGTGGAAATATTCTTTAAAAATTAAAGCAAAATAGGGACCGGCTCCGTGGCCCAGTGGTTAACTTTGCGCGCTCTGCTGCGGGCGCCCAGGGTTCGGATCCTGGGCGCAGACATGGCACCGCTCATCAGGCCACGTTGAGGCAGTGTCCCACATCCCACAACTAGAAGGACCGGCAACTAAGATATACAACTGTGTACAGGGGTGGTTTGGGGAGACAAAGCAGAAAAAAAAAAAGATTGGCAACAGTTGTTAGCCCAGGTGCCAATCTTTAAAGAAAAAAGAAATTAAAGCAAAATAAAGAGTTTTACAGACTTTTTACAAAAGTTGACTGAAGTCACTATCGACAGAACTACATTGCAAGAACTGTTAAAGAAATTCCTGGGAACCAGCCCCGTGGCGGAGTCGTTAAGTTCGCGTGTTCCGCTGTGGCGGCCCAGGGTTTCGCAGGTTCGGATCCTGGGTGCGGACATGGCATTGCTCATCAGGCCACGTTGAGGCAGCATCCCACATCCCACGACTAGGAGGACCTGCAACTAAGATATACAACTATGTACTGCGGGGGATTTGGGGAGATAAAGCAGAAAACAAGAAAAAAAGATTGGCAACAATTGTTAGCTCAGGTGCCAATCTGTCAAGAAAAAAAAAAAGAAATTCCTTGAAGCAGCGCAATAATGTTACCAAATGTAAACTAGATTGATTCAAAGGAATTAGAGCACAAGAAATGTAAATATATAGGTAAATGCAAAATATTATTCCTGTTTAAATAATATAATTTAAATATAAATGTTTATGGAAAAAATCACTATGTATTTTGGAGTATATGATATACATGAGGGTAAAAGGAATGAGAGTAATTGCCTAAACACTAAGAGGGGGAAAATGGAAGTACACTGCTGTAAAGTTCTTCTATATACATGAAATGGTACAATAATAAGTTAATATTGTTATACACCAAGACATACAAAGTAGTACCAAAAGCAAAACAGAGGGTAACATTTGATGAAGCAATAGAAATATTAAATGGAATCATAAAAATACTCAATTCCAAAGAAGGCAGACAAAGAGGAAAAGGAAAACAAAATATACACATTCCCAAAATATAGACACCTAATGTCAGAGCTTCAAAATAAGTGAAGAAAAAAACTAATAAAACTGTAAGGAGAAATAGACAAATCCGAAATTACATTTGACAAATTCAACACTCTCTAAATAATTGATAGATCAAGTAGACAGAAATTCGATTTGACCTCATTGACATTTAGAGAACTCGACAGGCTACAACAGAAGATTTTACATTCTTTTCAATTAAATATGAGACATGTACTAAGCTACACTGAATTCTAGGCCATATAATGAATATCAATACATTTATAATGATTCCTTCTGTACTATGTACTCATAGTAGTTCTCTGAAATGCTATTAAACTAGGCTTTATTAATAGAAAAATGTTTATAACATCCCCAAATATTTTGAAAATAAACACTTTTCTAAGTAACTAAAAGATCAAACATCAAAACAAAAGAAAAATGTGAAAATGTATTACACTGAATGAAATGAAAATGCAACAGATAAAAATTTGTGGGATGCACCTAGTCCTTAGAGAGAAGTGTGTGGTACTTAGCACCCATATTAGAAAAGATGAAAAGTCGCAAACTATAGGATTCAGCTTTCAACATAAGAAACTGGGAATGAAAAGCAAATTATAATGAAAGTAAGTAGATGAAAAGAAATATTAATATGAACAGAAATCTATTATTGTGAAATGTAACAGAAAAAATCAAAATCCAGCCCTTTGAGCAGATCAATAAAATTGATAACCTCTAGCCAGACTCATCAGGAATGAAGAAAGGACAAAAATTATGTTAGGAATCATAAGGGTGACATCAGTGGATATTAAATGGATAGTAAGAGATTATTATAAAACATTTATGTCAATAGATTTTGCATCTTGAATCTTTGACAGATACAAGCAACCCAAAGCCATTGAAGAAAATACAGGTAATCTGAATAGCCCTGAAACTATTAGATGAAGTGAACATGTAGTTTAAAACCTTCCCACCATGGAAACTTTAGACTCTGATGCCTTCAAGGGGAATTCTACTGAGCGCTTAATGAAGAAATAAGATACTTCCCAACTCATTCTGTGCATCTATCATTACCCTTAAAACAAATCTACACAATGGCATTACAAAAAACAAACTCAGATCATAGCCCTCATGAATATCAAATTCTTAAGATATGTTAGCAAATTGAATCAAAAAATAAAGAACGAAATATATGGTGACATATACTGTGTTAATACATTCCAAGACTCACAGCTATTTTGATGTAAATTTTCTCCAAATTATCTAGAGATTCAACTAAATTTTAGTCAAAGTTCCAGCAGACTTTTTTTTTGTAGTATATGACAAGCTGATTCTATACTATACATGGACATACAAAGATGTAGGATAGCCAAAAAACTTGGGCAGAAAAAACAAAATTAGAAAATTTAAATACGTGATTTCAAGGCTTTTTACAGATCTGCTATTATCTAAACAGTATGGTATGGACGTAAAGTTAAATTAACACGTCAAATGAAATGGAGTAGAGAGTCCCTATATAGAGATATATATTGATGTCAACATCAGCACCAGTGCAATTCCATCAGCAAAAGACAATATTTTCTTCAAATGAATAATTTGATAATAATATGCCAAAAATTAATCTCAATCTTTACCTCACGTTATTCATCACAAAACTAAAAGTAAGAGCTAAAAATAATTAAGAAAATATAAGGGAATTGTAGTGAATTGAGCTTTGGCAGATTTTCTTAAGAAGACACAAAAAGCACACAAAATAAAATAAAAATAAATTGAACTTCATAACTATTAAAAATGTTGCTTTTCAAAAGATAGTGGTAAAAAATTTACACACAAACCGCAGATTGGGACAGAATATTTGCAAAATACACAAACTATGTTTGAAAAAGACCTTTTCTCTAGATCACAGAATTCTTACAACTCAATAATAAGGCAAATGACTCCCTCCCTCACAAAACGATTTGAGTATACATTTCTCCAAAAAAGATTTAAAGGTGAAACAAAAGCACAGAAAAGATTCTAAACATTATTAGTCATTAGTGAAATGCACATTAAAACAACAAGATACCAATACACACCTAACAGAATGGCAAAAATTTAAAAAGTGTGACCCTTTGAAGTCTTGTCAAGGGTGTAGAACACATGCTTGTGGGATTTTATAATGGTGCTAAAATTTTGGAAAACATCTTGGTGGTTATGTTAATATTTTAAATGTACATCGACAATTTGACCTAGTATTTTACTCTTGGGCATTTACCAAAGAGAGAAGGAAAGCACACAGCTATTCAAAGACTTGTACCCCAGAGTCCTTAATGACTTTATGTGGAATAGCCCCAAACTGAAAATATAATTCGCAAGTTAATGGATAATCAAATTGCTTCTAAGCAATAAAGAGAAATGACAAACTGATCAACACTATGGATGGATAAATATCAGTTATGCCGAATAAAGGAAACAAAACAAAATGAATACATAATGTTCAATTTCATTTATGCAAATAAATGCAGAACGGGGAAAATCAGTTCAATTGTGACCTGGAGAGAAGGGAGAGGGACAGGATGGAAAAATTACGAAGGCCATGATGGACACCATCATTACTTCATTGTAGTAACGGCTTCATGCTTAGAATTATCCCTTTTTACACTAAATATGTGAAATGGATTATATATCCATTATGCCCCAACAAAGCTGGAAGTAATCTTTTTTAAAAAAAGAATTTAAATAAAACAAAGAAAAATATAAGACAGTGATCTTGAAGATAATCTATAGATAGTACATTTCAAAATAATATAAGCTTAGTCAATTGGAATATCACTAAATTAGAGAAATGAGAAAATTTATATAATGTAATCAGCTTTAAATAATTTAATTGTGTAAGGATACATTTGTTATTTTTTTAACTATGATAAAAATAATAGCATTAAAACTAACAGCCATGACACTGAGGAAATGTAAGAGTGAGGAAACTTTTTTTATATATTTGCAACTTTTTTATGGGCAACTTTAAAAAAACTCTTTGGGGCCGGCCCAGTGGCGCAGGGGTTAAGTTCCCACATTCTGCTTCTCGGGGCCCAGGGTTCGCCGGTTGGGATGCCGGGTACAGACATGGCACCATTTGGCATGCCATGCTGTGTTAGGCATCCCACATATAAAGTAGAGGAAGATGGGCACAGATGTTAGCTCAGGGCCAGGCTTCCTCAGCAAAAAGAGGATGACTGGCAGTAGTTAGCTCAGGGCTAATCTTCCCTCCCAAAAAAAACAAAACAAAAAAACCTCTTTGCAAGTGATTTAATTTTCTGGAAACGATACCACTGAGTTTTTAACCCTGAGTCTACTCTAACTGGTTAGAAAATGTCATTGTTAGAAGTCAGATATTTAGGAAAGAGTCAAATATATTTGATCAACAGTGAAATACACATCTGATCTAATCAAACAGTTTAATTTAATTGGCCCAATTATTTTTTCAGTGTTTGCTGTCAGAATAATGAAACAACAGCCAGTTCAGTCTCTTAGAGACTATTTATTGATGTAATGATTAAATGGTACCAAAAGACAGCATTTAAAACAAAGTAGAGTGGCATTTTTGAAAATAATGTGAAACTTGAGTGACAAAATTAAGATGCTGTCTCAATTTTCTGTTTACAAAATTCTGGTTGTTTTTAAGTCACAGATTATTATTTCATTGTCAGGTAATGCATCACTGAGTTTGACTACTGGAAAGGGTATGAAGAATCTTTAATTATGTAGAATGATTAATTAGATTGGGTAAACATATATCTCCAGCAGTCATAAATGGGGATTAATTTAAGGTAATATACCAAGGCTAAGGTAGGAACTTCCAACTATTTTCCACATGCTCTGAAGACTTTACAATAAGAATGTTTCAGAAATATGATTTACAAACTTACTATATGGAGATAGATGCAATGCTCAAAATTTCTACATAGAAAATTAATTTCAAGGTTGAAATATATTTTCCCATATGCTTTATGTGACTAACTAGATAGGGTATTTACTAGAAAAGAAAAAGCAACAAAAATAAGTTTAACTTACACTACACTTAACATAATGGCTCTCCTGGGGTTGGAATGTTTAAGCAATAATAGCCTGCTTTTGCCAAGAGACCATTTTCTTTCCTCATGTGTGTTGTAAAAAAATGGACTTCTTAACACAAGTAATCCTTATTAATGTGTTCAGTAAAAAAAAGAGCACCCCAGGGAAAATTTGTAAGACTGTAACAACCTCTTTCTCTAATCAAGAAAATATTGCTTGAGAGGATATAAAGATCACAAAATAAGAAAAGAAACAAATCTTAGCAAAATAATTAATAGATCAGTGAAATTTTCAATCATTATACTTTTTATTTTGTGAGAAAGATTGGCCCTGAGTAACATCTGTGCCAATCTTCCTCTATTTTGTATGTGGGATGCCCCCACAGTGTAGCTTGATGAGTGTTGTGTAGGTCCCTGCCCCAGGATCCGAACCCCAGAACCGCGGGCCACTGAAATGGAACACATGAACTTAACCACTACGCCACTGGGCTGGCCCCTCAATCATTATATTTTTAATAATTTTGAAGGAGTATTTTATTTGTACAATTATTGTAATTTTTAAAGACAAACAAAATAAAGAAATCTTAAGTAAATAGCTATCTTAAAGTATCTCTAAGTTTTATGGCTCATCTAAATCTTAAACAAATCTTTAATAAATTTTAAGTGCATACTACATTCACAGGTACTATATTTAAAAGACTATTAAGAGCATGGAAAGGCAAGCAACAGATTTAGAGGAGATATTTGCAAAACATGTATTTAACAAGGACTTACATATAGTGCTTTTATAAATAGCATCTTCAACTCTGTGTGACAAAGACAAACAATTCAATGGAAAAATTGGCAAAAGAATTGAATAGCTACTAATCAAAAGAAGATATCCAATCGGCAATAAACATAAAGAGTGTTCAAGCTCATCAGTCATCAGGGGAACACACAACGAAGCCATAATGAAATCACACTGCTCACTCACAAGAACATAGGGGGGAAAAACACTGAACAAAACCAAATTTTGGTGACGATGAGATATAGACCAACTGGAACATTCATACATTTCTGGTGGGAATTTAAATTGGTACAACCACTGTAGGCAAACTTTTGCCAAACTTTTAGCAGTATCTAGTAAACCTTTCCATGCATGCTATATGAGCTATGATTCAGCAGTTTCCCTCCTTGGAATGTACCTGAGAGACATGCACTTATTCCTCTACCAAAAAGTATGCACAAGAACGTTCATAGCAATATTACTCATAAGAACTATACTTAATAGTAACTCAAATGCCAGAAACTACTAAATGGATGAATAAATGGGAAGATATGCAAACAATGGAATTCTATACAGCAACGAAAAAGCACACACTGGTGATATAAGTAACAACATGGATGAATCTCACAAACTTTATGCTAAGTGCAGGAAAGGAGATGCTGAAGAATGCACGCTGTCTAATCCTATTTATACAAAACGAATAAGCTCCTTAATGGTGATAGTAGAAAATATGGTGGTTAGCGTCAAGTGGAATTAACTACAGGGAGTATAAAGCAGACTTCCAAAATGCTGTTAAAACTTTTTCTTGATCTGATTGGTGGTGCCTTGAAGTGCTCATTTTACAAAGATTTGTTGAGCAATATATCCATTTGGATATCTTATTTCGCTAAGTCCTCATTCAAGCCTTTTACACATTTTTCCACTGAAATGGCTTTTTCTCACAAAGTTGAAGTTATTTATGTAAATACATGAGTCCTTTGTCAAATATGTGTTTTTCAAATAAAAAAATAGTTACTTGTGAAATGTAATATTTGTAATTAATATTTTCTGAATTCATTGCTTATCTTTCCATGTTCATAATAATGCTTTAAATCCAGTAACTGTTGTATGCATTTTCGTAAATGTTTACACAAGCCAAAACCTTAGAGACACTTCAAAGTAGTCTAAAATTTCTAAACTCTTGTGTAGGTGTGTTATTTTAAAGATTTATTTATTAAGAAAAGAAATTAATATTTCTCCTAAAATGTACAGTACCAAATGCAAATAAATTTCAGAATAAGTAACAATTGTGTGATACATTGGAGGGAAAGCTTTAGAATTGTTTCAATATAAGTTGATACTCTAGTTTTAGGGTAACTAATTGTTTGAGGTTAATTAGAAAATTATATGTAACTGACATATAATTGAAGTTGATAATATATAACTTGAATTGATTTAGAAAAATTTGTTTGTCGGATGGCTACGTGCGATAGTGACTTAATTTAGAAAGAGTTACCCAGTCTAACTATAGAGGAGACTTGGTTTTACAAGTGGATTTTAGGCATAACTCAAATCCAATGTTGCCTCTCTTCATGTCTCTTTTCTGTGCTTTTCTGATTGTTACTGATTGTTCCACCAAAAAGGACAGCTTTGAACAGAGGAAAGAACTGTATGCAGTACAGTGTGTGGTGTACTGTTCCAGGGATAAATGAGACATTGTGTATACAGAAAAATAGTAGATGCTCACTTAAAGCCAAATAAAGTGTGGGTGTACACATATTCAAACCTCATATATATGTAAACAGTTATATCAGTTATATATATATCTTATTTTTTACTTCAGAAATTCCGCACATTTTCCTCCTATAAAATATCTTTTGTATCATTTAATTTAATATAAAATATATAATGGTGAAACTTACACAATTATCCATTAAGCCTGCTTCAAGTTCACATCATATAAGAATTATCTTCTTCATACTTATTAGAAGAATGACAATGAGCATCTTCATGCCAGTAACTACTTTTAAAAGCATACTAGTGAGATCAACGTATTGAACTCAAATGAGACAATGGTTGAGACAGTTGTTTGTGGATGACAAAGTAATTATTATACACTATGACAGAAATTGAATTCTTATAGATTAACATTGACTTTAAATCCAAACTTCAAGCACAAGTATCTATAATTATAATAACTCTCAAAAATATCATTATGGCAATTTAATTACCATTTAATTTCAGAAATTCCAAGAAAATTTGTGCGTCATTAATGGTCATATCCATACAACACATAAAATAATATTATAGATTAAATTAACCAGTGTACTAAACATCAGTTTTCTTTGTCAAATGGAATCTAGAATGTTTTAGATAATTTCAAACCACATATATGTGTTTTTGTTAGTGTAGATTACTTTGTAATTCTTATATTTGAACATATACATACTAAATGCAAACTGCAAATTTCCTTTTTAGGAAGAAATTGTACATATGTTCTTTTTTCTCAATATTAGCCTACTAAAATATGCAAATCAGGCTCGTTGAGGTATAATTTATATATATTAAAAATTGCCCATTTTAGTGTAACATTTTTGAATTTTGAAGAAACATATTCTGTATTGTAGCTGTACCACAATTATGATATTGAGTAGCTCCAACACCCCACAAAATTTAGTCCGTGCCTCACGCTGTTCCCATAAAAGGGAAAGTTAATAAAAGCAGACATTGTGGGCTGGCAGGTGGCGCAGTGGTGAAGTTCTCAAGTTCCGCTTCAGCAGTCTGGGGTTCTCTGCTTTGGATCCCGGATGTGGGACATGGCACCGCTTGGCAGGCCATGCTGTGGTAGACGTCCCACATATAAAGTAGAGGAACACGGGCACGGATGTGAGCTCAGGGCCAGGCTTCCTCAGCAAAAAGAGGAGGATTGACAGCAGATGTTAGCTCAGGGCTAATCCTCCTCCTCAAAAAAGAAAATAAATAAAAATAAAGAAAACAATAATCTATTACGTGAATATTGTCAGTCTTAGGATTGATTTACTAACTGAATATTTAAAATATGCAAGACTAAACAGATTTAAGACACAAAAAAGAAAGAGAATTATATATGACAAATACGTATATAAATATGTTCCTTTCTCTAAGCAAGTATGAAATTCACTGATGTTAAAACTTGCTACTGTTGTAATAAATATGTGAAATCCATTTCTCTGACAACCCAGGAGAGGAAAAACAAACCATAAACAATGCTTATGCTACTAAATTAAAACTCCTTTGGAAAGATCCCAAAACACACTCCATGTTGTCGTCTTTAATCTTGCATAGTGTCCAGAAGGTAAAACAATTCCTTATAACACGACATATATTTCTATTTTGTGAATATGTGCATATACCTCACTTTTATTATGTTGTCAAATTGTATTTAATACAGGAAGAAAATTTTTAAAATTCTTTTTTATATTAGTGTTGAAAACGTTAATTTGCCATTGCGTAACTTGTATTTCACAGTGAAAACTTACTCCCTCAGCATCATGTATTTCCAGCCTCTGCTGCAATTTTCCCATTGCACTAAAATAACCTAGCATAGGATTATTTCCTCTTTTATCTTAGCAAAACTTAGGTTCCATTAGCAGGTGGATTTTTTCTATCTATTCTGTTAGCCTCTGTATTCCCCAGTAACTGGCAGAGAGTAGGTACTCAATTAATATTTGATGAATGAATGGATTCCCAAGTCAAAGTATTCCATGTTTCACCATTTGTACAACAGCCCTGCTCTACATTCCATTTTTTCTCTCCTACATTGTGATTGTAGCCTCTTAACTGAGATTCCTATTTCCAACCTTACCTGCCTCTTATCAATTTCCTGTACCCACTTTTTCCGTATCCTTTTCTTAATTCCCCCTTGAATCAATTTTCAAAACTAAAGCTACACATTATGCTTTTCAAACACTGTACCAGTATTTAAAATGCAATTCAAATTCCATCACTTTTGGCTTAAAAGCTTTCCATGACTTCCCATTGCCATTTAATACATCTTTCAAGAATCCTTAATAGGTTTTACAAAGTCCTATATTATCTGTGTTCGGCCTTTTCCCATCCCACTTCCACTCTCTCTCTCTGAGCTCCAGCTCCATGAGTATCTTTTATTTCCTCCTAACTCAGCACACTTGAATTCTCTTCCTATCCTTAGTCTTTCTGCATGCTTTCTCTCTCTCTTTTTTTTTTTTTTTTAAAGATTGGCACCTGAGCTAACATCTGTTGGCAATCTTGTTTTTTCTGTTGTTTCTTCTTCACCCCGAAGCCCTCCCCCAGTACATAGTTGTATTTTCTAATTGTAGGTCCTTCTGGCTCTACTCTGTGAGATTTTGCCTCAGCATGGCCTGATGAGTGGTGCTAGGCCCGCGCTCAGGATCCAAACCAGCGAAACCCTGGGCCACCAAACAGAGCACTCGAACTTAACCCCTTGGCCATGGGGCTGGCCCCTCTCTTTAATTCCTTAGCATCCTTTAGTTGTCTGCTTAAATGTCGCTCCCTAGGCACAAGTTATCCTAGCCCTCCTAACCCCACCTTCTGCACACTCTCAGTTGTCCTGATTGTATCGTGTTGCCAGGAGCAGAGAGAACAGCCCTGACATCTCTGTGCTCGCAGCTACTGACACGAAGTTAATTTTCAAGAGAAGATTCAAAACTGCCTTCAAATGGCTTTTTCTGGTGAATATCATTCTAGTTTTAGAAAGTATAGATATATAATTTTTAAAGAGGTATATTGAGGGGCCTGCTGGTGGTGCAGCAGTTAAGTTCAAATGTTCTGCTTTAGTGGCCAGGGTTGCCCCAGTTTGGATCCCAGGTGCAGACATGGCACTGCTCATCAAGCTATGCTGTGACAGGCATCCCACATATAAAGTAGAGGAAGATGGGCATGGATGTTAGCTCAGGGCCAGTCTTCCTCAGCAAAAAGAGGAGGATTGGCAGCAGATGTTAACTCAGGGCTGATCTTCCTGAAAAAAAAAAAAAAGAGGTATATTGAATTATTGGAAAGAGAAGTAATATAATGTCTTCTGAGATTGGGATACCAATCATTTGCTAACTTGGAGGCAGAAGTCCTGAGGATAGGGGTTATTACTATCAGAGTAAGGAAGCCAATTTCCCTAGAGTGGAAAAAGTCTCGGCTAGAGTAAGCTTCTTTGAGAAAATGGGGCTTTTGTTGATTAATGTTTGGAAGTTAGATAAATTGAGAATAAAAAGGACTTTGCAAGGTTTAACGACAAGAAAAAGCAAGACACAGAGTAGCATCTGAGAACTACGTCCAGAGGACTTTGAGAAAAACCCCTGCCAAGATGCAAGTTCATTGCTTAATAAGTAATCGAGATAGCAAGTTGGATAAGTGGTATGGCCTCCTATTGTGATTGTTTAGGCAACAAAAGGTATTTATATGTCTTGGTCAATCTAGTGACAGGGTGACAGGGGTCTTCTAGCAATAATTGTCCACTCGTACAAGAGGAGTTGAAAGGAAACTAGAGAAAAGGCCAGCAGAAAAGAAACAACTTCAATAACTCAATAATTAGCTGATCAACTGCCCAGACCAGGATAGTGACAGGAAATATGGAAAAGAATGCAAAATCCATGAGTCAATTTGAAATAAAATTTGATACAATTTAGATGCAGAAATTCAAAATGAGGTTGAAGACAATCATGTCTGTTGTATTTCTACTTAAGGGTCCAGAATAATAACTAAGAGAGATAAAGAGTACATGATAATAATGAGTAACAGTTTTCTAGAATGCCAGTTAAATCAAAATATGATAAGAATGGGAACAGACCTTTCAGTATGTGATAGAGTGTTTTATTGGGGGAAAGAAAACAAGCTGATTCAAGACATCTAATGTAGCTTCATAAATTTGCTTCTTCCTGCCTCTGTGACCTTGAATAAACCACATAATTTCTCAAAACTTCAAGCTAAAATAAGAGCTTTTATAAGTATTATTTTAATTTTTGGTCTTATTTTCTTTTAAATTATACAGAACAAACAATTTAATAAGAAATCTCTTTATAAACATTCACTTCTTCAGTTCTAAGTTACAGCTATTAAAATTTTATGATAGATATTCCTTAAAAATGTTTTAGTTTGAAATAGAGTAAAATACAAAGGGAGAATAAACTTGTGGTTTATTTGTGAACTCCCTCCAATGTTCCAAAGAACTGAAAATGTTTAAGAGGCTGGAAACAGAGACTAACAAAAGAACACTTTTTTTAATTTAATTTTTTGTGTGTGTATGAGGAAGATTGTCACTGAGCTAACATCTGTGCCAATCTTCCTCTATTGTATATGGGATGCCACTACAGCATGGCTTGACAAGTGATGCTAGGTTCGTGCCCCGGATCTGAACGCGAGAACCCCGGGCTGCGGAAGCAGAGCATGTGAACTTAATCACTGTGCCACCAGGCAGCTCCTGAAAGAACACTTTTAATTGTATGCAAAGGCAACATTTTTGGTTGCCAATGCACATCTCTTATACAGGAAATCCGTCAAATCTAAAATGTACATGGTTTGAAATCATTTAAAAAATTGTAAGCCACAAGTGTTAAAATGTTGAAGACACTGTTTGTTGAAATAATTTAAATCCTTGTAATTAGCTGATAATAAAGTTAGGCAATGAAAAGGTATTCACTGTAGAATGAAATGCAAAGAACGTTGAAAAGATTGTACTTTTCACTGTCTCCTCCTAATGTCCTTGTTGAATATAAAAAAATAATTTAACATAACATTAGGTTTTATGGTATTATAAAATTATATGCGAGTCTTGTTCCAGTTTTATAAGAATTAGCTCCTGTTGTGCATTTCTACAAGGGGCACCGATTATGCACACCTAAGACTCAGAAGACAAAATGTGGGTCCCTTCAGCCCACTTGCTGCTCCTAGCATTTGAACCTGGCTGAGTTTCTAATTAGAAAAATAAATAAAACATGAAGCATAAATAAGGAGAGTTAATGAAAACTACATACCGGGACTAATCTAAAAGACTATCCATTTTCAGGAATCATTTTCACAGGTTAAAAGGCAAAATATGAAACAAAAGAAGGATCCATTCTTTGAGGATGAGTAAAATTTCTCTTAGGTAAAGGAATAGCTAAATTAGAACACAGAAAAAAATCCTGGAATAAATTAAATTTTATATTGGATTTTATGTAAAACTATTTATTATTTTAAGAACATAGATAAGAAAATGGGCAGCTAATGTTTAGCTAGATTTCTGTTTAGGAGTTAAACTACGTGCTGTGAGATGTAATTTTACATAAAAATTTTAAGTAGTCACCTGTGAATCACAAGGTCCTTTTTTTATGAATGTAATGAGATTAAAATCTAGATTCAAAAGTATAAAAAGTAGACAGTATTTAGAATATGCAGTTATGAGCAACAAAGATAAGTCCAGCCATGCTTTTTGTAAATTCAGAAATCTGTAATTAATGGGTGAATTACATTTTGGGAATCAGTTAAATAAAAATAAATTATATTTTGGAACTCACTAGAATAAAATCCTAGTGTGTTCTGAAAGATCTCTAGTTTCTCATAGAAGTTATCTCTATTTAGGCATAGTACTCATTTCTTTTTGGTAAATAAATGGAATAATAATTTTGGGTGGGTTTAATCCTAAGGATGGTTTTTGCAGGAATACAGAGGGATTTGTTAAAGATGTATGCTAATATAAAAACTGGAAAAAAATATTTGTTGAAAGGAAAGAAAAAAAAGAAAAGGACAAAAAAGGAAAAGAAATGAAAAAGCAAAAGGAGAAGTAAACAGCAAGCAGAATTACATGCCTACTGGAATCACTGTTTTTTCTTTGATTTTTGGTGAAGAAGATTAGCCCTGAGTTAACATCTGTTGCCAATCTTCCTCTTTTTGCTTGAGGAAGATTGTCCCTGAGCTAACATCTGTGTTAGTTTTCCTCTATTTTGTATGTGGAACGCTGCCACAGCATAGCTTGATGAGCGGTGTTTAGTCAGTGCCCAGGACCCGAACCTGCAAACCCCAGGCCACCAAAGTGGAGCACTCAAACTTAACCACCATGCTACCTGCCAGGCCCTGGAAGCACTGTTTCAATAATTTGAATATTGCTTTCACTTCAGAATATGTGTAAAATAAGATATTTGCATTAAGCTATTTTAAATTATATCAAAATAATTACTTAGTACACGATATTTCCATTAATGGGAGGAATATATTTATAAAGATCTCACATAATTATATACCCAAGTAATTCAAGACTAACTTCTTATATATTATGTTCCTAGCCATGACAATTTTAAAAACTTAAAATTACATGTTTTAATGTTATGCCAATCTAGCGTGGTTCTTCTTTTAGCTTTATCTATAATATTTTTCAGATTTTATTCCTAAATGTATCACATAGTGTAGCATCACAGTCGTTCAACACTCTTCATGGCATTTTCATTTATAAATTCTATAATAATTATATTGACTTTTAGCACATTTTCAGCCTGACAACCAACATCTCTTCTTCTTCTTCTCTTTTTTGTTTTTTTTTGGTGAGGAAGATTTGCCCTGAGCTAATATCCATTGCCAATCCTCCCCTTTTTTTGCTTGAGGAAGATAAACGCTGAGCTAACATCTCTGCCAATCTTCTCTGTTGTTTGTATGTAGGATGCCTCCACAGCATGGCTGATGGTGGGTCAGGTCTGCACCTGGGATCCGAACCTGGGCTGCCAAAGCAGGGCACCTGGAACTTTAACCACTCAGCCACAGGGCGGGGCCCCCAATATCTCTTCTTAATGCCTCAGAATATAAAAAGTTAGTCAATTGATTATAGTAACAGTGAATACTAAAATACTAGCACACTTGTCACCATTTCTCAGAGAAGTTCTGATCTGATAAACAGAGCGAGGGTTAAAAATATTCCAGGGGCTAGCTCAGTGGCACAGCAGTTAAGTTCATGCACTCCACTTTGGCAGCCCGGGGTGAGCCAGTTTCTACCCCAGGCATATATCTACACACAGCTTATCAAGCCATGCTGTGACAGGCATCCCACGTATAAAATAGAGCAAGATGGGCACACAGGTTAGCTCAGGGCCAATCTCCCTCAGCAAAAATAGGAAGATTGGCAGGTGGATGTTAGCTCAGGGCTAATCTTCCTCAGAAAAAAAAATTCTGAATAATAATGGCAGCTATTTACCAGTTGAATTTCACTACCATGTGACAATTGTGTAAACACGATTTACATTTCCTCTGGCTTCCCATCTTTCAAAATGTGCAATAATGTATAATTCTCAACATGTTAACATTATTTTTAAATTTGTAAATAAAGTGTTTGTTAGTACTTATGATTACATGATTTAAATTTTGCATTCTAATTTGCATAATTCTAATATGCAGAAAATGCAACTGATTTTATAGAGATTTCATAGCACTGGTGTGGGAGCCTTTAGAGGACCTTCAGGTAAGACATCACACAAGCACGTAAAGGTAACAACTTTGAAAACACAGCCTTACTGTATAATATTTTAACTAGAGCATACAACAGAAATAAAAAGAGCCCCAAACACTAACTCTGAACCATAGTGTTCATAAAACCCCTCCTCCCTTAGCTAACATAATCCTTAAAACAAGTGTTTTCTATAAATCAGTACTAAAATCAAGACAAGGAATAAAAAGCATAAGACACATGGGAAAGCTGCAAAGTTTACACGTTTGCAAAGTTCTCCTCACTCTTTTCCCTGGACTATCATTTCTAATTTTCTTTTGCATCAGTGCTGGGAAATCCTATGATCCTTCTACCCTTTGCATTTATTGCTCACAGCAGGGCTTAACAAAATTTACCCCACTATTGCCTTTCACTGAGGACAGAAATCCTGCTCTTCACCATTGAAGATGTCACCATCTCACTCTATCTTGTAGACCTAAAAATACACTCTTCTCAAATCTGTGCTTTTTTCTGAAGTGATAATTTGCCAAGTTTTGGAATTTCATAATTGGTACCATCCAATTCTTCATTCCATTTCTTCCACATTAGAACCATAGTTTAATGATAGATGTGCAAAGTCTGGAAAAGTTTTCTGGCCAGTCTCCTTGGACACTCCGCCTGATGGAGTCCCTGCCAACCGCAGCATCTTTTTATCATCACCACGTGCTCGACCATGAAAAGAAACACAAGTGACAATTTCTGGAGCTGTTTGATAAATCTCTCGACCAGAAATTCCAGTGATTAGGAAGGTTTTTTCTCCCAAATGTAATTCAAAATGCAATGCTTAGTTACCTAATTTCTGTTAAACTTCTAGTCAGAAGAAATGCAAAAGGCAGAAGCTTCATAGAATTTTCTTGTTATCTACTTAGAAATAAGTTTGAAATTCTAGTCCAGGGTAAAGAGAGGTTGAAATAAAACTACTGTAACCATTGAACGTAACTGCTTGAGCATTAGAGTTTGTATCTCCTGTCTCCCCCAAATGCATTGAGAAACATTAAAGATTTCCTGAAAATCGTAAATCCTTCAAGAAGCTGATAATTCGAATATTCGTATGTATGGATGTGGATAGATTAGGAGGTCATTATGAAAGATCAAAGTCAGATGAGGGACAAAAAAGTTGAGCTACTTTATTGTTAAATATTTAGTGATGAAAATTAATAGCCTGAAGAACTAAGAACAGAAATGGTAAAAGTTGGTAAACTCAGAAATGAGACTTGACTCTGGATCACAGGTGGGGCAAAGAGTGGGGAACATTTATTTGCCAATTTTTATCCTCCTAGTTTATTTAAAAACTCATTTTTAAATATATGTACATATGCATACAGATGCATAGAAAATTACTTCAAGTGAAAATATGTATAAAATAAAGGTCTGGAGAAAACATGTTAAGCAAAAGTGTAAGCGATGCATCTGGAGAGTCTTTCAATCACTGCACAAGAAATTTAGCAGTGCGAAGCACCCTGACCTAACCCAGTATTGTTTTTTACTAGGATGTGAATAATTAAATAGTTTTATGCCACATGATAGAACATATCACAACTAAAATGCTTTCTCTCTAATACTTGTTCATTTCACACATTTATAAAATGATCCCTTTATTTGTGGACATCAGAGACAAATGTCCTGGGGTTCCAATTCCACAAATACAATTTAAGAGCTCTGCAGTCCTTGAGAAAAATCATAATCTCTCTAAGTCTCCATTATTCTTCTATAAACTAGGATTCCTACACTGAAGGATTATCTCACAGATTAAAGATAATGCATGTAAGAGCACTTGGCACACTGCCTGATCCATAGGAAGTAGCCAGTAATTAAATGCTGTGTTACTGTTGCCCTTATTATTACTTGACTCCCCAAGCAGCATGTCGGGGTGAGCCCCCATTGTTTCAGCAATGAGTGGCATATCGGAAGTGACAGACGAATGCTGTGGAGTGTGTAATTCCTGTTTATCTTATTTGCAGAGCAACTGATCTCTAGCATCTGCCCTGATTTGAAGCTCATCATTTCAGGAACATACAATGATACATCCTAAATAAAATGACCTCCATCAATATTGATTTACATAATCAGAAAGAAGCTATTGGGAGTCTTAAAAATGACCACTATGTGCAAAGCAATCGTTGATACTCTCATAAATTATAGCACTGAGATCAAAGATGGTTCTGCAAGATTAGCAGCATGGCTTTTATTCAGTCAGTGATTCGATCTATAAAGTTGCAGTTATAATGCATGCCTGATAAGCATATATTTTAGGAATATCATATGTTTCTTAGATTTCTCACTCCTAGGTAAATGAAGGCAGTAAAAGATGGTGGATCATCACAAACAAGGGTTCCCCTGAGACCCGAAGACTAGCCTTAAAGATAGACTCCAAGATGGATTGAAGCCTTTCGGCATAAATTACAAGGAACTCACTGACTGCTAACGTCGACTATTTAGCTTGCTCCAAGGTAGTGGCTGCTTTTGAAGATTCAGTGACTGAGAATCGTCTATGGAGTCCTTCAAACCTGATTTTTAATGTCACATACATTTCTTATAAGGCATATTAAATACAAATCTCCAGGTCTCAATTTCTTAGCTGTGAAATGGAAACAATAACATTGAGTTTAAGAGGTTAACGGGAAAACCTAAAACCAGCTCAGCCCTTGACATACAGAAGGTACTCCGTAGGAGTTACCATTTTTAAAAATTTTTAAAGATACATCTTTGCCACAGCAAACTGACATCCCTTTGTGAATTCTTTATAAGGAATTCTGCCTGAAAATATTGAGAAAATACAGAATTGGAGGACTTAATGGGAAAAAACACCAAAATGGATTAATGAAAGGAGGAATTTCTGATACCAATGCTATAAGGAAGAGTTATTATGCTAATAATTGCTATATTTTTCTACTATTTAAGAGAAACAAATGTAGGTCCACTCTTAGCAGTAAGTTTTTTTTATAAATGGATTACTAACTTAAATATTTTATATGTGGTCATTTAAAGATGTCACTTAATATCCTTATTAAGACATTAATAAGGACTAATTATTAATCTTATTAATACATTAATAATATTAATATCTTTATTAGAGTCATGCAATTGCCACGTCATTTTAGGATTAGTTCTGTGCGACAAGGTGTATGTATAACATCAATCTTTCAAAATATTTGAAACAGAAAATTTTTACTTATAATGTTTAGTTGAAAATGAAAACACAAGAATATTTGTCATTTTTAATAAAGAAAACTTTGTTGATTTCATAAATTTAATATTCATAATTTTAAAATTTCATGTGGTGAAATTATTGTGTTAAATTTATATTTGTTTTCAAACGACAATGAGTACTATGAAATTGAACACTGATTTGGAAAAGAAAAGAAAATGCTTAAGCTACTTTAATTATACTTTTTAACAGATGATTATATGGCTTAGTTATTCCACACTCATTATAAGGTTTAGTTTTGATATCATGGGGAGATACATAATTATTTTTATGCTGAAATTTACAGTAATAATGAGAAGGACTCAAGGGAGAGAAAGTATAAGAATTGTAATTCTCTTTTGGAAACTTCCTGTGGATATTTTTTAGAGCTTTTATTAAAATGGCACTTTTGCAGGTAGATTAACAATCACTTTAAAACATTTAAATTAATTTCCACATGCAAGGAAAAGGAAGACTGCGCACTGGGCATAGCTACTTAGTGTCTGCAGCCCAGCTCTGGTCTATTCAACAGGGAACTGAAGTGTTGGAGAAGAAAATCCAGGTTGAAAAACAAGATTTTGCATCTAATAGAAAATATACTTAAAGAATTATCATCTTTTTTCTAGTAATATGTTTAGTTATATGAATTTTGCACAAGTAAAATGTTCCTTAATAATTATAATCAATATTTAATTGGCCCCATTATTGTATTTCTGTCACCCCTGTTATACAGGATATATGTTGTGCTAGGAATAGTGTTTTTCTTCTATTTAACAAAAAACATTGCTAAGTTGTTTAAGTGATTAATTTATATTTGGGTAGATGCCTCACGAAAGTATATGATATACAGTACTTTAAAATATAACAATAATGGTCTCTACTATATGGAAAATGTATTGAAAGCCTCATTTAAGAAAAAACATCATTGCAAAGAAAATAAAGCCCAAAGAGACAAACTATACTTCTCTAGAAACATCATTTAAAAATATTTTGTGTAGAGCCAGTCCTGATGGTCTAGTGGTTAAAGTTTGGTCCTCTCACTGCCTTGGTGGCTCAGGTTCATTACCTGGTCATGGTCACGGAACCACGTTATCCGTCAGTAGCTGTGCTGCGGCAGTGGCTCACATGAAAGAACTAGAAGGACTTACAACTAGGCTATTAAACCATGCACTGGGATTTTGGGGAGGAAAAGAAAAAGGAAGATTGGCAACAGATGCTAGTTCAGGGTGAATCTTCCCCTGCAAAAAAAAAAAAAAAGTTACGAAGACACACTTTAAAAAAATTAAAAACTAAAAATATTTTGTATAAAGTAGGTAGACACTAAGAGATTGCTAATTGTTATCTGTTCACACTACTGGATAACAGTGGACCTATATTGAGCTCTTTAGTATCTCCTGCTATATTTGAGATAGAGCTAATTATATCCTGCTCAATAAGTAGTGATGACCTAATAATAGTATATTTTTGTATAAGTTGAAAATAAAGCCTATGTTAATAAACCTAAATGATGTATATCTTCTAAAACAAGTGAAGTGACATCAGCAAGTTAGGTAACTTGTGGATGCCCTCAGTGGATGCTTTGCTATCCCAACCCGGAGCTTAGCATGGGACTGGCTTAAGCTTTTGTTGGACTGCAACACAATTCAATGTCTCTTTTCTCTCAAAACTGTTTCCATCAGTTTCCCATAGGTTTTAACTCCGAAAGCCCTCTCTAATAAACTTCCTGTATGCAAATTTCCATCACAGAGTCTGTATCCTGGGGAACACAATCTGCAGAAGATACAGCCGTTTTCAGAAATCGACCTTTTTTTTTTTTTTTTTTTGATGAAGGTTAGCCCTGAGCTAACACCTGCCACTAATCTCCTTCTTTTTGCTGAGGAAGACTGGTCCTGAGCTAACATCTGTGCCCATCTTCCTCTAGTTTATATGTGGGAAGCCTGCCACAGTATGGCTTCACAAGTGATGTATAGGTCCACCCCCAAGGCCACCAAAGCAGAAAGTGCAAACTTAACCACTATGCAACTGGGCCAACCCCAGAAATAGACCTATTTTTAATTGTCATTTAAAATAATTTTAATTAAGGCATCAGGAAATAACTTTAGTTTTGAATTATAATTTAACCTAACTGCTAACTTTTACTTATTGCTCAGGGTCATTTGCTAGGACATATACTGAATATAATCACTCTAGT
This sequence comes from Equus asinus, assembly GCF_041296235.1. NCBI lineage: Eukaryota > Metazoa > Chordata > Mammalia > Perissodactyla > Equidae > Equus > Equus asinus. Next base: position 12,160,101 of record NC_091819.1, read on the forward strand.
CTGGCCTGCAAACTATACATGACTTGTATATTAAAAAGCAATGCTTTCTAAAAATATATTAATTGTTTGGTAATAATAAAGTAATATTTTTATTGCTTAACTGTATAGTCTTTCTTGTAAGTGTTTTATTGTACGTTAGTAGTTTTTGAAAATTGGTGGAGAGATTTAATTAGATATGTAGAATTTTCTATATTTTTCCTGTTGAAAAGAGAAGCTTCTTTTTGTTTTGCAAAACATTGCTACTTTTAAGAATGAACTTTTGGTGTTGATCAAAAGATGACTTTACATGCAAAAAACTATTTTAGATTATGTGATCTGATTATTCCATAACTTTACAAGTTTTTATCCAGTTTATCTGACCTCAACTGAGAACAATGGGTTAAAAAGTTATAATATCGGTGTTTTTTTCTGGTCTATTTCACTTTATACTTTAAGTTTTTTGCTTTATTTGGCTATTTCATTTTATTTCTCCTCTCTTCCTAAAATACTTGTAAGCGCATTTATTCTCCTTTAGGCTTTTTGCGACTTTGTCTGCATTGCTAAGATTATTTAATATTTTCCTTTAAAATGTTTCCTACGTTTGATTCTCTTTGTTTTATACAATCCCATTGTTGGTATTATGTTTTTGAATTTTTGATTCACAGTATTTTTGCATATATGCAACTTATTAAAAGAATAATCAATGCCATATTGGGCTGGCCCTATCTCCAAGTGGTTAGAGTTCCATGTGCTCCTCTTTGGCGGCCCCGATTCATAGGTTCAGATCCAGGCGTGGACCTATTCAGCTCATCAGCCTGCTGTGGAGGCATCCCACACATAAAGTGGAGAAAGATTGGCACAGGTGTTAGCTCAGGGCTAATCTTCCTCAAGAATAAAAAGAAGGGGATTGGTGGGGCTGACCCCCTGGCCAAGTGGTGAAGTTCATGTGCTCGTCTTCAGTGGCCTGGGGTTTCACCAGTTTGGATCCTGGGTGTGGACATGGCACCACTCATCAAGTCATACTGAGGAGGCATTCCACATAGCACAATCAGAGGCGGTCACAACTAGAATATACAATCATGTACTGATGGGATTTGGGGAGAAGATGCAAAAAAAAGAAGATTGGCAACAGATAGCTCAGGTGCCAATCTTTAAAAGAAAAACAAAAAAAGAGGAGGATTGGCAATGGATGTCAGCTCAGGGAGAATCTTCCTCACTAAAGGAAAAAAACAATAATAATAATTATTGCTGGAGAGTTGTGCTGCCAATTTCCTGTGATTTTGGTGTCATGTTTTGGGTGAAAGCAGCAGTTAATTTACTGAATTTTTATATTTATATTATATATTGAATTTACTGTATTGTATTTATGTATCTTTTTATGTTTTTCAACTCTATGAATAATTCATATTGAATTTTTCTTAAAAGTAATAGCAGATGATCATACGAAGGTAACAGCGAGAGCGTTTGTGTTGCTTAACATGTTTCTTCATTCAAAAGGGTACTTTACAGTTCCTCATCCTAAAGCTGTTTATTTACTAGTTTTCATTTGGCTTGTCTCAAAGCAGTTGTTACTGAAAAATGGAGAAAAAGAAAAGAAAAGAATATTATGGAGGAAAAACAAGAACCAGCTCATTTTTATTTGAGCAAAATCATTGACCAAATAATTTTTATTTTAGTCAATCATGATATAATTTTTAAGTGTATTAAATAACTTTCTAGGATCTTAAAAAGCATGTTTTGCATTATATAAAAATATATATTTATCCCAGGTATGCAAGCCTGGTTCAACATTCAAACATCAATTAACATAATCCATCACATTAACAGGTGAAAAAAAAAAATCATGTGATTATTTCAAGAAATGCAGAAAAAACATTTGAAAAATCCAACACTTCATTTATGACAAAACTCTCAGTAAACTAGGAGTGGAGGAGAATTTCCTCAATTCAACAAAGAATATCTACAAAAACCCTACAACTAACATCACACTTAATGGTGAGAAATTTAAAACTTTCCTACTAAGATCAAGAAAAGAAGAAGGGAAGGATATCCCCTCTCACCACTCCTTTCCAGCATCAAACTAAATATCTTAGCTAATGCAGTAAGACAAGAAAAAGAAATACAAGGTATACAGATTGGGAAGGGAGACATGAAATTATCTTTGTACATGGCATGATTGCTTATGCAAAACATTCAAAGCAATAGACTAAAAACAACAAAAAAAAGATGTAGAACTGATAATAAATTATGGCAAAATTGTAAGATAGGAGGATAATATGCAAAACTTAATTGCTTTTTTTATATATCAGTATTGAACAAATGGAATTTGAACTTAAAAACACAATACCACTTACATTAGCACCCACAAAAGTAAAACACCTATGTATAAATCTAACAAAATATGTACAAGATCTATATGAGCAAAATGCTGATGAACAAAGAGAAATTCCACGTTCTTTGATAGGAAGAGTCAATATTGTCCAGATGTCAGTTCTTTCCAGCTTGATTTATAGATTTAGCGCAACCCCAATAAAAATTTTAAGCTATTTGATAGATACTAAAAAAATCTAAAGATTGTACAGAGAAGCAAAAGACCTAGAATAACCAACACAATATTGAAGGAAATAACAAAATTGGAGGACTGATACTACCTGACATCAAGAATTACTATAAAGCTACTGTAATCAAGACAGAGTGGTACTGGGAAAAGAATACACACATCAAGGGAACAGAATCGAGAGCCCAGATATGGACCTACATAAATATAGTCAAGTGATCTTTGACAGAGGAAGAAAGGCAGTACAATGGGGAAGAAAATAGTCTTTTCCACAAATGCTGATGGAACAACTGGACATCTACAAGCAAAAAGAATGAATCTAGACATAAACCTTAAACTCTTTACAGAACTAACTCAAAATGGATCACAGATCTAAATGTAAAGCTCAAAACTATAAATCTCCTAGAATACAGCATAGGAAAAAGTCTAGATGACCTTGACCTTGGATTACATGATCACTTTTTAGAAACAACACTAAAGGCACAAGCAATGAAAGGAAAAATTGATAAGCTAAACTTCATTAAAATTAACCATTTGTTTTCTGTGAAAGACACTGTCAAGTAACAAAAAGACAAGCCGCGGGGCGGGGTGAATATTTGCAAAAACATATCTGATAAAAGATATATAGCAGCTTTGTTCATAACTACAAAAATGGCAGCAGCCAAGATCTTCAGTAAGTGAATAGATAAAAAAACACGGTACTTCTGGACCACAGAATATTATTCAGTGCTAAAAAGAAATGAGCTATCAAGCCATGAAAACACATGGAGGAAACTGAAATGTATATTTCTAAGTAAAAGAAGCCACTTTAAAAAGACTACTTACTGTATGATTCCAGCTATATGATATTCTGGAAAAGGCAAAACTATAGAGATGGTAAAAAGATCAGCAGCTGTCAGAGATTGTGGGGGCGAGGATAAGAGATGAATAGGCAAAGCACAGAGGATTTCTAGGTCAGTGGAACTACTCTGTACAACACTATAATGATGGAGACATGCCATTATAAATTTATGCAAATCCATAGAATGCACGGCATCAAGACTGATCATTAATGTAAACTATAAATTCTGGGTGATAGTAATTTGTCCATGTAGGTTCATCACTTCTAACAAATGTACCATTCTGGTGGGGACTATTGATAACAGGGGAGGCTACGCATGTGTTGGGAAGGGGGTGTATGGGAAATCTCTGTACCTTTCTCTCAATTTTGCTGAACCTAAAACTGTCCTAAAAAAAAGAAAAAGAGAAAAGGATACCAGGGAAATACATGTGTCTGAAACGTGTTGTGAACATCAAGATTTATAGAAAGAATCCTAATTTCAGAAATATAAATTTTGGTTTATATCCTGTTTTCCAGAAGAGTAGCTAAATTGTCTTAAATTTGCTTAATCTCTCCCAGAATAGCAACAATGATGGCAAAAAAAAAAAAAATAGCAGTAATATGATGAAAAAAACGGTAACAATGACTGAATACTTTGTGTATAAATGACCATCTCTTAAGCACGCTCTCTCTCTCTCTCTCTCTCTCTTTTTTTTTTAATTAAAACTTCCAGAAAATCCTAGGGGTTTAATTATGTTATCATCTCCACCTACAGAAGAGACAACAGAAACTAATAGATTTTACCCTTACTAAATTGTGACAGTTAACATGTGATGGAGGCTGATCTTGAGCCTGATAACCCAGCTCCAACACTCATGTCTTTAATGACTCCACCACAGTGTCTCTGTTTCTGGGTGTCTAAAATAGAGATATTATAATATGCACATGAAGGGAAGATTGTGAAGATTGCGTGAGGTGATAATTATGAAAAAGTTTATTCCATATACTGTGATTTGAAGTTACTTTCTCTTTTCCTTCTCTGCTTCTTTTAATGTCAGATATTCAGAGATACCATTCTAAACCTGGGTTGTTGAACTTGGCTGTAGTAATGTTTTATCATCAGTTTCTAATAACCTGTGTGTGCCCGGCTTCCTTTAGAGTAGATGGTCTGAGGGCTCAGCCATTTTCCAGTGCATTGTTTCTTGTTTAGCAAAAATTTTTTTAGAACTATTTGCCTATGATGTGTATATGTTTATGTATTTATCTGATGAACGGTGTATAGAAATTATTTCACCTCTACACTACGTTGTTGAATTGAGACTTCTGTGTGTAGTTAACATGTCTATTGACAAAATCTTTACCAACTACGGAATTATAAATTAATAGCGATTCTTGCTAGAAAAGGTTTTGAGCCAATAGAATACATCCTGTAAGTCAACTAGATAAATTTTAGAGTGGAAATTTTGATAAATCTATTTTGGCCACAGAGTGCATTTTTCCTGTACCCCTGGATTTTGAAATGTTGTACTTGTAAATATTGTTAATTAAATGAAATTGGAAAGGAATAAAATCATGTTAAATGTGCTGTAAGACAATGATGAATGGTAACTAAAATGACTCTTAAACATGAATTTCCTCTCTTCACTCAGTTGGATTAATCCCAAGTTCCTATCATGTGGAGATAGTTTGCATGTACAAAAAGAAAACAGGAAATTATGGTAACATCTGAGAAATCTTAAATTCTAATTTCAAGCATTTTAATGTGTTACATAGAGAGTTTTAATTTTGTGCGTTAATGTGATAGTTGCTCCTGCATTTTGCCAGAATGTTTTATTAGTTGTCATAACTAGATGCTTTAGGTACATTGAGATGCAAGAATTTTAATTTAGAGAACAAAATAATTTAGAGAAATTTTCCTGAGCTTTGCTTTTTTTACTGTTAATATTCGTTTTTTCTCCCCAAAGCATTGCTTTTCTAATAAAACCCTGTGAAATTCCTCAGAAAAACAGTAAAGACATTCTCCTGACAAGATTTGCGTGCAATGCAAATCATAATGTTTGTGATTTAAAAGATGGAGTTCTCCACAGTAGTATGTCAAATCCTTTGAAACAACGTAAATAAAGGTTATAAAGTAGAATTCAATTTTAAGGCATAACACTAAAAAAATGATTGATTTTAATTACTTTGGAAGAACGTTATCAATTGCGTAAATGTACTGCTTCAAATGTATTAAGCTAAGGAGAAATACGTTTTTCTAAAGATGTAAAAAAGTAATAAGGTTCCGTCAAATCACTTAACAATCAACAATAACTCTCACATCAGTTTTTTGCAGTCATTGAAAATTGGTATTATGGAACAGTTCCTTCCTTTGACGTCTTCGGATTTATGGAGAAAAAAATGTAGAAAATACCAGCATATGGGATAGTGTTTCTTTTTATTAACGTAAGTTAAATGATTAGTTAAATCCTTTGTCTATTTTTCCTTTACACAATGATTCTCATAACACGCTATTTTCATAGCTCAAGGTTAGGAAAAAATTTTCTTTTGATGAAGAGTTGGGCTTCCTTTCATTAGCTATAGAACGTGCTAGGTTAGAATCTGATATAGCTATGGGGAGTTCACAGAAAAGTTCTGTACTCTGTTATGTTGACTTTGTTGGGAGACCATTCTCCATGATGTCACTACATGTTTTCCAACAGCTTTTGTCTCAAATTATTTTTTCTAAAATGTCTGTACAGCAAAAACCCTTGGAAAACAAAGATAGTAACTCCCTCTTGGGCAAAGAACAGACTATTTTCCTGACTAGAATAGTAAAAATAATATCTTTCTTTAGAGCAAAGTTTGTACCGGTTTTCCCGCAGCTTTTGTATAAGATTGGGTTTCCTAAACTCAGGATTCCTCACCTAAGGCATGACCCACTATCAGGAAAGCATCCTCCTGGACCACTGCTCATCATTGCCATAGAAGCTCAGGAACTCAGGAAATTGATGTGAGCGTGAGTTCTGATTGTCTGGAGCAATGAAGTCCTTTGCCTCTCACTCAAGTCTTGTGTATTCTATCAGGGTTTATGAAACTGTGGCAAGGAAAAAAAATTCACAATGTTCACAGTTTTTGACAAACTTCCCTCTCTAAGACCTCTTCTTGGTCTTGAAAACATTTTCTTAAATTTTACATTCTCTTAGGACTCTTTTGGAAGTAAGTCACTTATAAATAAATGCAATCTCAATGCCAACTGTAGCATCATAGCCAAAACCCTTCTCGGAGTTTACCTAAATCCCATGGCTTATTATCTTGTGAACTTTAAATTCCTTCACCTTAGGAAGAAAAAAGAAAGAACACAAGGTCTGTTCTCCTCTCTCAACTCTGCAAATATAATTTGAAGTCTTAAAGAAAAGTTTGTTTATTTATTTATTTTGAGGAAGATTAACCCTGAGCTAACATCTGTTGCCAATCCTCCTGTTTTTGCTGAGGAAGACTGGCCCTGAGCTAACGTCCATGCCCATCTGCCTCTACTTTATATGTGGGACGCCTGCCACAGCGTGGCTTGACAAGCGGTGCACAGGCCTGCAGACAGGATTCAAACCGGAAAACCCCTGGCTGCCGAAGCAGAATGTGTGAGCTTGACTGCCGCACCACAGGGCCAGTCCCTAATTTCATACCTTAAGCTAAGAAGGCAGTATAACAATCATTATGTTAAGACTCAGAAGCAAGAAATTCTGGGTTCAAATTCCAGGTTTTCAACTCATCTGATTTTGGGAAATTAACTCGCTTTCTCTTTACACCAATTTCCCCATCAGTAATTAAGTGATAATAAATCTCTTCATTCTCTTGTGTATTGATACCCACTTCCTTGTGTTACTAAGATTTTATAAACTGACACATAAATTCCTAAAACAGTGTCTGTCACATGGTAAGTATTCAAAATATTCATTATTGATTTTCCAGTAATTTATTGTTACTGCAGTATTTGGGTAGAGCAAAAATAATAGTCTAAAATTAAGATTGTAAAGTACTTTCCAAGAGATATTTCTTTGAAGACTGTAACGTTCATAGACTGGGTTGTTCTGTGAAGTAGCCATTTGCTAGTAGCTACTATGAGGAACTGACTTTTGAATTTTCTATATTGTCAATTAATTCACATTTACACAGCAACATTTGCCTAGTGACTACTGAATTAAACAGCACAGCTTTAGACTCTGCATATACATTATTCACGCTCTTTTCTATTGTGATTTATTTTCAAAACAGATTTCAAAATATGCACAATAAAGCAACTTTTTGAGCAAAATATGGTAAGATGTTAAAAACTGATATACTGGGCACTGGATTTAGGAGTTCTTCATATTATTTTCCATACTCTTTTGCAATTTTCTAACTTTTTAAAGAATAAGTTACTCTACGTTCTTCAATGTTCTAAGGTATTGAACATAATTACATACTTGCTAAAATAAAAATCCGTACTTCTGTCTTTCCTTTACAGTAACCAGTGACGGGAAAAGCTTAAAATATGACCAGGAAGAATTTGCACTGTTATCAGGTAGAACACAATTATGAGTCTTTGAACACATAAAGAGAGCCATTAAACTGCTTTTGGAGGATCAGAGATTTCTGCTGCAGGGTAAGTACTGGTGTTGTTAATGACGATGTAATATTCATTGTTGCTTTAAGGATCATTGGGGAAAGCAGAAAAATGAAAAAAGGGGGCAAAATAAATTAGGAGGAGGTGACAACCAGAGGCAGGAAAACAGTGGAGTCAATTTTTAGGAAGATGAATATTTCATATTAGTGTTAAGTTTAATGCCTTACTGAACAGTCATATATATTGGACAAATTGATCTGTAGTACTCTCAGACCTTTCATGAAAATCTGCTCTGTCTACAGTGCATGCATGATATGGGGAGAGGATTTTGGCAGACACATATTGAGTTCATTAAAATACTGTTACAAAAGCAAAATAAAAACTGATCAACTAAAATGAAATAATTCAAATAAATGATTTCATTTGGTGATTTAGTTGTATGATCAAATGTTTTAATAGCAATGATATTTGGTAAATTGATCTTCAGTAAGTTGAGAGTTTTTAAACACGTCAATTGAAAATGGACATGGACAGAATTCCAGTGACTGATTTTCTAGAGAAAGAAAGCACTGGAACACAAGATTTTTATCTAAGACAGACACAATGCCTTTATTCCTAATATAGCTCTCTGTCCTGTTCAATATGAATATACTACTATGTATTCAAGAAGTAGATCAGAATAGTGATTTATATAGCAATGTATAACTCAATGGTGAGTTAACGAACAAAAATCAGCGGTGGTGTCATTCAAAAGGTCCAGGGAAAGGGCGCTTAAAACCACTGAAAATCATTTACTATAAAATAGAAGAATATTTAACAAAAGTAGTTATATATGAGTGCCAACATTTCTTTCTTTCTTCTTTGTTATTCCTATTTATAAAATACCCGACAATGTGGTATCATTCTGTCGGCTTTCAAAGTACATACTGTTAAGTGATGAATGCCATGAAATAAATGCAAATAGTGTCATGTGTAATCAAAAGTGGAAGAGAGGACTTTCAACTGAGTTATTCACAGACTAGGTGTAAGTGGTAGCTTTTGAGTTGGAAATTAAAACTCAGCTAGTGTCTTGGGACAAGGCATTCACAGGAAAGATAGGAGATGGTAGAAAAGTAAGGTGAGAAGCAAAACTTCCAAACTATAGATGATTATGTAGCAAATGGATCCATACACAGGTACATCTAGTCCTTTTCTCGCTTTATTTCAATGATCTGAGTTAATAAGCGGGAGCACAGTAAAATATTTAAACAAAAACTGCAAACAAAATAAAGCCCAGTTTTAATCAAGAGTGAATTGTTGTATCTGAGAATGCACTGATTTTCTATTTGAATAAAGCACGTTGTATGGAAAAGTCTGCTGCGTGAGTGCCACACAACACAAAGGACTTTAGAGTCGCAATTTTCTTGTAAAATGTTGGACATGGAAATAAGCCATAGCCACAAATCTCACTGCATTATGCTAAATAAGCTTTAATTAGTAATACTTTGGGGTAATGTTTGTGAACACTTTAAAATTCAATGGTATAATTACATATGTTGCTCTGTGATTGTTTAGGAAACAAATGATACAATGACAGAATAATTTTCATGATAAATGTTTCTCAAATGGCCAGGCTGTTCAGAAAAAACTCACACATATTTTCCCTTAAGAATATAATAAAAATTAGCAGAATACGGAAAATTCTAAGTACTGATATATGGTGAGTTTGCTTAAAATACTAAAAGCCCATACATGTAATTGATGCATAGTATTCAAAGGAATTATTCCAAGCAAGAAAAAACATTTGTAAAACTTTGGGGTATTAACAAGAATACATGTAGACTATACAAATATGCATAATTTTGACTGCAAAAAATATATCAGGAGGGAATGAGAGGTAAAGAAGAAAAAAAATGCCCAAATGAATAAATAATAAGGAAGTCAGTTTAGAAAATTCTTATCACATTAATCTATACATATCTTTTTTTTTTGAGGAAGATTAGCCCTGAGCTAACAAGCTCTGCATATCCTCCTCTTTGTGTTGAGGAGGATTGCCCCTAAGCTAAAATCTGTGTCCATTTTCTTCTACTTTATATGTGGGATGCCTGCCACAGCATGGCTTGATAAGCAGTGGGTAGGTCTGCACCCGGGAGACAAATTGGAGTGTGTGAACTTAACCACTGTGCCCACCAGGCTGGCCCCAATCTACACATATTTTTAAAACAATAACATAGCACTTCTGATTAATATTTGAGACTGAGCAGACTAATTTTCCCTGTTCTTTCCTCAAACACTATAAAAATAAATATAAAAGGAAATTTTAGGGTGAAATCTCACAGGGACCAAGAAAAAGGGAGAGAAATGACATGAAATTTTCAAAGCTGAAATGCAGATGGATGTATGGTAACTGCAACTAAAATACTCAAAACAAAACTTTTTCGAAGAGTTGGAAATACGTGAACTGGAAAAATGGACAATATCAGGTGTTTCTGAAAGTCACGTTGTCATGGAGCTACAAACAGAAGTGGCTAAATATCTGCTGAAATAAACAGTAGATCTCAAGACCTCGTAATCCTGTCTTCATCATGACAGAAGCTTGGAGGTGTACTTTCTGGGGAAAAAAAAAGCAGCTATAAGTCTATATGCATAAGACATAGGCACATGGCCTTCCCCTCACTGGATGCCATGACAGTGACAGCCAGTTTTATTCTAGACACAGGAAAATGGAATGTTTTTCTTGAGATGATCTGAGCAGGCTGAGCAGAAAGACAGGATGCTTAAAAGTTTAGAGTCAACAAAAGAAATATTTCAACCAATTGCCCTGTGGTAAAGAGGGAAAGCCTGTTAACCACCAAGCCAAAGCAACACACACTCAAATTCTGCATGATTTTGTTATACCGTGAGCAATGAATCACCAAACATTTGAGGAAGGTCCAGAACAGGAAAGCCTTGAGATCAGGTCATAGAGTCTGGAGGAAACTGAGGCAATGTTCTTACGAGAGGAAGGACAATTAATGCACTTAATCAATGTCTCTAGAGGGAAAATATATTGCATCCATGAAAGAAGGAACAGGTGGCATACGAAATTAAACAAATCTAAAATATGAAGATCAGAAATTAAAACACACATACAGGAGGCCAGCCTGGTGGCGCAGTGGTTAAGTTCATGTGCTCCCCTTCAGCTGCCCGGGGTTCACCAGTTGAGATCCTGGGCGCAGATCTAGCACCGCTCCTCAAGCCATGCTGTGGCAGCATCCCACATAGAAGAACCAGAAAGACATACAACTAGGATACACAACTATGTACTGGGGCTTTGGGGAGGAAAAAAAAAAGAGGAAGATTGGCAACAGATGTTAGCTCAGGGCCAATCTTCCTCACCAAAAAAATCACAAACATAAGACATAAAAAAACCCAAACTCACACATGCATACATATAAGATACATGCATACATATAAGATAGGATAAAAAAGATTATTGATGATTGGTTCATGAAGTCCATCATATAACCATAGTTTCAGAAAAGGAGAGAAGTGAAATTAGAGGAAAGGTAAGTGTGCAATAAATATATATTAGAAATAAAGGATGCGTGCTTCAAGATTGAAAGAGACTGCTATGAGCCAAACATTTCATTAAAAAAAAAAAATTGCATCAAAGCAAAACATTGTGAAAGAGAGAGCACACGAGGGGCAAAGGAAAGATACCAAAAGCTTCCAGAAAAGAGAGAAAAAGGCCAAATAAAAAGAATAGAAATTAGAACAATATCAAGCTTCTTGCTAACATCGCTACTACCCAGCAGATAGAACAAATGTTTTCAAAACTTTGAATGGCAAATAGTTTTCCCCCTAAATTTGACTTACAAAAAGTCACCTATGACCTGTAAATTTAGACAATTAACATAACCAAAAAATGATATGCCTCTTTTCAGAAAGCTACTGAAGAAAGTGTTTCACTAAAATATGGGGCCAAATAAAGAAGGGAAATGTAAATGCTGCATAACAGGGAACTCAACATGGAGAGAGAATTCCCAGGGTCGTGATGAAAGAGAAATCCCAGAGTGAGTTGTGCATCAGGCCTGCAGGGTGTCCATCCAGCTACCCACAATGCTAAGGGACCCGAGAAACTCATATTTTCACAAATTGGAAGCATGTATCCTACAGATGGCAGTTTAGGGTCCAATTAGCAAGAAAAATAGAACAAAACAAAGCAAATGAAGCAATTATCAATAATTATTGTAAAAAACAAAAGAAACGCATTCATGTATACTACATGAAGGCTTAGAGTTCATTCAAAAAATCAATATTTAAAGTAAAATATTATATAGCCATAATAAAGTAAACACTAATACATAATCTAACAAAAATAATGATATAAATCTATTGGAGGATATATTGTGTATGTGTTTACATATGGGGGGGTGTGAACTGGCGGTTCATATTCTGCAATAGGTATTATTCAATAATAACTGATAATCACCAAATATGAGAGGTATAATATCTTATTTATGGTTCTGTAATTACAGCAGTGACTGTTATTTTTTCAATATTCAATAACTGCCCTCTAATACAATTTTAAAATCCTTAGTCATTTTTATAGATTTTTCATTACTTAAAATTACTATAAAAGACCCATAAGGATGTTAATATGATGATGAAAATGTTGGTGATAGTTTCTAAAACTTGAGACTTGACCACTCCTTAATAAGTTTCCTGAAAACTGTGCAACAATAAAACATTGTGGTTTTCTTAGCTTGGTTCAAATACAAGAGAAAGAGCTCATTGTCACAAAAGATAATGATGTTCCAAGAGATTCTTAAACAAGAGCAAAAAGAGAAAGTGGAAATAATAAAGAATTGATATCAGTGATGTATTAGTGAGAGATCAAACTTGTTTTAAGTTCTTTCTGTCGTAGAGTGAGGGAAATTTACGCTGGTCTGTATATCATTTGAATTCAGATAATATTATATATGCTTTAGGATATTTGCCTGGGTTTCAACTTACTCCCCTTACATCTATCCCCATTCTTAGAGTTAGAGTTCATGTCTTTACTACACTCCATGACTTGCCCCACTGGCTACAAATAACAGGTAGAGGGGGACACTTGAACCATGTTGAGCCTCTCTCCCCACAAGGTTTAGCTCTTCTCTAATAATAATTTTAAACTTTGCAGGTTTACCCAGTCTGATTCTCCTGAAATTCATATGACAGTAGAAAATTCCATATAAATGGTAAAATAACTCTAGTTCCTTAATGAGGCATCCATTTGGAACATTATATTTAGATTTTCTAAATTACAGGCTTTCAAGCGTGCATAATACATAGTGCTTAGGAAACGTCTTCTGCCAAATTTGACCCATTTTAGACAAGAAATTAATCAAAATAATAGTTAAATCTCTTGAAAAATAATACATTATTACATATTCCCTGTGCAAGAGTACAGAAGGAGAATTTGGTTGTGACAATCAGAAAGTAGGAGCTTATGACTCATCCACATTTCTTCAAAGTCAGAAGAAAGTATCAGAATTGTTACAGTTACCAGCTGTCCATAAAGAAAAAGAAAGAGTTTATAAAGCGAATTAATGCATAAAGATAAATCAGATGAGCAGAACTTGATTCTGTGAAGAGAAGCTGGCTAGTAGTTATCAATAGTGAAATAATACCATATTCATTTAATCCATTTTAATAAGCTGTGGTTAATAAGCAAATATGGGGTCAGGCCCAGTGGCACAGCGCTTAAGTGGGCACGTTCTGCTTTGGTGGCCCAGGATTCACCGGTTTGGATCCCGGGTGTGGACATGGCACCACTTGGCAAGCCATGCTGTAGTAGGTGTCCCATAAATACAGTAGAGGAAGATGGGCACAGATGTTAGCTCAGAGCCAGTCTTCCTCAGCAAAAAGAGAAGGATTGGCAGCAGATGTTAGCTCAGGGCTAATCTTCCTCAAAAAAAAAAAAAAAGGTAAATATGCATTTGGGATGGAGTCATGTCACATAATGGGAAAACTAAGCTCAGTTATATACGTACTAGAGTGCTACAATATTGCTTAGTCATGCATAATAAGAATAAGACTAAATAAATAAGTAAAACTACAGAACTCAGGTGATGTTAAAGTTTTGGAGACCAGATGGGAAATAATTATCAAGATTAAATAACTAGATTCTTGTGTTTGAAAATTGATTTAAATCCAAGGAATGTAATCAGTAAAGCTGAGGTGTGAAGTGTCTCAGTTAATATAAGATTCAAATTTTTCCAATGAAAACAAATTATTAGTATATCCTGGTATAGAATCTAAAGAAGGCAGAAGTAGGGGAAATGAAAGAGTTGCCATACAGCTTTTCCTCATCTTTCCTCATGAATTTTTATCTTTGTTCCTAGTTCCTATTTATTGTAAATATTCCCCAGTTAAATTTTTGGTCAATATTTTACAATATTCCTTTTCCTAACTAGCCACAGGTAAGAGCAATTTGTCTTGCTCTTATATTCTGCTTATGCGTGGGGACAATTTTTTTTCAGGTCAGAGATTTTGTCAATGTGTTTTTCTAAGTAATAACTATGATGCCATCCTAATTGGTCCTTGCCTCAGATCAAGTGCGCCCCCTTCATCTGGACCACCTTAGAAAAAGACAGTGTGCAATATAGTACAGCACGGAACATTGACGTGTGACAGAACCATTGTCCCAGACCTAAATGGAACAAAATTATTTTGCATAATGACATTTACAAAATCATTTGGGAATGAAACTAGCATTCTTACTAAATGGGGAAGAAACTTTGATAGGAATTTTTGTATTTATTTATTAATAAAAGTTTTAGCTCAGTTTTACTTTTACAGAAAAATTGGGAATAAAGTACAGAAAGGTCCCGTATACACTGAACCCAGTTTCCTCTATTATTAACATCCTACATTAGTATAGTACATTTGTTATAATTAATGAACTAGTATCAATACCATACTATTAATTAAAGTCCATATTTTATTTGTTTTTTTTTTTAACTCAAGATCTTTTTCTGTTCCAAAAACCCATCCAGAATAACATCACTGTATCATCAGGTCTCCTCAGGGTCCTCTGACTCGTGACCATTTCTCAGACTTTGTTTTTGATGACCCTCACAGTTTTGAGGACTAGCAGGTATTTTATAGAATGTCCCTCAAGTGGGATTTATCTGACATTTTTCTCCTGATCATATATTTTTCCCATGGTTAGATTACGTGTTTCAGAGAGGAAGACCACAGAGGGAAGGTGCCATTTTCACCACATCATATGAAGGGTAAATACTATCAGCATGACTTATTACAGATGATATATTGATAAGATTTAGATGGAAGTAAAACCTCTCCAGAAAACCTAATTATTCATCATTTGTATTTGACTATAATGAAGTCAGGTAAAATTATTTTTAGCAAGATATACTTTATTTCTGTATCCAGGAAAACATGGGTTTTCTAAATACTCTTTGTCCTATAAACATTTCTACAAAAACAGAAATCTTTGAAATGGTTTGCTCAGAACTCTTTGATTAAGATAAGCTTGAAATAATAGTAGTAAGATAAACATTCAGACAGAGCTGCAAGGCTCATTTTCTATCTAAGGGCGTATGTCAAGCCCTTTGAGAAAAGGAGCTTCCCTTTTCAAATCCTTTTGTCTCTTCTGGCATTCAGGAAAGGATGTAGTTACTAAGATGTAGTCAGTGGGAGATGCAACCATGTAAAGCGGGACTCTCAGTGAAATGAGGGCCACAAATAGACCCAGAGAAATATTCACCTACCTTGTAATCTGGTGGGGGAAGACAAAAGTAAAGAACAAAAATGAAAACATTAACTCCTTAAGGAATTCAAAGCCACACTCACCACTAACCTGAACTCGCAGCCCATATCCACGCTCCCTAGGTAGTCTGGAAAACATTAGAGAAAAGAATACAGTTTAAGGTGGCCCTGGAGGAAGGCTTTTGGGGATCTGAGGAAAATGTTGGCTGCCTAGGTCCACCTCTCTTAGTATTTCCTCTAAAGTATTACAAAATATTAATAGGACAAACAGCTACACAAAATAATGCTGTCAGCATAATTCAAAGACAATGAATGTCCCAAATTCAAAATAGCTATTAGCAAACATGCAATACGTAGGAAATACCACTCTGCTCTTGCCACAGAGCAGGGGTGTTTGACAACTGAGAACGCAAAGAAAAATATCATGAGAAATGAAAAAGAGGGAAGTGATCTAAATTTGACCTAGAACCTACATTTGATCTAAAAACACTGCCAGAAAGAGTAAACCTATCCCAAGTGTGGAAGTACTAAAGGAGTGCACTATCAGCTTTGGCACTATTGACACTGACACTGGCCCTGATATGGGTTTCCCTACATTAAATCCAGCATATATGGGGTTAAAACCAAAGCACTCATTCCCTGCTTACTCCTTGGCTTCCTGGCTCCAGAATCCACTATCCTCCGTGGAGATAAATGGCCGAAGACCACCACCTGGATTTGTTATCTCCTCCTCTCTTCAAGCGGTCTCATGCCAAACACAGGCTGGTGGAAAAGCTCTGACCAAGGAGGTCACATGCTCCCCTTCCCCTACCTAAAACCCCAAATAAAAACTCTTACTTTTAGCTTTTTGTGGAGTTTGGGATTTTAGCTACCCTTTCTCCTTGCTCAGCGCTGTGCAATAATAAAAGTCCTGCTTTCTTCCACTACACCTGGTGTCAGAGATTGGCTTGCTGTGCAAAGGGTGAGCGAACTCACTTCAGGTTCGATATCAACATTGGAAGCTGGATGACTCATTCTTGTGGGACTGTCCCATGGATGGCAGGATATTTGGAAGCATCCCTGGTCTCTATCTAGTAAACATTAATAGCAAATTCTGCCCTCACCCCACTCCACCCCCAGGAGTTGTTACAACCAAAACGTCTCCAGACATTGCATAGCGTGCCGTGTGGGACAGAACTGTCTCTGCTTTCTCCTTTGAAAATCATTGGTATAAATGAAAGGAAATTAAATTCTATGCAATTTGAAGTGTCAGCCTATTTTTTTAAAGCATAGTTTCTTAAAGTTTTTTAAAGCATAGTT
This sequence comes from Equus asinus, assembly GCF_041296235.1. NCBI lineage: Eukaryota > Metazoa > Chordata > Mammalia > Perissodactyla > Equidae > Equus > Equus asinus. Next base: position 12,177,075 of record NC_091819.1, read on the forward strand.
TTTAAAGCAGCATAAAGGGGAAAATGGATGGAGTGTTGCTTTTTGACAATTGGTTGGTGGAGGAGAAAATAATTAAAAGGAGAAAACATAGGGTTTTTTTGTGACAAAAGAGAGCCAGAATTCAGAGAACACACTTTTCTTTCCTACCTCTGGAAACAGTCAAACACACTAAAGAATCTGGACTTTGCTACCCTGTCAGAAGTAAATGCCCTTAAACTTGGAATCCTAAGTGCTATCCAAAACTGACCAAAATGAATAGAAAAAGAAATGTATCCATTAAGAGTGATTTTTAAATATCAGAAAGTGAGACACTATATGCCTCAAGGAATGAAACATTCTCCCTGAATAAAATCACCACAGAGCAAAAGACAACTGGAAGATAGCATTAAACAACCAATCATATTCAGTATTTTTGTACATAATAATATATAATTATACATAAATATTTATTTAGGGATGGGAAAAGTCACCTTGAGTCAGAAAAAAAATAAACAAAATTAGGAAGAAATAACATGAAAAGAGAATTGATTAAACTCAAGAAAGAAATGAAAGGAAAAGAGAATGTGATCTTCCTTCATCAAACTCTCTTTTACCTCTCAAGGCACTCAAGAAAGGAAATATAAAACTCTTACTAATGGAGATTAAATTGCAAGAGAGAATAGATTAATCAAAATTTAATTAAGGACCTTGAAGAAAAGTAAGTTGATAACCAAGGGAATCAAAAGGAGATAAAGACAAAAGCAAACACTTCTGTACTGAATCCTACTGCCACACGTGGAACATGCAATTCCCTTTTCAAAAAGACATCCCCATGTGTCATCTTATGAAAGTCAGGATTTCACAGCTTCAACAATACTGACGTTTTGGACTAGATGATTTTTTTGGGGAAGAGGAGTGGTAATCCTGGGCAATGGAGGATGATTCGCAGCACTCCTGGTCTCTAATCGTTAGATGTCAGTAGCACCCCCTCTCTCCCCGGGTGTGAAAACCAAAAATGTCTCTAGATGTTGCCAAATGTCTTGAGGGTTAAGGGAGAGGCGATCATTCCTAGCTGATAACCCTGGATTTACTGCGTGCATGATGAAATACCTTGCCTTACCAGATGTCAAATATTAGAAATTAAACAATGTTGTATAGTCAATAGAGCAATGAAGGATATAAAGAGAATAGAAACAGAACTAAACACATCTAGAAAATTGGTTTTTGACAAACTTGCATTGCAGAGTAGTTTCTTAATGAATGGTTTTGCGTAAACTTTTTATACCTATTTGAAAAAATGTGGAATTGGGCCCCTTCTTTTCCCTATTCATAAAACTTTTATCCAAAATAACTAAATCATAAATTGAAAGAAAAGTACAATAAAATTGTACAAGGCAATATAAAATAATACCACTATGAATCATGATAGAAAAATATTTCTTATATAAGATATAAAAATACTATAAATCAGATGATGGGTACATTTGACTACAGTTGAATAAGTAACTCCTGTTTATATAAAGATACAAAAAATAAAACTAAGAATCAGGCCATGAAAATGTGAAATAACATTACATAGATAGATAGATAGATGATAGATAGATGATTGATAGACAACAAATGTAGAGATAGACACAGATATTCCCACAGGGACATAGAGAACAAATCAGAATACAGAAAGTCCTCTTTCAGAGAAATAAGAAAGATTGAAATGCAAAAAACAAAAAGGGCAAATCTTTCGAACAGGCTCTTCAAAAAAGAACAAACAAAAATGGCTGATAAATTTTTGAGAAAATGGACAACCTTATCAATAGTCAGGGAATGCAAATAAAACCAAAGAGTATCAAGTGTTGGTAGGGTGTGGAAATGGGAACACATATGTTTTTATTGGAATTTAATTGGTGTAATCACTTCTGGAAATAATTTGGAGTTTTCTAGAAACATTGAGGTAAAGGTATATGAGGAATGATGAATGACTGAATGAATTTTTTTTTGTTACTTACCTCAATAAAACATTATTCCTCATTATTGTTCCTAACCTCTCTTGCTAATCCTGGAAACTAACACCCAGTAAAATCTTAACTCCAGTCTGGAAGGCCCTTCATCCTATCCCATGACAAACATAACCTAAGTTTCCCATGCTTTCTAAGATTCTCATGAGTAAGCAAGCCGTGAATCAAACTGACTTTGACCTTCCTTGCCTAACCTATCAGTTCTTCAGGACGCTGGCTGCCTGACACAATAGTATTCTTAAGCTGTTTTTACTTTGCAGCGTTCTTAGTAAGGGAGCTAACCACTTTTTCTTGGGCTTTCTCTTCCACATTTCTGATCCACAAATACTACTTTTTATGTACCCCATCAAAACCTCTAGTGTGTTAAAGGAAGGAAAAATCATTGTAAAACAATATTTATTGTGATCCTGTTTTCTATAGCTCCAACTGGTAAAGAATAACAAGTCTTATTCAAAAATGAAATGGACATATAAATTGTGCTATGTTCATAAAATGGAATACTATCCAGATGAAAAAAAAAAGTAAATTGAATAGTTCTATTTAGCTGTACTAAATTGAGACAAAATATTCAGTGAAAAATGAATCACAGAAAAACCCTATACTATATATAGTTCAGAAGTGCAAAACTAAACAATATATGACTACGGAACCAACATACTCGAAGAAAAAATTTTTTAAAGCAATATGATTATAAAGACAAAATCTGAATATTGTTTTCCATTGTGAAACTGGGAGAGGATGAGATCAGGAAGGGAGATGCAGGCGATATTTCAAAGATAAGGATTACATTCAATTTCCTTTGTTTTCTACACCCCACGTCATTTCAAATATCTCTGTATCTACTCTATATTTGAGAAACATTTACAACCAAACTAAAGAATTAACAAGAAAAAAATTATGTACAGAGAGTTTAAAAAGAAGGAAAGAGAGTGAGGGACGAAAGAACAGGTTAATTCATATAATTCTTATGTGGATTAAAAGTGATAAACTCTGGAAAAATCTTTTTAAGCACAGTCATCACTTTATGTCTTTTTCCAACTTCAGCATTTGCTTCCTAAGCTTCATCTTATTCTTCAAAGGGCAGTTCATGGTCAAGACCCATTACAACACTATTCGTGGGACTCTATGCCCTGGGACCGCCTTATTTAAAATAAAAAACATAAAGTCTTATGAAACTGTCTTTTTGATTCCTTTTTAATATTTTCTATTATATGATGGACTTTCTTCATGTTTAATTAGTTTCCACACTCAAGATTATTAAAGAGATTCCATTATATGGATAATACTATTTATATGCAATATTGCTTTTATTGGAGATAATTCAATGGATAGAGATTTATTTATGACAATTTAAAATGAAAAATAATTCTGTTTTTAGATATATAAGGCTCTCAAATTTTAACGTGGCATACAATAATCCAATAGGGTAGCCACTCACTAAGAATGGAGTAAAATCTCCTGAGTAAATGTATTATGCAGAGGCCATATTGCTACTATTCAACGCTGCATTTTGCCATTACCAAACTGGATTAGAAGCCTGAGTCTTTCTTTATTATAGTCAATAAAAGCAATTTGCCTGAACCTATTACAAAATGTCTAATTTATTAACCAGACTTTGAAGTACAATATGCTTAATAATTTATACTTTTGAACTACTTCTATGTATCTTTTACTTTCTAAAGAGAAACATAACTGCCAGCAAACAGAAAAGTCATTATTCTAATTAGAAAAATATTGAAGGTTTAGAGTTCATTCAACAAATCAATATTTAATTAGCAACGTGTCAAACTGCAGATACCTGTTACTATGGTATATGTTACTAAAATGAGATGTTCCTTTATCATTGGTGTAGTTGTGAAGAGTAGGTCACAAGAAGCGAAATAAAAATGGAATTAAGAACCCACATGGTGCTGGCCGAGGTCCAAAACCCCTCTTCCACTATGACCTCAATAATGTAAACATGTCATCAGATTTCTAAACAAGCACTTCGGCTTTTGTCATTTTTATAGTTGGCTTGTATACATGACTAAAAGGAGCTTAACAGTGTTAAAATCACAGAGTCGAGCTTCACTGACTTTTATTAATTCAGATATTTATTTTTAATATTCTAGGCTTCCGATAAGAAAAAAGATATTCATAAGGAATTTTAGTTTTTGCGCTCTTTATGTGCTTTAACAAATTTACATGGTTGCTGTTATTTCTCTCCCCATTGAAAAATGAGTCAACATTACTGTCAGGTGAATTTCCAAGCATGGAGCAAGCCAGTTCTACAAAGTAAAGAAGAAAAAGAAAGAAATGTTCACAGTTTGTGAAGCACATAGAAGGAATACTGATTACATAAACATTTTGATAATTTCATTTTGTATTAAACATACCTCTTTGGAAATATTCTAAGCTAAGGTGTGCATCCAAAATGTCTATATATTTCACTACAGTTAATATAGCAGTTCACAATGAATATACTTATGGAACACCGGTACAATACTGATTTATTTTTGAGATACTGCATTTACATATAAAATATTCTTAATGCATGGTATGCTCATATGATGGAAAAGTGTACAGAATTTTTTTAAAGAGTAAAAATGAATGTACTAAGTAGGAATAAAATGTTGAGATGTGGGAATTTGAGCAATTTTTTTATTCGAGATATAGAAATATCAAAGTAATTGGTGATAGGAATATTAATCTGAAAGAGACTGACTTAAAGTGCCTTAATGTTTGAGAGACAAGATACAAATAAGATGAACAGATGCACAGTATTCCATAAAGGAGGTCGTAGTTAATCTAGCAGTAAAGGAAAGTTGTATTCAGATATGCAAAGGGCATTCTGTGACATAAGATAACAAAATAAAGATATTTTGTGTGAAAAGTGATTATGAGCTTGGGGAATGTTAATTGTATGATCTGTCAAAAATTAAACAACAGCGAGGAATTAACCCATACAATAATGAAATAGAAAACTCAGTGTTGAGGAAAGAGAGAGCTTGATGTCGATAGAGGGCAATAAAGATTTTTATTAGAAAAGGACAAACCAGTATGTTCATTAAAGGTGTCTTTAAAGATTATAAATATGCCTTATATTAAATCCCTACCCTGTGCTTATTTACCTCCATCCTTAATTAATGTAGCCTCGTATTCCTCAACACACTTAAAACTAACTTAAATGCATATTTTCATGAGCGTTGCTTATTTCAAGAGTAAAGCATCCTATGCCACGGAGTCAAAGAACAAAGACAGAAGAACCAAAAGATGAGAAAAACCTATTTATTTAGTAGTTAAGAATGTGGCCTCTGGGGCCAGACTTGAATCTCTCTCATCACTTCTTGACTGTGTGATCTTGATCAACTTACTCAGCCATTCTTTATCTGTGTTTCCAAATTTATCAAATGCATGTAATAGTACCAATTATTTCAGAGTATTTTTGTGAGTATTCAATTCATTAACATACTTATAGTATCTACAACCATACCTGTTAAATGATAAGTGGTCAGCAAATATCGATATATTATTTCACCATGTTCTTTATTTTCACAAGTTTTGGCCAAATGGAGCAACAAGGACTGACATATTTCAGCATTATAATTCTATAAAGTTGATTAACAAAAGGCTTCACCATAAAATAGCTACCATTTTCTTTTGTAATCACCAACAGTTTAGCAATAGGTTTTTTTATTTTATTCTTTTTAAAGATTGGCACCCGAGCTAACATCTCTTTCCAATCTTCTCTTTTTCTTTTTTTTCCTTTTTCTTCTCTCCAGTGCCCCCCAGTACATAGTTGTAGCTTCTAGCTGTGAGTGCCTCTGATTGTGCTATCTGGGACACTGCCTCAGCATGGCCTGATGAGTGGTGCCAGGTTCAGAACCAGTGAAACCCTGGACCACCAAAGCAGAGCGCATGAACTTAACCACAAGGCTACCAGGTGGGCCCTGAGCAATAGCTTTTTAAGATTTTAACATGGAGGAGTAAGATGCCTATCAATATACGTGCACATCCTATGCTGTCTCCTCCACCCACATTTACACTGTATTTATCAATCTGCTGGAGAGCAATGGCTGTTCAGTGAATATTATGCAACCTTGCTTCCCTAATGTTTATCTTGATAGCATAGGACACAAGAAACGGTATAAACAGAAAGAAAGGAGAAATCCACTAGATTGATAAAGTGAAAAACCAATTAAAGAGAGGATTTGTAAAAGGAATGGCCAATGTAATCAATATCGCTGGGAGTCTGGCTTTAGCTAATATTTCTGGGCAATGTTAGTAGACGTTTTTACGACAAGTGGGAGCAATAGTGGGAATTGCAGGAGAGAAAGTTTATGCGGATATATCTTTTAATATATCTTTTCTTAAGGTAAGTCTCTAATAGCCAAAGCAAAAGTGAGTGTTAAAGCTGATTGGTTTTTTGTTATTGTTCTTTGCTTTTTTGTTATTGTTTAGTTACATTGAAGAAATTTAAGAGTCTTTATGTGCAAGTAGGAAGAGATTAATAGAGGAGAGATAACATTATGTGAGATCAATCAAATGAGGTCCTTGAAAAGGGAGGAGAGAATGAAATCCAGACTACAATTTTACAGAAGAAGATAAACACCCTTTTCATTGAGACTGGAAATAGGAAGAAAGAATGAACAAGGACCAGTTTTTATTATTTTTAATGTTTTGAAATTGAAATTTAAGAGGTATCCATGTCATGACATTTGATTTTTCTTTTAAGTCAATGCCAGTTCCAAGACACCAGTAGGTAACCAGCTTGAAAATTTGAGGAGGATTGGGAAATTTCCAATGGCTATTATGGAGAATATAATAGAATTAATTAGGGGACAATAGGAGTATCAGAAAATACAAAGGACCGACTTCGTGTTGTACTGTGAATGTGTAATGACTACAATCTGTGCTGGTGCATTATTGCATTATTTTCTTCAGCAGCACTCATCAACCTGTGTGTGTTGGGGGCGAGGAGTATGCATGTGTGTTTGAAAAGCAGAAAACTGCATTGATCCAAGTTTGGGCTATTACCAGATGTTGGACTAGAAGAAAATTCGGAAGTGCACATTGAAAGTAAATCTAGATAGGGAAGAATGTGTAAAAGAAGTAAGCAGAGAGCCATAGAGTATATATTATAGGCGAAAAAAAAAATCAAATAATTGTGGATTTAATTAAGCGAAGGAAAAGAAGGATAAAAAATCATCATATCATTGTATGACATACGCTAGAAATAAACATTTCCTGTATTAACACGCTGAGATTTCTGGGTTAACTTCCTACAGGAGCTAACATTATACAAAGAAATTAATAATGTTCCTCATCTGAATAAAATTTTATACATGTTTTTAAACGAGAGAAACTTGATCAGGACATAGAACAAAGAACTCAGTGCTAAATGGAGATTATTATTTTGAGTAAAATCTTTTTAATTTTTCAGTCTATAAGAATCACCGTATTGTAGACCACATAATGAGAAAGGTATTCAAACACAACCATATTTAAAGACATCCACCTTTGATAACTCATTGGGTCATTTAGAGTCACAGTTCTAAAAGTGCCCTGTTGAACTGCAAACCCTAAGAGATATCCACCATAATTAATTTATTTTTGCACATCACATGATAAGTTTATATATCAATGGAGTTGACCTATGCAATTATTAAGCGAAATTAGAAATAATTATTTTATATGGACTAATGCCACAATTTCACTGGTGCCTCAAGAAATTTTCCCTATCATTTATTTGTTCTTCTACAAGGCAGATGTAGATGCAAGAAGGTAGATGGCCCAGTTGCATACATAAGCATTTAAGTCTCAAGCACAAAGAAAAGGGGACTTTGAAACTTTTGGTGATAGTGAAGAATAAAGAAAAATTTTCTGTGAATAATGTTTTATATAGGGCAAATTATCATAAATTAGAATTTTATTTTTAACAGTATTTTATATATTTTTATAGTGTTATGTTTTTAAAGCACTTAATTGTAGAAAGTCAAATAGACAAGGTCTTTTGAGAATCAAGCTTATGGAATACAGCCTCATATTTATGCTGTCATCCTGGCAATCACTCAAGAGTTATCTGACTCGAAGCCACCGCATCCAAAAAAACCAGGGCTAGCAATCTCTTCCTTGCAGGATATTTGAGAAGAATATATGAGGTAATTTATTAAGATCCCCACCTACAGTTTCTGGCACAGACAACATGGTAAGAATAGGAGAGCTATTATTATTTTCGACCACATGTTAATTTTATATGCTGCTACTAGGTTTTTTAATGTATAATTAAGGATGAATTATAAACATATCACATTCAAAGTAAAAAAAAAAATGTGGAAGAACAGTGTGACTATAAAAATGGCAGTTTCCTCAGTTGTTTGCCACTGTCACTGCAGATGAGAAACAATGAGTATTTTCTTTTCTTTTCTTTTTTTTTTAAAGATTGGCACCTGACAACTGTTGCCAATCTTCCTTTTTTATTTTTTTTTCTGCTTCATCTTCCCAAACCCCCCGTACATAGTTGTATATCTTAGTTGCAGGCCCTTCTAGTTGTGACAATGAGTATTTTCTAACAGAAGAGTTGTATTCTTGATTTTCTCACTACTGCACCATCTAGACATTTTGCACGTGAGAGAAAGACTGATACTATTTTTATGGAGAAAAAAACCTTATACTTCATAAACCATGTTCAGTCCGTAGGAGAGAGTTATGTTCTTTTTCTCAAAACAACGCAATTTGCTTACTGTTAAAATTAGTTTTGAAAGGCAGATTGCACAACACACCTGGGAATTTTCAAAATACATTCTACAAGGCGATAAAGTACATGGCTTCTGTTGATTGCTGAGTTTCTTAAACACAGACATACTTTGGCAAGTAGAGAATTGTAATGCAAAATCGACCCATTTCAACTAATGAACAATTTTGGTAACATAAAAGATTATGTGCAGAAAATAATGTAAGACATTGTATATTTTATTTTTTTTAAAATGTAAAGAGTATCTATAGAGTATGTGCATGTCCCAATATATCCACTTGTCTTTTACAAGAGATGCTCTTAGAAACTTGCATTTTTCGCTAAGGAATTCTCTCATAATGTCTTTTTTTTTTTTTTTACAGGAATTCTTAAAATTATCATACTTCAATACAATCCCTTGACTTATGTAATTGAAGAGGCATTTTGACATATCAAATTCATTTTAAAATGAATCTCTGCCACACAGAACAGGTTTAATGCTAGCTTTATCAGTATTTACTGTCAGCTACAGTAAAAGACATTATTTTTGAAATTTTATGATCAGAGATTTCTGGTTTCAAAATGACAGCTGGCTTGCAGGCCCCAAGGGAGCCTCCCACAACTATTCATTAAATACTGATGGAGATGCAGTGAAATATTTTTAAAACCCACAGCAACCTTCTATAGTAATTCTGACAGATAACTCAATATTGGTATCTTGTAGGAATTGACACTAATATAAGACATCTAGAGTTAGAAGGAGGAAAAGTGGAAAGATATAAAGCCAGGCTTCAACTTGTAGATTGAATCCCTAATCTTCTAAAAGCCTATCTTAGAAGTGATAAGATGCTTCATAATTCTACCACCATTGATCAACTAAGTCTGGGAGGCAGTCTCTGACAAGCAGAGATCCCCTCTGACATAGTTTTGGAGCTGTTCTATGAGGCAGGGATTTCGAATCATTGCTAAGAACTGGAAAAACACAGGAAAAACTGTGATGGCAAAGTGCATTACGAAGAAAGTAGTACCTCCCACGGGCAAATTGCTGTAAGTACGGGCAAAGAAAATACAACCTGGTAACAGTGCTGGCTGACAAGTGTAATCCTCAGTGTACAACATTGGCTCCGTTCTTTGGCTCAATACCAGAAAACCTGGAAACAATGTTCGAAAAAACACTTAATCAAAGTAGAGCAGGGCCAGAAGATGAACTGCCAGAAATTGGGAATTGGACTGGGAACGATGCACATCAACCTTCCCTTCTGTTACAGATTTGAAAATAGAATCTGGAAATAGTGCCAGTCAACAGGAAGTGGAATTCAAGGTCAATTCCTTCGCTTTGCCTATTAAGACAAGAGCTAGATAGATCTTCCCATATTGGGGATGAATGTGGAGAAAAATAACAACATAGGTACTAGGAAAAAAGATACTATAAATCAAGGGAAACTCTAGAATAATAAACAAATTTACTGCTGGTTCTAGATAAAAATATTGAGAAATGTGCAAAGACATGAATAGAATAAAGAAAGTAAATGCATGCCTGCTCATGTTTAACATTTGTGTCTGAAAATATATTCAATACTTTCCATGTATAATATAAAGAGGTAATTTAAGCAATTTAAAGAATCAGAAATGTAAATTTCAACAAATGAGTTGAACTCATTGATAGTCAAGTGAATAAAAACTACAGTAACAGGAAAGTAGTTTTCTATTATGCTGAGAAAAATTTTAAAAGATAATATCTAGTGTTGATGAAAATATGGAAAATTATATACTTTCACGCATTCTTAGTGTGACTGTTAAATTCTACAATCATTTCGACCTGGCTGTGTGCAAATTTAAAATGTACAAATACTTAAACATGAAGCTTTAGTTCTCAAAATCTTTCCAATAGTAAGACTTGCTAGAATGGAGAATCAGTACTGGTCAACAGAATTTTCAGGTTGATGCAAATGTTCTCTGCCTTTCCTGTCTAGCATGATAGTCTGTAGCAAGATGTGATTATTGAGCGCTTGAATCATAGCTATTGTACTGAGAAACTGATTTCTTAGTTTTATTTTAAGTAAATCATATTTAAATTTAAAAAGCCTACATGTATTAGTGGCTACCATATTTGCCAGTGCAGTTATAAAATATTAAGTTTGAGAATATTTATTGAAACTCTTTTTAATGACAAAAATAATTGAAACAACCTAAACATTCACAAATATGATATAAATTAGTAGGTATGTAAGCATATTAATGAGATGAATCTTTATAGATCAACATTAAATAGGAGTCTAAAATACAATAAAATTTTTAAAAATAGTAACATAAAAACAGTCAGCACTACAAAATATCAGCTATTATTATATCAGAGATTATACAAATTTAGGCATCTAATTTATGTATATGTGCACAAGTACATACACAGTCATGCATAACAACTACTCAGTCAATGACAGACTGCATGCGATCGTCCGTCATAAGATTAGTACCATACAGGATAGGTCTGTAGTAGGCTATATCATCTAGGTTTTTGTAAGTGCACTCTATGATGTTCACACAGCAAGGAAATTGTACACCGATGCATTTCTCAGAATGTATCCTCGTCATTAAATGACTCATGACTATACCTATATATATATGTATGTATGTATGTATATACACCCATATATGCAATATATATATGCAAAATACATGCCGAGTAATATTCTTAATTTCTGAATATTTGATTCAAGGAAGCAAAAGTGCTATTCAATTTTTTACTTATATAATTGTATCTCAATTGATTTTTTATTTTTAATTAACTGCATTTCTAATCACATTTTACATAGTTTCTAACACATAGCAATTCTGTTCTTATAGATAAACTATTGGACTTATTAATAAAGCTGAAAATTAAATAATTTAAATATTTAATTTTACTTAATGAGGCAGAAGATGAGGAATGCAACAAAATGAAAGAAAGTAGAGGGAATTAATGTAGATGAAGGTGGAAATGAATGTCAAAAAAATGAAACGATTGGAAAAGGAAAAACAAGTGGGTAAATCTTTTAAACCAACTACAAAAAGATAAACAGCATCAAGGTAAATCAGAGAAATAAAAAAGTATATAATTATATGAATGAACTAGAGAAAAAATTATAGTTATTGAGAAGTTTGAATAAAATTCAGTATAGAAAATATTAAAAAAATGATTACAACACTAATTGAGCATTCAAAATTTTCAGGCAGTTTACAAACAAGTAAATATGTCCTGAGAAAAGGAACTGGAATTATGATTTAAACCCTCAAAAAACAAAAAATCTGAGGTCTGTGCTTACTCCTTTGAGCTAGGATCAGACTAGCCACAGACTGCTTTTTCTGACAAGAGGGAAGAAACTATCAAACTGCTCAAAGGGACATCCTTATACTTGGCCTGGAGGATTTCTCCATAATCTTAACTGGCGTAACTAGATAGAATTCAGTTCTCAAATATGAAAAAGAGTATAGAAGCATAGAGCGTTATAATGATAGATCATAACCTGATAAATATCCATAGAGATCTATGAGAACCAAGTTCTTTGAAAAGCCAGTTAGGAAGCAGTTAATGAACCAATCAGCCAGAAAAACTCTCCCTCTTTTTTTAAAAAATTATTTTATTGAGGTCATATTGGCTTACAACATTGTGTAAATTTCACGTGTACGTCAATATATTTCACCCCTATGTTCATGGCAGCATTACTCACAATAGCCAAGACGTGGAAGCAACCCACGTGCCCATCAAAGGATGAGTGGATAAACAAGATGTGGTATATATATATACAATGGAACACTATTCAGCCATAAAAAAGACAAAATTGTGCCATTTGCAACAAGCATGGACCTTGAGGGTATTACACTGAGCAAAATAAGTCAGACAGAGAAAAACAAATGTCCCCCCTTTAACTAACCAAAATATTTGGTCTATCTTGCAAAGATTGTTATAGCATTCCACTAATTTAAATGATAAAAGGTGTTAATCAATTTTGAAGATTTTTTTTCTCTGACTTGACAAATTTGTGCGTGGCATAGAGAAAGGACCAGACTGTAGATTTCGCCTGGTATTGGGCCTCCCATAGTATTCAAGAGCTATAAACTCTGCTCATCGACAAATTTACAGCATGGAAGGACTATTTAAGGTTCTCTGCAAGTACTCCTGCTGTGTCCTTTAGATTCTAATGGAATCCTTAGGGTTCAAGAGGGACTTCACTCCTATCTGTGGTCCCAACTCTCTGTATTCCTATTAATTACGGAGAATCCTAAAAACTTCTCCATTTAGGAGCCCAGAAAATCTCCTCTGAAAAATGGCTATACATTCTCAGTCTTAAATTCTGGGTTTCTGCATTTTATCTTTCTTGATCAAGTTAGAAAGCCCAGTAACTTATAGTCAGAAAAGCCTTTATCTTCAGTTCAGGCAACTTAGACAACTGACAGGTGATGAAATATTGAGATTTGATACTGAATTATTAGGTGTTTTTTCCTCCCTTGGTAAACTCTGGAAGGAACTCAAATTGTCAGGAGTGACAGCAAGGAAAGGCACAATCAGGTTGCCAGGCCACTGGAAGTGGCATTAGTCAAGCCCCAGCGGGTGCCAGCTGGTTTAGCAGCCAGATGCTGCCAGGTCACATAGAGATAAATCCCTTATGAGTGTCAGCAGATGAAGTTCTCAGGTCATTAGGAAAGGATTCTGTCATTTCTAGTGAAGGCCAGTAAAGGATCCTAACTTGCGAAAAATGCATGCATTTTAAGAGGTCCAATTGTAACTTTAAAAATATCTGTCCTCTGTTATACTAGCATACTAAAAAGAAAGAAAATTTTATAAATAAAAGTACATAAATTCTAACCAAAAGATATATAATTCCCCATGGAATTGAATGATTTTCTAGAAAAATTAAATATACAAAAATTGATTAAAAGCATGTAAAAATCAGAAGACAGCACAATATTAGAGACACAGTGAAAATTTACTCCTTATTCCATGAGCAGTTTCAGATAATGTGTTCCAGAATTCCAGACGCAGCTAATATGCACATCCTTTAAACTGACACTTAAAAACGATTGAAAATGTAACAAAAAAATTCTATTCACAGTAGCCATGTACTCTATCAAATGTATAGCAACAAAGTTAAGAAGAAATGGTAGAAATGATAAAACTAAACTCAGCTGAACAATGTAAGACTTGAGAAAATGGACAAACCTACATGTACATCAGTACAGAAAAATGCCCATTTGTCTGCAAACTTAATCTAAAATTTCACTAAGATTTTCAAAAGTTCCAGAGTATTTCTCATATAACTTAGTAAGTTATTTCTAGGGGCCGGTCAAATGGTGCAGCCATTAAGTGGGCATGCTCTGCTTCAGTGGCTGGGGGTTCGAAGGTTTGGATCCCAGGTGCGGACATGGCACCTCTTGGCAAAGCCATGCTGTGGTAGCATCCCACTTATAAAATAGAGGAAGATGGACTCCATCATTAAATATATACTACTTTATATATATATTTATACATATAAATATTTTATATGTGGCATCCCACGTATAAAATAGAGAAAGATGGGCTCCTCTATAAAAATAAAGGATGTTAGCTCAGGCCCAGTCTTCCTCAGCAAAAAGAGGAGGATTGGCAGCAGTTGGCTCAGGGCCAATCTTCCTAAAAAACAAAATTAAAAAATTAAAAATAAATTATTTTTAAATTTTCGGGAAATAAAAGTGAATGAAATATATATTTATTCAAAAAACTTAAAAAACCATTAGAACAATGAGGTAGATTTCATCCCATATGTATGAAAATATTTGTAAATACTGATTTCAGGAAAATTTTCTGATGGAATTATTGTATTTGAAAGAAATCTTTAACTTTGACATTGTTTTTTTGCCACGTAATATTTTTAGACAATTACCATAGGAAATATTTAGTTGCATCTGATTTTGTTTTCCTGAGAAAGATTCTCCCTGAGTTAACATCCATTGTCAATCTTCCTCTTTTTCCTTGAGGAAGATTTGCCCTGAGCTAATGTCTGTGCCAATCTTTATCTACTTTATATGTGGGTTGCTGCCACATCATGGCCACCAATGAGTGATGTAGGTCTCCACGTGGGAACCAAACCCAGGCCACCAAAGGAGAGTATGCCAAACTTAACCACTAGGCCACAGGGCCAGCCCTACATCTGATTTTTAAATAGCTTAAAGAGTCATCCTTTGGATAGAGTGTGTACATCATCCTTATATTTTGTAAATTGATTCTCAGATCTTAGGAAGTTTACAGAGTTAGCTGTACTAAGACAATTTTTAAATTTCTAAGTTTATGTCAAATGTAAGAGAGAATAGAACTGATTGGAAAATAAAGAGAAAAAAGATTTCTCATAAAAAGTCTATAGAAGGATTTCCAACTTCAATCTAACATACGCCTCAATTGTTTAAATTTGGTTGCCTACACAGACCTCTGAAAATAAATAAAGGAGCTGCCTTCGATCTCTTCTTCATTTTGAAATTTATGGCAAACTTTGGAAAGAAAAGTATTATTATTGTCAAAACATATAAAAATAGATGTAATGTGTTTCATGCCACAAAACATCTGGTCTGACATACTGCATTTCCTCTTCTTTTTCTTTAGTTTTCTTGTACTATAGTCATATAAGAACCATCGTCCTCTTAGATGGAAGTTAGTAAAAACGTTGCCATTAAACAGAAGAATGGATGGATATCTGAGCCGCTAAGTGTTACCACTGACCTGGAGGAAGCATAAATTTGTGATACAGGCAGTGCCCAAACTAGTTCAAAATCAACTGAAATCTCAACCTCTGGCTACAAGTGATGGTTGTACTAGTTTTTTTTCAATTAATAATCTTATTTACTCATTTATGATCCATTCATTCATGCGTGCATGCATTTGGATGGTTACATGCTTTATTTGTACTTAGTAAGGTGAACTCCCAGAGGCACAAATGATTTCATGAAGATATGTTGAAAGATGACAGTCCTTCAAAATTATAATGCAATTGATTCAGATTATGAATGATCAGGCCAAAAATTCTGCTGTTTGAGTTATTTTTGAAATTTATTTTCTGTATCACTTTGGGAAGGAAAGTGGGAATGAGGTCTGTTCAGTTAACTCAACATGATTTTGAGGAAATTGAGAGTATAAGCCAAATTCAAGAAAGTCTGTGTTTCACTAAGGTTTTTGTATTTTTTTCCTATGTAGCTGAAATATTTTTCCCAGATTAAAGGATTAAAACCCTTGATGCACATGTGAAGCATTAAAGAACTTAGTAGACTAAGGGCTTGAAAAGGGTAAAGTTATTTCTAAAAGGCTTTCATTGACACAATATGGCCCAAGGGAAAGTGTGGAAAGATTGCAAGAACATGTAAGTAGACATAACTAAAAACAAATTCGAGAATCTTCCTCTCTTTTCCCATCTTTCCACTTTTCCTCTCTTCCTCCCTTCCTTCCTTCATCTGTCCTGAAAAAATTTCTTGTGATTTTTCTCCCTAGTTTTCAACAATTTTTTTTTCATCGTGGGTTCCATCAAGCTCTTCCTCATTTAGGAATTATTTTTTTCCTCTCATTTATCCCTTGAAAACTGTTTCCATTCTTTCTTTGTCTATACATGTACCAATTTTACTGTGTTTGATATATGTCTTTGATACACACAGTTTTAAAATAAGGATGGTTTTTATGTGTGTGTCCTTAACTTACTTGCATGATAATACATGACGTACTTTCAGTTTTTTATTCCTTTAAAAATCATACTGTTTTTGGGGGCTGACCCCGTGGCTGAGTGGTTAAGTTCGAGTGCTCCGCTGCAGGTGGCCCAGTGTTTTGTTGGTTCGAGTCCTGAGCACGGACATGGCACTGCTCATCGGGCCACGCTGAAGCGGCGTACCACATGCCACAACTAGAAGGATCCACAACGAAGAATATACAACTATGTACCAGGGGGCTTTGGGGAGAAAAAGGAAAAAAATGAAATGTTTAAAAAATTATGCTGTTTCCAAATATGTGCGTATGTTCTATTTACATCTAAATTATCACTTCTACCTGCCACATAATATTGTATATAGGCATCCACACTTTTTACTTATTGGTTATGCTCTTTTGTGTGTGTGTGTGTGTGAAGAAGGTTTGTCCTGAGCTAACATCTGTTGTCAATCTTCCTCTTTTTGCTTGAGGAAGATTGTCTCTAAGCTAACATCGGTGCCATTCTTCCTCTGTTTTATGTGGGATGCCGCCACAGTGCGGCTTGACAAGCAGTGCTAGGTCCACACCTGGGATCCGAACATGTGAACCCAGCCACTATGCCAGTGAGCTGGCTCCTCGGTTATCCTCTTGATACATAGGCAGCTTGTCCCCCAAAAGTGTGACATTTTCTCAGTGATAAATGTCTTGGCATATGATTCCTGGCTTGGTCATGGGCATAGCTGTATTAAACTTCACTAATGAAGTGGCTTAGGGGTTAAATGTGTGGCTTCACTCAGTGAAAGGTGAGTATGAGCTTACACTCCCACTTGCCATATGCATGAGCTTTTCTGTTTCCACTGTAACAAATTATTATAAAATTAATGGCTTAAATCTATCGTCCATCATCAAAAACAGCAAGATAGCATCTTCCAATCTCTTTCTGCTTTCATTGTTACATCACTTTTTCTGATTCTGACTTTTTTAACTCTCTATTTTAAGGAAAGTTGTGATTACATTGGGCTCACGTGGATATCCAGGATAATCTCCCATGTCAACCTCCTAGAATTAATCACATCAGTAAATTCCCTTTTACCATGTAAAGTAACAAATTCACCAGTTTTGGGGATTAGGAAATAAATACTTTTGGAGGGACCATTATTCAGTCTACCAGTCTGCCTTCAAACTCCCCAAAATTCACATTCACCCCACATGCAGAATACATTTCACCCATTCCAGAATCAACAGAAATGTCACCCCTTTGCACTATCAGCACCAATGGAAACTTTCATCTGTTTCACAAAATCAAAAATTCCTAATCTCCCCTAAATCATCTAATAATGTGTAGGTAAGGATCTAGGTATAATTCATCCTAGGGCAGAATTCCTCTGGATCTATCAACTTGTGAAACTAGAAAATAAGTTATCCATTCCCAGAATGCTATGGTGGGGCAGACACAGGAGAATGATTACAGACATTTCTGCTCAAAAAGAGAGAAGATGACAGAAAAAGAATAGTTAATAGTTACAAACAATTTCCAAGCAGACAAACTCCATTATATTTCAAGCCCTAGAATAATTTTCTGGGGCTCGAAGCTCTGTCCTTTAGGCTCATGGCTCCACTCTCTAAGCCACTCTTCAGTTTTTATGAAAGATAGCCTATATTTGAAGCTGAGAAGTTTTATCAGTTTGTTTCTTACTTGCAGAATTTTGGGAGTCCAACTGTCTCTTTTATCTCATACTCACTATCTTATACCTTTCATTCCAAGCTGGCAGTTTTTCTGTCGGTATAAATTTTTCAAGATCCTTGTCTGTCTTTTGTATATAACATAGGGATTCATTCTTTAGAAAACTGTCTCCTCCACAGGTATTTTTTGTATAATCACATCTCTGTTACTGACTTCTCTGATGGCTGAGGAGATCCATGAATCATGGGCCTAATCTCTTCAAAAAGTCCTGTGTGATTGAATATTCTGGCCTTTTGATTCAAGTTACTATCCGGTGTCATTTCATTTTGGCATGAAGAACTCCCTCTATTTCTAGTTCATCATGTCTGCTCATGACACATTCTCTCAGTTTTCGATTATCTGAGAATGTCTTATGCTTTCCTTCATTTTTGGAAGAGAGTTTTGTTGGATATAGAATTCTTGACTGACAGACTTTCAGCCCTGAGAATATGTCATCCCCCTGCTTTCTGTCTTCCATGTTTCATAAAATAACTGTTAATCCTATTGAGAATTCCCTGTATGTGATGTCGCTTCTGTCTTGATGCTTGCATAATTTTTTGCTTTTGATAATTTGATTATGATGTGTCTAGATGTGAATTTCTTTCAATTTATTCTATCTGTAGTGTGTCGAGATTCTTGGGATGTATAGATTAGTTTTTCATCAAGTTTGTGAAGTTTTTGGTCACTATTTATTCAAATATTTTTCTGCATCTTTTTCTCTCTCCTCTCTTTCTGGGACTCCCATTCTGCCTGTGTTGGTATGCTTGATGCTGTGCCCATATCTCTGAAGTTTTGTTCATTTTTCTTCATTCTTTATTCTTTCTGTTCCTCAGACTGGATAATTTCAATTGATCTATCTTAAATTTTGCTGATGCTTTAAAATATTCTGTTGAGTTTCTCTAATGAATTTATTATTTCAACTCCAGGCTTTCTATTCTTTTTAATTTAATTTTTATTTCTCTCCTGAGAATCTATATTTGATGAGGAATTGCTCTTATATTTTTCTTTAGTTCTTTAATATTGTTTCCTTTTTTTCTCGGAACATGTTTAAAATCACCAGTTTAAAACCTTTGTCTAGTAACTCCACTTCTGGGCTTCCTCCAAGACAATTTCTATGTACTATTTTATTTTTAAATAGTTTTCTGCCTAGAGGCCATCATTTCTTGTTTCCTTGCATTTCTTGTAAATTTTGGTTAAAAATTGGATATTATAAGTAACATTATATAGCGATTCCATTAATCAGATTCTCCCACTTCTCCAGGATTTGTTTTGGTTTCTATTTGTTGTTTGTTTCTTTAGCAGTTTTTCTGAAGTACTTCTGAAAAATCTGTATTCTCTCCTATGTGTGGATGCTGAAGTATGTTAAATTGGCTTAAAGGCCTGTTAATGACTGGACAAAGATTTTCTCAGATGTCTCAAATCATTAAGTCTCTTGTTCATTGCCAAGGGTCTCTGTCTGCTTATTATGCCTCACCTTCAACACTCAGCCAAGCAGGTTACCACTCCAGCTTGGCCTTCCCTTCCTGCTTGTGCAGAGCCTCATGCTTAGCCAAGAGTAAGAACTTAGGATCTTTTCAAGTTTTTTCTGAATATCCCCAGCTTGGGCATGCACACAACCCTACTCATACATGTGGAATTCCAGAGTCTTAGGAATGTATTGGAGCTTTTCAAGGTTCTCTGTGGCCCTCTCTTCTCCAGTTTTTCCTTTTAAGCTTTTTAGTTAGGCTATGTTTGCCAGAACTATTGTCAACCAGCTCCAGAAGCCGAAATGTTCAACATTTCCCTCTGATTGTTTTTGACAGATGATCCAAGAAAACAGTACACTTGGTAAGCTCCCAGTCTATTCAAATGAAGGCAGATCTGCAAGTAGAGCCTGGTGGTTATATGAACTGCTAGATAGGTACACTAATGAAAATTCCCTGGCAATGGGGCCCTGAAGGAGCTCCATCCCAATCTTCCCCTACCCTGGTGGCTTACAGGCTGCTGGTGTTTATCATGAGTTTGAGCTTTTGGTTTTCAAGAACACCACAGGGTTGAGGAGCAAGGGTTGAAAATGGGGGCAAATTAAAATGCCACAAAGGTCACTGTTCTTACTGAGAGTCCACAGTTTTTCTTGAATTAACATTTCAGGACTGCTGCCAAAGATTCATTAATTTTCAAAATACTGAAAAAGTTGATTCTAAATTTTTTTGCCAATTTTTCCTTGTTCTTTTAATGGAGGAGAGAATTTTGCAAGCTTCTTACCCTGCCATTTTTTCTGATGTCACCCTGGCATAGAATCTGAAAAAATTGGGCAAAGTACTCTTTTATAATTCTGTTAACTACTTTTTACATGTAGTTACTCGGCATTATCAATTTTATTATGATATATTGTATTGGGCTATATATATTTTTCATAAACAACTATCTCAATTATTATTTTCTATTTATTATTCATTTTATTTTATTTATTATTTCTTAACTTATTCTAATTTACTCGTTTCTAATTTATCATTTATATTTTCTTTCTGAAAATTTATTCTTTCCTTTACTTATTCCTAGGGAAGCACAATTTAATTAATTCCCAACACACAAACAAACACACAGAGATTACATTTTCCTTTGGAACTGCATAAACTGAATACTTCACTTTAAATATGTAGCATTTTACTCTCATTATTATCTATTTATTGCCAATTTTTCAGCTTGGTTTCCTCTCTGGTCAAGATTGTTTTAAGACATTTTGGATAACTTTAGCAAAGACAGGAATTTATTGTTTACTTATTGGGAAGCTCACAAACTCACCTGGAAGACTAAAGATCAAAGCTCAGAAAATCAGTAGGAACCAAGATAGAGAGAGGGCTGCACAAGAGAGTTTTATTAATGCATTGTCACAAGCCTTGCTGCCACTGAAGACTCTCTCTTAGTCCTTGTTTATCACATTCCCTGTTGTATTTACCTATGTCTGTACAGCACTGTTTGGTATTTGAAATGTTATTATTTATTTACTCATTATAATATAAATTGTCTATCTTGTCTTACAACGATATGAATCACTTAAGGGCAAGAACTATTTTCTGCGATTAAACATGCCTTAACCCAGTTAATTTTTGATTGATAGATTCTGCATGCTGATCTACATTTTGTGCATAATTAATTGATTTCTTCTCATTACCTCAGGGAGATATATATTTACTGAAGGTCTAAGTAGTTGTAG
Organism: Equus asinus; assembly: GCF_041296235.1. Taxonomy (NCBI): domain Eukaryota; kingdom Metazoa; phylum Chordata; class Mammalia; order Perissodactyla; family Equidae; genus Equus; species Equus asinus. The sequence continues at coordinate 12,198,372 of NC_091819.1, forward strand.
GCACAGAGTATAGGGAAATAGAATAAAGAAGTAAAGAGGGGTGTATTGGAAGCTAAATCTGTTCCTGAAATTCATTGATGAATTTCACTGATACCCAAATGTCTGGGTACTCAAGAATTACAGGGACTGTATCACAAGTTCCTGCCTATCATGTATCAAACTGAGAGCATTCCCATTATCTGCTAGTTACCCTCTACTATAAACCTTTGCTTTCACACCATCAATTGCTTTTTCATTCAGATTGCCTGGAGATTGTCCATTCTCTCTGGTTGGATTCTCTGTGTGACTTCACCACTCTTCTCCTCAAGATGACAGCCATTTTTAGCAAGCTTTGTTGATATATCTGCTAATTGCCTTTGGATCCTTTATATTAGTTCCATGCTCTTCTCAGGAAGCTTCAAAGGGCTTTTGTTTTGAATGACTGGAACCTGTGACTCTCAGCAGAGGACTCTCAGCTCAGGCTTCTTGAGCTGCTGTGTCTCCATGCGCACCCAGAGCCAGGGGTTTGTACACTTCACCTACCACTGCCTTTGTCTGGACAGCTCTTGAGTCGCAAATGCCTGTTATATAAATATGAAAGCCAATTCTCCTTGAGTCAGGCTGGACTTCTGCTGAAACTCACAGACTCTTAGCTCCTTCCTCCCTTTCTCTATCTCCCTTCCAAGCTATGCTTCATTCTAGTTATGCTTTCCTGACCGGTCTCACAGGTATCTAAATCCTTCTCCAGCTGTTTAAAGTCCACTGTGGAATTCATATATTTAGTTCTTGAGTTCACTTGTGCTTTTAGAAAGAACATTACCTTTCCTTTCTTTTTTACATTTCCTATTTTCTTTTTGAAATATTCAATATTAATCTTTCATTTTGTTATATATAGTAATCTGATTTCATTCAGATATTTTAAGATATTCATCTTTGTCTATTTTACCATTTATATGAATCTTATGAAGCTGCAATTTTATTGTTGTTTTTAATGTTTTTTTTTTAAAGATTGGCACCCGAGCTAACAACTGTTGCCTATCTTTTTTTTTTCTTTCTTTTATTTCCCCAAAGCACCCCCCGGATACATAGTTGTATATCCTAGCTGCAGGTCCTACTAGTTGTGGCATGTGGGATGCCACCTCAACGTGGCCTGATGAGCAGTGTCATGTCCTTTGCCCAGGATCCGAACCAGGGAAACCCTGGGCCACTGCAGCGGAGCATGCGAACTTAACTATCTGGCCACAGACCAGCCCCTTAATGGTAGTTTTTGCTCTCCACTGTATGCCTACTTATTTTGTTTTGTTTTGTTTTTAATATATCTTATTTTATTTTTTTCATTTATTTTTTTCATTTTTATTTTTTTCAGATGTACATCATATTTCGAATTCTGTATACATTACATCATGTTCACCACCTGAACACTAATTATAGTCCATTCCCTCATATGTGAGCCTAATCACCCCTTTTGTCCTCCCCTAATTATTGAGTACTACTCTTTGTGTATGAAAATGCATAGAAGTAACTTGAAATCAAAATAATGTTATTTTTCCTCAGAGATGCTTTACTTTTCTTTTCTTACCTACTTAGCACTCTGATGTCTTTAAGTAAAACTTTTATATATTTTCCAGCTTTTCTAGTTGTTCTCAATGGGGTAGTTGGTACAATTGCTTAGTTTGCAAGTAATAGCATTGCATCACTCATACAATATATATGTAATTATCTGCTTACCTTCTTGTGTTCCACAACAAATTAGGTTCCCTAAGGGCCGTGGCCTTTTCTTATCTTATTCATTTTAGGTACTTGGCATCCTGCACAATATGTGCACATTGTAACCACTCTCCATACACATTTATTAAATTGTCAATGGAAAATCAGTGGACCACGATGGTTGAGAATAAATCAAGAAGGAATCTGAGAAATTCAATAAGAATTCTAGGCAGATAGCAGCATCCAGGAATTATGAGAGGCATCATAGTTATTGCAGCCTGAAAGATTTGGCATCAAATGCTCCTGCTGCAAATTCACCAGCTCTCAGAATTTGTGCGAGTATTAAAACTCTTCAAACTCATTTTTTTATGTAACATGAACTGAACTTGTTCCAATGATAAAAGAAGCGAATGGACATAAAGTACTTAGCAAAATGAATGACGGTTGAATGCTCAAACATTGAACTTTTATTATAGTCATTATTATCACTTGATATGGGTACTACACCAGAACTCAGCCTGTAGGTATCCAGGAGCATGTCAGTGGGGATTTGGGATGGAAGAATCAGAATAAACAAGGCTAGCAGAACTAATCTTTCCATTTCTTAAAATTACTAGATTAGGCATATCTATCTTCTGTAGATTAAATTTCTTCTAATTCTTTCTCACAGGTCTTATTCTGTAATCACTGAGTATTTTTTTTTTTTTTGTCCTGTTGCTCTCTGGAACTTCTCAAGACTTCCTTATACCCCTTTTATTATATTCTAGACAGGAAAGAGGAATCCAGTAAAATGAATGCCTCAGAATTCCTAAATGACCTTTTCTACTTATATCTCCTCAAAGTCATTAGCAGTTACAATTTGACCTGTTTATTGGCAACGAGTAAGGACATACAAGACAAAGTACCCAAAAGAGAACTAAACCTTTGTAGCAGGCACATAATTTTGCTGCCCAGCATTCATCCCTCATCTGCAAGGCTAACTGCACCTTGGGAGTATCTCTTAGGGAATGTCTCGTCTCTTGTTTGAAGCAAAGCTATTTTAGTGACATTCATTCCAATCTCAGATTCATTGCCAAGGTCTCAATTAAACATTTGGCCTCAGGGACTGTCATATAACCCAACCCAGACATGGTTAATTTTGGAGATGTTTGGTGGGAATCTGGGGAAGAAAATTCTTCGCTTTCCTCACTGTAGTTTCAGGAGTGAAATATTTTCTTCCCACTGGACCTGAGCAAGAAAGTTTTAGCCCACAGATGCTTCTAGCAGCCAACTGCTGAAGAAATCATTTTGAACAGCAGAGAGAAAAACTGGAAAGAAACTATGATTTTTATAATATTTTCAGCCAGATCAATTCTGACCTAATAACTTTTGGTTCTCCATTTGTGTAAGACAATCAATTATCATTACACTTTAAGCTGGTTAAATTTACTTTTTTCGTAACTTTATTTGCAAATTTTTAGTAATTTGCAAGTAAAATAATTCTGAACAACATGTTTTCTGTTCCTTTGATCTATAGATATATCTCTTCCTTTAAGAAGCAGATACAGGCGTTTGATTTAGATAGTAAGTAAAAGCAGTGATGTAAGAATGACTGGAACAAGTATAAATTCCTTCATAATGGTGTCCATTTGTTGAAACTAATTTATGGGCTTTTATTCTGTACATTTTTCCCACTTTAGCAACTTTAACTTAATTTTTAATGACATATGTTAACAGCAGTTATTATTTCTTTGAGGAAGATTGGCCCTGAGCTAACATATGTTGCCAATCTTCCTCTTTTATTTTTTTTTTCTTCTCAAAGCCCCAGTACACAGTTGTATATCCTCGTTGTAAGTCCTTCTAGTTCTTCTATGTGGGATGCCACCAGAGCACAACTTGATGAGCGATGTATAGGTCCATGCCCAGGATCTGAGTCGGTGAACCCCAGGCAGCTGAAGTGGAGTAAGTGAATTTATCCACTACACCACTGGGCCAGCCCCTGCGGTTATTATTTCAACAAATATTTTGAGTGTTTTGTGCTTGATCTTATTCTTAGCTCTGCAGATATGGTAGTGAACAAGGATGAAACCCTGGTCCTCTTCCTGTCAGTGGAGATGAGGAAACAAACAAGACAATTAAAGCATAGTGTGTCAGATGGTGACTCCTGATATAAAAAAGAATGTAGGGAAGGGAGAAGTGGCAGTAAGGGAGTTATTTTAATTAGTCTTGTTAAGGCCACACTAGTTAAATAATGTTGAATAGAACATGGCATGTCATATACTAGCCATTCCCCACATTCTCTGATATTTTTTTCTCAAGTGACAGCATCAGCTTGCTAAGAAAGATATTACCTGTAACACTATTAGTTGTTCTGTTTACTTGAATTTTACAAAATGTGCTGGATATCGACAGGAAATAAATTATGTATGCATTGCTCCAAAGAACATTGATAATTTATGAATTTCTATTAAACCCATTTTACTCTATTTTATTAAACTTGAGAGCTGTGACCTATCTAGAGATTCCAGTTAAATTAAGCTAATTAAAGCATGGAAATAGCAAGGGTGAAAATGGCATACATGTAAATTGCTTAATGCAAATTTCAGTTAATGAGTAAAGCAAATTTAGAAGTGCCCTGTTTTTTATGCAATTAATCCAGAGTTGTCTCTTTGCCAGTACAGTCAAGTCACAATGATCATATCCATAAAACAGTGCATGTTTTTCTAAACTTAACTTTTGCATTTTTATATTTAGAGATTCAGGATAATTTTAATAGAAATACTTTCTTTTGAATTTTCCTGATGGACTGATAGTTGATCTTAGAGTTATATGTTACAGAATTTACTTTGTTAAATAACTATGTTTTATTTTCAGTGAAGTCAACTGGTAATGTTTTATTGTTTTCTTCATCTGTTGCACATCCAAACACATACACACATATGTACTTAAGATATTAATATTTTCTTTCTTTTTTCCTGCTTTATTGAGGTAAAATTGACAAGTAAAAATTGTATATATTTAAGATGTATAACGTGATGATTTAATACATGTATACATTTTTGAATGATTACCACAATCAACCTAATTAACACATCTATCACCTCCCATAGTTACCATTCTTTGTGTGTGTGTATGGTGAGAATACTCAAGATCTACTCTCTGGGCAAATTTCAAGTATACAATACAGTATTGTGAACTATAGCCAACACACTGTATGTTAGATACCCTGAACTTATTCCTCTTGTAACTGAAAGTTTGTACCCTTTGACCTTCATCTTCATGTTTCCCCCACTCCCTACCCCCCCCCCCCAGTCCTTGACAACCACCATTCTATGAGTTTGGCTTTTTTAGATTCCATGCATAAGTGAGATTATATAGTATTTGTCTTTCTATGTCTTGCTTATTTCACTTAGCATAATGTTCTCCAGGTCCATCCATGTTGTTGTAAATGGCAGGATATTCTCCTTTTTATGACTGAATAATATTCCATTGGATATGTGGATCCCACATTTTCTTTATCCATTCATCCATTGATGGACACTTGGGTTGTTTCCGTATCTTGGCTAATGTGAATAATACTACAATGAATATCGGAGTGCAGCTATCTCTTTGAGATCCTGATTCATTTCCTTTAGATAAATACCCAGAAGTAAGATTGCTGCATCATATGATTGTTCTATTTTTAATTTTTAAGGAAACACCAGGCTGTCTTCCATAGTGGCTGCAACAATTTACATTCACACCAACAAAGTACAGGGTCCCCTTTTCTCCACACCCTTATTAACACTCATTATCTCTTGTTTTTTTGATAGTGGCTATCCTAATAGGTGTGAGGTAATAGCTCATTGTGTTTTGATTTGCTTTTTCCTCATGATTAGTGATCATATACCTATACCAGGTATTTTCATATACTTGTTGGCCATCTTTAAGCATTCTTTGGAAAGATGTTATTCAGGTACTTTGACCATTTTTTAATTGAGTTGTTTGTGTTTTTGCTATTGAGTTGTATGAGTTCCTTATATATTTTGGATATTAACCCTCAATCAGATATATGGTTTGCAAACATTTTCTCCCAAGACACACGTTACTTTTTCATTTTTGTTGATTCTTTTCTTTGCCGTACAGAAGTTTCTTAGTTTGATGTAGTCTCATTTTTTTTCTTTATTTTTGCTTTTGCTGCCTTTGCTTTTAGTGCTATGTCCAAAAATCATTGCCAAGACCAATGACAAGGAGATTTTTCTGCATGTTTTCTTCCAGGTGTTTTACAATTTCAGATCTTAAAACTTAAGTCTTTAATCGATTTTGAGTTAACTTTTGTGTATGTTGTTAAGAGTCTAGTTTCGGCATTTTTCCTGTGAATATCCAGTTTTCCCACACCATTTATTGAAGAGACTCTCCTTTCCCCATGTGCATTCCAAATAGGAGAGGAAGAAGTTTAACAGTCCTTGTTTGTAGATCTTGTATATAGAGAACCTTAAAGACTTCCTCTCCCCCTAGAAAACTGTTATAACTACTAAATAAATTTGGTGATGTTGTGGGACGCAAAATCAACATACAAAACATCACTTGCATTTCTATATGCCATCACCAAGTTATCAAAAAAGAAATTAGGAAATCAATCTTATTTATAATAGCATAAAAATACTCAGTAAATTTAAGCAAGGAGCTTAAAGACTTGTACACTTTTGATTTGATGAAAGAAATTGAAGACACAAATAAATGGAAATATGTCCTAAGTTCATGGATCAGAAGAATTAATATTGTTAAAAAATCATTATTACCCAAAGCAATCTACAGATTCCATGCAACTCCTATCAAAACTCCAATGGCATATTTCACAGATATAGAAAAAGCATTCTTAAAATTTGTGCATAACGACAAAAAAACCCAAATAACCAAGCCATCTTGAAAAAGATGGAAAAAGCTGGAGGCATCGCACTTCCTGATTTTAAACTACATGTAGAGAGTATAGCTAAGCAATTTCATGGTATTGAATGGATGGCGTCCATTTTATTTGGCCAAGCAACATGCTGGGACCTTAGAATGACATCAGTGCTCTTGTGCGAGCACACACCCTAGATAACATCTTGCAGATTCACACACACGTGTAAGTTCCTGATATGACTTTCCCAACAGTCCTTGCGATCAGCAGTCTCTTCTGCCCCCCAGAGCCTTCCCCTTATGTACTTCTCTGACAGGACTCTCTTGTGGTCTCTCTAAACTCTCCTCCTTTGGTTTGAATTGAGCAATCTAGCCTTAGCCTTAGAGGGACACCCAAAGCACTCCACTCACAGACACTAATCAAGTCACGTGTCCCAGGTCCTGCCACTGTCTGCATTCTGCCTTGACCTGCCAAATAATATGTAGATAATTTAAATAATTTCAAAGCAGCTACTTTTTTGGAAATTTCTACGTATTTACCTTTCTGAAAACAAAACATGAATTAAATAGTTCATGCTTTTGCTGCTTTTTGAGATATTGTGTTACCAAGATTCATCTGTAAAACAGAGATAATGATTTTAACCTTATTTTTCTACAGTTAGTATATCCTCTATTTTACTTAATTTAATTTTATTGCCTCTTGTTTTTGGTGAGGAAGATTGGCTCTGAGCCATCATCCATTGCCAATCTTCCTCTTTTTGCTTGAGGAAGATTATCTCTGAGCTAACATCTCTTCCAATCTTCCTCTATTTTGTATGTGGGATGCTGCCACAGCATGGCTTGATGAGCTGTGCATAGGTCTGTGCCCAGGATCCAAACCCCCAGGCCGCTGAAGCAGAGCATGCAAACTTAACCACTATGCCACTGGGCTGGCCCCTTTTCTTGTTTCTTAAAGCCCTGTTTTTCATGCATTTTGGTTTTCAGTTACACTAATACAAGTTTACATGCAGTTAGTAACATTCTAAATTGCTTTAAAAAGGACAAACATGTGTCTTTTAATTCATCAGTATTTAAATACTTAAAAATAGGTTATTTGGTAAATTAATTGGCATTGCTTAATTTGTAAATTTTACATTCCATTTTTACACACTTTGAGGGACATCACATTTGAACTTAATAAAATGACATTCATTGTAAACTTTACGCTGAGCTATGAAATTCAAATGTATTCAAACATACATTACCTTGAAACATTAAAGAGAAAAAACATTTTGCTAAACATAAAGACATAAATTATCCCATGAATAATATCTTATGTGTATTTCAGTGATGGCCATATTCATTTTATCACTATCTATAAGTTCTGATCCTTCAATGACATATTATAGAAATAAATTGTTCATTAAATTACTTACATTCTGCTAAATATTTAGTACATGTTGAATGACATAAAGTCCTGCAGATCATTGAAGTAAAGTAAAGAAGGCCTAAATTCAAATGGAATTTTACTGACTTAAGTTAAAAGACTATATTTAAAAAGACAGTTTACTTTTTATCACTCTCTTTCAACATCATCAAAAAGACTCTGCAAAATGGCTTTTGTACATTCTGAAGTTGAATAGTCCTTATTTTACTATTGGTCCCTACAATCAAAGAGAAGAGGTATTATTTGGAGAGCCTTTTAATTTTCTTTGTTGACTGACCTGAAGCCAGGGTCCAAATAAAGAGAGGAACTCCTCCCAGACCTGTTGGAAGAAAAGAAGAAAAAACTCAGTAACATAGGAATTGTGTAGATAGTATGGAAATTGGGAAAATGCTAAACAAATCCAGAAAGTCAATCACTGTTCTTGAACGTCCAGTCAATGATACCCACAAAGTACAAATGACCATCACAACCAGAGAAGAGCTTACTCAAGCCACGGATCTTAAGATGATGATAGGGTGAAAGAAATATCTCTAAATCAATTTCAATTGTTTTTATTTTCTGATAATGGTCTGAGGCTGAGCTCAGGCTCCTTACATGACACCTGTAATGACCACACATTAGTAAAACATGACCTCTGATTTCTTGACCTTTCTTTGTTTCATTAACAGGCCAAATTTGCAGATCAGAGAGACTAGCTTATTCAATTACTAAGGAATTATGTATCTTTACTCCAGTTTAACAAATAAGGGTATAAGCCCTAAGAAAGTAAGTCACTTTTAGGTCAACTAGTTTTAGAGTAGTGATCCTGTGACTTAAACCAAGGTCGTGTCACATCAAACCTCATGGGAACAACCTATGAGACCATAGCATCATTTTCCAGAATCCCAAAGTAGAATTGAGAATTTGGTCACTGCTAATCATGCACTGCATTAACATGAATCTTGGTTTGATGCAACAAGAAAACCTCATCAAAAGATTACAGAATACTCATTCTAAATTGTCTGAAGTGGTGTTACATACAGCACATACTTAGAATAGCACCCAAAATGCACTGCTTGTATTTTAATGAAATGGCCTTGGAATATAAATAGTCACAAATCTACAATAGACACTGGTCATCTTGTAGTACATTAAGGAAGTTTTTGACAAAATTCTCATTCTTTTCTTCATGTGAGCCTGTTATAGAACATATCCCTTGATTTCCCAATACTTCTAAAACTATATTTTATATTCAAATCTTAAAACTCATACATATTATGGCAGCAATATTGGTAATTACATATAAAAATCAAGGGGACTTTTTAAAATTCTCCGAATCATAGCACCCTGAAAAATAGATACCTTTAACACATGAACATGTAAATATATTTCCTTCTAATAATTATATACTTATGTTTACAGATATATATGCAAAATTAACTCTGGGACATATAATATACCCCATTTATTATCAAGTTTATTTCACTTATTTTAATATTTTTTCTTTTCTAAAATAGTTTTCAAAACCATTGTCTTTACTATACAGTAATAATATCTATTATCTCATGTTTGCTTATGCATTCTCTAAATATACTTGTTTGTGGGATATTCAGTTTTCTTTCCAATTTTGCTACTATAAATTCTATGTTGAACAAGAAATTTGTATATAAATCAATTTTATAAAATCACAAAAGTGGGAAGATAAATACAATCCTAAATATTATTACTGATCCCAGAATAATCACAGCAGAAAATTTTATCATAAATTAGAAACTATATTAGAATAGTAAAAGATACACATAAAAGAAAGAACGATCAATATTCAAGCACACATCTTAAATAATTGTTTGTCAGGTGAGCGCTAGATTTCAAATACTTTGCCAGGTGATTAAAATTTTACTTGGCAAGTTTCCAAAGCACCTGGTAAAAGAAGCTAAAAATGGAAACTAGACACACTTCACACTTTCTGTCTCAATTTGGTAAAGTGCATTTGAGTGAAATGTAGAAATCTTACATACCTGCTCGCTATGCAGAAGATAAGTAAAAATATAAAGGGCAGGACCTGGAGAGGAGCAACGCATTTCAAATTAAATGCAGGGTCTTCATGTGTCGAAAATAAACAGGCCTCACCCACTATTCCTTAAAGCTCAGCTTACATCTTATAAAAATTCAGAAATTTTATCATATGGAAAAAGAAATTCCCGAAACTCATCATCTCAGTTCCTCACTTAAGAACACGAGCCAAACTTATCTACGAGACCAGCAATATCTGTGATATTTACAAGTAAATATTTCATTTATAAAAAAAGAGTTGAGCAATCAGAAAGGCAGAAAGTTTCTTACTTGAGTCCCACAGCTCCATTTCATAATAGTGAGAAAAGTGTCGGTTTTCCAAATGTATCATGTAAATTTGTTTTATTTTTACCTAATACAAGTCATAGATGCCTAAGAGAAAATATGTTTGACTTAATTTTATATGAATTCTAGTATTAGGTTTTCTCATTTTAGTTATGATATCGCATGGTTTTGAGAAAAAAGACAATTATATTGTATCTCACATGATGTTCACACAACCGTGTAAAGTAAGCAGTTATTATTATTCCCTTGGAACAGTCAAAATAATTGCAGTCAAAAAAAGTTTTATGTGACTGAACCAAAGTTATACAAAAGTGGTTTTGTGAGTGTTATTCTTATGCTGTTCCTGTGAATAGCTGAGTCAAGAAGAAAAGAATTAAGTTCTGTCAAAAAAATTTAAGAGAATAAAGCCAAGGAAGATATGAATAGCTTTCTTTATCTATCATTTTATATCCTTAGCGTATCTTATATGAAGGCTTATAAGGCAATAAAAAACAGAGAGTATAGCTTTAGTTAAATATTTCAAAAATGTATTTGTATGTTTAAAAAGCTGAACATTAGAGAAATTAAGTGAGATAATTATCCTAATAATCAAGTACCTACATCTGTGACATATTGATTTGTGGCAATAAACTACACGTCAAAATTAATCTACACATTTTATTTAAATGTTCTGTTTGTAACACAGGACGCTCAAGCGATTTCATGCAATTTTAAAGCTGTATAACCGATTAATAAAATGGTTACCTTAATATCTCTAAACTAATACACACAAAGAAATTAATAAAGCCAGAAAATGATGAGTTACTGACACATGTATCTGGGAAGGGTTCTTTATAAATAAAGCAACGCAAACTTCCTTAGCGTAGGGAAAAAATGCATGAGCATCAGCAGAGAAATCAGCTTGCACAGGGCATTGCTTTAAAGCGTCTGATGCCTCAGCATTTCTCCTCTCTGTGGAAAGAAACCTATTCTTGAATTAAAGCTGGCTAAACAGATAAAGGTTGAACTTTTCAACTGGCAATGTAGGTATAGGAATTGCTCCCTCTTTTACTCAGACAAGCAGTAAAATTTTACTACACATCACCAATTGGGCTTTTCAGCATTAAATACCAGAAAGTCTATTGTGTGGCTGTGCGCAATATAAATGAGGACTGGAGAGGTAAACAGTCGTCTAAAACGGTTCACGTGAAGATAGAAAATCTAAAGGTAGTAAATCACCTCTTTTTTGTTGACAAGTTTTCTGCCTCTTTGATATTTCAACTTCCACATGAGCAAAGTACTCTGAGTTAAAGGAGTGAGAAAGAAGGATTGAATGAAAATGAGAAAAGTAAAAATTGGAGTTTGTATGGCTGGGCCAGATGTATAGAATCATTAGTTTGATCCTAGTTACAGGATTTTATGGAAAACAATAAAAGCTACATAAAAGAATGCTGATAACATCTCTTTGCTCTCTATTAGCCTTAGTTTAGATGTGTATGAGAGCGAATATGCACCAGGGAGAAGAAAGGTTGGAGAACTTTTTTTTTTTTTGACCATTAAGTTAATGGAGCTGATAAATGGAATTGTAACATTGACACTAAGTGACAGTCTCGTTCCTTTAAAATCTGCTGTTTCATTCTAGTTACTTCAACCTTGAATTTCTAATGTGTGCAGCCGTTACATTTAATAGTTGTGTTTGGTGATTTTATGTGATTCCAAAGAATAGTAAAAGAAATGCCATTTCCGCCTGAGTAAAGAAAGATAAAACACATTAGTGAAATTTCAGATCTATATCTACATAGAACTGTTAAAATTTATCTAAAATGAGATCCATTTGATTTTTCAGACCGAAGATCAGAAAGAATGGTGCCATGTAGACAGTGAAAGGGATTTCTTTTCTTACTGTTTTTAAAGACCTAGGGTAGAGAATAAAATTATCTTATTGTTTTCACATAATTGTTCTGTTCCTGGAGAAAAAAAGCGGTCACTTTCTATACCTTTTTACATGCAAATCTAACATCCGTAGAAAAAGAATAATATTTATGGCCTATATATTTTTAAATGAGGAAAATTTAATAACATAATTTGGAAAGAGTATAAATGAAGTTTTCTTTGTCAATAATCTTGGGAAAATGTGTTGTTAGAAGTGAAGAATGAGGATTGGGATTTCCCCTGTCAAATCTACCTGAATTCCAGTCAATACATTGAATGAGGCATACATATTTTTGAAAAATCTAATTCTTTATCATATCTCCACAAAAAATTTTGTATCTCCACAAAATTCTAGAAAATGAGATTGTAATTTTTAGTAAGATTAATAGAAATTTAGTGCCAGATATTTATTACGGGGAAAATTGATCATGAGTCTGGGGAAAAATTTCATGGGTTTTTATATTGGCAAAAGGGCAACTCTGGCTTAAAAAAAGAAATCTGTTCCAAATAAACCAAGAAAGAAAGAGACAAAGAAGAAAGGAAGGATGGGAGGGACTGAGGGAGGGAGGAAGGAAGGAAAGGTAAAAGGAAGTGGGGGTGGAAGGAAGGGAGGAAAGAGGGGTAGAAGGAAAGGAAGGAGGCAGGGAGAAAGCAGGAGAGGGAGGGAAGGAGGAAAAAGCAAATAGATCAAACACTGATCCTTGCATTTGAATAATATTGAAGTTGTTGAATAGTATGGGTAGGTTATTATCTTTTTAATTATAAAATTTTAGAAGATTCAAAATTCTTAAAACTACAAAGCTGACTAAATAAGTAAACAAACAAACTCAGGGAATATCTGTTTCCAAAAACTGCATCTTCCATACCAAAAGCAACAAAACAGACCAAAGGATTACTTTTGTAAAGTCATCATGTACATAAATGCTTGATGGAGAGCGAGGAAGGAGTCATCTCTAATTTATATTTCCGTACCTAGAAGGGAATATTGAAACTGTTCATCTAACTGTTGTGGCTGAGAGTAAACAGGATACATTGACACAAATATTTTATAAAGCAACATTAAATAAACACCAGCTAATGCTGGCACAGTTGATCAATGTGTAGAAATTCAACTTGACTGATACCATAATTGTCTTTTATTCAAAGGGCATTTTCAATTAACTGTAGAATTAGCTAGCATAAAGAGATGCCATACAACTTGGCTATAGTTATTTATCAACCATGAGGAATAGTGATTCTGGTTGTGTAGCTCACCCTTGTTTTGAATAGTGCTTCTCTGGTGTGCTTTGGTTCAGAGTATCTTTTCTAGACAGTCAATATATGAAAGATAGACATCAAGACCCCTGTTCATTCTTACTTTCACTTACTTGTTCTTTTATTTATATAGTCACACAACAATTATTTTTAATTTCTTACATGGTTCTTTAGCATAGGCAGAGATAAGCTGGGCTGCCATTACGGCGTGGTTGCCTTTGGCTGGAGGGTAGAGACTAGAATCAGCTGGCTCACTGAGATGACTGGTGTCCTGGATTGAATAGCACACCCTCCCAAATCCATGTCCACCCACAACCTCGGAATAAGCCCTTATTTGGAAGTAGGATCATTATAGATGTAATTAGTTAAGATAAGCTCATGCTGAATTAGGGAAGGTCCTAAATCCAAAAACTAGTGTCTTTATAAGAGAAAGAAGAGAGATTCATACACAGAGACACAAAGAAGACACACATAGGGAAGAACACCATGTGAAGATGGAGCCAGAAATTGAAATGATCTGTATAACAGCCAAGGAATGCCAAGGATTGCTGGTAACAACCATAAACTAGAAGAGAAGCATTCCAGAAGCAACCAACCCCGCTGACACTTGATTTCAGACTTCTAACCTCCAAAAGGTGGTTTGTTGTGTTAAACCACACAGTTTGTGGTAATTTGTCACTGCAGCTCTAGGAAATAAATACAGTGAGTCCTTTCCTTCTGGCTTTATGTTAGTTGAGTGTCCGTCCATTTCCTGTAACTCTGTCACTATGGTCTCTCCAGCTGGACAGATGGATGTCTTCTACACATGCTCAGGGTGCCCAAGAGCCCCAAAGGAGAAACTGTCGGCGTTCTAAAGGCTGAGAATTAGAAGGGGCATAGTGTTATTAATCGAAGCAAATCTCAGGCCACATCCAGATTTGTTAGGAGGAGACTGTGGCAGAGAATGAGTACCAGGAACGATATATTTCATTGGTGGTCTCCAATGTTGTTACAGAACCTCAAGTGAGTTTGCTCACTTGTTGCCCAGCAAGCCAATCTCTGACACCGGGTGTGATGGAAGAAAGTAGGAATTTTATTTTTGCACGGCGCTGATCAAGGAGAGAGGGCAGCTAGCGCTGAAATCCCAATCTCCGCGAAAAGCTAAAAGGAAGGGTTTTATTTGAGGCTTTAGGTAGGGGAGGGGGAGCATATGGCCTTGCTGGTCAGAGCTTTCCCACCAGCCTGTCTTTGGCCTTGAGACTACTTGCAGAGAGGCAGAAGCCCGTGACCTTGCTGGTCAGCAGCTTTCCCACCAGACTGGATCTCTTTGCGGGTAGGAGATAATCCAGGTGCTTGTCCTTGGCGGTGTCTGTCTCCATGGAGGATAGTGGATTCTGGAGCCAGGAAGCCAGAGAGTAAGAAGGGAATGGGTGTTTTGCTTTTAACCCCATATATGCTGGGTTTAATGTGGGGAAAATGATATCAGGGTCGATATCAATGTCAACAACGTATAATAGTCTCTGTCAAACAGGTAAAGATGACAAATGCCAATCAGGTGGTTTGGATTAAAACACCTTGTAAAACTTTAAGATTTTCTATCAGAGTAACTAAGAAACGGTCACGCTGTACGACAACAAATAAGAATTTATCAGTTTTTCCTTCTTACTATTTTCACATCTTCTTAATATCTATTAAATGTATTTGTTACACACATATAGAATCTACAAAATTTTGATTAGGAGCTAGTAAGGACAAGCTAAGTTGTACTGCATTGCTCTTAATTATTCACAGCTGACTTTGGAGCCCTTTAGTGACAAGAGTGAAATTAATGCATACCTAAAGGCTGTGAAGTTCTAAGAATTTCCTCGATTTTTCAATTGGAGAAAGTATCATTGCTGGTTCACTACACAATGTGAAGCTTTGAAGTAGAGTGTAAACATGGCATTCAAAGAAGATTTCCTTGCTTTCATGAACTTTCAATCTATTGAGTGATATGGTCAATACACAAGAGCAAAAGTATTTAACGAAATTCCAGTAGTGATAATGACTATGATGAAAACTAGAGCAGAGTAAGTCATGTAATTTTAATTAGAGCTCACAAAAGTTTTTTCTGAGATGATAATTTGAGTGGAGATATGAATTAGCTAAGAGAAGGAGCCACTTGAATATTTTGGGGAACGTGCAGGCAGAGCAAATAGTGAGAACAAAGGTCCACAGATAAGAAAGTAGGATTCAGTAATAATTTCAAGAATTTGTGTAGCAACACTTCAATAGTTTCAGTTTGGTCCAAAGATTGTTATTTCTTTCACGCCATATTTTTTCCTGATGTGCCAAAATCCACTCTGGCTCAGCTAAAACTGCTATATGAATTCTTGTCAATTAGCTCACCATTTAGCAGTCTCTGACCAAGGCACTAGATTTTATTAATGGCTTTTAAATCTTTGCTGCCAAAAATGATTCACTTCTTTAAGGATTTCTTGGCAAAAATTGATGCATTACTCACATGAAGTTAGCCTCACAACTGAGAATCAACTGAAAGAAATCATATGTGTGTCTCAAAGCCTATGATTTATCTTAATTCCTTATGTAACATCTTGAATAAAGATTTCTAGAACTTTCTGGAAGCTCACAAATTACTGAAGTGTAAAATCTATCATAAAAGGTGGAATGAAAATTTTAGTTTAAAACCACTACAGCACACCTGTGTTCTCCACCTCCCTGATTAAGTAGAACTATGTCTCAAAGAGGTACAAATGTAAAAAAAATAAAAGTGTTTATTCACACCAGGCGTTATTAGTCTTATTTCGCCAACGTTTAAACAGTTATGAGAAAAGCACTCAACAATTACCAACGCGTTTTTCTGTCACTTTTGTCAACCTGATCTCTTGAGAAGAAACGCATTTTCTTCGATAATTATTTCCCTTTCTTTTCTGTGACAGTCACCATACCAAGTGTTTGGCGTTTTGTTCATTTGATTAGTTTCCCCATGAAATCCCCCTCGCTTTCTGCCCCGCCTTTAATGTGTTCTCACTCCTGAAATTATCTTGGCAAACGATGGCTGCCATCTTTGGAAAATCTCCCAGAATGCAGCAGCAGAGGCTCCAAAGGCCAGATTCTGGCTACCAACAGTGTTCCTTTGAAATGCAATTATTTTTTTCTAATTGAAATTAAGGTCAATTAATGTACTTATAAAATTATCATTACTGTCTTTGCCTTTTAATTAGAGTGTTTAGATAATTTGTATTTTGTGTAATTTTGATATGTTTGGGTTTAAATCTATGATTTAGACATCTGTTTTCCCTTTTCCCATCCCTTCTTTGGTCTCTTTTTTTGTCTTTACCTTCCTTTGAATAAGCTGACTAATGTTTTGTGATTATATTTTATCTCCTGTGTTTGCCTCTTGCCTATAACTCTTTACGTTCTTTTAATGGTTGCACAAGGGTCACATTATAGCACTTTAATTTATCATAATCCATCTTCAACTGATACACTATGTCACATAAATTATAAGAATCTTCTAACAACACACTACTCTTTGTCCTTAGCTGGCTTTGGTGCTTATGTTGTAAGACATTTAATTTCTGTCTATATTATAAATCTCACATGTATTGTTTTTATATTTGCTTTAATCAGTTCATTCTATTATATACAAATTTATCATTTAAAAAGTATTTTATATTTCCCCACCGTTACTCATTTCAGTGTTTTCATTCTAGTTGGTATCATTTTCCTTCTGCTTCAGGGGTTTCATTTAATATCTTTTCTGGTACAGGTGAGTTGGTTGTTTTTTCTTTCAGCTTTTGTATGTCTGAAAAAATATTCTTATTTTTACTTCACTTTTTAAAGTTATTTTTCCTGGAGATTAATCTCTTAAGTTGTCAGGTTGGCTGTTTTCCCTTATATTGTCTTCTTTGGCTTTTCTTTTTGAGCGAGATTAGCCCTGAGCTGATATCTGCCACCAATCCTCCTCTTTTCGCTGAGGAAGATTGACCCTGAGCTAACATCTGCTGCCAATCGTCCTGCTTTTGCTGAGGAAGATTTTCCCTGAGCTAACATCCATGCCCATCCTCCTCTACTTTATATGTGGGACGCCTACCACAGCATGGCTTGCCAAGTGGTGCCATGTCCGCACCGGGGATCCGAACCGGGGAACCCAGGGCTGTCGAAGCAGAACGTGCAAACTTAACTTCTGCACCACTGGGCTGGTTCCTGACTTATATTGTTTTCAATGAGAATAAGAGGACTTCTTATCTTTGTAACTGTGTGTGTGACGTGTTTTTGTGTTCTAGGGTCCTGTGCAGCCGTTCTCTGAGCTGCCTCTGACGCTCAGAGAGTCTAAGCCTACCCTATTCCTGACTCTCCATCTGGACCTACACTCACTAACCCTACACAGCCCAAGCCACAAAGTGCACTCTGTGGGCCCCAAGTGTACCCTGTTTGCCTTTTTGGGAAGCCTCATATTCCACTTACCTGAACCAGGCACCACCCTGGATGCTGGAGTCCTCCATGGCGTTCAACAAGGAGATTATTTCCTGATGGAGAAGACCAGGTGAAGGGGCCAGCTCCCCCATCGCAGGGTGCTGACAGTCAGGCTGGGTCTTGTAGAGAGATCAATGCCCTGAGGCTGTTCTTCAAGGGGAAGGCTCAAGGAACAGTCAATGATGGACTCTTGGGACTAACTGTAGACATCGCTCTATGGCTTGGAGGAACAGTTGGACCGAGGATGTGCATGAGTGCCTGGGTTTTGTTGTGTGTGAGTGAGTGAGTGAATATGCATCTACATGTGTTTGCATGCTTGTGTTTCCTTTTTGTTCTCCACCTACTGTGGGGAGTATGACAATTTAACAAGTGCCTGATTCTTTCTTGAGAGAAATGCAGGATGGGGAACCCAAGGTGCCTTGGGACCAGCTGTACACCTTGGGTTTGGCTGCAAGGGCCACGTTTTCTCGTAGACCCAACTTGTGCTGAGAAGCCATTTCATTCAATGGGATAGCTGCCCAGGTCTAGTGAGAAAGTCCACTCTGCCATAGTTCTGGGCACCAAGCTGTTTTTGTTTTGTTGTTGTGTCCAAGAGGTTTCTTAAACAGCCTGTGACAAGATGCAAAATGATTAATGGCAATAACAACCATATTCTATCAGCTTCACACCACTTGTCACTATAATGTGTTAAAAAAGAGTCCTCAGGCCCCAAATGGAGTCATCTGCCCCCTACAACAGCAAATGCAGATTTAATTGCAGTTTCAACCCCTCTTAACAGTACGGCCTTTGGAATAGTCATTCTGGAATTTTCTGATCAGCAGTAGTGAGGTAATCTGCGCGATAAAACTCTTGCTGTTTCTTTCTCCCCAAAATAAGATCAGTTGGTCTGAAACAATCCTTTCTTTTCTTTTGCTAATCAGTTCCTTGCCCCACTCTCCTTCCTACAAAAACCTTTCTTTTGTACAACTCCTCAGAGTATCTACTTGCTGGATGCTGATTGATTCAAGAATCACTTAATAAAGCCAATTAGACTTCAAATTCACTTGGTTGAACTTTGTTTTTTAAGACATTATCCTGAAAGACATCCCTGGGCTCTCATTTCCTAATGGGCTGCCCAAAGAAATGAATCGCCTCAGTTCAAGACCCTAATACATAGGGATTCCAGAGACTGCTGGAAAGGAGAGTAGCTTAGACAGCTCTATTATCCATGCGCTACTCTTATCAGTCTGAGAAGGACGTGGGTGGAATGAAACTCTGCAGGACAATTTGAATTTCCAAACTTAATAAGAGGCAACCGAATCTGCAGGCAAGACCCCAGGCCTCAGGGAGGTCTCCTGGGTCTGGGGCAGAGAGTAAGGGGCAGGAGAGCCAAAATGGCAGTGGCTGGGACCTGACAGCAGGTTTCTTTCTTATACCTGTGCCTCTCGCCTTAAGAACAGGTGGATGACTGCCACTGGCCATGTAAACCAGCCAGTCAAAATCCTTGATGAAAATGTCCTCATACTGTAGCTTGTTTCCCTGTAGGCATGCCCATGGCTTCATGAGTCTTCATCTTGATGACAGAGACTTGGTCTGTGAGCAGGAAGGTGAAGACCAGCACCTACCCCTTCAGTTTCCTTCAGTTCTATCTTATCCTGCACATTGGCACTTGGAATTTGATGGACACTGGACCCTTTTTTATGCATAAGAACTTCTCCTCAAGCATGAGTCTGTGCTGTATTTTCAATTTCTTGCAGATAGGCTCATTTCCCATAGGAGGGGTTAGGGTGGCGGGGGGAACTAGGAGTGTTAGGGCTGGAGCTGCGACATGTACCACAGGTGGAGCAAGCACAAAGTTTGTAAATATAATCATGGGGGTTGGGCAGGGTGCCATGATAGGAGGGGTTGAGGGAGCATGGGCACCATGTTGGTCCTGGGCATATGGATGTTGGGTGGCATGGAGGTGAGCACTAGGCATGAGGGCAGTTGGACCACTGATACCAGAGCCAAGGTACGACCATACTGTGGAAGCAACCGTGGTGTAGACGTGAGGTGGCATTGCCGGTGGTCAAAGCACCACACTAATGGATAATGTGAAGCTGCGGATGCTGGTGGCTGAAGATAGAGGACGTGGCTTCTGGGAGATTTCACTGGGCTTGCCAGGACCAATCTTCTCTTTGGTGTCGTCTTCCGGCACCAGGCCCTTGGCCTTGTGAATGGCCTGATCAGCTCCTAGAGGATGATGTTGGCCTGGGTTGCTTGCTGGGTCCCAGCCATGCTGCCAGAGTGGCTGTCACATGTCTCCTATTCTTTTGGCTTCTGGATCTCCTTCTCCTGCATCTTCTTAAAGATTTCAGTACCCTACCTGGCCAACTGTTTCAAGTTGTTCTTGATTTCCAGGCTTGATGCAAATGCCTCACTACCACTCTGCTTCCCGTGAATGGAGCCATCTTGCTACTTCAGCTAGTGGAGGTCAAGTAGTGCAACGCACATAGGTTCCTGAATTTTTTTGGCAGGAATCTTTACTCCGGTGATGGGAGACACAAGATATTCATCTGGAGCAGGGCTGGAGGAAGGGAGGTGGAAACTTTGGGGTCATAGTCTTTCCATAAAATGACTTGGTCTGGAGTCAGGGGCAGAGGCAGGAGGCATGTCCTTGGGGGTAAGGGGCACTTTCTGCCTTTCTTCATGATCTGAACCTTCATCCAAGTCTTACACTTTTGTGTCCGGGTCCAACTGGGAAGGAGGCTCCTCGGCCTTCTCCTGTTTCTTGTCCTCATCAATAGACTTGACCTCCTTCTCGACCTTCTTACTCTCCCCAAACTTCTCATTGAGTTCCTGAATGAGGATTTGGGCCCCCAGCATCTCCAGGGTGATGGAGGGAGGGAAATTTCCTTGCTCATTGTGTTTGAAGTCCACCATTTCCACCACTTTGAAATCATGCCAATTGATCTGCTACCCACCCCTTCTCCTTCTCTTCCCCCTCCTTTTTTCTCTCCTGCCATTGGAACTTGGTCCACTTCACTCAGTAACATACCTGGTCCAAAACTTCTCGGGGGTTCTCAGACCCTTTTTTGAGCTTTGCAATTAAGCCTTTAGGTGGATTCAAGATCTTGGTATAATGTTCCACCAGCTTCGTGAAGTAGTTGAAGAGGTTGTGCTATGGATAGAGGAGGTCTAACTGGTAGTTAAGCTTCTCTTTCTGGATCAGCTGGGTCAGAAACTGGCTACAAACTGAGGCTTCAGCTTCACTGTGTCTAGGTCGAAGGCTGAGATGGAGGCAGTTCTGTGATGAAATCAAACTCAGGAGGGAGCTCTTTGAGTGCTGTGGTCTCTTGGATGACCAGGGCTTGGACATTCTGGGGCAGCTGCTGCTGGTTGGCTTGCTGCTGCTGCTGCTGCATGACCTTGGGGATGGCGGCCATGGGGTCCTGAACCTTCCCCACCTTGAACTTGCTGACTTTGTGGCGGTAGGAAGTGTTGTTGGGGTTCAGGAAGTCGAACGTGTGGTTGTTGATCTTGATTCTGTTGTATCTTTGCTCCAATTTCATGTCTCTTTCTAGCCACAAAGCTGGCAGTCTTTTCAATGATATTCCTGACCTCTGAGAGAGGGTAAATAATCCCCAACACTGGTGTGGAAGGGGTAGATCCTCCTTCAAAGATGCTTCTTCTGTGTGCTATTTGGGCTCAGTGGCTGCTGGTGGTGGTAGGGACACCACCTGCCTAGGTGTGGCCTGCATGACTGCAATGCTCAGAGCCACCAGTGGGCCTAGGCATCCATTGACGGTGCTGCATGCATCAGGACAGGCTCCCTGCACTGACAGATAACTGAGCGGTGACTGAACTGAGGGATGGTATGAGCTCGTGTGAGTGTATGCGCATGTGTGATTCCTTTTAAGGGTTTCTCTGTGCCATTGGCTTTAGGCTAATTGACTACACTGTGGCTTGATTTCTTTATGTTCCCTATATTTTTTTATTTTCAGTTTATTTATATTATTTTCATCAAATTTAAAAATTTTCAGTCATGTTTATTCAAATATCTACTTTAACCTCATTTTTTCTTCTCCTTAAGTAACTCCAGTTTGTACTTTTTGAGGTTGCCTGAAGTTGTTACTCAATTCACTGATGCTACATTTTTTGAGTTTTTTTCCTTCTGTGTTTCACTTTGGTTTCCATTTCTATGTTTTAAAATTTACTATCTTTTTCTCCTGTGATGCATAATCTTTTGTTAAACCCATGTAGTGTATTATTTTAGGCTTGAGTATGTATCTCTTAAGAATAAGGTTTATTTCCTACATAAATTGTAATAACATCATCATTTCTGAAAATAATAACAACAATAAAAACAATAACAATAACTGAAATTATCTAGTACCTGGTCCATATTAAAATTTCACCAGCTTTCCTAAGAATGTCTCCGATAGCCATCTTTCTCTTGATGCAGAGCCAATTAAAGTTTGCACATTAGGATCAACTGTTATGTCTTTTTCCTACTTTTCACCTTGGATATTGTACTTTTTATCTCTAGAAGTTTGATTTGGGACGTTTTTTATTGCTTCCATATTTCTTTTAGCATGCTCAATATTTCCTGTATCTTCTTGGACATATGAAACGCAATGCTAATAATAATTGTTGTAATAGTCTTGCTTACTAATCCTATCATCTGGGTCATTTGTAGGCCAGATTTGATTAATTTGTTTTTCTCCTCATTATGGGTCATATTTTCATAGTTCTTCTATGTAGATAATAATTACTCTCAAACTGTTATTCTGGAAAAAGACCACACGTGTAACATCTTTGCAAAGATCAGAGACATCATGCTACTCAAAATGTTCTAAATTCTTTTTATGCAGCAAGCATATTATTGACATTAATCGGTTATAATCTTTGAACAAAAAAATATAACCTAAACTTACTTATAAATAACTATACAAAATCCAAGGTATATATTAGCAAACAGAATGCAAAGCATATAAAAACTTATGCATCTTTACCATGTGTGATTCATGCCAGAAAATGCAAAGATGTTCAATATTAGCATGTCAGTTAATATAACTACTATATTACTAAGGTTCAGACTGAAAATCACATGAGTAATTTCATTCTTGTTGAAGAGAACTTAAGTAAAATTAAATACATTTTGTTTAAAATCAACTTATAAATTAGAAATCAAAGTTTCATTTAAAAACATTAAAATATTCACACTTAAGTCCAAAAACCATCATCCTACTTAAAAGGAAAATATTACAGATAGCATTACTAAGTCAAAGATTTCCATTGTATCCCTTATCATTGAATTTGAGGTATTGGTTAATATAATTAGAGGGGAGAAAGAAATCAGATAGTACATATCAGAAAAGGAGGAGTAAAGTTACCTCAATTTTTATGGATCATATAGACTATCTGGAAATCTATGACACTCTCAAGCTTGTCTTTATGAGATCAGGAATGAGGAATGGGAAATTCTGAGTAAAGAGATGGGTGGGACACTGAGGAAAAGATACAGTAAGTGGATGGAGAGCAGTTTTAGGAAGGCCATCTGCCAATTGAAGTCTTTCGGGTTTGTAACTAAGCAGTCCTGTTCTTAGAGAGACGTCATTTGAACCCAGCTAGTGATGGTTTTTCTCATTTAATTTAGGTAGATTTTCCTATTGGTAAATATAAGGCAAGCCACTCAACAGTGTTACCTTCAATCCGGCTTTGATAAAATCATTGAGAAAGGAAAGAATTGATTTTCACATGTGCACATTCCCTTTCTAAGAAGAGTGTCCATATTTTGGAGCAAAAGAAAATGTATCTGGAATCAGAATATGTACATAAAAAAAAGATCATCTGAAAAATATCAGTGAAGAATCTTTGGTTTGGAGAAACCTTGAAGTTAATAGGTTGAGAAGGTTTTTAGCTTTCATTTTAGCCCCTTTTGAACATTTAACTATGGTCATAAATTGTGTCTTTAGTCTTGCCATGCAAGGAATTTCTTTGCTTTGAAGAGTATTCGAGAAAGCTTTCTGTATATTAGAGAAAC
Source organism: Equus asinus (assembly GCF_041296235.1). Classification (NCBI taxonomy): domain Eukaryota; kingdom Metazoa; phylum Chordata; class Mammalia; order Perissodactyla; family Equidae; genus Equus; species Equus asinus. The sequence goes on from NC_091819.1 coordinate 12,222,308, forward strand.
AGTAAATGCTACAGTTTATGAAACCCAGGTTTCGATTCTTGTAATTTTCCTTTCACATAGAATGCTCTTAGATATTTCATATATATTCACATAAACATAAGCCCAAAGGAATTATGAAACCTTGTAGATGAAAATTTTGCTCTCTTAAACACTATATAACAGATACAGAAATCACACACAGACACACACAAATTGGAATTTACTACCCTTTTATAAAGTGAATATAGTGATTGCTTTGAGACTCAAATTGAGAAAATTACACTTATATTTTAAATCTTCAACAACATCCATGGGACTTTTGATTTTGAAACTTGTAACTTTTGGAGTGAAAGGCTCATCTGTCATTCATTTTTCTTTCTCTGTGACTCAATTTTAAGGATTGAATTAATATTGAATTGAATGCTCTGCCTTCTTTAGGCAAATAGGTTCATTTAGTTGGAAGAGCAAGAATATCATTAAATTCTTGACATAGTTGTATTCAAACTTACTTCTTGAGCATGATATATTATTCTAAACCTTGTTTTCTACTTTCTGAGATGAAAAAAGTCATGAAGTATTATGAAGGAAAATGAATGCCTTCTCTATGGTTGTCATGCCAAATCTGAATGCTAAACAATTGTAAGTAGACCTCTAAATGTTGGTGTGTTATTTTTAAAATTTTTACTATGGCCTATCAACCAAAAAATGAAATAAAAATATTTTAAAAAGTCATGTATCAATCCCTCAATTATATGATATCATATCAATAATTTTAATCTTTTTTATTAAGAAACAAGCATTATGGAATAACTGAAGCCCCAATATTTCCATTTATCAATTTATTTCCTAAACCTTTTTCTCAGAGAAAACTGTTCTCTTAACTTTGATGTTTCTGATTTCTATCTGTTTTTTAATACTTTGACTACAACTGTATGTCCTCTTAAATCATATTTAATGTTGCTTTACACATTTTTGAAATATATATTAATCTAGAAAAACATTGCTTGGGTGAAGTGCAGGATGCCTTATCAGTTACTGGATATGTTAACAACTGGGCAAAAGAAAGTATTGTTTCATCAAATATCATGTTTATATTTTTTAACTTGCATATACCTTTACTAAAATCTCAATCTCGTATAATGTAGCATATAATTTGTTAAAAGTTTCCTGTTTTTTCACTACTTGACAATATAATACATTTATATTATTCTATACAATTCAATACATAAATCACAGAAATGGCCAGAAATTTAGAAGTAAAAGTTTTACCCTTTTTTCAAGGTTTAATAGAATTGTTATAAAGTGTGCAAATGTATACAACCTTCTTTTGTTGGCACCACTCAAACACCCATTTTCAGAAATTAAAAGAAAATCCTAAACTCCATCTTATGCAATACTGTGCAAGGCATAATGCTGCTGACATGGACTATGGAGTTTTACATAATTATTAGCCAAGAGCAATGAAAGAGATGAAGCATATGAGTTATATTTTATATTTTTCCTAATACTCCCTACCTTTGTTTTTATAAACTACATTTTTAATCACAAGGTTTGTTAGTGTTAAAGAGTAGTTATTTTTAAGTTTTTGAAGCAATATATGTAATTATATCAGTAATAGCAGTCAAATTAACATTAAAATTATCTATTTGAAAAAGCAACGACATTTCAATTCTAATCATTTCTCTACGAACATAGTTTCATCCTATTATGAAGAAAGTAGACTGTGTGTGGGTTACATTGTCTTGCGACGATTACAGTTAACTAGTTTTGATCAATGGATCAATATGAAAATAATTCAATTCATATTTTTTAGATTTATCTGATATATTGAGTAAAACATTCACACACAAATACTAATATATGATAAAATATCATAGCTAAATATATGAACATATCTATCTTTTGAACAGGTTTCAAACAAGAATATATAGGAGTTTCTTTAATATTTCCCCCCATCCTTTTTCATCTCATCAACATTTACTCATCCTTTAACTCCTCTATAATATTGCATCATGAGAGTAATAATCAATTTCCCAGTGCCAGATATCTAGTCAGTGTCCCTAACAACTGCTGTTTGGAATAGGGCCAGTTTGTAATGGAGTTAATAGTATAAGACAATAAAGTGGGCTTTGCACAAAGCTTAAAGACTTCAATTAAAAAGAGGAAATTTTCTTCATATATTGAGAATATGACCTTTGCATTTTTATTATTGTTGTTTGAAAAAAAATTGTAGTAAATATTAATGTAGTAGACACAAATGATATATTTTTATTTGAGAAATTTAGAGGACAATTTGCATGTTTCTTTTACAGTAAAGTGTTTTGATTAACAGCTCATGAGATGTGAATGCAAAAAACAGTAACAGAAGAATAATGTTATTTTAACTAATATGAACACCTTGCATCACTGAGTCATTACATGAACGACTCACAGCATCTTTGTCTCACAGGACACTTTACATAAGTGTAAAATATCCACTGTCACATTAAACCATTGGGGATCATATTTTTCTGCTGTGTAACCTAACCAATGCTTTTTTTTATTGAGATATAATTAACGTATAACTTTATATTAGTTTCAGGTGTACAATATAATGATTTAACCTTTGTATATATTGTGAAATGATCACAATAAGTCTAGCTAACATCTGTCAACATACGTAGTTACAAAAATTTTTCTGATGAGAACTTTTAAGATCTACTCTCTCAATAATGATATATTTTTTCATTTTGTATTTTACAGTGCTCTCTGGGCAACATATTTAAGAAAAAGTTAAAGATAAAAAATAACTTGGGGAAGCATGTTTCCAAGTCAGAGTCAAAATAGTTTTCTGTGAAAAAGTGTTTTGAAATATACTCAAAACTTGCTATCAGCTTACTTAGCATTTTCTTTCCACTTCTCTCCACATCATTCTTCATCACATAGTTGATGGACCTATCTATTCAGAAATGAAAGTGACCAAAGGACCCAAAGGACTTATGAGTAGATGTTACCCAAATATAGGTAAAAAAGAAAAAAAAAAAAAAACACGTGTAAAATAAGCCACAGAAACATAATCCAGGAATGACCGTAAAATTTCAGATATGTTTCTCCAAGATCTCAAAGCAATTAGACTTTGACATTAAAAAGTATACATCCAATCAAATAAATGATAAATTAACAGGAGGAAATGAAATGTGAGTTAACTATTGACAAAATAGTATAAGAGAAAAATAAACTGTAAGTATGAAATGCATATTAGATGCAATAAAATGTACAAATATCTCTCAAGAGAGGAATAATATAAATGAAAGATAGACATCTAAATATCACATGAAAACAAATAAAAAATAACAGACACAAATATCAAAAGAAAGGCATGGGTGAAAATGGATAAGGAGCAATAGAATGCAATATATATGTAAAGAAGAAGAAAACACAGCAAGTAAAAGTTTTCATATGAAAAGAAATACCATACATGTATAAAAAATATTTCTGAATATACTCATTTAAAGATAACTTGTCCTATGGAAAAATGATGTAAATTGACAAACAAAAAGGCATATCTTAATAAAAGTACCAGACTTCAAGTTCTAAACATACTAGGTAACCGAGTGAAAGAGAAATCACATATTACGATATCCTGAAGAAAATAGTAACTGAAGAAATTTGAACTTATTTATTCTTTAAAATATAAACATCAAAGAAGAACAAACTCAAGCAGTATAAAGGTACTATAAAACATCTCATTTCTTAGTAATGGAATTTGTCTAAACTGATAAATGAAAAGTAATTAGGAATGAAAGATGTGTGATTGAAATGATTTCAATTAAGAATTAAATGCATTTGGGGCTGGCCCCGTGGCCGAGTGGTTAAGTTTGCGTGCTCCACTTTAGCAGCCCAGGGTTTCACCGGTTCAGATCCTGGACACGGACATGGCACCACTCATTAGGCCAGGTTGAGGCCACATGCCACAACTAGAAGGACCCACAACTAAAATATACAACTATGTACTGTAGGGGATTAGGGGAGAAAAAGCAGGAAAAGCAAAAAAGAAGATGGGCAACAGTTGTTAGCTCAGGTGCCAATCTTTCAAAAAAAAATTAAAAAAAAACAAATGCATTTTAATAAACTATGTTTAAAGGATTAAGATATTGCTTATCGTACAGTAAAATATGAGTACAATATATAACAAATTAAGTTATTTACAATAAGTGAAATTTTTTTGTTCGCGAAAGTGGACTTGGAAGTCTATTTGTTAATATGCTCATCTTTCATGACAAAAAGTCAATAAAAAATGTTTAAAGATGGTAAATCAGAGGGTAAGTTACAAGAATTGGTAAAGCTAGAGATAGACATTAAGACCTAACGCTCTATGTTTTGAGCCACAGTATTTTAAGTGCTTAAAGGAACATAAAATCTGAAGCATGTAGTATGCTAAAAAGTAGGAAAAGTCAAAATAAAAAAAATCAGGAATTCTGGAGGAGCATAATTTAAAATGGAATGTTCTAAGAAAGCCCGATTAAAAAGGAGACAATTGAGCAAAAACTGGAAAATGATGCAGGCAGCAATGGGTACATGCCGGGGAAGGGCACCCAGAAGCAGAAACAACAGTTGGTACAAAGTGTATTCACTGTAAGTACTGTGGGTTTTAATTCGAGAGAAACAGAGGACTATTAGAAGTTTTGATTAGATAAACGATACGATCTAGTTTTAGCTTTAACAAATCACTCTGGCTTTTTTTTTTTGAAAATAGGTGTAAATGAGCAAAGGTGAAAGTGTGGAGACAAGTTTTGAGGCTCTTAATAATCCACACAAGAAATAATGTGTTGATAATGAGAAAGACCATGACTGGCCCGGTGGCACAGGGGTAAAGTGTGCATGTTCTGCTTTGGCGGCCCAGGGTTTGCTGGTCCGGAACCCTGGGTGCAGACCTATGCACTCACCACTTGTCAAGCCATGCTGTGGCAGGTGTCCCACATAAAGTAGAGGAAGATAGGCACAGATGTTAGCTTGGGGCTAGTCTTCCTCAGGAAAAAGAGGAGGTTTGGTAGCAGATCTTGGCTCAGGGCTAATTCTCCTCAAAATAAATAAATAAATAATATTTTTAAAAAAGAGAGAAAGGCCATGAATGTGTGTGGACAGAGGGTATATGGGAAATCTCTGTGTACTCAATTTTGTGGTGAACCTAAAACTGCTCTAAAAAACAGTCTAGAAATAAATTTGAAAAAAGTACTGACCAACATAACCTAAATATGTTCCTAAGCTGACTAAACTTCAGAGAGACTTCTTCCTGCCTCTAGGTCCATGAACGTCCTCCTACCCTAGCCCTTACAGAATCCATACAGCCTAACCACAGAGGTCCCTCCTCTTTCTTTGCTCAGAGCATTTACTTAAGAAAACTTGTAATTGCAAATTCTTTCTCCACTTCTTTGAGCCATAAATCATTTGGAAAAAGTCTCTCACCAGTTTTACACCCCAGGACTATCTTTCTCTAGGACCTGGGAACCATGCCTTTGAAATGTCATCATCAAGGATGCTAGCATCCGTTTCTCCTGGTCTCCATGGGATAGTAAGAGCCTAACTTCAGAGCGACTTTTGCTCAGAGATGTAAAACTCTCCGCTGTCGTGAAGATAGGAGAAAGTTTACTTACCTTTGGGTAGGGCCAATTAGCCAACACAGATCACCTAAGATTTCCCCTAATTCTGCTCTTAAAAACACCGCTGCCCGTTTTTTCAAGGAGTTGAGTTCAGACTGTGCTATGTTGTCCCTCAGCTGTTGCAAGCACCTCCAATAAAATCTTCTTGACCTATTCAACTCTGTCTGGTGCAGTTTTTGCTTTGACACTAATAGTGTCATTTTTGTTTTATGAAATGACAGCTTCACGAAAGAACTGTAGTATGGAAAATACAATAAATAATACTGATTAGAAATAAACTGTATGAAAGTAGTCTTCTGTTTTGTTTTCTTCGAGGTGTCCTTAAGCACAGATTCCTACAAGTTTCAGTTCCAAAACTAGACATAGTAGCTTAAAAAGGTTGAACTAACAGAAATTCTTCTTTCTCTCGCTGTGATTGAACTACAGAAATTGTGTTCATTTTAATACTTCTGATTTAACACACAGTCATTGGAATTTGCCCTCCATAGTGAGGAAATATCTGGGACTAAATATCAATAACAGTTTTGAAAAATCATTTTCTATTGATGAGATTCTGCTTCCAGAATAAGACTAAGCCTACAATTTGAAACCTTATAGTAACATGAAAACAGTTCACAATTACTGTAATTTAGAATTTAACTCACATTCAAATTGCAATGGGTAGGAAAATAAATCCCTGTCTGAAACCATTCTTACTGCATGTGTTTTGAGGCATCTTTTAAAATGTAAAAATTAACATTGCTACTATGCTAGTCACAGGAAAGCACTCTCCCAAATGTCATATTAAACTCATTACTGGGAGAATGACAAGGCTTTCTCCTGGGATTGTTCTTTCCTCATAATAAGGGCAGAAATTGCCAGAGCTTCTGAACTTAATATAAGATGCGATTGGAGTTGGCCGAATTAGTTCTGATGAATACGTATTCTAAATGGTTAGGTTTAAAAATATACACCTGTGAGTACGCTTTCTTTCCATTTAAACTGTAGTTGGCAGACTACATTTTACTTTGAATATTCTCATATTAACTTTCTTTATGTCAAAGTGGCTGCAGAATTACATTTTTAAGAAAATGTTGGGGGACCAGCCTGGTGGCATAGTGGATAAGTTTGCACACTCCACTTCGGCAGCCTGGGATTCACCAGTTCGGACCCCAAGCATGGACTTACACGCTGCTTATCAAGCAATGCTGTGGGGGTAACCCACTTACAAAACAGAAGACTGGCATAGATGCTAGCTCAGGAAAAATCTTCCTCAAGCAAAAAAAGAAAGGAAGATTGGCAATAGCTGTTAGCTCAGACCCAATCTTCCTCACCAAAAAAAAAAGAGAGAGAGAGAAAAGGTTGATACAATATTTGTTATAAATTAAAAATGTTTTGGCTGTTTTTTTCTAGTCTTCGTTATTTACTTTTACCGCAATCATACTCTTCATCACTCTGCTTAGTATTTCCTTGGCTTGCTTTTAGAATACCATAATGTGTTTTCCTCCTTGCTTTTAATGAAATTGCTGGTTGTTTAATAAAACATTTTATCTATATAAAGCAGAACTGCAATTTTTTCAGGTAAATTAGAATAGACTTTACATTAGACATCTGCTATCATCTCTCAGCTAAATCTACAACTGTTATGCTTAGATTTCATAACAATTTTCTTCTATTAACAGATTGTGTTACTGATGAGAGGTTTCCGGTAACTGATATAAAGCATTTTGAGGTAGGGGATCATTTGAAACAAAATAGAAGCATTTCGGTCTAGAAGGTTAGGCTTTCAAACATATAAATATCTTCGCATACAATTTTAATTTCCCTTCAATAACAATTGAGCGAATACCTAACATTTTCTCTTCCTTACACACCCCACGGGGCTTCCTCTTGAAATTACGTTATTTTTTCTTTCTTCTCCACTATTTCACTGAAAACGACATTGTGCAAGTCATCAAGCCCAACTGACATTTTCCATTCTTCACTTTACTTGGCTTCTTTAGCGACATTCCAAGTATTTGACCAACCTCTGGATTTTGAAATGTTCTTCGCATTCAGCTCCCCACAAGATAGACCACAATTATTTCTCCTACTTTATTAGTTTGTCCTAAACTATTTCTTTTGCTGAGCTGAAATCTTCTACTGGAAATGAATGTTGAAGTTCCTTAGGGTGTGGCCTTTGAATATTTTCTGTTACTTTCCACTTTCTCCCTAATCCATTTGTCCCCAAGTATAGTCAACATCAGAATCATCTAGGAAGAAGTGAAAACCTGTACAATTTTGAGTCGCATCCTCACAGATTTACTATTAGAATGACAACATAGATTGTCTCCATAATTCTTAGAGAGGATGTGGGAGACAGGAGTCCCACCAGAGCAACAGAAAATCCAGGCTGTAGCCTTTAGACTTGCAGAAATGACTGGGGAAGAAAGTCATGCCCAGAATTTTACCTGGCCCATGATAAAGACAAATTTGAACCTCAAAACTTCTACCAAGTCTTGGTATCATAAACTTGAATATCAAGAATTTCCAGTTTTCTTCACTGAAAAGATATCCTATGGGATGTAAGTTTTGTACACACACCCACACATTTTTTTTTTATGCTAGAGAAAGAATTGCAATAACGTCAAGATATTTTGAGCTAAATATGTGCTTAGCAAAAGGTCATGTTTACACTTGTTGCATTAAAAAAGCACATCTTCCTTAGTGGGTCTTATTCACACATTCTTCTGAGATTTGTACTATTTATCTTTGCAAATGTTTCTATGTCTTTACGGATGTATTGAGATAATACACCCTGTATGAGTATAGTATTGTGATAATACTCACACACACTTGTGATAAAGTGATCAAAAGGAATATCTTCATCTCACCCTGGAGCAGGGGCTGGTATGTAATTAACAAATAACAAATTTGTATTAGGAAAGTCACCCTGAACTGTCTTGATGAAGATATCCATATTGTTAACCATGGAGGGTGATAACAGAAAGGAAATCTACTTTGGTTTTAGAAATTACAAACAATTCACACATATAAAATATCCCTGTTTCCGGAACACTCTTATTATCACACCACACAGCTACCTGGTATGGGATCCCTATTCACTTGATCTATGGAAGCTAAATATTACTTCTTGCTCTCTGTCACCTCATCATCTTAATCAGGGAGCAAACTTCATCTTCAATATCTTTTTTCCAGTATTCCTATTTTTCAGACAATGATACCTGAGGCATTTTTCAATCATTGTAGCCATTATTGTATCAATGAATTTCTTAAGAATTTGATAAAGGCTATTACGGGAACTTTGAGGATGACATGACCATGTGGTTGGTGGGCAGGCCACTTATAATGACTCAACACCACCATTACTATTCCTTGATATTTGGAGTTTTTGGCCTATGATATTATTACAAGTGTTGTCTACTTACTCGTCTTTTAAATAGTCTATCATTGGGTCCCAGTGGCTGAAGCTAGCACACTGAGTTAAAAATAGTTGATTCACATCAATGAATTCAGTCTCATAGAAAATTACGATGCTTCTTCTTTTCTTGATAATCATACAAATAAGTTTATGCATACACTAAGGTAAGCTCAATTTCTGCTTTTCATACCAGAGATATTTACCAATTAGAAACTGGGGTATAGGGGTCCTGAGAAAGTAAAAGCATAGATGCTGCAGAGATGTCTCATGGCTGAAGAGAAAAAAGTTAGTGGTGAAAGTCTACCAAGATTGTAAAGACATGAAGGATCAAATCCACTGCTCTAATTGTCCCCACTCCGCAGCCATGCATAGTTTTCTCTCATGCACACATTGAGTACCATTCTTCTGAATTCTTGGGTGATCCACTTGGCATCTGTCTGGGGTTTCTTCTCAGGGTAGCTCTCTCTGATCAGAATCAGAGCATTGTCCTGTGACCTCTTGGTGCCTTGGAGTCCTTGACTCTCAGCATCACCTCTTCAACTTAGAGAGTATGCTGGGATCTGCCTCAATTCCTCCTCCTATCTCACAGCCTAATAAGCTGAAACAATTGTAACATATACCTTGTTTGTTTCCCCAAATGTCTCAGGGATCATCATTCCTTATTGCAAGATATGACCAGTGTCTCGAAAAGCATTGTATCAAGTATTTTGTTTTATGTTTGTAGTTCTTGTTCTTTTCAGTTAGACAGGCAAATCTAATAGACTTTAACTCTTTAGAAGTCAGAAGTGGAATTTCCTCAACAAGTGGGATGTGTTTCTTTTAATGTACCATTAAAGAGTTAGGGGATCCATATATATTTTGAAAGTTTTAATTTTTAGTAGGCTCTTCTAAATCATAGATGTATGTTATATCTTGGATAACTATAGTAGGCTCAGTGGTGGCCACCCAAAAATATCAGATCCTGATCCCTAGAACTTATAAATATTACCTTATAAGGAAATGAACTCCTTGAAGATGTGACTAAAATAAGCATTTTGACATGGAGAGATTAACCTGGATTACGTGAGCAGACCCTAAATCCGAATACACGTATCTTTATAAGAGAGAGGCAGGGGGAGATATCATACAAAGGAAATGAGGAGGCAATGTGACCACTGAGACAGAGAGTGGAGTGATGCAGCTATAGGTCAAAGAATGCCAACAGCCACCGGAAGCTGGAAGAGACAAGGAATGAATTAACCCTCCTCTCCCAACTCCCAAAGGACCAAAGCCCTGTGGGTCCTTGATCTCAACTCAGTGAAAGTGATTTCAGACTTCTGACCTTCAGAGATGTGAGAGAATAAATTTCTGCTGTTTTTAGCTAACAAGTTTCTGAAAATTTGTTACAGCACACACAGGAAACTAATACAGTAACCAATAAACAATATTAAAATATGCATAACAAACAAGTGGAACAATTGATTGGTTGAAAAGAGGAAAGAGAAGAGAAGCAAATGGACAAATAGTAAGATCAAGACTTTAAATCCAAAAATATAAGCAGCTTGTTTCCTGGGCAAAACGTGAGTTGCAAAGTTTTGCCCCATGGTTGGTACTGTCAAGCCCTGGGAGAAAGCTACCACAGAATGTCAGCTCTTCATTCTGTGATTTCTTCATCTTTTAGATGCTGGCCCTTCTAATCTTGATTACCTCAGCAACCATCTAATGATTAATACACATCAGTTATATGCATACACACATATGTATATATGTATATATGTGTATGTGTATGGGTGTCCACTGGTTCTGTTAATGCATTTTCCATATAAGCAGTCAATATTAATGCTGTAGATTTTATTATTCAAGAAAATTTCCCTGAAATAAACACATTTAAATGGAAGTGGAACTATTATGTATTTTCTCAGGCTGGTTAACAATCTAAATAAATTTATAGGATGACCATCACTACTAACTAGTATATGGATAGGGGTTATCAAGATTACCACTTTGAGAGCCAGCCCTGGTGGCCTAATGGTTAAAAGTTCAGAGTGCTCTGGTTTGGCAGCCCAGGTTATGTTCCAAGGCATGGGCCTACACCACTTCTCTGTCAGTGGCCATGTTGTTTTGGCAGCTCACATACAAAAAGAGGAAGATTGGCAGTGGATGTTAGCAAAGCTAAAGCATTCTTTGACATGCAGTCATCACTGGTGATTAGAATGAGTTTCTTTTATTAAGTTGAAATAATCTCAGCAGAATGGTTAATCTTTCCATCAGATAATTTTTAAATTTAAACAAATGTCTGCATGCTACGAACATGGTATGCCATTCACTGTCTCTTCTCCCTTCTACAATTACAGAGCCAAAAAACTGCATCATGATTATCTATTGTGCCATTTCCTCATTGAATGAGGGCTGGAATTGTGTCTCTTTACCACTTTACTCTGAGATTCTACAATACCATCCAGCATAAATAGTAAAATATAATGTCGTATGATGAAAAAGTTATCCAGTTTTCATATTAATATGTGGATACTTCATTCCACTCTTGTTCTCAAGAAATATGGATAAATGCAAAGCAAATCTTTAAAAAGTGTCCTCTCCCTTCTTGAACTTCTTTGACCATACCTCTTTTGAAAGAAAACTACTTTATTTCTCCAATCATAATGATACAGCAATTAATATATTGCTGATGGCATTATTTGAGATAGGTAGAATGTCAATTTCAATTTGAAAGTAGACATATGAATAAGACATACATAGGTATTTACATAATTTAAAAGACAACATTTAGATTATGCAACAAACAGGATAATTCATATTCTATGTCAGTGGCCAAATTATTAATTTACCTAGCTATTTATGTTATTAAACTGGGGTTGAAAGGTTTTAATTTATAATATTCATGATTCTTATAATCTATAAATTTATAGTATGTCCTATCATCAAGAATACCAAATGATAGTTCTCACTCTTATAAAAGGCTTTCTCCATATCTGATCACAAACTGAACAAAAATATTATTGATAAAAAGAGTTACATTTTTATACTCAAATCAGAAACATTGGCAAATATTTTATATAATCCTATCCACTTATATATAAAAAAGTAATAGTTACTATTTAGCCATATCAAAAATGCTTCTTATTCTAACAAAATAATGAAAATTGGCGTTAAAAAAATCTTCTTAATGATAAAAGAATTGATGCCACCTGAAGTCCCTTCTTGACTGAAAAATATCCAGATATGTTAGGGTATTTTTCTTTGGTAAAAGAGTTTTGGAAGAGTAATTATCTTTATAGATTGTGAAGCACATAAAATATGTTGAGTGGTGTTTTCAACACTGCAGTAGAATAATAGACAGAATAGATATCAAAAACACAGGACTAATGATGCAAAAATTCAAAGAATCACTCACAAGATTAATACAGCTCAGTAAGCCTATCTTGCCAGTGAGTTGAAGGCTTTCATTTGTTGATTGAAAATATATTGTAATGAAGATTTCTTCCGCTCTATAAAAAATTCAACATTTTTCAAAAATGAAGGAAAAACAATGAGTTCGCTTCACTTTCTATATGAGTTTCTTTACTTTTCCTCTCTCGTAGTGGGTAGCATTCAAAATTTTTTCCTTTGTTACAGTATTATGAAAATAAGGTTTCTCTCTATTTCTAGGTTTCAGCAAGTAATTATCTTAAGACGTTACTATCATTTTGTTTGCTTATTTTGTTGTGAGGAAGATTGGCCCTGAGCTAACATCTATGCCAATCTTCCTCTATTTTTTTTGTATGTGGGATGAAACACCACATGGCTTGATGAGCAGTGCATAGGTCCACAGTCAGAATCCGAACCCATATACCCCGGGCCATCAAAATGGGGTACGTAACCCTAAACACTATACCACTGGGACAGCTTTTTAACAGTAGTTATCCTTATTTTACTAAGTTTTGTTCTATTTTTTTAATTTTGTTGAGGTCATAATAGTATATAACATTGTGATATTTCACTTGTACATTATTATTTGTTAGTAACCATATAAATGTACCCCTTCACTCCTTGTCCCCATCCCCCACCCCCTTCTGTCTGGTAACCACTGAACCATTCTCTTTGTCTGGGTGTTAGTTTATCTTCCACATATGAGTGAAATCATGCAGTGTTTGTCATTCTCTGTCCGGCTTATTTCACTTAACTTAATACCCTCAAGGTCCATCCATGTTGTTGAGAATGGGAAAAGTCTGTCTTTTTTATGGATGAGAGGTGTTCTCATTGTATATATGTACCACATCTTCTTTATCTAGTCATCAGTCGATGGGCACTTGGCTTGCTTCCACTTCTTGGCGATTGTGAATAATGCTGCAATGAACATGGAGGTGCATAAGTCTCTTTGAATTGTTGATTTCAAGTTCTTTGGGAAGATACCCAATATCAGGATAGCTGGGTCATATGGTATTTCTATTTTTAGTTTTTTGAGGAATCTCCATACTGTTTTCCATAGTGGCTGCACCAGTTTGCATTCCCATCATCAGTGTATGAGGGTTCCCTTTTCTCCACATCCTCTCCAACATTTGTTATTTTTTTGTCTTGGTTATTATGAGCATTCTAATTGGTGTAAGGTGATATCTTAATGTAGTTTTGATTTGCATTGCCCTGATGATCAGTGATATTGAACATCTTTTCATGTGCATGTTGGCCATCTATATATCTTCTTTGGACAAATGTCTGTTCATATCCTCTGCCCATTTTTTGATTGAGTTGTTTTGGTTTTTGTTATTGGGTTGTGTGAGTTCTTTATATATTTTAGAGATTAACCTCTTGTCAGATAGATTATTTTCAAATATTTTCTCCCAGTTGGTGTGTTTTCTTTTCGTTTTATTCCTGGTTTCCTTTGCCTTGCAGAAGCTCTTTAGTCTGATGAAGTCCAACTTGTTTATTTTTTCTTTTGGTTCCCTTCCAAGTAGATATTGTATTTGAAAAGGTCATTCTAAGACTGAGGTCAAAGAGTGTACTGCGTACATTTTCTTCCAGGAGATTAATGATTTCAGGTCTTACCTTCAAGTCTTTGATCCATTTTGAGTTAATTTTTGTGTATGGGGAAAGATAATGGTCTACTTTCATACTTTTGGATGTGGCTGTACAGTTTTCAAACAGCATTTATTGAAGAGACTTTCCTTTCTCCATTGTATGTTCTTAGCACCTTTGTCAAAGATTAGCTGTCCGTAAATGTGTAATTTATTTCTGGACTTTCAATTCTATTCCATTGATCTGTGTGCCTGTTTTTGTACCAAAACCATGCTGTTTTGATGACTATAGCCTTGTAGTACATTTCAAAGTCAAGGATCGTGATGCATCCAGCTTTGTTCGTTTTTTCTCAGGATTGCTTTATCTACTCTTGGCCTTTTGTTGCCCTGTATGAATTTTAGGATTCTGTGTTCCATTTCTGTGAAGAATATCATTGGGATTCTGATTGGGATTGTGTTGAATCTCTAGATAGCTTTAGGTAGTATGGACATTTTAACTATATTTCTTCTTCCAATCCATATACATGGAATATCTTTCCATTTCTTTATGTCATCATCAATTTCTTTCAATAAAGTCTCATAGTTTTCATTGTACTGGTCATTCACCTCCTCGGTTAAATTTGTTCCTAGATATTTTATTCTGCGTGTTGCAATTGTAAATGCGATTGTATTCTTGAGTTCTCTTTCTGTTGGTTCCTTACTTGAGTATAGAAATGCAATTGATTTTTGTAAGTTGATTTGTATCCTGAAACTTTGCTGTAGTTGATTATTTCTAATCATTTTCCAATGGATTCTTTAGGGTTTTCTATACATAAAATAAGTCCTCTGCAAACAACAAAAGTTTCACTTCTTCATTGCCTATTTGGATTAATTTTATTTCTTTTTCTTGACTAATTGCTCTGGCCAAAACCTCCAGTACTATGTAGAACAGAAGTGGTGAGAATAGGCACCCTTGTCTTGTTCCTGTTCTCAGAGGGATGCCTTTCAGTTTTTCCCCATTGAGTATGAACTTGGCTGTGGGTTTGTCATTTGAGGCCTTTATTATGTTGAGGTACTTTCCGTCTATACCAAGTTTACTGAGAGTTTTTATCATACATGGATGTTGGATGTTGTCAAATGCATTTTCTGCATAAATTGAGATTATCATGTGGTTTTTATTCCTCATTTTGTTAATGTGTTGTATCACATTGATTATTTGCAGATGTCAAAACATCCCTGCATCCCTGATATGAACCCCACTTGATCATGGTGCATGATCTTTTTAATGTATTGCTATATTCAGTTTGCCGATATTTTGTTGAGGATTTTTGCATTGATGTTCATCAGCAATATAGGCCTGTAATTTCCTGTACTTGTGTTGTCCTTGTCTGGTTTTGGGATCAGGGTGATATTGTCCTTGTAAAATGTGTTCTTCAGCATTTTGAAATAGATTGAGAAGGATAGGTATTAAATCTTCTTTGAATGTTTGGTAGAAATCTCCAGAGAAACCATCAGGTCCTGGATTTTTGTTTTTTCAGAGGTGTTGGATTACTGACATTGGTCTATGCAGATTCTCTATTTCTTCTTGATTCAGTTTTGGGAGTTTGTGTGAGTCTAAGAATTTATCCATTTCTTCTAGACTGTCCAATTTGTTGGCATATAGTTTTTCATAGTATTCTCTTATAATCCTTTGTATTTCTGTGATATTCATTGTAATTTCTCCTCTTTCATTTCTAATTTTATTTATTTAAGCTTTCTCTCTTTTTTCCTTAGGGAGTCTGGCTATGGATTTGTCAATTTCATTTATCTTCTCAAAGAACTAGCTCTTTGTTTCATTGATCCTTTCTACTTTTTTTTGTTTTGTTTTGTTTCAATTTCATTTATTTCTGCTCTGATTTTTATTATTTCCCTCCTTCTGCTGACTTTGGGCTTTGTTGGTTCTTCTTTTTCTTATTCTGTTAGGTGTAGTTTATGATTATGTATTTGAGAATTTTCTTGTTTGTAAAGGTGGGCCTGTATTGCTATGAATTCCCCTCTTAGGACCGCTTTTGCTGTACCTCATGTGAGTTGGTATGGTGCATTTTCATTTTAATTTGTCTCCAGATATGTTTTATTTCTTCCTTAATTTCTTCAATGATCCATTTGTTGTTAAGTAGCATGTTGTTTAGTCTCCACACATTTGTCACTTTCCTGGCTTTTTCCTTGTAGTTATTTCTAGTTTCATAGCATTATGGTCAGAAAACATGATTAGTATGAATTCAATCTTCTTAAATTTATTGAGGCTTGCCTTGTTTCCCAACATATGGTCTATCTTTGAGAATGTTCTGTGTGCCCTTGAGAAGAATGTGTATTCTGCTGTTTTCAGATGGAGTATTCTACATATATCTATTAAATCCATCTGGTCTAGTTTTTTGTTTAAATCCACTATTTCCTTGTTGACTTTCTGTCTGGATGACCTATCCATTGATGTTGTGAAGTGTTATGGTCCCCTACTATTATTGTGTTTTTATTAATATCTCCTTTCAGGTTTGTTAATAGTTGCTTTGGTGCTCTTGTGTTTGCTGCATAGATATTTATAAGTGTTATGTTTTCTTTGGGGAGTGTCCCTTTGATCATTTTACACTGCCCCTCTTTATTTCTCATTATCTGTTTTATCTTGAATTCTGCTTTGTCTGGTATAAGTATGGCAACACCTGCTTTTTTTGGTTTGCCGTTATCTTGGAATATTGTCCTCCATTCCTCCACACTGAGCCTCTTTAGACCTCAGCTCTTTCTTTAGAACTGAGAGGTATTTCCTGGAGGCAGCATGTTGGTGGGTCTTGTTTTTAATTCTTCCAGCCACTCTGTGTCTCTTGATTGGAGAATTCAATCCATTTACATTTAGAGTGATTATTGCTATATGAAGGTTTAATACTGCCATTTTATCACTCACTTTCTGGTTCTTCTGCATTTCCCTTGTTTCTCATCCCATGTACTTCAGACTTCCAATTCAGTTTGGTAGTTCTCTATGATGGTTTTCTCAGTTTTCTCCTTATTTATCACTTGTGTCTCTGTTCTGATTATTAGTTTAGTGGTTACCATGTGGTTTGTATGCAAAATCTCCTTCATGAGATAATCCATTTTATGATAGCCTCTTATTTCCTTAGACTAAGTCAATTCCATCCCTTTCCTCTTCCCCTTCTAAGTTCTTGCTGTCATGACTTATTCCATCTTGTGTTGTGAGTTTATGATTAAAATGAAAAGATTATGTTTATTTTTGATGTTTTCCTTCCCTTTATCTTTTGTGTTATAATTAAGCATTTGCTAACCTGCAATTTTCTGGTTTTGTCTACCTATTTATCTCCTTGCTCAAGGCAAGGAGTAACCTCTTTCTTTTTTTTTTTTTTCAGGTGTGACGTCCTTCTTGAGCATTACTTGGTGGTGGGCAGGAATTGTGGCAATTAACTCCCTTAGCTTTTATTTATCTGGGAAAGCTTTTATTTCTCCATCATATGTGAAGGATATTTTTACTGGATAGAATATTCTTGGCTGAAAGTTTTTGTTTTTCAGAATTTTGAATATATTATTCCACTCTCTCCTAGCCAGTAAGGTTTTTGCTGAGAAATCTGCTGGAAGTCTGATAGGGTTTCCTTAGTAAGTTATTTTCTTCTGACTTGCTGCCCTTAATATTTTTTCCTTGTCATTGACTTTTGTCAGCTTTATGACTGTATGCCTTGGGGAAGCTCTTACATTGATCTAGTTAGGAGATCTATTGGCTTCTTTTGCTTGTATTTCCAGCTCCTTTCCCAGGTTTTGGAAGTTCTCAGCTCTTATTTCTTTGAGCAAGCTTTCTGCTCGAGTTCTGTTTCTTCTCCCTCTTGAATATTTATAACCCTTATGCTGCATTTCCTAATTGAGTTGGATCTTTCTAGGAGAATGTCTTCATTTCTTTTCAGTCTTAGTTCTCTCTCATGCATCTGAAGCATTTCTATATTTCTGTCCTCCAGACTGCTAATTCTCTCCTCCATAACATTAGCTCTCTGATTTAGGGAGTCCAGATTTTCTTTATCTCATCCATTATATTCTTCATTTCCACCATTTCTGATTGGCTTTTCTTTATAGTTTCTTTCTCTTTTTGAAGATTTCCTTATGTTCATCAATTTTATCCTTGATTTCATTGAATGTCTATCTGTATCTGCTTATACTTGTTGAGTTTTTTATGATAGCTATTTTGAATTCTCTGTCATTTTGATTATAAATTTCTGTGACTTCAGGATTGATTTCTGAGTGCTTGTCCTTTTCCTGTGGTCTGGAGTATTAATATATTTCTACATACTATTTGATGGGGTGGATTTGTGCTGGGGAAGAATTTTGATAAGGTGAGTAGACACTTTTATTTTTTTGGAGGGATTTGAGTCAGAAGTGACATAATCTGTCATACTTCAATAAGATCATTTTGGAAATTACCTATTTGGGGCAAGTATAAAAGTAGGGGAACCATTTCCATTTAGAAGGTAGAGAAATAGTCCAAGTGAGAGGTGAGGCTGGTTTGAGATGGGGTGGTGATGAGTATTCAGATTCTGCATATATAGCAAAGATCAAGACAGCTGTAATTGCAGATACACTGGAGGAGATACATAAAAAAAGATGGGTAAAGAAGGACTACAAGATTTGAGGCTGAGCAAATGGAAGAATTGAATTTAGAGCCAATTTGCAAAACCTAGATTTAAAAGAAAACAAATCTTAAAATCCTTTTGCTTTCCTAGAAGGATTATCCTTGATTACTACTTTCACTCAAATTTCCATCTTTTCTGGAGTAAAACTATCTGAATAAGCAAACTTAAAGCCACGTGAATTGAACTTCTATTTAGCTATAAGATGCATAAATTTTAGTACTCTGTTATCAATGGACAAGCAGTTATGTAAAATCCTTTTTATCCCGTGACATTTTCTTTTGGGTGAAATACTTAAAACCTCAAAGAAGTTTTTCAAAGTTTAGTTAATCAAACGAATAAGTGAAGTGCATTTTCAGAGTAATCATCATGGTATAAGGAATTATCTGAAAAAGGCTTAAACAAGCTAAAATCCTGCCTTTGGACCAGGTTTGAAATATAATGTACTACTTCCCTATAGTAAGAATTATAAAAAGATTTTTGCATTTAGGTAAGCTTGCTGTTACCCTTGCATTTTAGAATTGCCAATTATGATATAATTAAACACCTTTATTTTCAGGTACATTTAGGAGTGCTATGCATTCCTAGAGAGATATTTCTTACCTGAGAAATCAAGGGCTTTGATCAATTTCTTTTGACAGGCTTCCATGAGGCTGAAATACTAGCATTGACAATACAGTAGTAACTACCATGGACATCCTTTTAACCATCTGGTAACAACTATTTTGTTTTAATTTAGTGTAAATAAAACAAAACATTTTATTGTAGTACCTTTGGCATTATTGATAGAGTTCAAATATTGAATTGATTGTACACTTTGAAAATGTTCAATTCAAATTGAAACAATACTTGGGCCCCACACTCATAACACAACCATGACTTGCAGCCCAGGGAAGGCAATATAGAGGAATTTCATCTGATGCTCATCCTAAATCAGTGCTAGATTGCGCCTGCTAAAGGAGGCAGAGCAAGGGGGAGAATTATTGCTCATTCCATGTATATTTTAGCTTTATTTATGTTTTATTGCATTTAACACTTTCTTCTTTTTAGGATATCTTGCAATGTCTTCCTTTAATTTAGTATTTAGCCGACTTTTTATATCATATTTTCTTAACTTTAAAATTCCTTTTTGTACTGTCAGTGTAAATTCAATTTTCACTTCTTCGGTTTCACAGTTGATTTTATACATTTATTTCCATTATTTTAGTTTCTTTTTCTCATTTTTTATAAGCTAATGTATATTCATATATACATCTTTCATGTTTCTCCCCTCTAGTTAGCATTTCAATAATTCCCATATTCTCTAAAGTAAAACGTTCATTCCCTGTTTCTTGAGTCTAAATCCACTAGAAAAAATAATCTAGTGCACCTACACTTCAATGTCACCTTTCCTCCAATATGGTGGCACTTCTGCTGGTGTATTCCAACGGTACATCTAGAAGTCAAAACTTTGCTTCCCTGTTATCTACATCTTAACCAAATACATCTGTAGATTAACTGGAAAAAGAAATAGAATTTAGCTGGGAGGAAAATACTCCTGCAAGCTTTCCCTATGGATTCCAACATTTAAATTGAATGAATAAGCCTAGGGTTGGAGCTTCTCAGCAAGATTCTTTGAAATGAGGAATTCTAAAATAATTATAAAGATTCTTCAGAACCAGGCTATGAAAATTCTTTGCCTCCAACTCTCTGATAAACATCTCACAAACTATATTTCCTCCCCATCAAAAGAGGATTTTGAAATATTGTCTTAATGGGTTTGTTCCCTCAATTGTATTCCTTTTGAAGGCAAAGCTGAAACAGAAAGTAGTCGGACTTTGAGGTGCAAGTATCTAATTTTATAGTAAGAGATAAATTGTTTTTAACTGACTTACTGGTGATAGTTTCTCTCCAGATCAAGCCTATACAAGTAGATATTTTATTTTTGCAGGAAAAGAGTAGCAGAAAATATGTACTTGAATTGCAAGTGCAAAAATTAAACATGAAATTTACATTCATGGGGTAAGAATTCAGGAGGGGAGCTCTTTTCTCAGGGAATTTGAATATCATAAAATGCCTCAAATTCTATATCAGTTTTACGCACCATCATTAAAATATACTGCCAGCATTTTGTACACGTTCATCAATGTTACCACTTTCCTTCATTTAAATCCAAATATCATCTGAGGAAAGGTGAAAGTTTGCTACTGCTTTTGGCAATCCTAGAGATTTCCGTGTTTGTCTAAATGTTGTAAAATTTATGAAGTTTCCATTCTGATCACAGTTATTATTCTCACTCTGTCACTTTTCTCTGATTTTGCAAAGAATAAAAGTGAAATACAATTACATTTATTTAAATTCTTACACAAACTAGCACTGCTCAACTTCAGCAGTTTTTAATCTGTGCCATTTTTTGGCAATCCTAGAGATTTCCGTGTTTGTCTAAATGTTGTAAAATTTATGAAGTTTCCATTCTGATCAATGTGTCATTCGATAGTATCAACTAGAACTCAGTATCAAAGGGCCTTTTAAAAAGTCAATGCGCATAATCAAAAGGTGATCAACTCAGTTAAGAAAACTGAATTCCCAACCTCCCCACTCATTACAGCCTGGCTTTGTGCAGTTTATGATGATTCCACTTCTCAGTTAGTTCAGCAATGTTGGGGTCAATGTTGTTCTCATACACCCACTAACTGATCCATCAAGACACCTAAATTTTGAGTGCCTTCGACAATCTCATAGCCCCCACTGAGGACCAAGTCACCATCGGCACACTTGTATTACCAAGGCTTCCTAACAAGCCTGTGTTTCTTTCTTAGCCTAATTGAGTATTATAACAATAGAACAAGTGTAGTGTTCTTTTAAAGTCAGAATTCAGATGATGTCACTCCTCTGCTCTGAGTCTCTCCCCAGCTATCTGTCTTCTCATACAAAAGACATACAAAGCCCTAAGCGACCCATTGCCCCTTTTTTGACTGCGTATGCTACCATTTCTCCATTGCCCTCTTCAATACAGTCACACTGGCCTCCATGCTGTTCGTACACTGTGCCTTGGATATTTCTACCTCTGGGCACTCATAATGCTGTTGTCTTCTCTTGAATTACTCTTTCTCCAAATATCCTCATGCTTGTCTACTAAAAATTCTCTCTACTAAAGGTCTCTACTGAAAGTCAGCTCTCAATATTTTTCATGGTTAACCTTTAGAATTGTCTCAACTATTCATATATTCTTCTTTGCTTTAATGTCTTCTTCTGTGCACAAGAATTTTATTTTGTTCATTGCTATAACCCCAGTCCTTAGAACACTGCCTGGTACATAGTAAGCACTCCATATATATCCATGAATGGAGTCCACAAATGAATGACTCCATGTCAGTATGCAAGTAACTGGATCTAGACATTTTTGATAAAATCAGCAATTCTGCTTGTCTACTCCAGAAAAAATGGATTTTTCAAACCAGAGTAGTACCATTCATATGATGACCACATGCATGAAATTCTAAACCAAAAAGGTAATGATTTCACTTTCCATATGAAACTGGATCTCTGAAAAGGACTTCTCAAATCTTATAATACTTTTCCAGAATTATACAAATTAGGATTATAAAATAAATGAACTTAAAAAATCATTGAAACTAAGACTCACCAAAAGAAAGAGAAGGATCAAATAAATAAAATCAGAAGTGAAAGAAGAGAAATTACAATGGACTCCTCATAAATATAAAAGATTATAAGAGAATACTAATAAAAGCTATATGCAAACAAATTAGATAATCTAGAAGAAATGGGTAAATTCTTAGCATCACATAACCTTCCAAAAACTGAATAAAGAAGAAACAGAGAGTTTGAATAGACCAATCACAAGTAACAAGATTGGAAGAGGAATCAAAAATTTCCCCAAAAATAAAAGTCTAGGACCACCCAGCTTCCCTGGTGAATTCTACCAAACATTCAAAGAAGACATAATACCTATCTTTCTCAAACTCTTCCAAAAAACTGAAGAGGAGGGGAAGCTTCCAAACTCATTCTATGAAGCCAACATTACCCTGCTATAAAACCAGACAAAGACAAAACAAAAAAAGAAAATTACAGGCCCATATCACTGATGAACATTGTTGTAAAAATCCTCAGCAAAATACTAGCAAATCAAATACAACAATACATTAAAAAGATCGTACACCATGATCAAGTGGGATTTATTCCAGGGATGCAGGGATGGTTCAACATCCACAAGTCAATCAATGTGATACACCACATTAACAAAATGAATAATAAAAATCCCATGATCATCCCAATAGATACAGAGAAAGCTTTTGATGAGATACAGCATCATTTATGATAAAAACTCTGAATAAAATGGGTATAGAAGGAAAATATCTCAACATAATAAAGATTGTATATGACAAACCCACAGCTAATATGATAGTCAATGGAGAGAAATTGAAAGCTATCCCACTGAGAACAGGACCCAGACAAGGATGCCCACTTTCACCATCTTATTTAACATAGTATTGGACGTTTTAGCCAGAGCAATGAGGCAAGAAAAAGAAACAAAAGGGATACAAATTGGAAAGGAAGAAGTGAAACTATCGCTGTTTGCAGATGACATAATTTTACACATAGAAAACCCTAAAGAATCCACCAAAAAAACTTTTAGAAATAATAAATGAATATGTTAAAGTTGCAGGTACAAAACAAACAAACAAAAATCAGTTGCATTTCTATACACTAACAACGAAGTAGCAGAAAGAGAAACTAAGAATACACTCCGCTTTACAATTACAAGAAAAAGAATACCATACCTAGGAATAAATTTAACCAAAGAGGTGAAAGATCTGTACAGTGAAAACTAACATGATTGAAAGAAATTGAGGAAGACATGAAGAAATGGAAAGATATTCCATGCTCTTGGATTGGAAGAATTAACATAGTTTAAATGTTCATACTTCCTAAAGCAATCTACAGACTCAATGCAATCCCTATCAAAATTCCAGAAACATTTTTCAGAGAAACAGGGCAAAGAATCCTAAAATTTATATGGAACAACAAAAGACCCTGAATAGCCAAAAGAATCCTGAGATAAAAGAACAAAGCTGGAGATACATCACTCCTTGTTTTCAAAATACACTGCAAAGCTATAGTAACCAAAACAGCATGATACTGGCACAAAAACAGACATAAAGATCAAAGGAACAGAATTGAAAGCCAAGGAATAAACCCATACATCTATGGACAGCTAATTTTCAATAAGGGAGTCAAGAAAATACAATGGAGAAACGAAAGTCTCTTCAATAAATGGTGTTGGGAAAACCAGACAGCCACATGCAAAAGAATGAAAGTAGACCATTGTCTCTCACCATACACAAAAATTAACTCAAAATTGATTAAAGACTTGAATGTAAGACCTGAAACCATAAAATTTCTAGAAGAAAACATAGGCAGTACGGTCTTCAACGTTGGTCTTAGTAGCCTATTTTCAAGTACAATGTCTGACCTGGCAAGAGAAACAATAGAAAAAATAAACAAACGGTATTACATCAAACTAAAAAGCTTCTACACAGCAAAAGAAACCATCAACAAAACAAAATGACAACCGAACAATTGGGAGAAGATATTTGCAAACTATATATAGGAGAAGGGGTTAATATCCAAAATATATAAAGACCACATACATCTCAACAACAAAAAAAACTAACAACCCAATTAAAAAATGGCAATACATCTGAATAGACCTTTCCCCAAGGAAGATATACAGATGGCCAACAGGCACATGAAAAGATGTTTTACGTCACTAATTATCAGGGAAATGCAAATCAAAACTACCATGAGATGTCACCTCACTCTTGTCAGAATGGCTATAATTAACAAAGCAGGTAATAGCAAGTGTTGGAGAGGATGATGAGAAAAGGGACCTATCACACACTGCTGGTGAGAATGCAAACTGGCGCAGCCACTATGGAAAACAGCGTGGAACTTCCTCAAAAAGTTAATAATAGAAGTACCATATGATCCAGCTGTTCCACTGCTGGGTATTTATACAAAAAAAATGAAAACATCAATGCATAAAGATGCACTCCTATGTTCATTGCAGAATTATTCACAATAGCCAAGACTTGGAAGCAAGCTTGGTGCCCGTCAAGGTGCCGATGGATAAAGATGTGGTATACATACACAGTGGACAAACACAATATGCTATATATGCAAATGGCATATATACACAAATATACATAATGTGGTATATAAACAAATGGAATAGTATTCTGTCAGAAAAAAATGGTGAAATTTGGCCATTCGTGACAATATGGATGGACTTTGAGGGTATTATGCTAAGCGAAATAATCCAGAGGGACAAAGTCAAATACCATATGATCTCACTCATAAATAGAAGATAAAAACAACAACAAACAATCAAGTAGCGACAGAGATTGGATTGGTGGTTACCAGAGGAGAAGGGGGGAGGAAGGAGGGCAAAAGGGGGGATTAAGCCCATGTGTGGTGATGGATTATAATTAGTCTCTGGGTGGTGAACATGGTGTAATCTACACAGAAATCAAAATAGAATGATGTACACCTGAAAAAAAAAATAGACTGTGACAACAACAACAAATATGCAAATAAAAATTAAAGGAATAAAACAGGCAAAAATGTAAAAAATATAAAGATACATGCCTTCCTCAAAAGGATACACATAGAGTCACCACATGACCCAGCAATTCCACTCCTAGATATATACCTATGAGAAATGAATTCATATGTGCACATAAAAACTTGTACATAAGCATTCGTAAAAGCCAAAAAATGGACAAAACTCAAGCGTTCATCAACCAATAGCTGGATAAATAAAATATGATATTTCCATGTAATGAAATGTTATTTGACATTAAAAAGAAATAAAGCATATAAGTGATAAAAGTCAGAGGGAGAAAGGCAAATACCATACAATCTCACTCATAAGTACAAGATAAAAACAACAACAACCAAACACATAGCAACGGAGATTGGATTGGTGCTTACCAGAGGAGAAGGAGGGAGGGGGGAGGGGAAAAGGGGTGATTAGGCTCACGTGTGAGGGGATGGACTATAATTAGTTTTTGGGTGGTGAACATGATGTAATCTACACAGAATTCGAAATATATTACAATGTGCATCTGAAAGCTATATCGTGTTATAATCCAATGTTACTGCAATAAAATAAATTTAAAAAATAAACAAATGAAGTATAAATGCATGGTATAACATGGATGAACCTTGAAAACATTATGCTAAGTGAAAAGGGCAATTAACAAAAGACCAAATATTTATATGAAATGTCCAGAATAGGTAATTCTGCAGAGACAGAAAACAGACTAAAGGTGACTTAAGGCTGGAAGGGTTGAGGGTAAACAGGAAGCGACTGCTAATGATTATGGGGTTTCATTTTTGGGTGATGAAAATGTTCTAAATGTAATTGTGGTGATGGTTGCACAGCTCTGTGAAGATACTAAAAACCATTGAATTGTACACTGTAAATGGGTGAAGTGTATGGCATTTAAATTATATCTCAATAAATCTCTTATATGAAAAGAAAAAATAAATTAAATAAAATAAATGAACTTGATTTGTTACTTACCCTTAAGGGTACAATATTTTCTTTTCTTATAAACTTGAATTTGAAAAAAAAGAATTTCATTTTAAAAAGAGTTTCATATTTGTTCGTTTTTAGCTTATAACAAATTGAGTGCGCTCATTTGAATGCTCAAAATAATTTTAATCATATGTACATATATGATAGACGTAGAAAAAAGATATGGATAGATAAACAGATCTATAGAAATGAATATTTTCTCCTAATTGCAGAATTACCGGTTTGCTTTCACTACACATCATTTTATCCTAATTATGAAACACATAAAGTACTATAACACACTCTATGTTTCCCAATCTTATTTTTTTTCTTCTTCTTCCCAAAGCCCCCCAGTACATAGCTGTATATTTTAGTTGTAGGTTCTTCCAGTTGTGCTATGTGGGACGCCACCTCAGTGTGGTCTGATGAATGGTGCCATGTCCATGCTCAGGATCTGAACCTACAAAACCCTGGGCCACTGAATGGGAGCGCATGAACTTAACCACTCAGCCATGGGGTCGTCCCTGTACTCTATGTTTTATTTGCAATGTGAGTGAACCTTCTCAATATTTCAAGACCAATGGAATACCATTTTCCTTTGGCTGTCCTAGGCCGAGGTCAGCCTTTCCTCTCTGCACTGCTATCTATTTGATAGCTCATTACCAAGGAGCACAGCATCTTTGTTTCAGCTTGAGCACAGTCAACTGCTGGTAGATTAAGGCACACTTCTGGATTAATTCCTTTGAGACTGAGTATTGGATCAGATTAGACATTAATTTTTTTGCTTGAAGCTGCCTCTTAGTATTTGTGCTTTGGACAGTGCAGCACCCAAGTGGATGAAGCTATGTGTTGGAATCTAAGTTCTGTTTTATTCCACTATGGTTAGAGGTACTATTATGTGCATCTTAATTTGGGGGTTATTTTTGTTTTCCCAAATCGTTGCAGACATATCTTTCTGATTGCAATAGCTGATTAAAATATATACATATACATACAAATATATACACAATGTACAAGCCTTTAAAATATTAGATTCAATGGACAGGAATTTACTCATTAAATGTAAAAATTTCCTTCCAAATGTTTTCTCAAATTTTGTATTTATTGTATCACAGACATGTGATGAAAAAATACGTGGACTGGCACTTGTCCATGGACTTCACTGTCCTAGTCAAAATTCAACTGAGAATCACGTTTTCAACTGGAAGATGAAAATGCCACTTAAGGAATATAGTTAGACAGTTTCCCATATTTGCAGTGTCACAGATATCACACCCTCTGAAATAATTTAACTTACTGAAGACAGCTGGTCTGGTCTAACAGCATGGACTTCAGTGCTGAGTGGTTTCAGGGATCCTTGAGGCTAAGGAAATGATCTGGAGCTGGCAATGAGGAGTTGGGAGTGTAGCTGACTCATCACAAGCACACTTTAGGAGCGGTGTGGATGGAAAAAAACAGCCACTTGAAAGACCAGCAAAAGCAATGTTGTCAAGAGAGATACATATTTTAGTCAGAGATAGAACTGAAAGAAAGAAAGAAGAGGTTAAAGACACAGCGTATTTTCATTATATTCGCTATAAATGTTTTGGAGTTGGGAATGTGCATGTGGGGATAGATTAGGGAATGTATAGAACTGCATAGAAATGAAAGAGATGGGTAGTGAATGGCATCCTGGGAGTTTTGAGTTTCTCATGGTGACCTATAGAACAGAGAAGAAAGTGATGAGAGGCTGTGTCCTGATTGTTTCTTAGGCAGATTGCGGGGATGAGACTGAGAGCATTTTTCTGTTTGTCACTAGGGACATGTGCATAGTACTCTGTGTTCACCTCTTCATTGTTGCCTCAGGAGGAGAAGTTTACCAAGAGACAGAGAGTCCAGGAATCTGGTCCTCACTGCTGCTGATGGCGTTTTAGAAACAGAAAAATATTTCTGCGATCATAGTGAGCTCTGCATGACCTTCTTCACTCCTGCCTATCCCTGAGGCACAAGGGACAGACTTGCCCCATGGAGCTTCATAAATATAATACTTTACTTATTGGTGATAACATATCGGTTGTTTGATATTTTTTAAATTTTTATTTATTTAAGAATGCTTATGCTCATTTGTGTGGAATTCGCATTTTACCTAGCATAGAACTCCCAGAAAAGTTAATGTTTAAATAGTGGTTTGTAGATCTAGAACAAAATGGTACCAAGAATCAATATTTACCCAGAATTTCTTCTTCTTCTTCTTCTTGATCTTGTACAATAAAAAGTTACCTAGAGAACTACATTGGTTCGAACTTGATTCAAATAAAGAAAATATAAATAAGTGTTTTGAAGGAAAGAAATGCAAGCAATCTGTGCAGAAAACACAAAAGACAGTGAACATTTTCGTACAGTATGGACAGCAATAGAGACTGAGATTTGAGCGTGGCATCTGAATGCTGCTACTCGGCCCTATTCCTTTCCAGATACTGGGATCTTCCTTCATGGAAACTGAAATCACAAGGCTCACTGTTCTTAACCACAGGCAAGTCTAAGAGTTGGAGATGATTCCACACTATCTTTTCTAGATAAAACACAAACCCTTTGAAAAGATAAGGTGTAACAGGTGTTTAGTTTCTCAATAGTAAATTAGCTTTTCCTACTATTCCAATCATGGAGAGAAATAAAACGGTAGAAAAAGAAATTTAAAAGATATTCATGACAATCAAACTCCCTTCTTTTGGGAAAAGCAGTTCAAGTCTTCTGGTCTATAAATATGAGGGATGAAGAATAAGATATAATCTCACCAAAGATTAATGGTCATTAAAAAGAGGGAGAAATATCAAGAGAAAATTTCAGTTTAGTCTAAATGACAGTGGCTTATACATCTAACAATTTACATAAACAGCCCAGAAAACTTTCTTTGCTTTCTCAAAGAATCTCTGACAAAGTTATTTTTAATGGCATTACTAGATTTACGGCTTACTGCATTTCAATTTCAATCCAGTTGTCTTCTCCGTATCCAATGTTGTCTATAGCTGGTGGATTGTTACAATTAATATAACTAATAAACATTAAGCAAGTGTTCGTTACGTGAAGGCACTTTACATGGATAATCTAATTTAATTTAATCACTACCTCAACCCAATTTGATTAGGATTGCACAGCCAGTCAGTTGAAGAGCTGTTAAACCATCCCGTGGACTCTTACTCCACAAGCTGCTTTTGCACCGATTTCTCCCATTTTTACATTAGTCAGGTCAGAATGAGGACAGTAGGTGTGACAGATCAGACAGCATGGGTCATGATGCAAATTGTGCCTATTTCTCAATTTACAAAGCTGCCCTACTGTATAAACTTAACAAATTTCCAGGTAGGTTGAGTTATCTGATCACAGCATTTTGTGGAATATTTCAGCCACATAAGCTTGCCATAATACATAAAATGAAAGCAATTCAATGTGAGTTTGTCTAAGATTTGTTCCTGAAAGCATGCTGTGTGGATTTGAGAGGTGAAAAATAGTTGAACTTACTTGAAATATGATAATGGTTGAACTACACATCTGAAATTTTCTATAATTCTGGGGTCAAGTGTAAGTTCACAATAATAGAAAAACACCCTTTATAATTTAAAAATCATTGAAGAATCTATATATTGTGACAATCTCAATTAAAATAAACTCGCTGGTGATGTGCTTTTAACAAAACATTGAGAGGCCCCTGGAGAGACCCAGGGCACCAATCTGAGGGACTCCTGGAACAGGAAGATCATCATTAGGTTTGGCAGGGGACACAGCAGGGCAGTCATTTTCAAAGTACAATCAAGTAGAAATGAATTGAGTGTAATCCCTAGGTTGTATATATTCCAGATCGGCTACTACTATTTTAATAGCTTGTTAGATAAAGGAATTTTAAAAAGTTACTTCCTCTGGATAGCTCACTAAAAAAAAAAGCATCTCTTCTACGTTAACTTTCTAGGGCGCAGGAAGACTGAATATACAGTGAATGTGAAGGGAGGAAAATTAATCTATGTCACCTATTAAAAAACTACTTGAAATCTATTTTTAATTATATTTTATAATTTGAGCTGAATATCAGTATAGGGTTTTTTTACTCCCAAGGAAAAAGAGTCCACAAACTCAAGAAAGAGCAAATGCCAAGAAAATCAGTTTCTATACCTTATAAATTCTTAGTCAAAAGTGTCTCTTGTTGATTTTTTCAGACACTGCTCCTTCCTATTTCTTTTTTGTCTATAGAAAGAGTTTTCTCTTTTGTTCAATGACTATACCCTCAGTTTTGTTTGTTTGTTTGTTTGTTTGAGGTTTTTTTGCTTAGAAATCAATATTGTGTTATAACCAATAAGTCAGTCTGTAGTCCTGTGGTCTGAAAGCCACTTACTTAACCTTATTATTTTACAAAGAAAGCCAACCTATATCATTGTTCGCATTTTATTTTCTTCAGTGGTACATGAAATATTTCTCCACCATTGGAGAAATAAATTGTTCTTATTCTAAACAACTTTTAATGTAGCTGGGGAAATAGAGTGTGAGCATATGTACCTGTAGCATATTATTGTCAATCTATGTTATCTTTAGTAGCTTAAAGTTATTTAAAAATAAAAGTGTTCCTCTACATGAGAGTTAATCACTAAAAATGCTATTAGATTCCAGAGAAAACCAAATCCATTTAAGATAGAACAGGAAGTAGATAATAGATGCCAGTAAAGATTACTCATTCCTTCTTTCATTCAACAAACATTTAATTGAGCATACAACACGTGCCACGCTCCACTCAATGTTCCAGGGAAATACCAAGAGTCAATGAGATAGGCAAAGTCTCTGCCCTCATGAAACTTAAACGTTGCTGAGATTTAGACATGAGAAACATGCATGTAAATTACAGGAGCGAACAAGTAAATGTATAGCAATGAGGATGCAAACACATTATTTGGAATATGGTAATAATAATAGTCAAGCCATGATATACTTCCTAACTTGGACATGTTGTGATGAATCAGAAATAAGATTGGAGAGATCCAATCAGGGAAGAACCTGAAGAAAGAAAGAAAGAAGGAAAAGAAAGAAAAGGAAGAGAAATACATTGTAAATGCTAATTCCTAGGGACATTTTGAAGCCTCTGGAACACTTATGCAATGTCCGTGTCAATGCAAGATAGAAGATTCTCTTTGGAAAATGGTCTGACAGTTTCTTATAAAGTTAAGCATACTTTTATCATATGACCCAGAAATCCAATACTCTTATGTGTTTGCCCAAGAAAAATAAAGACATATGCCCACCCAAAAGCCTGCACACCAATGATTATGGGAGGTTTATTCATAATTGCCAAAACCTGAAAACGAACAAAATAGCCATCAACTTATGAATGAACAAACTGTGGTGCATTTATACAATAGAAAAGGAATGAAATACTGACACATCAAAAATTTAAAATATATGTATGGGGGACATCTCAAAAGCATCACACTAAGTTAAAGAAACAAGGTACACAGGGCTGCATATTCTATGATTACATTTACATGACTCTCCGCAAAACACAAAAGTACAGGGACAGAACACAGATCAGTGGTTGCCAAGAGCTGGGAGTTGGGAAAAGAGGTTTAATTATAAAGACAGGAGGTTATTTTGGGGATGATGAGAATATTCTTTATCTTGATTCTGGAGAGAGTTTACATGACTCTATACCTTTGTCAAAGTTCTTAGAATTGCACACATAAAAGGAATGAAATATATTGTACTTAAATTATAACTCAGTGAAAAACAAACAAACAAAAATCCATGAGTTTGTGGCGTGGTGGATGATGAAGATGGACTCTTTGGGGAAAGACCTCAAACAACTACAGGACTTGGGGAGTGAAAAGGTTTAGGTGTGACTTTCGACTGTTTTTCACAGGTTAAAATAAGTACTTAACTCCTATGTGCTTTAGTTTCTTTATCTATGGAATAAAAATTTAAGCATTCCTTCGTTCTCTAGCATTTATTGAGCCCTTACTATTCTGAGACATATATTTTAATACTGGAGATAAACCAGTGTGAAAATTACTAGATTTTCAATTGTTGGCCCTTTTGGCACTTTCTTTGTATCAGGAGCAAATATAATAGCAAGAGCAACTAATGCATAGAATTGTTTTAAGGTTAATAATCAACTATATATTTAACCTAAGAAAGATAGATATGCAAAGCACATATTAAGTGCAAGTATGTATTGTTATTTTGTGAGCAGCTTTACTATTTGATCAATGATATATCTTCTGATATCAAGCCAAAGCCTTAAATAAATATTTCTTAAGTGAATAAATGAATAAATAACCTAGAAGATCTCTGCCATTTTGGGACTTAAATTCGGCCTGGATTCTATTAAACATGCACATTAACCCACAAATGTTTACACATTTGCCTCCTTTTGAGTCAGGACCCCTTTAAAATAACACTAAGGTAATTTTTAAAGAGACAAAATATAGGATAACACAAATCCGTAGAAAATGCATCAACCAAATATTTGGAAGTCAGAAAGGGGATGGCTTGTGCCAAGGCACATTCTTCTCTAGAGAGACTAAATATTTCAATAAAAAAGCTTTCTGGTAGTCACACGTGGGTCTTACAAAAATGTTGCCAACTTTTTCCCACGCCACCCTAGATAAGTGGTTCTCCCCTAGGGGCGATGTTGCCCCCAGGTGATATTTGGCAAAGTCTAAAGACATTTATGATTGACTCAACTGAGGGAATCCTACTGGCATCTGAAGAGTAGACCCTAGGGATGCTGCTAAACATCCTTTAATGCACAAGAAAGCCCCCACAGCAAAGGATATCCAGTTCAAAAGGTCAATAATGTTGCTGTTGAGAAATACTCTGCTAGATAATCCTAGCACTTCACACAAACTTTTAATCAGCTTTTAGTGGTTTTCTCTTAAATATGAGTTTGGTGTTCGAGAGAGCTATATTAAATAGATAAAAATCAAACAAATTTAAAGAAAAACAGTAATCCAGAGAGAAAATAATAACTCTGGGTGTTGCCCTAATGTGGATGGGAGTGATGAACAATACCGTCTTTCCAAGCCAATATCAGACTAATTGAGAAATAACTCTGAAGTACGGAAAGAGAAGATTAAAATGTCATCTTTACTGCTAATGGATAAAGCTATTCCTGGTCACTTCAACTTCTCTCATGTCTGCAGTTTTTTGAAAGATTTTTAAATTTTTTTTAATTTTTCCTTTTTCTCCCCAAAGCGCCCCTCTACACAGCTGTGTATTCTTAGTTGTTGGTCCTTCCAGTTGTGGCATGTGGGATGCTGCCTCAGCATGGCTTGATGAGCAGTGCCATGTTCACACCCAGGACTCAAACTAGCAAAACCCTGGGCCACTGAAGAGGAGCGCGCAAACTCACCACTGTCCTGGTCACTGTGCTTCTTAATACAGGATCTCAGAATTACCCAGATATGGCAATACAGTGCCACATCCAACCCCCTCACCCTTGTCTCCAAGGGACAAATCTTGTGGGTGGAACACAGTTACGTGTGACCTAGACAGTCAATTTGGTCCCAAGAGTCAGGAAAAAGGAGGGCACCGAGTTATGCATGCATATTTTCTCCTTGAAAACTCACCATTGGGTTTCCAACACTCACCTGCCCTGGCTTACATTGTTGTTAGGGGGATGAGAGAGATCAGGTGTGTTTGTTAAGGTTTCCTTCCACACAGAAGAAGTCATCAAATGTGGGAAATCAACAATCTCCCAAACATAGAAAGCAAAAGAAAGCATTTTTAAAAATTTAATATATTATAGAGAAATTAAAAGATTTTTGTATTTATAAAACAAAAATAACATTAAAGGAAACATCAGAGAAGAAAAGTTATTAGAAATTAAAAATACATGAAATAAAACCAATCATTGGCAGGGTTAAAATATAGAGTTGAAGAAATGCCACATGAAGAAAAAAAAACCCAAAATATGGAAAATAAGAGACTTACAATTAGAAAATTGGGAGATAAATTCAGGGAACTTAACAGACAATCCTTACCCACAACAGAAAGAGAACAGAGAAACATGAAACAAGCATGGAAATAATAATAACTCTGTAAATAGCACATGTCTCCAATTAGGGGGCTGACCAAATTAGGACAATGAGCACGAAAGAACCCATTTTAAGAAATTTTATTTTGAAATTTCAGAATCTCAGGAAAAAGGAGGATATTCTACTATGTATCAAAATTGAACAAGATTATTACATACTATTATATGTATAGATATTTGTGTTATATGTTACACATATACATATTGAAATATATGGAGAGCAAGGTGATGAAAGCTCTAATCCTCAACTATGATAATATGAAGTCAACACAATACATCTAAAATTGAAAGGCCAAGTAATGGTAACATGGAAGTAAACCCCAGAGAAAGAGTTCTGAGAGTTGAAACATATTCTGGGAATCCAGATACGAGACTGCAGAAAGCTAGGGAAGAAGACTGCTGTTTTTCATTGTAAGCCTTCATGAATATGCTACAACAAAATAAATACATGCATTATTTGAAAAAATTATAAAATATCTTTGTCTTGTTAGTTGATTATATATAGGCTATATCAATCCTTCTGATTCACACAGTGACATCATAGACAGTTGCACTGAGTATATTAATACATACAAAAATTTTCATATACTAGAAATATTTATATACTATTCTTTATTCAAAATTGAGATTATATACCTCAAATGGTTCATAGTCCTTTTTCAGCAACTACAGGTTGTAAATTTTTCCATGTCACAAATTATTATTCTATAGCGTACGTTTAATAACTGAATAGTTGTCCATAGTTTGGATATGCCAACCTTTGTTTATATCATTTTCTCTTTTTGGGAAATAGTATTATACCTATTTGTCACATCATTAACTTATAATAGACCTTTTAATAGCTCACTTCCTTCACTTTAGCCAGTTTCTTATACTAAAATATGTGATAAATTGCCTTACATAAAGTCTTGTGTACATGCCTAATAATTTTCTTAGTCTAATTAGCAGAAGTACAATTTCAGATTAAAAACCAAAATACATTTTATATTTTAATAATTATTGCCAAATTATCCTTCAGACAACTATTCCTATTTTCAAGATACCAGTGGTTTAAGAGAGTTCTATAAGAATTCATCAAAGTTTATATGAAAACATAAAATTCTTGGAATAGCTGATACAATATTGAGGAAGAAAAATAAAATTGGAGAATTGACACTACCTGACATCAAGACTTAGTATCAAACTATATAATCAATACAGCATGGCATTGCCAAATAATAGATAAATAGATCAATGGAATAGATTTGAGGGCCCAAACACAGATCCATACAAATATAGTCAAATGCTCTTTGACAAAGGAGAAAAAGTAATTCAATGGTATAACAATAATCTTTTCAACACTTTGTTCTGGAACATTGCATATCCACATGCAAAAGGAAATAAATCTAGATGCAGACCTTATAGATCACAAAAATTAATTCAAGAGGAAAATAGATATAAGCGTAAAACATAAAACTATTAAACTTTGAGAAGATAATGTAGGAGGGAATCTAGGTGACTGAGTTGTGTGATGAGATTTTAGATACCACACTAAAAGCACAACCTATGAAATAAAAAATTGACAGACTTTATTAAAATTAAAAACTTTGCTCTTTGAAACATACTGTTCATAGAAGGAAAAACAGACAAGCCACCGACTGGAAGAATATATTTGCAAAACATATTTCTGATAAAGGACTTGCATCCAAAGTATATGAAGAGCTATTAAAAACTCAACTAAAAATAGTATTTTACAACCCAATTAATAAATGGGCAAAAGATCTGAAAACACAGCTCACCATAGAAGATATACAGTTGACCAATAAGCATATGAAAAGATGTTCAACATCTTATGTCATTAAGAAATACAAATTAAATCAACCACGAGAAACCACTACACATCTATCAGAATGGTTACAAATCCAAAACACTGACCACACCCAAATGCTGGGGAGAAGGTGGAGGAACAGAAACTCTCACTCACTGCTGCTATGACTGCAAAATGGTACAGCCACTTTGGAAGATAGTTTGGCAGTTTCTTAAAAAGTTAAACATTAGTCTTACCAAAAACACCACCAATCATGCTCCTAGATATTTACCCAAATGAGGTGAAATCTTAAGAAGACACAAAAACCCGCAACTACTGTTTATAGAAAGTTTATTCATAATAACCAAAACATGGAAACAATGACGATGTTCTTCAATGTGTAAATGGATACACAGACTGGTACATCTATACAGTTGAATATTATTAAGAGAAACAGTGTAGTGAGCTAACAAACGATGAAAAGACAAGGAAGAGCCTTAAATGCATATTGCTAAATAGAAGAAGCCACTCTGAAAAAGCTACATACTGTAGTGTTCCGCTTTTTCGACATCCGGTAAGAGGCAAAACTGTAGAGATGTAGATTAGTTGTTTTCACGGGTTTAAGAGGAGGAAGTGAAGGATGAGAAGCATAGGGGATTTTAGGGCACTGAAGCTACTCTGTATGAGACTGTAATGGTGGATACACGACATTATGCATTTGTCAAACCCACAGAACTGTGCAACACAAAGAGCGAACCCTAATATAAACTACGGACTTCACCTAATAAGGATGAATCAATATTGGTACATCAGTTGTACCAAATACACCACAATAATGCGAGAGTTTTTTTCTCCCCAAAGCCCCAGTACATAGTTGTAGATCCTAGTTGTAGGTCATTCTCGCTCTTGCACGTGGGATGCCGTCACAGCATGGCTTGATGAGTGGTGTGTAGTTCTGTGCCCAGGATCCGAACCAGCGAACCTTGGGCCACCAAAGCAGAGTGGGTGAATTTAACCACCTGGCCGTGGGGCCAGTCCCAATGTTAGATTTTAACAGCAGGAGATGCTGCGTGTGAGGGAAGGGGCGTTAGAGGGGAACTTTCTGCTCAATTTTTCCGTAATCCTAAAGCTTCTCTAAGAATAAAGTCTATTAATTTTTAAAAAATGCATTGTTCAATTTCTACATACGTAGGATGGATTTTTCCTATTGTAAAGTATTATATCTATGTGAAAATACATAGTAAACTGCTTACTGAAAGTAAAATACTTATTTAAAAAGATTCAGGAAAATCATTACTTTGCAATTCTTTTTGAGTGTTCTTATAAATATTGTACCATACATTTTTTTCGCCTCTTTCTGCCATGAAGGCACTATCTATAGTAAGACATTTGCTGCAATGCTGCCCTGGAGCTTTCCTCATTTGTGTGTGTGTGTGTATTTGTGTGTGTGTGCGTGTATTTGTGTGTGTGTGTGTGTGAGTATGCACTACTACTCTTCTACTTTAAATAAATCTGACATCTATTAAGTATTGCCTATTTCATGCAGAACGGTATGCTTTTTCATCCAAAGTAGATAACAACCTTTCATTTAATTGATGAGTTGGAACAAAATATAACACACCAATATTAATCATGATACTCACAAATTTTACAGTCCTTAAATATATGAAGTCTTAATTGTGTAAGAGAAACCGTAGTTGATCAGAGGAAGTTCACATGTAAAAATGAAACATGGGGTTACCAGCATTGCCAAAGAGGCATTTGACTTGCAGACTCCCTCTGTTACCAGATAACACTGATTTTAATAAATAAGTAAAAAATATCCACTGACCTTCACAAGTAAACTTTGCTGTAGAACTATTGTGGTGGTAAATATTTGTTACTATTGCCAAAAATTATAAGCCATTTAAACAGCAGTTGGTCATTGTGCCCTTAATGTGAATTTAGTGATGTTAAAAAAAAGGGGGCGGCCTCATGGCCTAGTGGTTAAGTTTGGTACATTCTGCTTTGGCTGCCTGAGTTCAGTTCCTGGGCATGCACTTACACCAATTATCAGCAGCCATGCTGTGGCAGTGACCCACATACACAATAGTGGAAGATTGGCATAGATATTAGCTCAGGGAGAATCTTCCTCAACAAAACCAAAAAATCCCCAAGAAACTTTCTACACTCTTCTTTCAGCTTTACAATATTGGAGTACATGACATTGTATTTCCTAGATTTTCTCTCTTCCTGAAAATCATAGAGAAAGTTAGGTAAAATATAACCTCTCGTATAATGAGTATAAATACTAGAACGCCAATCCACTCAACACCTTCTTTTAACTCTCAACTGAGTTGAAGTATCCTTGGCAACAACAGAGGCTTTTAATTTATCTGCACTTTAATTTTGTTTTCAAGGCAGTTTTCCTTGAGATTAATAGCCTCCAGAGAGAATATTATGTGAACTTCTTGATGGCTCTGAACTATATCATGTCCTCATTATGGTACTCTAGGTATGCTCGAGAAATTGGTTAAGTTTCATAGAAAACAGTTTCACAAATTACTTATAAAAATGCTGAGTATAGGTCTGTTTCATTCTGGGTGGAGAACTGTGAGACATGATTGATAAAGGATCTGCACAGGTTTCTGAGATATTTGGTCTTGGTTTAGGTTTAACTCAAGTTTGGCGCTCTTGGCCTCTCTCATATAGAGCCCAGATCAGGTACAAGTGCCACTGACAGAAGGAGTAATGTTTTATTGCCAAATTCAATGCCTGGATGGGCTCAGATTCCTCAGAGCAAATCTAAGCTCAATGGCAATGTTTTTGATAATATTTGATAGCTCTTGTTTTTTGGTTCATTAAACGGAATATTCAGAGATCAGCTGTTAAAGAAAAGAAACTTCCTTTTTGGCAAAGACTGCAGGTCTCACTTTTTTTGTTGAATAAGTTGACAGTTTTAAGATTGCTAATCAGGTGAGCCAGCAAATCAGCGAATAAGCCAATGGGTAGAAATTTTCTACCAGTGTTATTTCTTAAACAGTCATTTTAAACCCCACTATGAAAAAAATACGTCATGGACAAAATTCAAAATGAGAGGACATTTCTCCAAGGTAGTTTCATTAATAACCAAATGTTACTGAACAGTGTGGTCTTCAAACTTTAGAGAATATTTCTTGGATGTTTTGAAAATATACATCCTTAGATCTGTGAGGTCATGGTCCATATGAAACAGAATGTATCATTTCCTCGCATTCACTTCCATCACAGTTGTGGTAGAGTTAATATTTGCTATTAGATGTGAGCACTTTATTGTACCTAGCATCACAACTAATACTTTTCACAAGAAAATTTTGAACTCTCATAACAATGAATAAAGAACCCAATTCTTGACGTATAGAAAACATATTGAACAATGTGTTAAGGAGTCTGGACAGGTAAAACAGACATATAACTTCCCCAGGAATTAGTCAATGAAGTTCAAATGATATGATATCTGCCATAATCAATACTCTGCAAGATGGAACTATATCCTTTGATGCTAATTCTGGTTAAGATTTTAGGATAAATTTCTCTACTGCTTAAGTAAGAGGAGAAATGAATTAACCAGCTCTGTTACTCACTTGGACAGGTCATCACTTTGCGTCTACTCTTTTTTTAAAAACATAACTCTATTTTCTCTTGACGAGTACTATCATATGATTCCAACAACATTGAAAAGATCTTTAATTTCTTCCCATAATTACATAAATATAGATATAGGAGGTAACAATTATTTCATCGAATTATCTTAAAGTGTCATTCCATCTAATTCCTTTTCTTTGTTTTTGTCTTTCAGTACTTACAGCAACCATAGTTATATCATGAACAATATATTAATTATACACAGTACAAGGTAATTTACCAGAATTTCACAGGATTATATTTCTATAACTCTCAGTATTTATGCGAAACCCGTATCTAGAATAATGTACACTATTTCAAAAATAAAAGCAGGAAGATTGACATAATTTTACTGAACACTAACTTGCGCTGAACACATTTTATATACATTTATTATTTAATTCTCAAAATTCCATGAGATATTATTTCCCTTGTTTTAAAAATAAAATACCTTGTTCACAGAGTCCAAATAATTGCTCTAGTTTACAAATTAGCAAAACCAAGATTCATGTCTGCTGTGCCTTGCCCAAGGGTGTGCTTGTAACTATTATGTAACACTATCTTCCAGAAAGTTCATTTGCACAAAAAGAGTAAAATCCAAAGATTTAACAATATCCTTATAAAGTGTTCTGAACGACCATTAGATATTTGCAATTTGAATGGTTTTTGACTATTATTAAAGAATCTTATTTATAAGAAAGGAAATTCTTGTTATTTAATTATTCACTATTTGTTTGTAATAATAAGATTCAAGTACTATTTAAAGAAAACAAAAATACGTCTATGACTCAAAATAAGCTTCAGCGTCGAGTGCCCCAGATGTTTAGTGTTCCATCCCCTATCTCATGAGTGTGCCTAACTTCTGAAGTAATCCAGTTGAAATATGAGCCTGCATCTAATGATTTTCCAGACAGAATGCCACATTAATAGGAAATATATTGTGTTCAATAATCTTCTATGTTGGTAGTCTAGGAAAGTTACTTCCACATTAGACATATGGTTAGTTTATAATTTTTTTTATTGTAAGTAAGACCAAGTAAGTTACTTCTAAAATTTTGTTATGTTATAGCCTATCGGCAACTGGCTCTGCAGAAAAAGTCTAAAAGGACTTTCAACCCATTCTTTCCTTTATGGCTTAGGAAAAGCTGCTTTTCCCATTTTCGTCTTGTGATTCAAGTCAAGACACCTGTCGGAGTAGATCAGAGAGGCTATGCACACAGGAAATGAACCTTGGTTCCCTAAGGGGACTGTGACCATGTGGGATGAGATTGTCTCAATTAGTACTCCAGGCTCAAGGCAAGAACCTCAGCCTTCATTGGGTTGTCTATTTTCAGCACAGAGTTCACGGTAAAGTCGCTCCAGAGCCTGATTCCAGGAGGCACCATCCTTTTAAGAAAAAGTGCTGAGCACATTATGGTGAAGTACTGAGTATAAACTTGCAGCCTTGGTATGGGGTACCCATGTGGTCCTGGTTGGACAGGATCAATAAGAGCATTGCCACATCTGTGCATCAGTATTCATTGTTCTATGTGGTTTTGTCCTTAATAGAAACACATTGTGGCAGCAACACACGTAAAACTGTTTCCAGTTCTGAACTGGGAAAAAGGACAATCACTTGATGGGAAATAAGGTCCAGATGATGCTAATAAAAAATATTAGATGACATGACGTTGAGGAAATTGGAACTCCCAACTAGAGAGGTTAGTGTTTACATTTTACACATTTTACAATTAAGTAATGACATCAGTCACTTTTAAAAAACTGAAAACAATAAGTGTAATTGCCCATTATTAAACTAGCCATGTATATTATATTTCCCGGTGAAATCAATGTATTTTTATGCTAATTTTTCATCTAACTAGAAATGCAAGAAAATATCCATCTTTTGCTAATTTGGAGGAAAACTGTAATGTAATCACAGAACTGACCATTTCCAGCATAAAGCAAATAAAATAGAGGAATGCTCAATGGAACAGTGTCCTTTAACAACCAAACATTACATGATTATATGTGCTTTAATTTGCTTTCATATTTTTTTTGCAGTGTTAAGATTTTCATGTTAAGGAATTCTAATGTTACTCATTACCAAATTGCCATATTTTATCTTCAAGAGATAAAAGCTCTGCTTCCCAGTATTCAACTTGATCAAGTGAGAACGTGGTTAACAGAA
Organism: Equus asinus; assembly: GCF_041296235.1. Taxonomy (NCBI): domain Eukaryota; kingdom Metazoa; phylum Chordata; class Mammalia; order Perissodactyla; family Equidae; genus Equus; species Equus asinus. The sequence continues at coordinate 12,264,175 of NC_091819.1, forward strand.
GCATTGTCAAAATTTGAAACCATTTGCAATACTAATAATTTCACAAACATCAGGAATTTGTACCACCCAGTATCAGCTGTGAAGTAGAATCACTTATGTAAGTTTGATATAACTCTTTGGTAAGTCTTTTGGTCTCAGGAGGATATAGATTGATGATATTTGGTGCTAAGTTCCGAGCTCAGCACTTACAAGACATTTCTTAAATCTTTCTTACACTTCCTGTTGAGTCAATTGTCAAAAAAACTGTCCTTAGAGTAACTGAAAACTGCTTTAGATTGTCACTGAATGATATACAGCAATACACTGATTATAGTAACAGACATTTTTATTTTTTACTGACTATCACATTGAACCATGAAAATAAATGATTTGCCAACCTTTGACAAGAAGATAATTGGCGTAGTCTTTTCAACTAAAATTATGTCTATTTTTTAGATCTCCTGCAAGGTTAAAAATATTAATGCCATAAGTCATATTTCAACGGAAATTTAGCTTACAAGGTCTTCTAAAGTCTAGTCCAATATTTGTTTTGCTTCTCTGCTGTATATTGTACATTAGAAGCAAAACTCGTACATGCTAGTATTGCCAGGATAACACACAACTTATTCCAACAATGACTTAGGAATAATTTGGTAAGAACACTGTGTATTGACTTAGTTTTGGCTTCAAACATAAACATAGTGTCTGAAAGTATAATTTAAATGAAACCCACTACATTACCTAAATGTTTATGCCCTAGAAAGCTTTCACTGTTTCAAGTGAAAACAGGTTTGGGTTTTTGAAATCATCAATAGAAGGGGTGCTGGTTAAACCAGGCTCCAAAACTAACCTAATGTTACTAATGTCATAATATAAAATACAAATATATTAACATAAAATTCATTTTTGGATCCTGCAGGTTATTGCAAATCTCTAAATTTCTACAGGGTGGTCCAAAGGATTGCCAACCCTATGTAGCCAGGAGAAATCTAGACATCAGGTTATTCTAGTTGTTGCAAATTCTGACAACCGATTGCAAAACAGATTTCAACAAATGTACATTTCTTCCTTGTATTACATGTATACATAAGTATACCTGTATACGTATATATGTATATATCAGGTGTGTATGTGTATATATATAAAATATGTGTATAGATATAAAGTATCTATTATGTACACATAAACACTCATATTTTATATTGGACCAAAATACATGAGAAAATGATAATTCCTTTATTGGGTATTTTTATGTCTTTCAAAATCAAAACTTTATCTTTCAAAATGATATGAAGTAGAAAATATCAACTTGCGTACATCAAAGGAGTTGAAAGAAAATATATTTTACACAACACACTTTTCATCAGTTGCAAGGATCGCAAGTACTCTGTTTCCACTCAAAACTGAAAAAATAAAGAAAAAAAGAATAGTGAAAAATATTGATGGTTATTACTGAAAAGTAATTCCTATTATTGAGAATATTTGTTGTATTAAGATTATTGGAAATATATGTCCTTTAGAGGTTGCCAGTTTGCAATTATTTGCAAGATGGGCCTATGAAACATGAGTAGACATAGCTATGTTCATATAGATTTGCATGTAGTCATAACTGTAAGTAGTAAATATAACTACACATACACAAAAATAATTTGAATGCATTTAGCAATTATTATATGACTAAATTAGTGAGAATCAGTGTTGGGAAATTTAACGGTTTTCTATAAATAAGATTCCCAATCTATACTTAATAAATTATTGAAAGCAAACAAAGAAATTGATTTAAAAAGTTTAAATTATTTTTAATCAGCTGCAAATGTTAATTAAACTCAAACAATTGTCATTTATAAGAAATGTCCTTACAAATATGTTGGCAGCTGTATATTCTGTATTTTCTGATTAAAATTAATTTTATTTTTCTTCTGATGTAAATAATTCTAATTGATATGGTAACTAGAAATGTTTTATTTAATTGCATATTTTTGAGACAGGTTACCTAAAATATTACTGCCAAGCCCAAGAAATTCTTAATTTTTACAAGCATTTTATTTTTAAAATGCCAAGTTATGAGTAAGTAATCAGCTTATGAGAAGAGCATAATTCATTTTTCAGGATTTAGCTGGCTGACATTTTAAAAAGATGTTGGTAAATGTTGGTATGGACTCACTCTTTATCAGCTGTCACCATTTTATAAAATATATTATTAACTTATTCAAGATTCTGGAATTTGCCATGCATCTCTGTTAATCTGCTTTTATTTTTTGTCATTCAATTGTAATATCTAAAATTGTGTTGAGAGTGTTAACTGTATGTCAGAAAGAAAAATCTAGCACTGAACAAAAATTAAACTTTTACATGAAGATGTGCGAAGAGAAAAGCAATACCTGGACTGTCAAGATTACAGCGCAAAGTGATCTTAAAAATCAGTCTTGAAAATGATAATAGTTGTGTGACCCTTATTATTTTCATTGTTGTTAAACATTAAAAACTCTCTAACTCCTGGTCAAATATGTATAGATAAATTTAAAAAAAAACTGGTACGACTAATATATATTCATGACACTGTAATGCTAAACATTAGAAACATTGAGAATTATAGTGTTATTTTCCCTGTTTACAAAAAAAGAAAAAAAGTCGTTTGAGCATCGCTCTCTTCTTTTGTCACCATATGATTTATGACACACAGTGAGCATCTTTCTATGCTTTGATGAATTATAACTCCTTTCTAACTTTGGATAAGCTTCCAATATTTTATCCTTTGCAGTTTTAATGTCATGAAATACTTCTCAGTTCCCTTAATGGAAAGTTTTTCCCAGAGTCACTTCCTATGGAACATCTTCATCGTTTCTGTCACAACTTTTCTTCTCGTTTATGTTCCTAAGTTTGCCTAGACGAAGTTTCTCTGGCTCCATTTCAAGAATCTCTACAATGGCAACCACATCAACATTCCCAGGGTCAGCTATTTCTTCTATGGACATTGAATTTAAATGTCACAGCATAATCACATTCGTTTGCTGCAGTTTCACCTTTTCTGGACAATTCTCTCTTTTGATTATCCATTTGTGTAAAATGTCACGTGGGTTTATCCCTGGGTCACAAGCGATAACTTGTTATAAATATGCACTTTGTTATCTGGGTGAGAGCTGAATAACAAAGACACTGTGACCGAATACTGACCGACTTTGACGGAAGTGATGTGACTGGTCACTGATCATGATATGCATCTGTTATTTACATATGATTTGTGGACTGAAGGGCTAGCAGCCAAGTTTGTACTGTATGCAATGACACATGACTAATATAGCACAGTAACTGAAATCTGTATCATGTTTTGGGGGGAGTGAGGTCATTTAATTAAGCTCTGGCAACAGAAATTGCTGCATATAAATATTGTGCATAGTGAGACGCCTATATTTTTAAGTCAACATATAACTTGAAATGGATTTGACATGAGATGGAGGTAATAAAAAAGAGACTAATAATTCGATTCAAGCTCTTAAGAATAGTTCAACAATGCAGTCAGGGAAACTTCACAAATACATGGATTTGTGTACAATGATATGTATCGGCTTCATTCATAATTGAAAAAATATCTGAACCATCCAGAATGTCTATTAATAGCAAAACCATGGCATCTATTAGGCGTACTATTATGCTAGTGTTTTGAAGCCATTTACAAAAGTAAATATTCACTTGTATATACTGATGATAAATTTATAAAAATTAAAGTATTAATAAATTATTAATATACCAAGATTCAAAATAATGTCTATCATACAAGCCTCTTTTTGTACAAAATGAAAAAGGGATTTCTATCTAACCTTCTCCACCTATTTTGCTAGCTAAGTATTCTATCTAATTTTTATGTATCTTTCTGTAACACATAGGAAGAGAACTCACATTGATTAACTCACACTGGTTATCAGTTTACTTCATGGTTGAAAATGAGGGAGAATATGAGGTAGAGTGCATGTAATCAGAAAACATGTATGTCATTTGTAATTTTAAATATCTAATATAATATTTTAGAAAGCAGGAAGAAATAATCATGAGGCATATGCAGTTGAGAACAACCTTAATCTAATACAACTGTCATATTTCTATGGAAAGTGTCTTCGTCTTCCTGGGGTGCTATAATCAAATACAATAGACTGAATGGCCTAAACAGCAGAAATTTATTTCTAACAGTTCCAAAGGCTAGGAACACCACGATCAATGTGCCAGAAGTTTTGCTTCTTGGTGACGGCCCCCATCCCGTCTTATTGACAGCTGCCTTCTGTCTGCGTGCTCACATGGTCTTTCCTCAGTGGATGCTCATGGAGAGACAGATTTCTCTCTCTCTTCCTTTTCATGTAAGGGCACTAATCCTATCATGAGGTTTCTACTCTTATGACCTAATCTTAACCTAATGGCTTCTCAAAGGACCCCGCTCCAAATACCGTCACAGTGTGGGGTACGGCTTCAACATATGAATTCTGTGGGGACACAAACATTCAGACCATAACAGAAAGGAATTTTATTTTTCAAAAAATTGTTTGGGAAATTTAAGTGAGCTTATATCAATTTAGGTCAGTAGTTTGCACCAAGCACCAAAATAAAATCTAGCTGAATTAAGTCAGTGTTCGACCTGTCTTGACATAGATGGATAGTATGTTCAGACTGATGGAAAGATGACATGCCAACTCTAACACGACTTGGATAAATCCAACAAGATTTACTTATCTAAAGGATAGAGATGGAAGTTAGTCAATCCAAGATAAACAGCTGAATGATCAACAGGATTTGCTAGGACAGATGACATTGCCAGATTTCAGGTTTCAAAAATCGTGACCTGGAGGAGATGAGCTGCAGATGACAACATTTGAGTGAATCGGGGTCAGAACAGTTCTTCAGCCCTCCTGATTCAAGCGCAGCTTCACAGAACTAAGGCTGGAACAGTTCTGCCAAAAGGCTATTCTACATATGTTTAGTTAGATAATATTCAATGTGAACATAGGATTTGGTGGGAAGATATTGTTAATGGTTAATATCTATCATCTATAAAAACTTTCAAAAGAGTGAGACTGATATTAACTTCCTTTTAGGTGACAACACTTTTGCAAAGCTATGCATGTCATATCTAATTTAATGAAGTACACGTTATACTCATGCAACAAGCCAATCCTCATTTTTCACCCTGAACCTTCCCAGAACAAGGCAGCCTAATTTCAGTGCTGTTGGACTTAGAGCACTGGAACTAGAACAGGGTTATTTATTAGCCAACACAGACTATACAATAACAAGCTACTTAGTGGCTTAAAAGAAGAGAATATCTTTTTCATTTGTGTTTATTTTTCTTCACTCTTACTCAAGTAACAGTACCATGCTGGCCAGGGCTCTGTTCCCAATAATTATTCAGGAACTCGGATTACTTTCATCCAGAGATTATTCCATCCCCCACAGCTTTATAATATGGCCAACTGACAAGGACCCAGAGGGAGAGACCAAGGACGACTGTGGAGGGAGGTTTATTAGGAGCATCACGAAAATATCACGAAAATGGCATCCATCTCTCCTCAGCTTCATGCCTCGGCCCTAACTCTGTAATTTCACGGGGCTGGGAAACTGGAATCTATCTGAGTTCCCAAGAAGAAAAGGAAGTGTACCTTGGTGAATATACAGCACTTGTCACTTCCACAGGTCAGCAAGTGACATGAAGAGTATTTTAGAACAGCTACAGAGTCCATACCTCAAAAGTAATTTATGAAAATGAGAACACACACACAGAAAACATAGGTGAATATTTCACGGATTTTAAGATAAAAAGTAAACTTCTCAATTTTCAACAAAGTATGCAAAATTGCCAAGATATACACCAATATTTTGTACTAAATGAAAGCTTAAAATATATTAAAAATATAATCCAGAAAATATTTATGTATAAAAGACTACTTGGGAAAATATTGCCACTAAATGTGACAAGGCACTAATAACCACTATCTGTAAAAATTTTCAAAATATTAAGGTTAACATTAATCTTTTATAATGCACCAGGCACTTTCACAAAGGTTATACATGTTTTGTCGTATTTATTTTACACCAAAATCTCAATGAATGTTCAGCCTATGTTCTTGATGAGGATACTCAAGTTTAGAGAGGATAGAGTGACTTGCCTAAAACCACAAAATTCATAAGATGAAGGACATTTAAAATTCTAAGGACAAAAGAAAAAAATTCAAAAACAGTAACAAAAAGTGAAGCAAATAAATGAAAAGGCATACTGACAAAAATTGAATTTAGACTGTTACAGAAGATTAGAGGAAGCAAGATATTAGAGAAAAGGCAGGAAAGGATATGCTTACCTGTTTATGCAATAAGCTTTTGCTGTGTATAGCCAACATGCAAAGAGTTGTGGACAAAGGATAGATACCAATTAAAACAGACACATACACACACACATGCACAGTATGGTATGCAGAATTGAGATCTCCAAAAACTGTCAACATCCTAGAACCCTGGAACCTGAAAATATGTTAGATTATGTGTCAAAAGGGAATTAATATTTTCAACTGAATTAAGGTTATTACTCGTAATGATTAATTTTGTGCATCCATGTGGCTAGGCCACAGTACCCAAATATTTGGTCAAACAGGAGTCTAGATGTGCTGTGAAGGTATTTTTCAGATGAGGTTACTATTTAATTCAGTAGGCATTGCATAAAGCAGATTACTCTCCAAAATGTGGGTCGATCTCATCCAATCAGTTGAAGACCTTAAGAGGAAAAGACTGAGGCCCCTGAGAAAGAGAGGATTCTGCTTCCAGATTGCCTGTTCCTTTGAACTACTCTTCCCTGGGTCTTTACCCTGCCAGCCTTCACTGCAGATTTTGAACTTTCTAGCCCTCTCAATTGTGTGAGCCAATTCCTTGAAATAAATCTCTCTCTTTATAGATGTGTACACATCCCATTTGTTGTTTCTCTGGAGAACCGTGATTAATACATTAATCAGCTGAAGTTAAAATAAGGTGATTGTCTTGAATTGTCTGGTTGTGCAAAATGTAATCAAAAGGATTCTTAAAAACAGAAGGAGTGAGAGTCAAAGGGAGATGTGAGTCCAGAAAACATCATAATGATGCAGTGTGAGAAGGACTGGATCCAGCCTTGCTGGCTTTGAAGACAGAGGAAGGAGACCAAAAGTCAAGGAATGCAAGCAGTGTCTAGAAGCTGGAAAAGACAAAGGAACATCCTCCCATAGAGCTTCAGGAAAGAACAACACTTTGCTGACATCTTGATCTTAGCTCAGTGACACTTATGTTGGGCTTCCAACACACGGAACTGCAAGATAATAAATTTGTGTTGTTTTGAGCCACTAAATTCATGGTAATTTGTTACAGCAGCAAAAGAAAACAGTTGCACTCTTTCTACTGTAGAAAACTAGAGCTATTTAGCCATATTGGAAATATGCTAACTTATGAAGTAACCTGTCTTGAATTCTGAAACTGCCTGCTCTATGTATTGAAACCATTTAAATAGTGTCATTTATTTTGCTAGAAATAAGATATCTTCTCTACACTATAATTTTCACAAAGTTAAGGGATCACATGGGATGAAGTTTGCAGAATATTCTGTTCCTGAAACCAAGTAAATGAGCCAGGGAATTGTGAATTAATAATAAATGGAAATTATATATGAAATCTTTATATTTAATTTAATTTCACTTAAAGTGTCTGATCCTAATTCCCATCTTGTTCATAGCAGTTAAATGTATAGCTACTGAATGGACTGCCGACTGGAGATTCTGTTAAATGTGAAATTGCTGCAAGATAATATTTGCATTAAATGTGTTATATTGATTGTTATTGGGGTATTGGAATGAGATATGTATTGTTTTCCATTATTTTGTCCCTATCTCTTTAGCAACCACAATCTGATTACATGTGGTGGGAGGTAATGTGACTCAAAGATGCAACCTGTCAAGGGGGCATCATGTTATATCACATTTTGTATTATAAGAGGTGCCAGTAATTACATTAATAGCTATTTATCCCTGTACATGAGTGACATTAAATTGCTGATCTGATCTATTTACATTGTGGTGAGTGACAATGGGCAAGGAGGAAAGGACATAAAGAAGTCATTATCTATTTTTAAGAATCTATAGAAACCATTCCAGGTATATTAATTTTAAGGACTACTTAATTTTCAGAGGCCTCTTATCCCTCAGAGGCAGTGTAATCATAAGAAGAGGTTTACTAACTGTCAAAAAATTGAAAGCCATCTAATAATTTCTATACCACAAATAATACAAAACACATTGCAATTGCACAGCAGAATCTTTGGATTTTTTAAGTGGATTTATTTTTTGTTATGTATTCATTGAAAGTATCTTTAGCTTTTCCTAGTGTGCACAAAGAAAATAAAAATTAAAGCTAAAAATCCTGGGAATACAATCATCTAATGGAATTACTAACACCTACATAATCATTATCCAATAACAGTCAAACTTTCAAAAATTGGTAACAAATAAAACATGAATATTTATTAACTTTGCACAGCAAGCATTGAGAAATGTGAGTTAGACCTGACTCTTGCTCTCGAAGCAAGTGTTTGAGAGAAAACTTTTTCCTTTTACCCTCTTAGGTTTTGGAAACAGGGGCTCACAAATTAAAGTAACAGAAGACAGATTAATAAAAGAAAGAAAGCATACAATTTTATCAATAATATATGTGCACAGAAGTTCACAGAAAAGAAGTGAAACTCAAAGAAGGAGGTACACTTGGGGCTTATGAATGTACCAGTTTAACAAAGAATGATAAATTGTGGGGAAGTGACTAGGAAACACGTGGGGCAACTAATAGAAGATAAATGTTATTTTATCTACGTTTTGGGAAGGTGCTTATGCAAACTCTTCTCTGTGTCGACTCTCAGTCTCCAGTTGTAAGCAAGTACTTGTCTCTTCCTGATATAAGGGATACCTTCCCAAAGGGAAATTTACCTCCTGCTTTTAGGTAGATGGGGGATGGCAGAGAGCTCTTCCTGCATCTGTTGATTCTAAATTACCTTCAGTTCAAAATAACCCTTATGCCAAAATGGCATATGTACGGGTGGCAGATTCTGTACCCCTTTACAAGGCATTGCACTTAGACCTTGACCTATATTATGACACTTAATTCTTTCAGTAACCACATCAAATAAATACCACAATTAGCCTCATTCTGAAGACTTACAGAATCTTAGAAACTTTTCCAACTCCTATTGCAGCACAAATGACAGAGTTAATACTTGAACTCAGATTTGTCGAGTGTGAAATTCTGTGCTCTTTAGACATTCAGTTCATTAAGTAGAAATAGACTAGTGGAAAGAGCTGTAAAATGTATTCTAGGAAGAAGAAAGAGCTTGTAAAAAGGCTCAGATATTAGAGATAACATGGAGAAATGTACATCTGGACATCAGAGTATAAATCAGAGAAATGAAAAGAGATGAAGCTACAGAAATAACCAGGGGTCAGCTAATGAACTGTTTTAATGAATCTGGACTACATCCAGGGAATTTAAACTGAGAGATAATGAAAGAGAGATTTACATTGAAAGCTCACCCTACTGGAATGCAGAAAAGGCTGGAGTGGAAGAAGCCGAGAGACAGAGAGGCCAGCATAAAGAAGCTGTGAATCAAAATGATATGATCCACTTGAGAGATACCCGATGGCCTAATCTGAGACAGTCACACTGGAAATGACAAGAAGTAAACAGATTACAGAAACATAAAAATATAGGAAAGATAGTGCTCAGGGAATACCTGGAAGGAATGAAATTGAAGAAAGGGAGGAATCTCACATATATGAGGATGATATTGGACGGAACTGGAAAGAACTTTTGGAGGAAAGGTGAGATGAGGTTTTGAATATACCAAATTTGAGATGCCTTTGAAAAATCCAAATGCAGAAGACCAGTTGGTAGTGAATATAAATCTCTGGCCCTTGAGAGAGGGATATAAATGTATAACTCAGGAGCTTATGGATTGTAAGTGAGGTCTGAGAGTAGATAAGAGCACCTATGTTATGTAAGTAAAGAGAAAAAAGTGTTCTGAGCATAGAAAGGAGTACCAAGAAAGCATGCATGTCCTGTGGAAAACCAGAGAGGGAGGAGTAACTGAGGCGGAAGACTGACTAGTTATTTGTTTAGGAAAAGCAAGGATTGCTAGAGTGGAAAATACTGATGATTGGATAAAGAAGATATGGTATGTATATACAATAGAATACTACTCAGTCATAAAAAAGAATAAAATCATCCCATTCACAACAACATGGATGGACCTTCAGGGTATTATGTTAATAAAATAAGCCAGATAGAGAAAGACAATTTCTGTATGACTCCACTCATATGTGGAAGTTAAACATGTAGACAAAGAGAACAGATTAGTGGCTACCAGGGGAAAGGGGGGTGGGGGGGTGAGACAAGGGTGATGTCGTGCACCTACAACATGATTGACAAACAATAATGTACAACTGAAACTTCACAAGCTTGTAAACTACCATAAACTCAATAAAATTTTTTTTAAAAAGAAGAATTTGAAACGAATTGCTCAAGTTCATCATAACGTTGAAACGAATAGCAATCTTTGGGATTTAGTAACACAAAAGTTTCAGTAACATAGGCTAGTGGTAGAGAGCTATGGGGGAAAAAAAGAGTGTAGAAAGATAAAAATTAAATGTGTTTGTCCACCTCCCACTACTAGGAAGTAAGCTCTATGAAGCCAAGGCTTTCCCTCTTTCTGCTCTATCACCAGCATATACAACAAAATAGATTAATTATAGAGGTCTTCTGGACCATATGAGTTAACTGATTACTTTTTTTCTAAAAACATATTATCTTCATGCAGGGAACTTATGACTATAAACTCTAAATATTTAATAAAAATTTCAATAAAATCAATTAAAAGGATAATTTTAAGGATTGTAGATCTTTCAGAAAGGCTAAATAATATTTAATCAATTTTTTTCTCACCAGGTACTGCCATTTTAAAACGCTACAAGCATTATTTCATATTGAATGTTTTGTTTTTGTCAAGGGCTTTTTTATAATTGCTTACTCTTTCTTAATTGTCAAAAAGGCATCGAGAAAGAAAAATTTAAAACTTTTAGCCAACACGTTCTAGAATAATGGTAGCTGAATTCTCAAGGAAAAATGTTGACAAGAGGGTGCATTTTGATTCAGGTAATAAGATAGCTCCAATAAATATTCAATACTGTCACATATTTAAAAATTTTATGGAGAGTATTTTTGTGACTTGATTACCACAGAATTCAGCTGAAGCAAACAAAAAGGGGAAGGTGTGGGTATAAAAGTTTTAACATATCTTCTATTAGAGCTTGCAAAATTTTGGGTTACATTTTGTTTTTCTCTAGAAAGTGACGTATCAGTAATACTATACTGACGTTGACAGACCAAGGTTATCAATATATTCATAATTTTCAAAGGCAGGCCATTCTGCCTTTCAAGATGGTATGTCCCTGAAAGTAGGTAGCATTGAATAAAAGCAAGTCTCAATATAACCTCTGAGAAACCGTGCATGGAAAAAATTTCTTCTTGGGATAATAAGAAATTGCTGTTATTTGCAGTAGCATGTTTCTTTCCTATTTGCATTTTGCCAAACTCTGCCAAACAATACTTTTCAAAACATGATGTGTTTATTTAAAAGCATACTGATGTTAAAAGAACATAATATCATACCTAGAGCTTTAGATAAATAATTATTGGCTCTGGACTTTACTTAATCTGTTCTCACATACTTAATTTTGTAGATAGTAAGGGTCAAAATTATTCAAAAGAAGTCATTTTATATGACCTAGAGTTATTACATCTTATTTCTTCTCATTTTCTTTCACCTTTAACATGGTAGGTATTATTTATAACTTGAAGGAATATGTATTACATTGGATCACAACCTCTTCAAACATCTATCAACCACTGGCCATAGTCATTTTCACTGAGTCCTTAAGAGAGAATTCACAAGTACATTTTAGAAAAAATTCCGATAGTTTAAAAAAAGTGAATATTCTGAATTTTTAGCTGTAAATCCCTATGTAAAATGGTTGTGTGTGCAAGGGGGCAGGGAGTGTCTCCAAGGCCTTTCTCTGTTCTGAACCTATACCAACTTTGAACCTATACCGACTCAGCACTTGGACATATCATTCACCCTCAAAGAAATCAAATTTTAGTTGTATATAATGTATCAGATTACATGGGAAGACTAGAAGGAAGCTTTTTAAAGAATATTATTTGGTAAACTTTATTGAAAATGCTCTTTTCATGTCTATTCTTTCTCCAAAATTATTCATTTCCTAACAGACATTTCATCTTTCCAGTGTCTTGCAATAAACTCCTGTATTTTCCAAAGCAAGTCAGGTGTTACATTAACTATAATTTCCTAATTGTAAAATACTGAAATTGAGAACATATCATCTATTTGTCCCTCATGCATGTACATTGGGGTTTGTGTGGGAGACATTTTTGAAAACGTCTAATGTGGTTAATTGGACTGTGTAACGACTGAACTAGAATAAAGAATACATTGGTATTTATCCTTTAAATTCCAGATGTGAACAGAGATCCATGTCCTCATTTTCCCTACTCTCGGATTTTGTTTACAATCTATCTTCTAAATAAAGTAGAAGTCAGAATAACTTCTTCCAAACATGAGAGGACTACAGTTCCCACTAACCACACCAAACTCATAGAGTTTAGAAGCAAATTGTAAGAGGCAAAGGAAAATGTCTCAAGAAATGTTGTCACTGCTGTGATCCAAATGCCAAAATAAGAATATGGCAAATGATAAGTGTTCAATAAATGAAGAAACAAACAAAACACTAAGAAAAACATTTGCACATATCGAAAAAGTAGATACATTCATTCTGATCTGATATGAAAAGAGCTTGGAAGTTGCGACTCCATCCTCTAAACTAGAGAAAATCATAACAAACTTACAATCAATAATTCTTCTTAGAGTGATCAATAATTAAGGTCACAAGGTAAACCCTTGCCCTGAAAACTGGAAAGACAAGTGAATACAGAGAATAAGAGCTTACGGAAAGAAGCCACGGCTGGGAGGTCCCAGGTCAGAACCTTGTAGGAACTCTTGAAGAGTAATTGACTAATTTGTAGAGACTGAGTTTAGACTAGTATTAGACGTAAAAAGTTGAAAGTTCCAAGTTTTAGGGGATGTTCATGGCCATTTATGATTTTCACCTTCAGGAGCTCCACCAGGTTTTGTGTGGGAATGAAGACACCCACCTTGAACTCCCTCTAGTCTTTGACAAAGAGGAGGGTAATACCCAATTCCAGCTCCTACTAGACTTTCTGTCTCATTTAACTGGGAAGTGAGGAAGCTGAGAAGCACTTGTGAAGGTCACGTGAAGAGGCCACAAGTCCACTAAAAGACTGAAATCTATTCCTAAGTACACAGAATGCTTCCCCTTCCTCAACACCTTATCATTGCATGAACAAAACTGCTGCGTGAAAGAAAATTAAAGATGAAAAGAAATACAAGTCTTAGACTGTTCAAGAAGCAGTCTCTAGGGAAACCTACCAACAACACCGGAGGAAAAAACAGGTCATTAGAGAAAATTTTAGCCTCTTACTCTTATAGGAACAGCAAAAATGAACAGAGATAATGTTTCCTAGGCGTAACCACAAAATCTCACCCTCAGGTTTGTTTACTTAAGTTCCTTTGACCAGACAGATTATGTCCAGCTTTCAACAACATATGACAAGGCATGATAAAAGGCAAAAAGTTCAGTCTGACGGGACCAAGCAAACATCAGAACCAGACTCAGGGGCTGGCCCCGTGGCCGAGTGGTTAAGTTCGCGCGCTCCGCTGCAGGCGGCCCAGTGTTTCGTTGGTTCGAATCCTGGGCGAGGACATGGCACTGCTCATCAAACCACGCTGAGGCAGCGTCCCACATGCCACAACTAGAAGGACCCACAACGAAGAATACACAACTATGTACCGGGGGGCTTTGGGGAGAAAAAGGAAAAAATAAAATCTTTAAAAAAAAAACAAAAAACAAGACTCACATATGGCCAAGATTTTGGAATTGTCAGACTGTGAATTTACAATAACTATGATTAATATGCTAAGGGCTCTCATGGGAAAAGTAGACAACATGTGGGAATAGATGGGTAATGTAGGCAGAATCAAATGCAAGGTTAGAAAGAAAAGATACTATAACAGAAATTAAGAACTTCTTTGATCAGATCATTGGTAGACTAGATGCAGTTGATGAAAGAATCAGTGAGCTTGAGGATACGTCAATAGAAACTTTCCCCACCTGAAAAGCAAAGATAAAAAAGAATTTAAAAAAATGGAACAACATATCAAAGAATTGTGGGACAATTACAAGAGGTGTAACATATTCTCATTAACATATAATGAGAATACCAGAAGGAGAACAAATAAAGAAAGGAACCAAAGAAATATTTAAATAATGATGCCTGAGAATTTTCCAAAGTTAATGACAGACAACAAAGTCAGAGAACATCAAGAAGAATAAATGCCAAAAATCTACACCTGGGCATATCATATTCAAATTGCACAAAATCAACAACAAAAAATCATCAGTCAATGAGGAAAAGCACCTGACCTATAGAGGAATAAGAATAAGAATTATATTAGGCTTCTCTTCAGAATCCATGCAAACAAGAAGAGACTGGAAGGAGATATTTAAAGCATTGGAAGAAAAAAATCCACTTGCCTAGAATTCTGTATCCAGTGATATTACCCTTCAAAAGTAAAGGAACAGGACTTCTGGATTCTGCTCTGGCATGCAAGAAGCTTGGAAATAATCACTCCCATCCTCACAACAAGAAAGCAACTGAACAAATGGGAAACAACTCTTCCTAGATTCATCATAAAATTGTGGTTACAGGGCAACCCACTGCCCCCAAAATTGGAGAAACACACAGATAGATACAGAGAATCACAGCTTACCAGAGCAGAAGCCACTCCTAGAACCAGTATTGGGTATTCATGGCCAAATTCCAACAAAATATTACAAGGCATATTAAAATACAAAACACAAAATTTGAGGAGACAGAGAAATCATCAGAGAGACTCAAATATGGCAGAGAGTTGGAATTATCAGACAAGAAGTTTTAAAGTATCAAATTAAATTGATAGAATGTTGAGAAGCCTCATTAAGAAAAATATAGGGAAACAAAAATGTCCTCTATATGAAGCAGAACTAAAATTGTGAAAAAAGACTAAATTAACAATGAGAGTATATATGCAATGATGTGACATCAAATTTTAAAATCTAGTGAATGGATGACTTTCCGGCAAAATATAAACTATTAGCTCTTCAAAAGGTATAAATTTAAATAAAATAAACTAACAAGAATATTTTAAAGTTAATTAAATACCTACGATTAAACAAGTTAATTACAGTTGTATTATTTTATAACTAAGTTAAAAGTCAATCACATACTTTCAAAATGGTTTAAACTTTTCTAAATCATAAAATATGAGAGAAACATCTCTTAATTTCTTAATAGTAAGAACTCTGCAGAGATAATACAAATTGAAAAACAGAAAAAAAATCACATATGAAATTTAATACAAAAAGTACAGACAATATATTAACAACTGAGTGCAGCAATGGAAAGAAAGAATATGACATCATAATCAAATAGATTTCTGTACTACAATGCAGAAACAACATATATAAAAAAACCATCAACATAATTCACCACAAAAAAGAAATATAGATATCATTACATCATCAAAAGACAAAAAGACACTTGTAGAAATTTAGCAATCATATTTATTAAATATATACTAGATATTTGCATAAAAATATTCTTAATATAGTATCCTTTCCCAAAAAACTAAGCTTGATATTAAACAGAATCATGGAACGTCAACATAAATTCCTTTAAAATAGGGAAGAAGCAAGAGCTATAAGCTGTAACCACTATTATTCAATATAATTTTGGAAGTCTACCTTACATAATAAGATCAGAAAATAAAATAATATTTTTCTGATGATGTATCTATTAATTCATTGCCTCATGTGTGATTTTGGAAAATGATTTATGTCCTTGGCCTTCAATATCCTCATATATAAAATGATGTTAACAAAAGAGACTACTTGACTATTTTGCTGTGAAGATTAAATTAGTTAATATACTCAAAGTATTTAGGACGGTCTGGCACATAGTAATACCATAAATTTACTTGGTGGTGTTTACAATTGTTACACCTAGAAAAACAAGACTCTAAGATAGCTATCCCCTTTATGATTGGTAAACATTGATAATTACACTAAAATGTTTTATGAATACTAAATATTGTTATAAATTGCTTCACCTAGTGCCAGAGGTAAAAAATGATTAATACTGGAAAGGCAATATGACAATTGAAGATTTACTACATAAATGTCCCCTTACAAGAAGTACTTAAAAATAAATTGTTTGGTACCAAGTAAAGATAATGATGATGACGATGATGATGATGAAAAAAATAACTGGCATCTATTGATTTCTTACTATGTAATTTGCCATCTTTAGAGTTACACAATATTTCCCTTCATGGTCATTCTTGATTCCATCCAAGTATTATTTATTGCCATTTCATAACCTGGGCTGAATAGTAAGACACCACCAAGACATCCAGCATAAATAAATGGAGCAAAACAATCATTAAGCCTTAAATAACAACTGTATCAATATTTGCGGACGATAAACTGAAAGTATACTTTCTCTCCATGTCAAGTATTCTGTCCGAAGATCAAGATGTATTATACAGTTGACCATTAGTTTTGGACTCACATATAATTTCCTTCACTGTAATTGCATTTTAAAATAATACTTTCAGATGCGATGAGAAGCATTCCTAGGTCAATTGTAGAGAATATAGTACAATATTCATGACAGTTACGTTTTGAGAAGTTAGGGACACTTTAAAAGATTACTATTTTCCCAATAAATGTATATATAAAGACAAATCGAGAAATGAAATGCAGGTTCCTCACTCAGAGGTACTCTTAATCTAAATGATTCAGTTCCATGAACCAGACTTACCATTTGAAAAGTTTCCGACAAGTAATTCAAATAAATATTTCTTCAAAATGAAAAGTTTCTATATAGCAAAATGTCTCATATATATGAACTGTGCAAATGTCAAACTATGTTTACAAGAACTTTGCATACTACTTCAGACTTTCCAAGAATCCTAGGCAATAAATTTCACTTGACTTGAAGGTCCAGAAAAATTGTAGTTTTCTTAAATATCTCGTATGTACTTTTCATTCTTTTGATCAAACTGAGCACATGTGGTTCCAATCTCCATCCAGGTTATAAGATTGTAGTGTATTCATGTCCACATATTGACCTTACTCGTAAATTTATCCTATTATATCAATCTTTGCTTTGATACAATTTTATTTATTTTTTGATTTTATCTACTTTGTTGTATATAGTCCTATAGTCCTTTTTTGATCTTGTAATAAAATATGAGAAATTTATATGTTATGGGTGTGACGACATGCCCACATGAATAGAACACAGGGCATTTTGCAGTGAATTAGTGGGATATGAAATCAGACTGTTAAATTAGGGACAGAGATAAAGGGATGATACATCACAATAGAGAATCCTAATTTTATCCAATGAATGAAGATTTTTAAAGCTGAGGTTGTTTGAGAAGATTAGATAAGCAAAGTATTGGTATAAGTTAATGGTTGATAAGTGTTAATTGCTTAAAGGAATGACATGGAACATATGCGGGAGTATATAGATTATAAAATATAAACAGTGAGAACACAATTTTAAAACATTGAACTTCTACTTTGAATATAGTCTATCCAGCAAGTTCACCATTCACTTTTAGAATTATAAATCTATATGCTTCCTGAGGTTAAAGAAAACTCAGAATTTCATTTTAAGAAATTTACAAGACTTTATGAGAGATTATTAATATGTCCAATTTTACTACTAAGATAAAGGAACAAAGACAGTAATATGTGTGCATGTGTATGTGTTGTATTATATCCTGAATGCATATGAATTGAAAACATTATTTAATTGGTGGAAACAATCAATAGTATAAGAAGATAGCATTATTTAAAAATTGCACACTGCTTTTCTACATGAGAAAGGCGTAGTTTCAGATATTCAACAAATAATTACATAGCAAAGACTGTGATTCATGTACTACAGATCCAAAGATTTTTTCATTAAAAATGTTTATGAATAAATATTTTGAAAGCGCATTATATGAAAAACTTGCTTTCCAAAATGTATGGCCAAAGGGCTAGTGACACACCATGGCGAGTGTGATTATATCTCGTGAGTTGGGGAAAGCTTCATTTAGGATAGGAATTAATCCCAATTAAAATAGGACAATATAAATCAATTTCTGTGTTGGCCTATTTCAAAGGTGTTTCGCTATTTAATTTTCCTGCATTAGTATGTGTGCTTACAAGCAAGAACCTATTTCCCCTCAGTAAATTTCCAGTACTGTGATGTTAATACTCTGTTACATAAAATGAAATGGACCTACATTAAATGAATAGGACCTATTCTTCCTAACACACAGATTCTTCTGGAGCACCACTTTTAAATAACTTGAATTTGCCTGCTGATGATCTATATTTCTATTTGTTCCTGAGTCTGTTTATGACAAGGATATGAAATGCTACTACATAATTGGGTTACTTACAAAATTTAGGAAAAATTAAACTACCACTTCATGAACTCTAATTTTAGAATGATGGTATCAATAAAGAATTAATAAACAAAAATTAATTAATCAAATGAGTTTTTAGGTCTTAATTCATTCAACAATATGCACTCACTATATAAAATACTAATATGAGGGGCTGGCCTGGTGGCGCGCAGCGGTTAAGTGTGCCCGGTCTCCTTCAGCAGCCTGGGGTTCCCTGGTTCAGATCCCAGGTGCAGACATGGCACCGCGGGGCAAGCCATGCTGTGGTAGGCATCCCACACATAAAGTAGAGGAAGATTGGCATGGATGTTAACTCAGGGCCAGTTTTCCTCAGCAAAAAGAGGAGGATTGGAAGATATTAGCTCAGGGCTAATGTTCCTCGAAAAAAAAAAAGAAGAAGAAGAAAAAAAGGAAAACACTAAGATGAGAATTGTGAGGAAGACAAGGATAACAAAGATATATTCTCTCCTGTCAAGGAATGTATAACATATAATAGTACATGAGACAAATTAAAAATAGCTGCAATTCAATACAAACAAAAGAAAGGTGGTAAAAGACTTAGAACATAATATACGTAGGTAACACATCTACTTAAGGCACACAACAAGGATTAAAATCAGCTGTTGATCTCTTATCACACTCAGCTGTAAGATCCTTGATTTTTTCATTCTAAAGTTCTCTGAAAGAGGGAATAACTGGTTTATTCCTTCATATGTCACTAGACTGTTCATACACAAGATAACAAGGCTGGCTTTCTACTCTAAAAATTTTGCTTGTGAAATTCTTCCATGTTGTTGCACATAGTTATTCTTCCTTCCTATTCACTGTTATATAGAATTCCCTTGTACCACAATATTAAAAAAAATTTACTCATCAGCTCCTTAACAAACGATCCTCAAACTTAGTTACAAAAATATACCATTTTTTATGCCAACAGATTTGTGAATCAGCAATTATTGTTGTCAATCTAATAGAGCGGGCTTATCTCTGCTCCACAAGGAGACTGTCAGTCTGAACACCAGCAAATGGCCTCTCCATATGGTGTGGGCTTCCTAAAAGAATGGCGGTTGTCTCCTAATGTTTTGTAATGAAGAAGGGAGAGAGAGAGACCCAGAAAGAGAGACAGAGATTGCAAGGCAATCATTTCCAACTCCTATAAGCTATGAGCAAGTCAGTAAGATTAAGTCTGGCCCACACTGATGGGGAGGCTGGAGAATGTTAATGTCACATTGTAAGAACACCATGTGGGATGGAATCAATAGCATGTCCCTATTTGGAAAATATTATTTGCTTTTGGCTATTGTATTAACCCAGCTCCATTTATTGAAAATATCAACTTTTTACCAATGACTGGTAGTATCCCTCACATCAAAATTTATTCCTTTGTAAATGAATAGATTGGCTTGGAAGAAAAATAGATAATATTTGTTTATCCTTGATCTAATATCACACATTGCCTTAGATATATCATAAGTTAAGTACTATCCTCCTTTATGTTCTCAAGTTTTTCTCGACTATTCTTGTTCATTTTCATTTGAAATGTATGTTAAACCAAAACTGATTTACTTTTATGGTGATCATGATTTCAGTACTAGGATATCTATTGTTATGTAGCACCACAAATTCACAAGTTCATCTTCATTTTGTCCCAAATTACATTGGCCACTGAAATAGCATTAGGGTATTCCTCTGAAAAAACGTCTTGGAATTATAGAAATGGAAGAGCATATATTTGCATAAAATGTCAGATATCAAACCCAATTTTACATGTAGTGATTGTTATCAAGTAGGATATAGATTTGGCTGTTTCATAATCCCCACAATAATTGTTACTTAAGCAATATTTTTTTTTCGTTCACCTACCAGTCAGTGTGAAGAGTCTAAGGATACTTGAAGGATACACAGCATCGTTTATAGGTTTTGTTGCCTTTATCTAAAAGCTATTGCCACAATATCTGCATGGCCTTTGCCAAAGCTATTTCCTGGTTCTCAGTATTTATATACATCTTATTCCTGCCTGAGTGCCTTTTGCAATTCTTAACAACCGCTCTAAGTCTGATCTCCACCTCCTAATCTTTAGAGTTTCTCCTTGTTTGTTTGGTTTGGTTTGTTTCTTTGTTTTAGGTCAGCCAAGACACTTTCCTGTTCTTGTTTTTTTTTCCTTTTTTATTTTCCTTTTTCATTTTGATGTTCCCATAGGTACCAAATAGGTATTTGTTTTAGGGCAAGAGATCCCTTAAAAATCCTTTTAGATACAAAAGCCCAAATCTTTAAAGGTATACCTATTTCAATGTGACTTTAAAGCTATATGCCTTTTAAAGTTTAACCATGGATGCAAGTGGCCTCTCCAAAGAGGATGCAAAAGACGCAGCTCTCATCAAGATTCAGAGTTACTCCCAAAGGTAGCCTAAGGAAGCAGAGACTTTCATTGTCACAGGCCATAAGGAAACTCTAGTCTCCCACAGAAATGAGACACCTCTAATGACAGACCCACTAATCTGTGATACTGAGCAGGTGATACTGGGCTGAGACTTTTCCCAAGCACAAACAAGGCAGTGAACAGACAGATGAAGGGCAGAAGGGGAAGGACAAAGAACCAATTCCTATGACTCTCCTCCTTATGACAAATGACAAAAAAGACAGAAACCAGTAAAAACAATGACTATTCCTGAGAGGCTAAGGATCAATAACCGATGATCACTCAAAACCAAGTTCACGAAAGTCACAACCCAAAGAACTAATTCTTACAAATGTTTTTCCCCTGTTAATCTAAATTTGGAACAGAAGTGACAAGGAGAAATTGTCATCTTCCTCTCTTGGCTGGCAGCTACAGACATACATCCAGATGGCTGACATGGTGAGAATTCTTAGCTTTTGCTGGCTTCTGTCAGTTGTCCCAGGATCTCAACTGTATGCTCCAGAGCAAGTGGGGTTTCCCCTCCTTTTACTGTTCTATCTGGGTCACCAAAACTGTAGGGAAGGAAAGAAACATAAAAATATTTATCTAATCATCTTAAGTTAATTGGCTGGGGTCCTACAAATTAGACTGACAAAATATAGTTTATTAAGAGAAGAATAAACAGAAGTTTATTAATGCACATATCACACATACACTCTGGAGCACACAGTGGCCAGTCACAGAAAGGGATAATTAGAACTTGCTTATTTGGCATCTTAACAAAGGAAGAATAAATTGTGGAAAGAAATGACCTGACAAAGCAAAAGGACTTTGAGCTTTACTCAGAGCATGTTTGTGCAGAGAACCTACCACGAGGTCCTCATGGAGCACAAGGCCACCATCGTTAGAAGCACATGTAGGGTTGCAACGCAAACAGGTGCTTCCAGCAGCTGCAGGGCACAGACACTGTCATCCAGTGTGCCTTGTGGATGCTCAAGGCAAGTAGGAGCTGAGGGCTCTCAAGATTGAGGTCCACTCAGCAGAGAACTTGAAACACGTCATTGTGGAGATGGAGAATAAGGTGGTCCAGCTGCAGTGGAAGATCAACAACCAGAACGAAGGGTTCGAGACGCTGTAGGATCAGTTGTCTGCAGGCACCTCCACACACACCATGGAAGTAGAGAGACTGAAGAAGGATCTGGCCTACTACCAGCAGAGCCAAGGTGGGGACCACGGCTGTTGGCCGGGGAGATGACCTTCTGGTAGTCCGAGCGTTGCTTCCCTCGGGTCTTCTCAGTATCAAGGTTGTGAGAAATCGTGGTGGTGTACTTCTGGAGGCTTTGGTGGGCTAGCTTGCCACCTGTCGCCAGGCTTTTCCTTCAGGCAACACAAAATGGTGCCCTTGGGCATTGTGCCCACCCCCAAGGAGCGTATTGCTAATGAGGAACTGACTCTTTTTGATGCTTTATACACTGGCCGGGGTGGATGTCACGGTAGGCAATGAACAGCTCTGTCCACTTAAACCAGTACAGATCCTGGAAAACCACCTCGGTGAGGGAGCATGTCGCAGTGCCAGGGTAGTGGCTGATGTCCTTCATGATGCCCTCGACGTAGCCATGACGCTCGGTGAAGTCCACTGTGCGCACGCAGAGCCTGTGCAATGCTCCATGCAGGCAGGGCATGTGCTGCCTAGCGGGGCCAAAAGCGCTTTTATTTTTTCATCCCATCTCACGGTTTTTCTCTGACAAAACTCAACATTTTAAGATCTCTGATGAGAACAGGACGTAAAAATAATTCAGAAAACAAAAATTCAGAACGGCCTTCCACACATGGCTTGGTGTGTCCAAAGTCTGTCGCTTTACTGCAATGGGAGTGAACGTGAGTTCGAAGTTCACAACATTGTGGTGCGGAGAGACTGGGGAACGAGGAAGGGTACAGGGTAGTTACCTGGTTCCAACCATCCGCTCCCCAGTCCCCGGCTTCTGAATCTCTCTGGATCTCTCTATATCGTTCTCCTCTAATGCAGAATCTCTGTCCCCTGAGTAACTGGGAGGAATTCAGTCAAAAGAGGCCTCAGTGGAAGAAATCTCTGGGTGTTATTTTCCAAGCAAGGTGCCACATGGAATGGCGACCCCTCAATCCTGACTCCAGATTCTTTTTCAATTCGGGTCATTGATCTCAAATTGTGGGAAGATAAATATATGGAGAAAATTATACAAGATAAGGGCTAGTTAGTAAAATTTGTTCTAGAGTTTCCTCTGGTGCCATCTCTGGGCTGTTAAGAGTCTAGAGTTGTCTCCAATGATTAACTTCTGTCTTCCCTGGTAGTGAGGGGAGGGGACACCTTCATAAATTTAGATCCTGCATTTAGGCAAGTGGGAGGAGGGCAGAGAGCAATGGAATGTTCTCAATGGTCTTCAGTTCAAAATAATCCTTATGCCAAAGTGGCATTTTGAGGGTGACGTATTCTACTACCCTTCAGAGGTACATTATGGTTTTGTTGATATTAAATTTCTCAAGAAATCTAATGTCAAACTCAATGAGAAGGGTTGAAAAGGTTAATGTAACTCCATATACATAAATCATTAAAATATTTATGGCTAAAGGGAGTGGATTCAAAACAATCACTTAGGCACTCATCTTCCTAAGAAAAATATAGCAAAATACTGCTACTAATAATCAATAGTAATAATTATAATCACCACATTGGGAAATAGACCACCGGCAGATAATCAGATTCAACAAAATTTGGAGGTCAAAAGTTAGATAGTTCAAGAAGTAATTTTTTTGTAGCTGCATAGAGTGTGCTACACTTTTGAGAGCTCATTAGAAAGAGTATAGATAGGAATGCAAGTGCTTGCTTCCCCGTAAATCAGGAGAATTCTAAAACTCAGGTGTTGCATATACAGAAGATAGTAGGAGTGAACTAGATTGACTTAAATTGTCTATACAGAAGGGTAGATCTCTCTCTGCTCCCCATGTGTCTTACACACAGAATGCACACAACCACAAGTCCGCCTACTAGATAAGAACTGGGAATTATTTTCTCTAGAGAATAGAAAAGAATGTATCCTTCAGAAATTTATTCAATTCTAGAAGAACCACGAGATTCCAATTTCATCTAATGACTGAAATCATTCATGAAATGATTTGTGACTAGGGGAGAATTTTTTAAACCCACACAAAATTTTAAAAAGAAAAAGAAGAGAATCAAAATGTCCTCAATCAAAATATGTGCTGTCCATTTTTGTAGCATTCCCTATTGCACCTAGACATCCCAAATTGTCTTGAAACGGTTGTACTTCACAATTTTACATTACGTACTGAGCATTGGGGTATCTGACTCCTAGATGATAATGATGAGATATTGGAGAATTTTATGTAATTTTCCAGTTCATGATTCATGGTCAGATGACCGGTGGATGGTAGCCTGGAAAAAGATGAATCAAATGGAGTCAGCCAGGAGTTAGAGCGTCTTCTGAATTAAGCCGTTTGTAATCTCTTGCACTAAGTAAAAGTTCAGTAAGTGGAAAGCCTTCCATGGTTGGTTCTTATACTGTGTTTATATAAAATCAACCGGCCTTGATGAAGCTGATGTGCAGTCATATATCACTTTTTTTTAAATCCCTTGAGATTAGAGTCCCTTTGTCTTTTTTATGTCCACAGAGCAATTATTCTAGGAGAACTTTACCCAATCCCATTTTATTCTTTAATAAGGAGTTCTTTTGCCTTTCCATAATTACTGTTTATCTCTTGTCTTTAGATTTATTTAAGAACTTTAATTTTTTTTGCTTGCCTTTATATATTCTTTATCTTTCCTTTTATAATCATAAAAAGAAGTTTCAGGGGGCTGGCACCATAGCCAAGTGGTTAAGTTCTCGTGCTCAGCTTTGGCAGCCCAGGGTTCACAGGTTCAGATCCCAGATGGGGACATACTCCACTCATCAGCCATGCTGTGGCAGCAACCCCATAAAAGGAGAGGAAGATTGGCACAGTTGTTAGCTCAGGGCTAATCTTGTTCAAGTGAAAAAAGAGGAGGATTGGCAACAGATGTTAGCTGAGGGCAAATCTTCCTTACACAAAAATAAATGTTTCAAGAAGGGAACAGAGGTCTGTCTCCGTAATTTTCTCAAAGCTCTTGCTCTCATTCTCCAATCGGAAAGGTCATCAAGGTGATCGAGCCACTAGTTAAGGGAGCAACTAGTCTCCCAACTGCTGACCTGTTCCACATTTTCCATTCTGCTGAATCTCCTACCTTACAAGAAAAACTTTCATTAGCCCTGAACCAGAAATGGACTGCTATTAAGACCTGACATTTTTACTTTTATAGTTAATCTCATTTCTTCAAGTTATTTTGCCTCCATTTTTATAATCATAATTCTCCTTAAAGTGTTCAAATCTCAAGACATAAATATACTCAAAACATACAGAGAAGAAGGAACTATTTCTGATGACAAGTTAAGAGTAGTGCAGGTTTTAGTTTGGAGTATTATCAAATAAACAAATTTTCCTCTATGCCCAGATTATAATTCTTATAAAAATATTTTTGCATGATCAAAGCCATAACTCTCGCTCGAGGGAGATGTGACTCCAACTGATATTGTAAGATTTTAGAACATAGCATTGCACTTGAACTTGGGGATTGGTTTTCAGTCATGTGATTACCAAAAGAATAGCAACAATTTATTATATATATTTTATCACCATAGTAGGTATAATATTCTGAATGTGAGTTTAGCTACAAATGTAGGACTATCATTTTTAAGCTTTCCTGTTTTATTACAAGTAATTACCATTCCTTCTTTTTTATAATACGTTTCTCCCATTCAAAATCTGTAGTGAGACCATCTTAATGATGAAGCTGAGGTTATATCCTAATGACCTAACTGAAAAGTGAGACAGGAAAGTGATTATTAGGCGTTTTTACCCTCTTTAGAAAGAAACTCTGCACAGAACCTCTTTTCAGGCATGGAGGAGAAAGAGACCTTCTGGAAGCTACATTACCATCTGCTGCATTTAATTCCACTTTAGCTCTTTTCTTCAGCTAAGTTTTGGTATATCTCATTCCTCATAATATATAAGTATGGGATCTTGTTTCAAATACCTGTAACCATTTGAGACCTTACCATAATAATATTTAATAGAATGCAATATGTCACTTCAATAAACTCATTTTGAATGTGACACTTTATAATAGTAAATTAACAGACACACACGATGTCTAGTACCTTTTTCCAAATTCGCAACTGCCATCTTGTTTCTCTGAAATTGAAATGGCATTTACCTATTTCTGAGACTTGACATTGGTAAGTCTTTGTATTTTTAAATCCTAACTCAGTGCTCCAAATTAAGTAAATATTATCAAGTCTTTGTTGCATTTCATCAAAATAGTAAGCTTAGAGCAATATACTTGCAATATAACAGTTAATTCACAAATCTCAAACAAAAGAAATTACTTCCAGCTGGAAAATAAAAGATTACTCTATTGAGCTAATGTTTGAAGAATAAAAAGGATTGCAATAAATGGACTTGATAGATAGATGAGGTGTAACAGTATTTGAAAGAAATTACCCCTTCCTCTCATAGTACTCCCATTTTAAGTACATGTGAAATGTGTAAATATTTTATGCGGGAAAAGTAAGAATTAAATTTTGAAAACTGAAATTATTACTATATCGTGAAATATGTTAAACACTAAAACATTTAGACTGTTCAAGAGTCCATGAGAAACAATTTAAGATTGTGAGTAAAGGATTATGTAATCCTATGTGATTTGTCGTCAGAGTGGAGAAAGAGTAAGGAGAAGGAAATTGATGGTAGTTATATTACAAGAGTCCATCTAATTGCAACAACTTTTGGAACTGAGTGTTTTCAATGGATGTTGAGTGAAAGTCCCAGATGCAAGATTATAAGGTGAATCAGTAAGACACAAGAAGAGCATGGCATTAAGAATACAAAGTTTGGAGAGAGACTGTCGAGACTGGACTAATTAGTGACAAGGCCATGAAAACATTATTACTTCACCTAATCAAACCAAAGAGTACAGATCTCTAAAGAGGGGGAAATAGCACATTTTGTGATGGTTACATAAAGTAATTTGTGTGAAGCCCTTGGCATAGTCCTTGGCACAAAGCTCAACAAATGTCAGTTATCCTTACTACTACTATGCTATTTTTAAGATGTTCAAATTCATCTTGCTTGTGCTTTGTTCCATACCCCTAAATAGCACAAATAAATAAAGCTTGCATAAGTACTATGTCTCTGCTGAAAATTTATTAAGAATCAAGTGAATGTAAAGGTCAGACATGCATAATAAAAGGGTATGAAATATAAATCCTGAATTTGCATATTGAAGTTTGACTGCAAATAAATAATTTTTCTTGAATAAAAACCTCAGAAAGCTAAATGGTCCTGAGTAGATCAGTGTAGGTTACTCAAGGTATTGACTATATCAGAGAGAGAAACTGAGGGAAGTTACTTGACATCATAGAAATTGCTTTCACTGAAGATAATCATTTTATGGACAATTTTTAAATTACTTTTTATTTTTAAAAAGTCTAAATGCATCTTTTCTTCTAAAGTCATCACACTTCTGTACTTACTCTCTACTTATAAACACCATACATTGAAGAGATGTACACTGACAGATACGTTAAATAATAATCACATTTTTAGAATGTTTTTCAACACTGAATAAATATAGAGGAACTTTTTTTGGCTTCCAGATTTTCCCTATGAATATGTCAGGAAATCTCTTAGAATTCAGTTGTAGTATCTTTAATTTTGTAGGAAATGCTTCCTACATAATTGATAGTCCAATGGCATTTACACTAAAATATTATTTTCAATTCTAGATAGTCTTAAAAATTGTCATGAACTAAAGGGAAAATATCCTTCCTGTATGATATATTTTCAGCAATAAGCATATTTAAAAAGCCACTAGTCCCTTCTCCCATTTACATGTCTAATAGCTGTTTTGTGCCATTCTAAATAAATAATTTGTTAGAAAAATGATGTGTTGGCTTTTAATTACTCTGATCAATTGTATCTCAGCGATATTATTTTACAGATCAGATATGTAATATAAAAATAATAAACTGTCAACAACTCATCCTGCTTTTTCTTGAGTATATTTTCTACCAGCTTTAAATCTAGATTTACATTTTCTTAACTGCGTGATGTACTGGCATTTGCTTTTTCCTCATAGACTGAAACTTTAAATGATAATCTAGATTTGGTCTCTACTTATGTAACAATGTTTACAAATTTAGCCCCACAAAGCATTATTTTCTTGATTTTACTCTTAATTTTTAAAATTTTTATTCTTGATAGTATTCTTGAAAGCTATGATTGGTTTTTAAAGGGGATCACTGTTTTTTATTTAAAGATCACCGAAAAATCTTTGCAATAAGTCCTACCCTGACACCTATCCTCTTTAAAATTCAACCCAGCCCATACTTTGTTTTTTCAATAATTACTATCTGCCTCTTGTGCTAATATAATTCATCACTGGTATTATCTCAGATTACCCATTGGATACAAAACTAAATTTTCAGTGGCTTACAACATAAAGATTTTATTTTTGTTCGATGCATGTGCACATGGTTTGGCACAAGAACTTGCTCATCATTGTCTCCCAGAAACGCTGGTTCACAGAGGCTCCAACATGGCACATGCTTTCCTGACATCAGAGGCAGACAAAAGAAAATGCAGTGACTAATTTAAAAGCTTCTTCCCAAATACTTCACATATAACTTCTTCAAAGCAAAGTCTGAGTTCTAGTGAACAATAAGAGTGAGCCCAGATTGTCTCCAGCAGGAGATGATAGAGCACTTATGAATAGCCTGAATGATGACCAAACTTTAGACAAAAATATTCATATTAAACTTATACTCCTTTCTGGACACAAAATATAACTATCTTCTTTCTCAAGAGAGAAAACTCAAAAGCCACTTCTAATAACAGCCTCAAATTCAAAACCCAGATGTGACATTTCTTGAGGCAGACAACTTGTATTTTGAAAGATACTTTCCTCACCTTATATTAAATAATTGAATAGAGATAGAATCACTATCATAAACATTCCTCTAATAAACAGGCAAAAAAAATAGAGTCACAGCAGCCCATAGTCTGTAGAGTTTGTTGAATCTCGCAGGGCTGAGGTTGTGGTGGGCTCCTACACTGGGTGAGGCTCTGCCTTGTTTAGGCTCTGATTCCCGTCCTTTGGAAATCTCCCCTGGAAGAACCGCCTTCACGGATGTGAGGCAAGTGTAGTCAAACAAAATCCTCCTTTTAGGAATGTCCCCACCCTTGATTAAATGTCCTGCTGTCATCTCTTAAAAGTCTCAATAATTTTAACTTCAAACTTTAATTTTGTAAGTGAAGTTTAATTGCACAACCGAGCATGCACATGAACAAAGGGAATAACCTGGGTGGCAGCTAGCACATTCAGGCTCCAGCTATGGGATGCTAGATGGGGGAAGGGGATTAAGGGGCACAAGGATAAAGGGTGGGCAGTGTGTGCACCAAGCACACATAGCTTTCCAGAGCTCACATGCATGCCTGGGCAACTGTAGCCATGGGATTCAGAGGGGTTGGTCTAGGCAGGACTTGGACTGAGAATTTTGATGAGGAGGAGGACAACAGCAGCAAAAGTGACAGCACTGACAGTAGGTCCATGGCCTTGGGAAAGAGAAGGAGACTCTGCATGGGGACAGAACCAGCCTTGAGGTCAAAAATCTTTTTGCCAAAGATTCCCAGAGCATTTGCACAAACATTTACTTTCTGGAAGAGCAGGAGCTGCTAGCACTCAGGCAGTAAACTTTGCCAGTAAATGATTATAAAACTACAGAATACACATGATCAAATTAAAAAAATTCAAGAGCCTGGCCCCACAGCTGAGTGGTTAAATTTCTGCATGCTCGGCTTCAGCACCCTGGTTTTGCAGGTTCAGATCCCAGGTGCAGACCTACTCCACTCACCAGCCATGCTGTGGAGGTGTCCCACATACAGAAAAATGGAGGCGGATAGGCACAGATATTAGCTAAGGGCTAATCTTCCTCAAGCACAAAAAGAGGAAGATTGGCAGTGGATGCTAGCTCAGGGTGAATCTTCCTTAGCCAAAAAAAAAAAAAAAAATCAGGCTAAGATAAGGAGATATTTTATTAGAAAAGAATATTGCAATCTGAAGAATTCTCCAACCTCAGAATCTACAAGAAACTCAAAATCAAACAGACAAATGGCTTTATTTTATAGGAAGGAGTAAGCAGGATGAGCACAAACTTTATAGAGGATCTTAGCAATAGATGGGGGTGAGCAGATAGCGTGACTGAGATGGTTTATCAGGAAATATGTATTTCTGTAACCAAAATGAGCCATTGAGGGAAGATATCTGCTTGGATTACCTTGGAGGTGAGCGAAAGTTGAGGGTCACATTAGGAGGAGAAAAGCCAGACTGAAGTTTGGTCAAGCCAAATCAGTGTGCAAGTAATGGGAAATTGTGAGCATTTGGTCAGTCTCCTCTGTTGTTTATGACAAAGTCTGTCTTTAAACATAATTAGGGATAAGAGAAAAGTAATTGTGAGGCTGAAACTAGCCAAAGTAGTTTTCAGGGGTGGACTGGACTTTATGTTCTTACTGTTCTTGAAGAACTAGCTGTATCATCTGTTGAGTCTGTTGTCAGAGTAACAGCTGTGGAAGGGACTTAGATATCAGGCACTTAACAAGAGGTATGCCTAGGAATATATTAAAAATAATGATCAAGTGTGAATAAGGAAGTGAAATAGAAACCCGAGGTTTGAAGGAATACAATTGAGAGAATTCCAGGACATTGGAGCCAAAGAGTCCTTAGATTTCAGAGTGAGACCGACAGTGGCAATCTGACTAATTTCTCAGTCTTGTGTCTGGATAATTTGGTTATGGTATAAACATCAGAGAAGTCCCAGTGAACATGTGCACAATAGTCATTTTTGGCCACCCTACAAGTGTTCCCTGAAGGAGCTAGAATCATGTCTAATAGTAGAAGACCACTCATTGCAGTTACTGTAGCTTCCTGGCAATGATGGTGGTGCTTGTGTTAAGGTTGTCCAGAGTCCTGGTTATTTCCTGGAGAAGACCATGGAAAATGCAGGAGTTCCAGTGAACTTCTTGAGTGGACCATATGGCAGCAGCTCCAGGCACAAATAGAAGACCTGCTGTAGTGATAAAATCTTTTAGGTGTACTCCTAATCTTTTAACCTCTTGTTCTAAGCCTTATTGAGAATCTGACAAAAATGGAAGGTCACAATCTCCTTCCAGGACTGGGATTTTGCACGTAAGTTTGAAGCTGTGACACATTTTTGTACACCTTTTGGATCACCTCCAACCGAAGGTAGTGGTGTAGTTAAGATGAGAAAAGAAGGCAGTCTAGTTAAAGATTTAGTAAGACCTAATAAGGTTAGGTTGTTAATAATTAGTAGGCAGATACCAGTAGGCACAGTTCTCGCAAATGTCACATTAATATGTCTCATTAAGGGCTATCCAGGTGTCATAGAAATAATTGTGTCATGGATGTGTATTTAGGAGTTTATATGGGCTCTTTTGATGGAAATATTGTCCCATTAAATTGGGAAGAGAAAAGTTCTTGGGTTTTCATTTAAAGGAATTGAACACTGATATAAGATCATACTATTAACAAAGTGAGAGTTTAGCAAACAGTTAAACTCATGCTAATATTGTGATAAAATGATAAGCTGAGATGAAATGCATTGTGTTAACATTGACTAAACAAGACAAAATGGTCCACATAGTTATTGCAGCACATGTGCAATCTCTAGACCTCTAGCGAGTTCTATAAATGAAATTTAATGAGTGGAAACATTGACTTTTCATGTATTTTAGACTTGTTAAATGTGAAAATAATGTTTTAGTTCCAATTTTTTTTACTCTGGACACAAATTGTCTCAGGAGTACTTTTGAACCATAGGATCGCATCAGTAGTCTGTGGACTCTACTGCTTAAACACTGTTTACTGAACATGCTTTGCAAATCCCTAGTATTTCAGTGTCATAGAAATTTACCAAGATTTCTTACTGCTTAAACCTTTTAGCAGCCAAAAAAAAAAAAACACTACGAATTCCTGTGACTTAATCCAATACACTTCAATCTTAAAAATGTTAAATTCATGAATGTAAGACCTGGAACCATTAAACTTCTGGAAAAAAACATAGGTAGCCTACTCTTGGACGTCAGCCTTAACAGCATATATTCAAATACCATGTCTGACTGGGCAAGGGAAACAATAGAAAAAATAAACAAATAGGACTACATCAAACTAAAAATCTTCTGCAAGGCAGAGGAAACCGTCAATAAAATGAAAAGGCAACCTACCAGTTGGGAGAAGATATTTGTAAACCATACATCTGATAAGGGGTTAATATCCAAAACATACAAAGAACTCATACATCTCAACAACAAAAAAGCTAACAACCCAGTTACAAAATGGGCAAAAGATCTGAACAGAGATTTCTCCAGAGAAGGTATACAAATGGCCAACAAGCATGTGAAAAGATGGTCTACATCATTAGCTATCAGGGAAATGAAAGTCAAAGCTACAATGAGATATCACCTCACGCCAGTCAGAATGGCTAAAATTAACAAGACAGGAAACAGTAAGTGTTGGAGAGGATGTGGAGAGAAGGGAACCCTCATACACTACTGGTGGGAGTGCAAAGTAGTGCAGCCACTATAGAAAACAACATGGAGATTCCTCCAAAAATTAAGACTAGATCTACCATATGATCCAGCTATTCCATCGCTGGGTATTTATGCAAAGAACATGAAAACACAAATGCATAAAAATACATGCACCCCTATGTTCATCGCAGCATTATTCACAATAGCCAAGACTTGGAAGCAACCTAGGTGCCCACCAAGGGACGAATGGATAAAGAAGATGTGGTATATATACACAATGGAAGACTATTCAGCCATAATTAATGATGAAATCTGGCCATTTGTGACAGCATGGATGGACCTTGAGGGTATTATGCCAAGTGAAATAAGTCAGAGGGAGAAAGTCAAATCCCATATGATCTCACTCATAAGTAGGAGATAAAAACACATAGAAACAGAAATTGGGTTGGTGGTTACCAGAGAGGAAGGGGGAGGGAGGGGGTGAAAGAGGTGGTTGGGCACATGTGTGTGTGGTGATGGATGGTAATTAGTCTTTGGGTGGTGAACACCATGCAATCTTCACAGAAATCAGAATATATTACGATGTACACCTGAAATTTACATAACGTTGCAAACCAATGTTACCACAATAATAAATAAATAAGTAATTAAGGTTAAAAACTTCAGCTATATCTATGATCAGACCCAATTGAATAGTCAATGAGTATTTCTGTTTCAACAGAGTTGGTTTGCTTCCTTTTTGTTATTTGTGAACTCTTTGCTGAAAAACAATGTTTTTTTTCTTGTTTGTTTGATTATTTTTAGTCATAATTTTGGTCCTACTACAATACCTGGTGCTTCGAAGACTCAATACATATTTTTAAAGGGGTGAAAATAAGATAAAAAACATTCCAAAATATGTTACTTGGATTAAATACAAATGTACCAGCCCTTTATTCAACCTTCCTTCCACCTCCCCACCTCTCTCCATTTCCTCCACTTCGAAGATAAACAACATTAACGCGTAAATGTATAAATGTTAATAAAGCAGTTTGACCCTTGACAAGTTATTTAACCTTTGTGATCTTCAGTTTACTCATCTCTAAAATGAGGATAAGAATAGAATGCAATCTATAAATCTGTGATGAGGATTAAATTAGTTACTTAGAACAAGACAAGGCAAATAGTAAGTATCAATTACCAACATGGTCTTTGTCAACGTGACTGTGAGAGGACAGTAGACCACACACTTCAATGTGACTTAGTTGTTTCTTTCAGGAAACCTACACCCAAGAAAGATTAAGCCACCAATCAATAAATAACTTTACTATTTACTTGAAGAAATTCTCATCAATAAATATCTTGAAGACAATAACAGCTCACTCATTAAACACCAGTTTGTTCATTAACATTTATTTCAAGACCCTCTCCTTATTCTGTCTTACCCTAACAATATCACAAAAAGTATCACTAATTTTACCAAATATCAAGCAATTCCCCACCTTGAAAGTCCCACCTTAAACTACTTGAACCCAGACCACAAAGTCCTACGCATATCCCACTTTGATTTCCCCTTCTGAGATAATACTGAGAATGTGACAAGATGGTTTTCTCCTTTACTACAGTGAATTCAATTTTGTTCCATTAACAGCTTGCCTGGCATTATTTGGGGGAGATCAAGACTATTATATAAGTAGTTATCAATCACTCAGTCACTCAATCAATCTGTTGATTAAAACATTTAGAATTTCATGTCACATATTTCCACTGAGCAATTATTCACTAAAGAAAATGTTCATACTTTGAGAATCTCTTAAAAACTGTTAGAATTTCTCAACTGAATCACTTTTTTTCTTTTTTTTTTTTTGGTAAGGAAAATTTGCTCTGAACTAACAACCATGCCAATCTTCCTCTACTTTGTATATGGGGCAGCACCACAGCATGGCTTTGTGAGTGGTGTGTAGGTCCTCACCCAGGAGACAAACCTGCGAACCCAGGGCCACTGAAGCAGAGCAAACAAATTTAACAATTGCACCACTGGGTTGGCCCCTACATTAATTGTTTTTAATTACAATTATCTAAAAAGTGACATGTAGGGATTAGCCCAGTGGCATACAGGTTAAGTTTGCACACTCCCTTTTTGCGGCCCAGGGTTTGCAGATTCGGATCCTGGGTGCAGACCTACACACTGCTCATCAAGCCATGCTGTGGTGGCCTCTCATATACAAAGTAGAGGAAGACTGGCACAGATGTTAGCTCAGGGACCATCTTCCTCAAGCAAAAACAGGAAGATTGGCAACAGATGTTAGAACAGGTTCAATCCGCTCCCCCCCCCCGCCCCCACAAAAAGAAAAAAATGTGTATATATTCTCACTGAGAACCGGATTTTATTTTCTTCCTATTTTGGAAAATTTCCCCTTTCTCGACTATTTTAATGAATCAAATCTACACTTATTCCTTCATAAAACAGAAAAAGAAATTTTTACCATACCCCATGTTAGATGTTAATATATTGTCTGTGATGTCAAGGGTCATCATTCTCTTCTTTTCAGTTTTTGTGCTTTCAAACTTAGATATTTTAGAGACAAACTTATTAGCTTATTTTTTTATAAGATAAATGATCAGAGTGGATAATTTCTCTCTGGATGTGCTATGACCTCCAAATCTCTAAATGTAAAGACAAACTTCAAATTGCATCAACCAGTGTATTTGCATGGTTTATGGCCATTGGAAATATCCCCTCCATTTCCCTCAGGCTTCATTAGGAAGCTTAGTGACTTCAATTAGTTATTCAGCATGTATTTTTTTCATAATTCAACAGTTATATAGCCACTAATATCACAACTATAATGAGGGAATAAATTACCTTTTAAAAATTGACCAGGGTTAATAAACAATTTCAATGAAAACTGGATTTTTCTTGACTCCAATAGTCAATGGATCTGACCAGCTCATCATTTTTTTTTTTTTTTATTTCTGGTACCCAGAGTTTCCCTAAATTGAACTTTAGCCACATATAATAATGAATTTCTAACCAGGTTAAATAAGCCTCTATTGAAGTTTAGTAAAATCAGTTGAATTAGCTATTATGTAACAAAGAACTTTTTATTCAAATAATGCAGTCACATTTCCAGAAACTCTTGTTATCTATTTTCGTATGACAAAATATAAATTTAAAATCTAAAATGAAGAGTGCATTAACAATTAACTACTAGTCAAAATTTCAAAGGAGAAAACAGTGCGATAAGATGAAATTCAGAGACTCGATGACCTCAAATGAAATGAGAAAACAATCATTAACTAATTCTGTCTATACTTTTAAAATGAATCCTGACAGCTTTAATCACATTATTTACTTACAATATTAATGCAAGTAAAATCAATAAAAGTTACCATTCACAGGGAAAAATAAAATGATGCTTAACTTAATAAACAGAATAACACTTTTATAAGCACTTTTATATATCCATATTAAAGTTGTGAAAGTTAATTACAAATAAAATCAAACACTAAAATATTTTTTCTGAAAAAGTATTACATCTTATATGTATTACAAGTATTATTAGTATTGTGAGCTATGTCAGAATAAAAGGTAATTCTTCAGTAAGTGATAACAAAATAATGTAATACAATAGTATAAAATATACTAACACATGTGTTTAGAATTTTTGAAATAGCCAAATAAAGTTAGGGGGGCATTGATCTTATACACTTAAACATACCTAAATTATCTTCTAAGTCTTGGGAAAATGGAACTCATTTACAAAAATTTCTTCTTCTTCTTCTTTTTTTTTTTTTCTCTGTGAGGTAACATCTGTTACCAATCTTCTTCTCTTTTTTTTTTTGGCTTGAGGAAGATTAGCCCTGTGCTAACATCTGCGCCTGTCTTCCTCTATTTTGTATGTGGGTCTCTGCCCCAGCCTGGCTGACAAGTGGTAAAAGTCTGCACCTGGGATCCAAACCCACAAACCTCTGCTGCTGAATTGGAGCACGTGAACTTAACCACTAGGCCTTGGAGACTGCCCCCCAAAATTTTATCTTAATTTAAGTAGAAGTACTATTGAACTGAGAGATATGCATTCACATTTCAATCTGTTTTACTTCAAGCATCAGTGAAAACAATTTCTAAAGTATGTGCATTCCTTCCGGGCTCAATGTCAATCAGATAGTTCGTCTCTGAATTTCTAGCATTCCTTATGTTTAGACATTAAACGTGCCTCTAATTTTTAACTCTTCAAGGATGGAAGGCCTGAAATAAGAAAGGAAGGAAGGAAGGGTGGAAAGAAGAAAGGTAAGGTGGGAGGGACTGGGGAAAGAGGGCGAGAGAAATGTATTTAGATAATTGATAGAAAAAGCATTGATAAATTTTTTTTGTTTCAAGTGTTATAAACTGATCTCAGCATGGCGTGAAGGGACGGGCAGTGGCTGGATTAACATGTTTCTGTAATTAGGACTCTAGGAGCAGAGCTGGCCACCAGGGCTCTGAAGATGACATCAGCCCTCTTTCTCATTCACTGTCTCCCCTGTTCTTCCCTCTGTCTCGCCTTCTTTTCAATCATATTCACCCATCATGCCAGCCTGTGTTTGACAGATTGTGACTCCTTAAAATCCTTCAGTACTTGTTGGGTCAATTTTCATGTTTTTCCAATCTATGTGTTGTTAGTAGCCAAAGCTTCAGTTTTGCCTTCCTTAAATAAGATCTGTCTTCAGGATTTTTGTCCTTAAATAATAGGTATCAGTGTTCCACTCACTCTTCTTGTCTGAAGCTACGTGACTTCTACCTTGTCCCCTATCATTTTGACTGTTTTGTTAAAAGAATAGAAACAGTTTTATTCCTTCCCTTTGCAGCATCCTAATGGCTTACTCGCCCCCCCCAGTTTTATTGAGATATAATTGACGTATAACATTGTGTTAGTTTTAGGTGTAGAACATAATGATTTGATATATGTATGTATTGCAAAATGATTGCCACAATGAGTTTAGTTAACATCCATCACCTCACATACTTACATTTTTTTTTTCCTGTGGAGAGAACTTTTAAGATCTGCTCTCATCCATTTTCATGTATACAATACAGTATTGTTAACTATTGCACATGTGACATCTAATTTGATGTAAATGGAATATATCATCTGTACTTTTCTTTATATTGGTAGAACTCTTCAAAATAAGGCAGATGGGCATATCTGTGGACATTAGTGTATTCTGTTGGATTTCTAAATTTTACTGTATTCTGTTGATTTATTGTACTGTAGAAGTCTCCACCATCCATTACACTTTATTCACTAACTGCCTTCATGTAGCAATTAGAAGTCAATTAGAAATGTCCAGGAACAATAATACTTGAAGATCAATTAGGACCCCATGCTGCTAGGAAGATTAAATATTTACTAAAATAACAACAGCTTTGAAACTAATGGTTCAAACTTCATTACTTGAATACATTTCTCGAACTGCTATTTTCTGCCTCACTTCACTGTAATTGCAAAATGTAATAGTAGCAGTAAACGTTTCGGACTAAAGTACATAAAAGGCACAAAGCTTTTAGGTCATAATGACACTTGTTTAGATATTGTACACAGAATCACAAACACTTTTGCGTACAAGTTGATAAAGGTCTGATTGAAAAGAAAACTTCCTAATTATATTATTTAAGACTAATTATATTTATTACAACTGATGGAGAATAAAGCTACTAAGTTTATTTCTTATGGGGAAGAGAAACAAAATTGAAATGTGTTGGAAGACACATTATGCCTTAGTAATTCACATGGTAACAACAAAGCCACAGTATGCGAAATTTAAGTCACAAGTTTCCAAGGAAGTTGTTTGCAATTCTTCACCACTGTACATGTTGCTGCTATAAAAAGTTTTATTGATAAAGTTTGTGCATTTATTGCATAGGCTACAAAAAGGTATCAAGGGGCCAGCCCGGTGGTGTAGTGGTTGAGTTCCCCTTCTCCACTTTGGCAGCCCAGCGTTCGCAGATTCAGATCCTGGGCGTGGACCTAGCACAGCTTGTCAAGCCATGCTGTGGAGCTGTCCCACATACAAAATAGAGGAAGACTGGCACAGATGTTAACTCAGTGACAATCTTCCTCTAGCAAAAAGAGGAAGATTGGCAACAGATGTTAGCTCAGGGCCAATCTTTCTCACCAAAAACCCCAAAAGTTTATTTGAAATGGAAAAGACGAGTTTAGTTGGAATGCTCTAGAATTTATATGCATATGAATATACATGTATATACATATATTCTGCATTTAGAAGTATATTTTAAATATAGCATTTCTTAGGGAAATTATTTAAATGTAATATTCATTCAGAAAATGGTATGTGGTTAGGGATTATACGTGCAATGATGAAGAAGAAAATAATACTTCAGATCAGTTTTTCCCATTAATCAAACAATGTAAAATATGAGAGTGGCCCACCCCATAGCTTAGTGGTTAAGTTTGGTGCTCTGCTTCAGCAACCTGGGTTTGGTTCCCAGGCACGAACCTACACCATTCATCAGCAGCCATGCTCTGGTGGCAACCCACATACAAAATAGAGGAAGATTGACACAGAAGGTAGAACAGTTAAAAAAAAAGAAGAGAAATCATACATGTTTCACTAATTCATTCTTACACCTTTTCCAATACATATTTATGCTTTATATGTTTCAGTTTATATTTAAACATTAAATTTTTAAAAAAACATTACTATTCTGGGACCAGCCCTGTGGTATAGCGTTGCTGTGGCAGGCATCCAACATACAAAATAAAGGAAGATTGACACAGATGTTAGCTCAGGACAAATCTTCCTCAGCAAAATAATAAGAAGAAGAATTTCTAATCTGTAAGAGTGTAGTAACAGATGTATCAGAAATGCTTGCCTCCAAAATGACAGCATTTGAACATAAATGTGACCACTTTAACTCTTAGTACAACCAATGAGGTCTCATCTCCAGAAAACCAGCTGGATATCTCACTTAACTTGCATGTCCCAAGATTTATCAGAAAATGACCCATTAAAACCTGTATCATTAACTAATAAACAGTTCTCACATAAAATGACAACCATTTTGAGGACAAAATTGATTAGTGTCCTTTCACACGGCATATCAAATTAATGTAAGCTGAATTAAAAATCCAAATAAGAAATAAAAATGGTTAAAGTGGCATAAGAGAATGCATATAAATTTTTTAATCTCTCAACAGAGAAATTTTTCTTAAGCCCAAAAGTGATAAACAAGTAAATAATATACACCTATGAAACATGTTCCTTTCTTTTTATTTATAGAAATAAATGAAAATAAAAAGAAATAGTCCATGACAAATATTTTTAAAGCCAATTAGGATTCAACATATTTGCTATTTTTTTCAAAGGGACTTTGAGCATGTCCCCTGCAGTGTGAAATGGCAACCAAATAAGTGATAGATTCCATTTTGTGGAGATTCTTTAAATTGAATATGTCTATAAGGGCTTCTCCCATTTATCCAATTTCTCAAAGTCAAAACTCTGGGAGTCATTCTTTATTCCTTCTTGTCTT
The DNA here is from genome assembly GCF_041296235.1 of Equus asinus. Classification (NCBI taxonomy): domain Eukaryota; kingdom Metazoa; phylum Chordata; class Mammalia; order Perissodactyla; family Equidae; genus Equus; species Equus asinus. Next base: position 12,304,429 of record NC_091819.1, read on the forward strand.
TCCCAACCACACCCAAATGATCATCAACCATATTGAATCTCTCCAGCTCTGCAGTGTCATCATTAACTTGAACCGTTTTCCAATATGTACCTCTCAACCTCTCCAACAGCCACCAGTGTGAGCCCGTGCATTCACGCCTGGGACTCCCGTCTATTCTCCAGCAGCAACTGCCAGAATGATCTTGTTGAAATGTAAATCAGAGATAGACCAGAATTACATTTGCGCAGGAAATATCTAACTATGCTAAATACAGGACAGGGAGAGTTTTAACTGAAAAGGCATCTGTGTTTAAACAGTGTGAATGAGCCTTCTTAAGAGAAATAGTTTGAAATGCAAAGATGAAAATGTGTTGCAGCATCTTCAGGTCTCAGATATGCTGGAGGATTTGTCTGGTTTTTTTTTTTTTTTATTCTCAAGCATCTGGATATTAAACCAGTCTTGGCAAGGGATGTGAATAAGTAGACAAGGAGACAATTTTAAATTCCTTTATCCCTCTGTTCTTCCCAAGCAGCGAAATAATTTGAATTTCTATAGCAAAATTGTGTTCTACTCTTCTTACTCCGGTAATAGTGGTAGACTTTGTGAGAAAAATGAGAAATAATGATTGAATTTCTGATCATTTTTGTGACTTTAGCTGAACTTTTAGTCTTTATAGAACTTTAATATATTGCAAAGGAAACTCTTATTTTCAGCTTTTCCTCATCCTTAGATCTAGTCTTTCCCATCTCAGTAAATAGCAACACTACACGTCCAGGTGCTCAGGCCAAACATCTGGAATTAGCCCCTGATTTATCTCTATCTCATATCACATATATAAGCCAGTCTTCCAAATTATAAATGTTATTTATCAACTCTACAGCTAACACCCACACCACCATCATAGTCCCTCTCTTTTGATACAGAGAATCTCCCCCAGATCTATTTGCATGTTTTCCTTATCCCAGTCATATTTTCTTGATATCATTATTATTACTTAGATTATATCATGGGTCGTTAAATCCTAGATTTTATGCTATATTAGAATATACAACATCACAGTATATTATTTTCTTGTTTCTTGATCTCCCTCTTCCCCACAAAATGACAGGGATATTCCTGTGGAGTTCTATATCACTACATTCGAGAATAGTGCTGGCACCAAAGTAGGCTTTTAAAAATATGATGAATAATATGTCATTCGATAATTAGATGATATGAGAACAATGCGAAATCTCTACCCATCTATTAGAAAGGACTATGTGAAACACTGACAATGACAAATATTGGGGAGGATGTGGAGCAACAGGAACTCTCATTCATTGCTGATGGGAATGCAAACTGGTACAGACAACGTGGAAGAAAAGACAATTTGGTTGTTTCTTACAAAACTAAATATATTCTTACCATATGATCCAGTAATCTAATTTTTCAGTATTTACTTAAAGGATTTGAAAACTTATGTCCACGTAAAATCCTGTATGTGGATGTTTATAGAAGCTTTATTCATAATTGCCAAAACTTTCAAGTAATGCCCTTTAGTAGGTGAATTGATAAACTGTGATACATCCGTACAATGAAATATTATTCAGTGATAAAAATAAACGAGGTATCAAACTGTGAAAATAGATGGAGGAAACTTAAACTCATATTGCTAAGTGAAAGACGTCAATCAGAGAAGGCTACATAGTGTCTCATTCCAACTATAGGATACTCTGGAAAAAGCGAAATTATCGGAGAAAGTTAAAAGATCAGTAGTTGTACAGAGGGAGAAGGGATAGAAGGAAGAGAAGGATGGATAGGTGGAATAAAAGAGATTTTTAGAAAGTGAAACTATTCTGTATGGTATTGCAATATTGGATACATTCCATTATACATTTATCTAAACTCATAAAATATAAGACAAAAAGAGTGAAGCTTAAGTAATTAATGACAATGTATCAATATTGGCTTATCACTTGCAACAAATATACCACACTAATTTAAAAGGCCATTAATAGGGGAAACCCTGTGTAGGGGGAGGGGATATATGAGAACTCTGTGCTTTCTGCTCAATTTTTCTCTAAAACTAAAACTTCTCTAAGAAAACCTTAATTCAAAAACGTAAGCTTTTTAAAGGAAAGATAAAACTATGATGAACATATGAATTAATGCCTCCTGAACAACAATAAGAAAATCCACACACTGAAAAAGAGAATACTAAGTGAGCAGTTCGTTGTTTATAAAAGCTAAGCAAAAGGAACAAAGTGGCAGATTATTAAAACTGTTTTGTTTCTCCTAATGTCACTTACTCATGTTTCTTTATTATTTAAATCATAATTATTCTAGATAAAAGGTATTCCATATTTGTTTTCTGAAGCTGTATCAATGAGTATTAGAAGCATATTTATGGTGCTAAGTGGAATTTACATCCTAATACACATAACTTGAAAAGTGGGAAAAAAATGATTAAAGAGAGAAAATTTATTCTGTTCACTCACAAATCTGAGTTCATCTGTGAAATTAGTAATATTAATTCTATTTTCAAAGCATATATAATTTGTTATATAAGACATCCTGGCATGAAAACGATCAGAAGTTTTCTGGTTTAAATTTATTGATGCCAGGATTGATTTAATTCTTGAGAACTAAACCTATATATATGTCAGAACATGACACTTTTTGTTCAAGAACTATCAAAATTGTCTTATTTCAAAGTAAAGGCCATATTCACAAAAATGGCCCACAAAGCCCTGCATGACCCAGCTCCATATAGGGCACTTTTTTGTTCTTTCATTCTTACCAGGCACAATTGTCTCTTGCTGGTGTTTGAAGATTTCACACAGACTTGAATCCCAGATACTTTGAATTTGTTGTTTCTTCTTCCTAGGGTGATCTTTGCCAGAAAATCTCATGACCTTATTGCACTCCTTCAAGGTCACGCATGACCCTTTATCACAAAGGCCTGTCTGCCCGCCAGTTTCACCCAGGCCACCCTAATCATCCTGGGCAACTCTTATCCCAAAACTCTCCGCTGCTTGCTCTCTACAAAACGCCGCCTCCTTAGGTCACATATTTTTCCCCCTACTTTGTTTTATTTTTGCCTGTCACTTATATGAATGTCACTTTATATGAATGTAAAAATGAGTATTTTAAATGCATTAGTTTTTATAAATACTGTCTATTTTCTCTCAAAGACTATAAATTCCACAAAGGCAGGGATGTGCTGATTTTAATTCACTGATCTCTCTCCCTCTCTTTCTATCTATACACACACACAGAGGCATGCATAACACACATGTATGAATTGCAATGTTGAGTAAATTCAGATGGGAAGCAGATTATATATAATAGAGTTATGCAACATATTCAATTTAACATGCTTTTGTAGGTTTATAATATAATAATAACATACCATAAGAATTTTCCCCAATCATTATATAGTCTTCTTTCTTTTAAAGGTTGTATAGTAGCACACATAATCATTAGAAAATATATAAATAATGTATTAATTAATATTTTATGGGATGCAATAAAAATGATTAATGTGAAATAAAGAAATTTGATTTTAAATTACATCCTCATGCTTTTCCAATATATAGCAAATTATTTTAGCTTTCTGATTCTCAGATTCTTATTTAAAATAACTACAAAATGAGGTTGTTATAAAACTTAATTGAGACAATATATAATGCCAGTAAATAGCAAGTATATGAAAAATATTAGCTTCTATCATCATTGTGATCATTATTGTATCATTAGATATTTAGGTAATATATTTTTACATATATATTGCAATATCATCGTCATATATACATTGGACAATTCTCTCGAATTATGCCCTTGAAATATATTGTAAGAAATAGAATTACAGGGTGTTCCTATCAGATTAGTTCAAGACTGTTGATAAGTATTGACAATTGTCCAAAATCATGTAACAATTTACAACTAAGATAATCTACAGGTAGCATTTCTTCACGCTATTATGTGCTATAATTTTAAATATTCATGTGATAATACAAATAAGATATGTTGCAATTTTATTTTTTCAGATCATTTATCTGTGATGACTTTCATATAATTTCTCTCTAGGTATGCTATTTTCTGAATTCTGTTCTAATCCTCATATAATTATCCTTCAATTGTTCAAGGTCGTTAATAAGAGTCGATTTTATGTATGAATAACATTGACTTTTTTTATGTCCAATATTTTATAAATATTAATTCAGAATTTACTGTCTGTAATTTTACTTAGGATGTTGGATGAAAAGTAGACTAATTAAAGACTTTTTATCAGTCCTCTCTAATATGATATACTTAGAAACAGTTTATAGAGAATAGAAATAATCCAGACCTTAAAAGCAGTAATGACTCTTTCCATAAAACTACTTCGTTTACCTAGTTCCTCCTTTGGAAGAAATTGTTGATACCTCTTCAAGTTCTTACATTGACTCTCCAAATATTTCTTAAAGCAATAGTAGTAATTAATATTATTCCAAGGAAATGTATTTTAGTTTAAATGATTAATCTATAGGATCATAAGTTTAAAAAAGTCTCTATTAGATTATAACCGTTTCTATAAGGCTGTAATTGTGGAAATATAATTTGTTTGAACTGTCTACTTGGAATAGTGTCTATTAAATTTTATCTCTATTTGTCTCTGTCTCTGTCCCTCTCTCTCTCTACATATACATATTTATGCATATATGTGATAGACGTGATTATATCCATTATATGTATTAATTTATGCATCTAATATATCAATGTATATTATTAACGTATAAGATGAATATAGATATGTAAATAATGTCATATATTATATTAAATATTATATACTTATATACATCTACTAGACATGAATATGATATAATGTATAATATGGATATAACTTTGTATATCATATTATATATAGTGAGAGAGAGACTAAAAGTGACTAACTGGACCACATTGATGTCATATTACATAATAAGATGTTTTCACAAAAGTATATGACTGAACAAAATCATAATTGTCTAATAAATTCACTTCACATGCATCCGATCTAAAATTATCTGATCTGAATTTATATTGAAGATTTGAGTCCTACATATTTGTGAAACTGAATATTCATGTATCCCCAGAATGATATTCCAGGTAAGATTACTTTAACTCAATGCTTATTCATGTATGGTTTCAAGGTCAGCTAATCCATCACAAGCTTTTATCTGATTTTAAGTTAAATTTTTCTCATTCAAATTAGAGTACAGTAGTATACCTCAAAACTCTCAGGACAAGCTTACTGGATTATTCAGAACTCATATTTATGAGAGTATATGATTTTGACATAGAAGTACATAGACTTAAATTCAGTTGTCAACGTAAGTAAAAGAAATGTTTGTGTGAGCATATTTATAAGCTAATTTACATACGATTTGATTGGCGTATTTCTTAACTGTGTGAATTATTCTATATTGCCTTAATGATTTTTATTCAGTGTTAGAGCTGGTAATGGCAAGTTCCTTTGGCTGTAAACCACATTGTTATGTTTTATGGAATTAATTAGCCATTTACACTTCGTAAGGTTTTGAAAAGCATGAAAGGCTATTCAATATGGTTTCCATCCTGGTGAAAAAAATTACAAAGAGAATGGTAATGTGCATGCAGTTTTGGTCACTGTGGATCAAGAAATTTTAGAGTGAATGGAAAAAAAGAGAATGATGTTGTTTGCCTAAGACATTACAATATTAATCACGTAAATATAGTCATCCTAAATTATAGAGGAGAAGCTAATCTTCTAAAATTTATAAATTAATCCAAGTTTAGAAAGTTAAATTTATAGTAGACCAATAGGAAGTTGAGATAGAATAAGAAAAATGATATTGTTTTTGTGTGACATTAAAAAAAATCTGCCATTTTTATATGGATTTAAATATCATGCTATTCCAGGTCAGATAGCGTCTGAAAGTCTTTCTCAGCCTCAGATCTCCCCACCCCTACACCAATCAGGATCTGAGGCATTCCTAAGTAAATATAGCATTATATTTTTCCCACGTCAGAGATAAAACGCAAATAACAGTAAAGGCATAACAAAAATAATAACATAAAAATAATATAAATAATAGTGGTTAACATTATTTATTTTTGTTATTTGTCAGTACCAGGACTGTACAACATGAATTATCTAATTTAATTCTCACAACCACCTTATCAGGCTCTTCTATCGTAACTATTTTATGTATCAGAAAAATTAAATAGCTTAGAAAACTTAAATAGCTTATTCCAAGTAGCATTTTTAATATACAGTAATACCAGGATTTGAATGTGGTTTAGGAAGGGTGGAAATATTGAGTCATATAATTTTATGTTCTAGAGAAATGGTGGGTAAATGATGGTTCATTGGCTGGCCACCCGTTTTTGTAAAGTTTTATGGGAATACAGACAAAGCTTTAAAAATTTGCATAGGGGGAACTCCATTCTCAGCAAGCGGCCAGGGGGTACAGCCTCAGCAGGGGGGGAGTGAGATGAGCAGGATGCACATCCAGGCTGTGCAATGAACACATGCCACAGAGGGCTCTTTCTCTGGCACTGCTCCACTGGGAGAGGCCTGTGTGCTGAGCTGTGCCAGGGGCTGGGGGGACCCTGGATTTTCACCCTGCTGCCGCTCCTGGCCTTGGGGGAGGGGAGACACACGGCACCTAGGGCTGCCCCTCTCTCGACCTCGTCTGTCTCCATCCTTTTGTCAATGTTTGCACAGTTTTTAAAACCACAGTCTCCCCTTTATATAGTGAGCTAAGTTTTAAATGATAAATTTTAATTGCCTCTGGGTGAAAAAGAGTTTTAATAAACACCTTATTACCTTTTCAAAAAAAAAAGATATTCTAGGAATACTCAGTTGTGTGTGCAAAGGGTGAGATTTTGGCAAGACTTGGCAGAAAACAATTACTAGGTATCTGGGAGCTCCATAGAGATTCCACAAGCTACATTGCACTGAGACACAGAGGCATGCACAAGCCAGAGGGGAACAACAAACGGGGCTGGCCACACACGCAACTGAGGTCCCCCAAAGGGTTCCGTTAGCAATAGGATGACCCTAGCTCTGGAGTAACTCTCACTAACAAAACTTAAATATAAGCTGCCAGACAAGCAAATTCATTTGCCAAGAAGTTAGCTGCCTTCCAAAACAAATTCAACACTCTTCATGAAAGACAATCAAATTCTCAACTTTCAAAAACATGATATCTACAATGACCAACATAAAATTAATATGTATTTATGACATGAGAAGCAGCAGAAATATGTAACGCATTAGCAGGAAAATACTAACAGTCAATAGAAATAGGTCCCGATATGACCTGGGTCTAAACATTAGCAGATACAAACTTTAAAACAGTAATTACAAATATGCTCAAAGATATAATGTAAAAGATCAGCGTCACCCCAAGCTGTCCACCTATTTTTATAAAGTTGTGCTGGCAAACAGCTAAACATAATCATTTACTTATGGTTTAGTGCTGCATTCGCCAGAAAACAGCACACTTGAGTGGTTGTGATATAGACTATAATACTCTAAAATACTTACTACCAGGATCTTCAAGAAAAAGTTTTTTGGTTCCTGGAAAGGATGAATATAATGAGTGAACAGAAAGGATATTTCAGTATAGTAATAAACACAGAAACGAAGAGCATGAGAAATAGCAAATATGTCATACATTTAAAGCTTGTTTTTCTCATTGTTGAATTTCTTTAAAATATAGTTGACTGATTAACAAAAATAATAAAACTCATCAGAGAACCCATGTGTTTGAAGTTCGTTTTCCCATTTTCAAGTTGGTCAAACTAAACTCTTGTACAAACAGACTGCTTTCTTCTCAGGATATGTATCTATTATTCCCCATTGGGGATATATTTAACTATTACAAAATAGTGAGAAATTAACTAATATATTTTGTATTTGCCACAAAAATATATTATGGGATGGATATATATGAAAGAGTAAAATAAAGGTCAACAGTAGTAAAGATAAAAGGCTAGGGTCAATGGAAATACACTCTTGTAAGGCTTCTATCTTATAGCTAAAATAATATAAAATCAGCTAATGGAACTCTGTCATAGAGAAAGAATGCACATTGTAAAGCCTGAAAAAACTCCAATATATATTTTAAAAATATAAAAAAATAATTAACACAAAATAAGGCAGCAATGACTAAACAAAGGAATAAAAAGTAGATGATACAAATATAAAAGAAAGAAAAATATGGAAGACAAACCTACTCACATCTTAATTTTCAGCAGTTTTCCTTTTATGGGCTTAGATATGGCCTTCTTTGTGTATATTCTGCTTAATATGTTACTTGATTTCTACTACCCATTTTGGAAATTTCTTCCTCATTTTCTCTTCCTTAGTTGATTCTGTCCCACTCTTAACTCTTCTCTTGTGCAAGAGTATTTACATTTTTGTTAGTCTTTTCATTTTTTTCTACATATCTCATGTGATCTCTTCTGTATTTTCCATACAACTGCTTCTCTATTCTTCACTGTGAATATTTTTAAATCTATTTTTCAGTCCATTATCTCTCATTTGCTGTTAAATCTATTACATTTGTAATTGAAGTTATCAGATTTCTTTTTAGAATTCCTATTTGCTTTTCCTTTATAATTTCTGCCAATGTTTTCTTTTGTCTCTTATATACTTGGACTTATTTGTCATAGTTATTTTAAAGTCCATGTCTGAAAACGCTGTCAAAATATCATTCATCGCTTAATATTTTGAATTTTTCTTCTTTTAAAATAAGCTTTGGGGGCTGGCGCAGTGGCATGGTGGTTAAGTTCATGTTCTCCACTTTGGTGGCCTGGGGTTCCCCAGTTTGGATCCCAAGTGCCAACCTAGCACTGCTGATGACATCCTAAATAAAATAGAGGAAGATTGGCTTGGGTGTTAGCAACAATTTTCCTCAAGCAAAAAGAGGAAGATTAGCTCAGGGCCAATCTTCTTCACCAAAAAAATAAAATTAAATTTAAAAAGTTTTGTGTTCTTCTAAGATTGGTTGTGTTTTACTAAATTATGGACTTCCTTTAAATGAAAATAATGAAGAGAATGTGAGGCTCTGGTTGTCATCCTCCTTCAGAGAAGATTTATGGTTCCTTGGGGCAGGCAGCTGTCCTCTGCATAGTAGCAGTCCCATGTCATTCTCCCTATAGGAGACCAAGATGATGTGGTCAGGCTTTAGTCTTTTGTGACTTAGTGATCTATTTATGCTTCACCTTTCATTCTGATTTGGACCATTCGGAGTCCCAATCAATAACCTGGAATTTTTTCGGTCTTCATCTCAAGCAGACCCTCAAGGTCCCGTGAGACTGCAGAAATCTGCTCAGCTTCGTAGCCTGTTGCTAGTGCTTTCACTTTCTGAATCAGTAATCATTTCAAATGGAAAAGTGGCCTCGAACACCCAGATTATCACTCTGCACTTTCCTCCAATCCAAGATTGCAGCCCTCCACAATTTTCACAGCTTTCCATTGCCTTCATACATAAGATAATTATACTTAGTCAAGATTTTTAAGAGGAAGAGTTGATCTGAAACTAGTCAAGCATTGCCAGAAATAGACCACTACCAAAGATAAGATCCATAACCTCACGTGATTTGCAAGTTGCCTTCCCTTTGGTCTTGCCTTCTCAGCTTGTTCAAGTTTCTTAATGACCAGAGGACATTAGTTTTTTTTTATGTACCAGGATCTTTGATTCTTAAACGGATCAGCTGTACTTAAAAAAAAATAATAGTAGACTTTCAGAGCTAAAGGTTACAATAGGTGCTCAGGGTACACTTGTAAAGGATCTAATAGACAGGAAGACCCAATAACGTAAATACACATTCACAGAACATAACATAATAACAAGGTTAAACTGGAATTGGAGGACACTTTCCCCAGAATTCGAAGGAAAAAAAAATCATGGCAAAATCAATAACTATAACATTAGCATTCATTCAATAGGCAGTGATTCATATCTAATTCATTTCACCTCTCATCTATATTTTACTGACATGAACAAATAGAAATGTATGGTTTGTAATAAATAAGTTATGGATACGCTTTATGTTTAATATATGTAACCTTGATTTAATGCAATTTCTTAGAGATCCAATAATGCTGACTTTTAGGATTTATAACTTTTATCTAACTTTTATGGTCAAAAGGTAATTCTGATAACTCTCCAATGAGCTTTTCTCACTATAACACAGAAACTATAACTCTATTTTTAAATTTTATAAAATGTCCTGGTCAGGGTAATTGATAAAAGCTTTTTCCAGATAGAACATTTTCCTCATTGCTCCCTTCACAGCAGACTATTTCCTAACTATGTTTCTGTCCAAATACCTAAATAAATAAAGCTATCCACCTATAAAAACAATAACAGTTTGGTGTAGATTCATTGTAGGGTAAAACCAGAAGAGCAAATTTTGAAGTACATGGTTTCTTATTGTCTTATTATTTTCCAGTAAATAAAGAATGAAGAGAACAGGAGAGAAAGGCAAACAGTGGGAGAGAGGCAGAGAGAGATTCAGACACAGAAAAACAGAGAAAAAGAAAGAGACAGAACAAGCTTTACAAAGGAAAAAGCAGATATGTAAGTTAATCTAAGTTGATTAAAGGTTAAATGTCAATTTTATCTTTTGAAGTGCCATGTTTTGTCTTTTTAATTTCTATATGCCGTTAATTTATGTTCTTCTATTTTCTTTATTTTCCTTTAAAGGTAGCATGAGTTTAAGCTTTGGGATCCTGGTGGGAGAAAGGAATGATGAAATTCTGTGTTGCTTTTAAGTGAATTGATGGAAGGAATGAGTAAATAGGATACTGACAGTCCATTCTGGCTATTACAAAAATATATACTGGGTGGCTTAAAGAACAAACGTTTATTTCTTGTAGTTGGAGGCTGGAAGTCCAAGATCAAGACACAGGCAGATTCAGTGTCTGGTGAGGATCTGCTTTCTGGTTCCTAAGTGGCCGTCTTCTCACTGTGTCTTCACATGGCAGCAGAGGAAAGGGAGCTCTCTGGGGTCTCTTTTTATAAGGGCACTAGTTACGTTCCTGAGGACCCTGCTCTCAAGATCTGATTGCTTTCTAAAGGTCCATTTCCAAATACCATCAAATTGGGGAATAAGTTTCAGCGTATGAATTTGGGAGGGGCACAAACATTCAGTTCCTAACATTCTTCTCTGTCTCCCCAAAATTCATGTCCTTCTTACCTGCGAAATCCATCTCAACAGCCCTAAAAGTCTTAGCTCACTGTAGCATCAACTCAAAATTCTAAAGTCTCATCAAAATCAGATATGGGTAAGTTAGACTCAAGATAGGATTTGTCCGGAGGTAAATTGCTGTCCTACCGTGAATCTGAGAAACCAAGTAATTTATATGCTTCCAAAATACGTGGTGGGACAGGCATAGGATAGACATTTCCATCCCAAAAGGGAGAAATAGGGAAAAAGAAAGAAGTTACAGGTCCCAAGTAAGTCTCTAACCTAATGAGGCAAACAACACAAAACCTTAAATCCCAAGAGTGATCATCTTTGGCTCAATGCTGTGCCTTCAAGGACCACTGGGGGGGCAATGTCACTCCCAGGACTCAGTGGGACAGCCTTCTAGTGGCTCTCTGCCTGGTCCCACCAGTCTGATGGGTATCCCCATCCTTTGAAATCTAGGTAGAAGCAGACATGCCCCTCTGGGCTCCTGCACTCTGCTTATCAGTGGAGGATGGTGCCTCGAGGAAGCTGCCAAAGTTTGCTGCCTGTGCAATACTGAGGCGAAGCCACTGTGGCCTGCATTGCACTGGGCCCCTCCAGAACCACACCTGGGACAGCTGAGGAGCAGAGCATGATGTCAGAGAGTGAAGCAGAGCCCGTAGTATAAAAGCGCCTGGCAGTATGTGGACAATGTGCATCTGGGTCTCACAGGTGTGGTCCCTCCTTTGAAACCCACTCTCCCTTATAGGCCCATGCACTCTGGGCCTGTGATCAGAGTGGCAGCCTGATGATCTCTAAATTGCCTTTGGGGGTACTTCTTCCATCGCCGTCAACAAAGAGCTCCTGGCTTCTGTCGAGATGGCTGACCCACGCAAATCTCCTTATCAAATGGTTAATTGGCCAGACTCTTAGTCTTCTCATTTTTTTGCAATATGGATAGGCTGAGAATTTTCCAAATTTTCAAGTTCTGCTTCTTTTATTCTTAACAATTCCATCTTTAAGTCATTTCTCTCTTTTCACATTTTACTATAAGCAGTCAAGAGAAGCCAAGTCACAGCTTCAACACTTTGCTTAGAAATAGCTTCAACTAAATATCCGGTTTCATTGCTTGCAATTTCTACCTTCCACAAAACAGTAGAACACAAACACAATTCAGCCAAGTTCTTTGCCACTTTATAACAAGGATTGCCTTGTCTTCAGCTTCCAATAATACGTTCCTCATTTCTGCATCAGACCTCATCAGAACAGCCTTTACTCTTCTTTTTACTAATGTTCTGCTCAGGATTACATAAATATTCTCTAAGAAACTTGAGGCTTTCTCTACAGCTCTCCTCCTTTCTTTCTGAGCTCTCATCAGAATTGCCTTGAAAGGTCTGTTGTTGGCAATGTAAGCTTTTTCTAGTACCCCCCAAAACTCTTCCAGCCTCTACCCGTTACCCAGTTCCAAAGCTCTTCCATACTTTTAGGTGTTTTTTACATCAGCACCCCACTTCTTAGAACCAATTTCTATTTTAGTCCATTTGCACTGCTATAAACAAAATTCCGTAGATAGGATGGCTCCAAAAATAAACATTTTTATCTTTTTATAGTTCTAGAGACTGGAAGTCCAAGATCAAACTGCCAATAGAGTCAGTGTCTGTGAGGGCCTGCATCCTGGTTCATAGATGGTTGTCTTCTTGAGATGTTCTCACATGCCAGAAAGGGCAAGAGTGTTCTCTGAGGTCTCCTTTAAAAGGGCATTAATCCCATTTATGAGACCTCCACCCTCATTACCTGACCACCTCCCAAAAGCCCCACCTCTAAATACGATTACGTTGGGGATTACATTTCAGCACATAAATTTGGCGGCAACACATTCAGTTGATAGCAAAAACCAATATTCTCTGACTAATAACTTGCTTGGGTTAAGGAAAAGTCCCCTTAAGATCAATAAAGTAAGGTCATATATAATCCATGATTAGCCAGGACATTTTCAGACGAATGTAAATCACTTAAAACTGTTACACGCTAACATTACAAACTGCATCCATAAGAAAGGATGTATATTTGTCAGAAAGTATCAGAATTTTATAGGTTTTAAAATGCTCCACCTATTAATTCATGCAGTGATTTTTTCATCTTTTAATTTGTTTAAATAAATGCATTCATACACACATATACTCGGCACAACTCCTAGTGATACACTTTATTCTTATGAATTTTCAAAAATCAATTTTCAAAATCAATAATATTAACTTTAGGAACCGTGGTAAATAGGCTCTTGGTGTGAGGTGTCATGTTTATTTGGCTAGTTATGCTGTGTTTAATGTTTACGTTCGCTGCAGATGCGAGAGGCTAAAATTTCTTCTACTGGTTTTGTTTTTGTCTCCTCTGTTGGCTTGGGTTTCCCTAGAGAATCCTTTTTAAATAGAGTCTGAGTCTTGCAGCTCTTTTCAGCCTTAATTCCCAATTATTATATAGGAGTTGGTTGGTGTGGTACTAAGATCTGGGGGCAGGGGAAATATTCTATAGCCCTATGATCAAGCTGGGTCTAAGTCTTCTGGGAAGCCTGGGCTCCTGAGCTGTGACCTTCACAAGTGCTCCTCCGTCTTTTCTTTTTCACTCCATACGTAAGACAGGAAGGCTAGACGGGACTCCCTTCTTCTACACTGGTTAGGTTCTCCTAAAACTCACTTTGGTTAGACTGTGGAAAAATAGTTTCCCTTACGGGCACGTCTTTGTTAAGGAGAACAGAATTCTCTGAGCATACTCCAAATGGTTACTCTTCTCCTCCCTCTATTGGAAGCAGGAGGGCATTTTTCTCAGATCCTCACAGTGAAAACCTGGTGACGCTCCTGGAGGGAAAACTACAAAAATGCAGGAGATTCCTAAGACTGGTCTTCTTCAGTTTTTATATCTTAAGATAGTCCACACTAGTCTCCAGCAGTTAGTCAATTACTCTTTAGCTATTACTGCTCATGCTGGCTCTAGTGGCAGTTTCTGCCCCTGAGAAGCTATAATTTCTGTATTTGCCTTCCTTTCTAATTTTCAGGGCCACAGTTTGCCCTATGATCTTAATTACCTAATGGATTTAAGAGAGTTGTTGACTTTCAGTTTTTCACCTTTTTTTCTGGTTATGAGGATGGGAGTGATGACTTCCAAACTCTTTACATTTGAACTGGAAACTGGAAGTCTCATATTATCTCTGACTTGTATGACCAATGAAATGTTAGTGGAAGTGACGTGGGTTATTTTGGGGCTGATGTTTTCAGAGCCAGTGCATAATTCACAAGTGTTGAGTGTAATGTCATTCATATCTATAATTATTGTCAGAAAATTGCATAAGAATTTAAATCCAAAATTAGATAAAATCAAGATAACTGAACCAAAGATATGTTTATTAAAATTCTACCTAATTTTGTAAGTGGCAGATTTTATTCCAAAATAAACTTATATAGTAACATTTTATTTGAATGCTTTAAACAGGAAGAACTTTTAAAGTTGCCTTTGTATTTTTAGTTACGTTGGAAAAGGAAGTATAGTAATAATCAAAATTATGCTTTCATACTATTTGGAAAGAAGTTATAAAGTGTGTGTAAAATATTTTAGAATATGAATTTAAATTTTAAGAGAAATAAATAATAAGCATTTTAAAGACAAGAAAATCATATCAAGATAAAATGTATTATACATTTTCCAAATACTCAAAAGTTAAAACATCCTTTTTGATTTCCTATATTTTATTCTACATACGTATGAAATGGCATTATATATTGTTTCATTTAAAAGCTTTCCAGTTTTTTTGTTATATTTTCCCTAATGTTTTCTTTTATAGTGTAATTATGCCAACACTATAGAGAAGGTAATCTTAAAATAGTTCATGTGTTCTATGAAATAAAGCGAGATTTGTAGAGTCTAAGTTATTTTACTTTTAACATTCAAAACAAAGTTTTATTTCTACCTTTATAATGGAAAATGTTCTAAACATAACACTTTTGAAAATATCCAAGAACTAATGTTTATTACCAAATTTTTTTATATTTCTTTTTTTAAACCTAAACTCTAGTTTCCAGATACTTCTACAAATTATAATTGTCTAAAGTGTGCATGCTGTCCAGTCATTAATGCAATTGTTTTATCTTATAAGAACTTATATACGTGAGTACAGTGATATGCTCCCAAGTGTAGATGATTTTGCTTGTATTATATGTTTATTAGTCATATAGACAAAAAGCGTCTTCTGAAAAGGAATGTCAAAAATTTCCAGTTAGCATTTTCTTGGTAGACAGTGTAATAAAAATAAATGAGAACAGGACCAAGAATCAGAGACTTTCTATATAATCCTTTTGATAAATATCTAGCAAATTTGGTCCAATCAATGTTCTCAAGTTTGTCCTGTTTCCTCTATGAAACACAAATTATACTCCTTGTTCATCCGGTTTATTAAACTGGAAGAATTAAATAAAATGTGTTTAGGAGGTTAAGTTGTCTAAATTGGAGAACTGATTGGATTTGCCAATGGCCTTCTTACAGTGCTCCCAACCTCACCAACAGCGCATATATTAATATTCTTGACATAATTAAGATACCATGTGAAAGCACAGAGAAAATCATAAAGTTACAAAAAATAAAGAATACCATTATCTTAATCATATGCTGTGTTACTCATGTATCCTGTGCATCTACATTTGAATAAATTTTGAATTAACTGGAAGAGAATTCTCTAGTTTTAGCCATGAATACTGATGAAATAACACCTTAACCCCAGGGGCACGGAAATACATCAATCTTCTTCCAATTTAACGATCAGAGGACGAACAATTTTTCCAAATAGCAGTTGTATTTGCTATACTAGAAATTGTGTGTGAGGTTTATACAATAATTCTTATTCCTAGCACATTCAACCAAAATAGATTATTCTAGAACTAAAATTTCCCCACACTATATAAATTGGGTTTCAATTTAAATTCATTCTAAGCCCATCTATAAGTTTAGGTCACTGCTTTTGGAGAGTGTTGATGCAGAAAATTATATTATACAAAGAGAAATGTTTTAAGATGACTTTAATTTTAAAATTCAAAATCATATATCTTAACAATAGATACTGGATAGAAAGCTTATCTCTGTCCTCTGGAAGTTATACATTTTTCCTATCTTTTTTTAAGTCAGGGCCTTCATTTAACTAGTCACTGGAACATGTAGTAAAATTCTTGGCTACAATTTATTCACAACCATTTGAAGAAGAACCGTTGATGGATGGATATATTCTGAAACTGTGTACTGAACTAGAAGAAAACAAATCTGTAAAATATATAAATCTTTTGTCAGGTTTTACAAGTTCAAACCCACTTAAAGCTTTTCTACATCTTGCCTGATGTTTAAATACCTGTGTGATGACATATTGAGGTTAGAGCTCTCAATGAAGCAATGCTGTGTATTTGGAAGTGATTGCATTGATTTTATCACTAGATAGAAGCTATGTGACAATTGATGGATTGTAGGGATCACAGTCCATTAACTCTATATGCCTATCTCCTGTCAGTAGACTTTGAAAGTCTCCTAATTTTTTATCTGCACATCTGATAGTTACTGAAAGGCACACTTTTATTTGACCAATATATTTTATGTTCAAGCGATCAATGATTTTAATTACCCAGAGTAGACTTAAATAATATGTATTCAAATCAATTGGTGTGTCTTAGTACTTTATTTTATCCAATAACATAAAATATATATTGATTCCGTAAAGAGACAGATGCATTGCTCTTTATTTTCTGTTGAATTCTTAGTTCTCAATAAATCACCCTGTTTATTGATAGAATTGCTGAATGTGGGAGAATCGTTGGTTGATATGTGATTGACTAGTCTCAGAAGGCTAATCCAACCACTCTAATGTCAACTGAATTTTAACACAGAGAAATCCTTTCATAATAATATAATTTGTGACAGAAATCTATAAATCTGAGAAGGCTGACGAAACATTTTAAAATCATATTGTTAGGAAGTTTTGAAAATCTTAAGGGTTAGTAAGAGTGAACAGCTAAGAGATATAGCAATTCTATATCTGATAGTAAACTGCTCAATGTCTCTTTTTATACTAAATACATTTGATATAATGAAATCCATGGGATCTAGTAGAAAGGTAGTCAAAATTTACATGGTGGAAAGACCTAGACTGAGATTCCAGTGCTATTATTTACTAGCTGAATTTTTTAATTTTTCTAAGTCTTAGCATAGCCACCATGTTGTGAGAGTTAGCTATAATTTGATAGGAAGGAAATAAAATAGATTCTCAGCAAATAGGTCTAATATTTTATAGACTATAGTTTCAAGTAAAACTAATTTGGCCATTGGTATAACTGACAGATGTCAAAATAGGATCAGATAGAGACGAAAGCCTTGACTGTGCTCACGGAGACACAGGTTAAAGCTTTCTGAAGACCTAAAGGAAATTTGATGCTTAACTCATGGCAGTGCACACCTTTATTAGCGGAACGATTAGATGGATCCCAGAAAAATTCTGGATTACATAACATACAAAATATAAAACAAAAAAGTGCTACAGTTTTTCTAACTTTCAGGCATCAGATTATAGTAACCTTATTAGTTGCAGAGGTAATATTAATGAGATGTAAATAGGCTTTAAATTAGGTAATCTGATGCACTCATAATCTGTTTTATGTTAAAAAGTGGTAATAAAAACCCATTATTAACAATAAAATATATTTTTAATGTTAGCTGAACATTTGACATATAAGATAACATAAATTATTTGAAGATAAAATTTTATAAGCATTTATATAATTGCCATGTATCAAAGGACATGCCAATCTCACACATCATTATAGTGAGTTAACATTAAAAGTTAAGTCATTGGGAAAAACAACAACCAAAAAAATGATTAACAATTAATTATATTTTGAATTAGGGAAATATTTTCAAACAGCAAAAATTATGGATGCTTTGACAAAAAGAATGTTGGACAATCTAACCACAATCTGGTAAAAAATTCATACTCTTTTATGGAGTGGCAGTGAAACTAACTTGTGTGTTAGTTTTGTGTCCTAGTGATTTTTTTTCCAAAGACTCATCATAGTCAATAATATTAAATCCTTGAAGCTTGTTAGTCTATTTATGAAAAAATTGTTTACTGAACATCACTGTTTCATGAAGTTTATACTCAGAACTGTATGTTCAACTAACTCAGAGGGAAAAAGTAACTGGACAGAGACAAGAAAGAAAAGGAAAAAGATAACTCTTGGTGATTAATTGCTCTTGACTTAACAGCAATGCAGACTGCGATGCAAGTGTAACAGGGCTATCTTTGTTGGAGAAGAGAGATCTGTTGCTCCAATTAATAACAGGAGGAAAAACTGCAAGAGATTACAGTTTTTGAAAATCAAGGAGAATACGGTAGACACTGTATTAACTCTAGGATGGGACAATCCACTATGTTTCCTTCCTCTAATCGTACTGTTCATAGGTATCGATATTTCTGTGTGTATCAATATTTTGTGTGAGGAAGATTGGCCCTGAGCTAACATCTGTTGCCAATCGTCCTCTTTTTGCTTGAGGAAGCTTGTTCCTGAGCCAACATCTGTACCAATCTTCGTCTATTTTATTGGGATGCCTCTTATTTGGGATGCCTCCACAGTGTGGCTTGACAAGTGTTGCTGAAATACAAACCTGTGAACCCTGGGCCACCAAAGTGGAGCACATGAACTTAACCACTATGCTGCTGTGCCAACCCTCGTGGGTATCAGTATTTTTTAAAATTTGAATTCTGTCTGCTAAATATTCCGATAATTTTTAAAAAGGCAAAATTAATAGCACATTCGGTGATAAAATCCACTTGAAAGAAAATCTAATAAAAATTAGGCAAAAATTGAATTTCTATTCCAAATGGTGTTGAAGTTTAAGCAGTTGATTTCTAGAGATCTGCTGATTAACTAGTAAAATACAATATATCCCAAGCACCTTTATAATAGGTGAAAAACAGCATCTTCTTAAAGAAGCATGCTAATACCCTTGTAACTCCTCCACATACAAGAAATGATACAGATACAGAAGCTTTATTTCCTTCTTACGGTCTTTCCTTACTGGAGAGAAACGTCACTTCCCTAGGGTCAATTTTTACAGAAGAAGAGTAGTTCTTGCCCACTGCTTCACATACTCAGGTTTGAAGTTTTGGGAGATTTTCCCAATCATCTTTTTACTCTATTTGAACCTAGGTTATTGCGTTATCTCCCTGATTACTATCACCATGTTACCAGTTAAGTTAGAACACTTGCCCCCAATTAAATGACACTTTGCTCCGCTCTCATCACCTCCCAAATTCCAGTCACCACTATTTCTCACCAAGACTGGTCAACCAGCTACTCATAGCATCTCCTTGCTTTCAAGCATGTCCTTTTCTGATTTACCTCCCACAAAGACAACAGTGCAATTATCTTGGAACTTATAGAAGATTGTTATCTATCACTTTGAATGTTTAAAAACTTCCAGTGGCTTTGAGTTATATATAGAAAATATGCAAACATTTTCTCCTGGCCTCTAGCCCTTACACAAGGTAACTCCAACTTCTTCTCACATTATCAACCACACAGACTCTTATCTAACATGAGTGAGTCCACGGTTGCCATGTTATCAAAAAAGGAAGAAAGAAAAAAAGGACATGCAGTTAAATTTAAATCTCAAATTTTAAAAAATCCTCTGTCTTAAATATAAGTATGGACCATGTTGGGACATACTTATACTATAAAATATTTGTTTTCTTATCTGAAATTCATTTTAACTGCGTATCCTGTAGTTGGTCTGGCAACTCTAATGTAGTCCCCCCAAATTTCTTTAATTTCCTTAAAATTATCAAGCTTGTACATGCCACAGAGTTTTTGAACATACTCTTCCCTGTGCCTGAAATGCTCTTTCTCCAAGTTTTTATACATAGGGTATGTTAAAATTCAGATGACAGCTAGGTCCCAAAGTAAAACAATTGTGAAAATTGAACATGTAGTGCCAAATGGCCTTATGCATTTTTTTCAAGATTAGAAAAGCCAATTTCACAAGTCTAGGACCCCTCCATAGCATCAAACATAGAAAAGGGAATATGCACATAGAAAAGGGGGGATGTTGTGAGGAAATACTCCTTGGGGAAGAAGAGAAATTCAAAGCAGTTAAACAGAGAACAAATTAACTGCAGTAGCCTGATTAATGGTCGCCCAAATACATCCATGTCTTAAACCCCGGAACCTGTAAATATTTCCCTATACGGTAAAAAGGACTTTGCAAATGTTATTCAGTTAAAGATCTTGAGATGGAGAGATTGTCCTAGATTATTTGGACAGGTCTGTTGTAATCTAGATGGCCCTTATAAGAGGGACCCAGGAGGCAGTCAGAATCGAAGGAGAAAGTGATGTGATGACAGATGCAGAGAATGGAGAGAGACTATTTGAAGGTGGCGGAAAGGACACCAGCCAAGGAGTATAGGCAGCTAGTAAAAGCAGAAAATGCAAGGCCACATATGATCCTCTCAGAGCCTTCGGAAGGAGCTGTCACCAGCTAATTGCCCCAAGGATGTCAAAGGAGATTTAACTGTTTCTCCAAATTGTTTTTTGTTGTTGTTGTTGTGATGTTAAGAGACGAAATCACCAACCACCCTGAACCAGACTGAGCGCCACCACAAAAACGATGCCTGTGCAGATGGGGCAAAATGTGCCCAAGAGATTACCTTTGCTTCATTTTAACCTTAGGATCTCCACCCCAGGAGGAGTTTAGGCCTTGTTACTAAAACACATGATGTATGTGGAAGCGTGTTTTCCAACTGAACCTGCGCAAGCAAATCTCCACCTCTCCCTTTTGAATATTCATGCCCCATCCGTGATTCCCCGGGCAGAGGGAGCCCCATCTTTGGGAAATAATTCCCTGTGGGCTCCTTATTTGGAAAAAATAAACTTTACCTTGTGTGACAACTATTTCTGGTGAAGACTCTGGTTTCAACTCACCAAGAAGCTGACCCACATTGGTTTGGTAACAGAATCAGCTCTGTTGACACTTCGATTTTACTCTATATAACACAGACTTCAAGATGATCAGAGAATAAATTGTGCTGTTTTAAGCCATTAAAGTTGTGGCCAATTGTTACAGTAACTACGAGAAACAAATACACCAGTAAACTCATAATCCCTACTCTTTTCCCATCGCAACTTCCGAGCTAAACTGTCCTGACTGGGGGAAAAGTAGCTATTTCTAAATCAGGTTCAGAGTTTAGAGTTATGTCTTTCAATATTCTTATTAGTAAATTTTCCACTTAAAGTGAATTAAAGTTTATCTTTTACCCAAAGTCAATCAGGAGAGTCACAGGATTTGCCAGTATTTTCTTAGATTCCTAGAAGTGAACTTAATGAGGGACGATTCCTTTTAAAGGAATTTTACCCACGTTTGTCCTAAATTTGGCATTCAGCCAGCACTCTAGATATATTAAGAGTTTGTTAATCATTCTTCTGTATTACTCTGAGTTAATTTTAAAAATTTTGGTGGGGAGAGTGGTTTCAACTTTCAATCCGATTTTTTATAACAAGTAAAATGAAATATTTTGGAACTTCTTTCTTTTTTCTTTTTCTTTTTTTTTTTTTTTTTGTTGAGGACGTTTAGCCCTGAGTGAACATCTGCTGCCAATCCTCCTCTTTTTGCTGAGGAAGAATGGCCCTGAGCTAAGGTCCGTGCCCATCTTTCTCTACTTTTATATGTGGGACGCCAACCACAGCACGGCATGCCAAGCAGTGCCATGTTGCACACCTGGGATCCAAACCAGTGAACCTTGGGCCGCCGAAGCTGAATTTGCCAACATAACCCCTGCACCACCGGGCCAGCTCCTGGAAGTACTTAAAAAATAAGTTAAGCAAAATGCATTAAACCTTTTTATTCAGCCATTGAAATAGTCTCGTTGTTTATAGAAAGTACTTTGAAACACTCCTTGAATGATAGGCAGCAGCTTATCTATTGTTCTTCAGACATCAAGCATGTAAAATAAACGTATATGGTGGCCCCTCTAGTCTGTTGCTATGAGACAAAAACTTATGTGGTTTTAGGTTTGGGGAACAAAGAGAATTATTATATATAAAGCACACTCTAAAAAGAAGAGAAAAAGAAAATATAAGGAGATTCTTATCAAACACTAAGATTGCAAACATGACAGTATTCATGAATAAGAGACATTAAAACGTGACCCCACTTAGGATGAGCAAGAGGGAGGGGCAGTGATAAGAGAGAGGAAATCAGAACTGAGAACGTTAAGGAATTTTTATCTCTTGTTCAAAATCCAGAGGCAAAGGTTAGGTCTGGTTTTAGTGTCAGAAAGACTACTCACTTGGTTAATTTTTCAGCACAGCAAAACCATTTCTTAAAATAGTATGATAAAACATCGTCTTCAACACACCAATTCTATAGAAGTAAATGAACAATTTGACAACTTGTGGAAAATACATATTTTGGCAACAAATATTTATCTAAAATTAATCTAGTCATTTTAAGATTACACAAATACAAAATAGAATGAGTTCACTGAGGATGAGATGGAAAATCATCCTGTCATTGTGATTTTCCCCTGTAGGCTACCCTTCTGCTCTCTGCTGTCCGATAAGTACCCCCTTGTCCAAGTATCTGCCTTATTCCTTCTTTGTATTTTAAACACTCTCCAAAGAATGTATATGCACAAACTTAAAAATCAATCACTCCCATCTCATTTTATCTCAGTTAATGCTAAACTGTACTTCCGTATATTTAACTAAACACTAAACATCATCTCCTAAATGTTCACAATCACTTTCAACTCAATCCAAAACTAAACACCTTCAAAAATCTGTATCTCTTTCTCTTGTATTTCTAATCCTGATGAATTACACCCTCCTTTATTCACCTGCCCAGACTATGAACTAGAAACCACCGTAGATGCCATCCCTTTTCAATATTTCATCAATTATTAATAATCTGTTCCCCTATCTCCATCCCAATTCCACTACTTACAAGTTCATCATCTGCTTTTGAGGTCATCTCAGACCACTCTTCATTGGCCTCATTAAGTCTCACTTTCCCTCCCGTTACTCTGTGGCACGATTAGCATTTGCTGGCCATCCAATTTTTTTATGAATTCCTCAATATTACATAATAAAGTAGAAATGTTACAATGTACGACTTCTCTCTCCTATGAAAACTGTATGTCCACTTAACCCTGAATGACTTTAAATTTTACTCGTTTTTCTCTGTGTTTCCTCAGTCTATACTACTCCTGTGAAATCTTTCTTGATCCCTATAGACAGAAGTAAGTTCTCTTTTCCTTATACTTCTATTGTGCCTTGCTTAAACCTCACATATCAATGAGAGATTTTGATTGCAGCAACAGAAAATGCTATAGCCATCACCATTGTAACATTGTATTGCATTTTATCTTGCTATTTCACATTGCAGTTGACTAGTTAATGGATTTCCTATTTGTGACCCCACATGAACTTGAAATGTTAGAAGTCCTGAGAGGGCTTTTAAAACCAACTTTGTATAATTGGTATTAACCAGAGTTCGTGGCATGTAGTAGGTGTTCTTTGTACATATGCTAATTGAATCTTACAGTTAATTATATGAAATAATTTAGATGAAATGCATTTATGTCGTTTATAATATGATTAGGCAGGAAACAATTCACAGTGGGTGGCAGTGAGGTGAACTTGCAACTCCTAAGAGTCACTTCACTAAAACATAAGAATACACCACATACATTGCAACAGGCAGAGCTTGATAGATTAGGAACTGCTGTAGCTGATCTCCAAAATAAAAATAAGAGCAAATTTAGTTTAAAAAAAATTAGAATGACAATCAGGGTACCAAAATAAGAGCAGGGCCACTAAAGCAGTAAGCAAAAACATAATGCGGGATAGCTCTGATAGTAGATAACCATTTCATTGTTGTTTTCTGGAAACTAAGCTTAAAAAAAGCCAGCCTTTAAGTTTAGTCTCCCAAATATTTAAGATATTGCAATTGTTAGGTGTGGAATATAAAATTATTATGTAGAAAATATGTATGAAGTAAAAGAAGGAATCACAAAGATGAGCAAGAAACAAAAGATTATAAAAGGAACTGTGACATTCGGAAATTATATAGATAATATTTTACACACAAAAAAACTTTTAAAGTTCTAGAAACAAACGCTTAGAGCAGTTAGACTCACTGAAAATACATAAGTGACTAGAAGTTAAGTTTGATGGGACCAAGTAAAATGAAGCACAGAGAAATTTCAATATAGAAAGAACCAGTAGATGTTATAGGACCTGGGGGACAGAATGAGAAGATGTAAAATTGCCTAATCGTAGACCTTAAGAGAGAAAATAAAGATTATGGAAGAGAAGCAATATTTCAAAGATAACAGCTAAGAATTTTCCAGAGTTGTTGAAATACCTGACTCTTCAGATAGACTGTCGGTTGGGTGATGCACAGCTTGTCTAGCCTATGTCCTGCTTGTGTTCTAAGAGGTGAACAAAATTTTAAGTTTTTCAGATCAGGCTTTGGTTTTCTTGTTTTGACATTATGATTCTTGGCAATAGAATTCCTGAAAATATAAAAACATACTCTATTTGTTTCTGATCACTTCCATGTACCAGCAGCTACTGATCTTGTCTACACAGAGGTTTTAAGCCTGAGAGCTTTGTCTTGTATTTAGCAGTCTCTGCTCTGCTCACCCTCTCTGTCCCTTGACTTGATCAGGCTAATACGAAAGCAGCAGCGCTGATGGGACCTTATGCCCCTTCATATGCCAATTCACTGTGTGCTGGCTCCCATCACAAGACAGAAAGCTTGTATCAAAAGACATGTCTAGAAGAGGTTTGGGCCAAGTATTTATCTTTTCATAAGACCCCCAAACACTTCAGGGTCACAGGTTCTAACTACTGTATCTTCTGATGCAGAGTCAGAAGGCTCCAAATCTCCAAATTCTCCATCAAAGTAGATTACAGGCTACAAGCAGCTTTAGCAGAGATTTTTCTCCATCCATGGCAACTTGCAGGCAGCATAGGTCTAGCTTGTTCATGTTTCTCTTGCAGGATTTTGCTCAAAGTGGAAAGTGGCAACAAAAATTTATACATTTTCTTGATTTACCCTACCATTCCCACTAACATTACAGTGTGGTAGGTGTGTGTTCTGCCTTCTGTGATGCAATCAAACAAAGCCATATATTCTGCCAAGGATAACTCAATATTGTCGATATCTTAGTTTCTCCCAAATCATTGTATACATCCAGTGCAAATCCAAACCATACCTTTAGAAGATTTTTCCAGAAAATAACTACAACATTTAAACAAAGAAGTCAATATCTAAAAATAGTTTGAAAAGGAAGAACATGCTGGGGGCCAACCAGTGGCGAAGTGGTTCACTTCGCACATTCTGGTTCGGCGGCCCAGGGTTCACCAGTTAGGATCCCTGGTGTGGACATGGCACCACTTGTCGAGCCACGCTGTGGCAGGCATCCCACATATAAAGTAGAAGATGGGCACAGATGTTAGCTCAGGGCCAGTCTTCCTCAGCACAAAGAGGAGGAATGGCAGTAGATGTTAGCTCAGGGCTAATCTTCCTCAAAAAAAAAAAGAAGAATATGTTGAGATGGCTAACCTTATCATATATTAATATTTATTAGAAAAATACCGTATTTAACATTGTGTTGTTGCTTCATAGATTTCCCAATTAAGATATGGGTCATTATAGAAACTCCTGAAAGAGATAAGCAGATATAATGAACACTTCTATATAACAATGATAATATTGCAAATCTTTAAAATAATTATCTAGAGCAATTGTTAAGATATCCATAAGGAGAGGAAAGCAAAAGTACTGGGTGTTTATTTTATGATATACACAAAATTGAACTCTAGATAAACCAAAGCTTAAAACTAATGTCAGGTGAAGAAATTACAGAACATCTTTATGATCTCAATCTTATAAAGAAAAGGACTTCTGCAAAAGCACACAAGAATAAATCAAGAAGGTAAAATTTAACAGTTTTGATGTTGGCAATTTCTGTTATAGTGTAAAGATAAAGCAGTATTTCAGAGAAGATATTTGAAAAGCACAGCAGTGAAAGAATAATATCCAAAATACGCAAGAACTGCATGTTATTAAGAGAAAATCAAATACGTCAGGAATATTTGAGCCTGGAGCCTGGAGATAGAAATTTGTTACTGCAAAGAAAAGGAAACATGAATGGAAATATGTTAAATCTTATTAGTATTCCAGGAAATTTATATTTTGAAAACATTGAGATGTAAGTTTCTTCCTCTCTAGATTTGTAAAAATTGGAAAAGTCCTTATTACCAAATGTTGGCATAGATAAGAAGTAATGGAAATATATGCACGTCAAGTGAGAGTGTACAATTGATAAAAACAAGTTGGAAATATTTTTGTATTATCGTATAAAGAGGAAAATACATAACCCTAAGCATACATATATTCCATACTGATGAATAAATTTGGCAGAAAATTTGGTACAAGTGCGAGAGTCACGTACAAGAATGTATATAAGCAGCATTGCTTATAATAGCAAATAGCTAGGAACAAATGTTTATTAACCAGAGAATGGGTAACTGTGTTAAAAGAATAGATCTTCATACCGTGGATTATTATACACCAAGGAAGATGCATATGCAACAATTACCTAAAACAATATTACTCAGCTTAAAAAAATTCAATACTGTGTGAGGAATCTCAGTTAATAATGACTATACAAAATAAGATGCCGTTTGTTAAAGACTGATAAACAAACACCATAAAAATGCACTGTTTAGGAATAAATGCATTTATGATTAAACTATAATAAAAAGGTAATTTCTGATAAGCAACAACATTTGAGAAAAGGTAGGAAACAGTTGCATACTAACTCATCACTCATATTCCAAAATCGTGGCTATAAATTTTCTAATTATATTACAGAACTACATGTATATTATGCATATTGTTTTGTATGCATGAAATATTGCATAACAGAATATGTTTAAATCTAAATATGATTCTTACCCTATAATTAATTCTTGTCCCGGGTACACACACTGATGAGTAGATTTGAAAAGTTCCCCTGGACATGCTTTCCTCAATCCCTTGCTATATATAGCTCTGTAGTGTTCCATCTTTGCCTCCACTCAACTTCTTTGTCTTGTGAAGAGGAAAAAAATAAGTCACAGGGGTCAATTTTCTTAGGAATATTACTTAGGTATTGGGGTTATAAGAGGGCGAATGCACCAAGAGAGCACACAGAAGAGACTTGTGTGTAAATGTAGAGGGATTAAGATGCCAATATGGTAGTAGAAGAGTTAAATTGATCTGAGAAATCTTTTGAGAAAAGAGAATAAGGAGGCTGCCTAGAACTTCAAGGTGCTAGAGCATAGGAGGATACAGGATATTTTCCCCAGAGTCGCCTCGGACTGTTGACTCCAACCCCACTAAATGTTTAAGGAAATTGTATTTTAGAGTAGCTCTTTACACAACTACTGTTTTGAGATTCCAGCACTGAGCTCTGGATTGTCATTCTTCACAACAAAAAAAATTGAGAATGAGAATTTATACATTTTTTGTAGAGAAGGTGCCTGACTTTCATGAGAGTTGCAAAGGGATGGTTAGTGGGCATGTGCCAAGCTTGTATGGCTACCCAATATTTTTCCTGCCTACCAATTATTATGCCACAGGATTCATGTCTTGGATTAAGATAGAGATTCTTGGGTATCAGTGACAGCATTGTTTGTCATTATACAAGCTAACCTTGGAAGTGTAATTAGAGTAATCTGTAGCATTTAAGGTTTGGTGGTGATGACAACATCATCCTCAGTAGATCAGTTATGCAGCATCAATATTTTTTCTTTCCTTTTCCTTGTCTGTGGAATCTCAACCTAGGAGTTGGGTACTGGAGTACACAACCGAGACTGATATAATGTCTACATGATAGGTATTGCAAATTGACTTCTTCAACTCCTATTTCAACCTCCCTCTCTCTTGCTTTATTCTACTACAGAATCTACAAGCAAATACCCAACTTCTACTCTCTCATTGAAACTAGAAATATTTGTGTTCACAGTTTTGATTAGTGAGATGGCAAAAATTTGGAGGGATGGTTTTCCGCTCACAAAAAGAGAAGGAAAGAAAGAATGAAAGACAGACAGAGGGAGTAAAGCAGAGAAGGAAGGAAGGGAGAGAGGGAGAAAGGAAAAGCAAAGTAAAGCAAAGAAAGAAGAGAGAAGAAAGGAGGTAGGGCAGGAAGTAAGAGGGAGCGAGGTAGAGAGAGAAGTAAGGCAAGAAAGGGAAAAGAAAAGAAAAAATGGGGAAAAAAGAGAGAGAAGAAAGAAAGAAAAAGAGAGGAAGAATAGAGACAGGAGACCATGAAAAGAAAAGAAGAAGGAAAAGAAAAACCTCAGGAAGAAAACTCTGTTTTTGTTGCTGTGGCTCCTCTTTCACTATTTCAATACCGTTGCAACCTCAAAGTTTAAAATCTTGAACAAAGAACTGTGGCATAGGAAGATGAAAGGAGCTTGCTTAGGGAGCATATTATACAGGAAATGGAAGGCCTCCCAACAGACGTCTTGTCATGTAAAACAAAATACACCTATTAACGATTCAGTCACTGCTTGTTAATTTTTCCATTACCAAAGCCTAATTGACACAGTTCATGGCACAAAAATGTTAAAAATCACTGCAATTGATAGTGTTTGCCTGTCTTTTATTGCTTATATTATGAGCAATTATGTTGTTACATGAACAAATGGGCATATTGCATACAGAATGCATTATGAAAATTAAAAATATGTCCAAGTTTAAATCAAATAAAAAATTAAACCTTCACATTTAAAGAATGAATAATCCTTATTGTGCATAATGAATATTAGTCATGATTGAAGAACACGAATTATTCATTCTAAATTAGGCTTATACTCATGTTTTTAATCTAAAGTTTAATTTTTATGTACATTTTTATAGTTGTTCTCCGATTGTCTTTAAGCAATGCTAATGCCAGTAGCTTTTGCTGTTAAAACATCCCCTTACCAACCTGTGGATTCAAAACTAATGTTATAAATACACTGTCTTAGCCTCAGTCTGCTCTCACAGGCCTGCACAAAGTTTGCCTACCTATCCCAAGTATTTCTGTGAATCAGCAGGTTTGTATCTCTAGGTACTCAGGAGGAAGCCAGCTCGTGGTTATCTGCTTCACTGTCCTGGTGATGGTTTTCCATGAGGCTTCTGCCCGAGGAGAATGCTGTTCAGTATAGTTTCCCTGAGGCCCTCGGAAGGAGAGCAATAGCTGTCACACAGCTTTGGGTTAACCTTTGGCACAGATGCCCTGAAGAAATACTGCTTAGATTCTTCATCTCAGAAAATATCTGTCAGCCAGTTCATCTCATGATATTAATCCCTAAATATTCAAAAGAGGCATGTGATCTTGATTACTTGAAATAGACCATGGTAAGAAAATTTACACCACAGAACTAAGCATGTGATACAAATGAGGTTCAGTCTGTGATTTTTTTGAGGGGGATGTGGTTGTTAAACATTTTCCTAACACCACTAATTCAAAGCTATCACCAAAAAGGATAAATAAATAATGATAAAAAAACTATCGTCAAGTTCAGGAATAGGATGGTGATGGAGTGAAACTTTGACCAACCTTTATTTCTCCATCTTTTCTCACCAGAATCTGGTGCCCATAGAAAAATTTGAAACAAACGAACCACAACAGCAACTAAAACCTTCATTTCTCCACCTTTAGCCAAAAGCAAAATACCCATTAGTATTAACTCATGAAAATGAAACCCTGAATGTATTGACCACCCACCCTTTCTATAAACAACTATATTCTGAATTATTTGGATTCTCTAATAACACTTTATTACAAAAGTAAAGATTTTTTTTCATTTTTCGTACAAACACACATGTGTACACACTCTCTGTTACAGCTGTTAAATGTCAAATGTCCTTGAACTGACAAACCAACGGATTTCTCTTAACCCTCTTACTCTATTTCCCTGGATTAATAATCCTTATTCTTTATAATAATTTTCCTGATGTTGCTAGAGGATTAAGTCATCAGAAACATTGAGCCAAATACTTTTTCCAGTAAACAATACAGTCACTATTCTTTTATGGATATTGAAAAGAAAGAGAGGCAGCATAAAGACAATGAATTCTTGAGATCTGATGATAAAATCAAGTTCGCTGAAATAGAACCTGACTCCAGTTTTGATATTTGGCTGCTCACAGCTTTTAAGCCCCAACACTTCTGTTCTTTCCCCTTCTGCCACCACGTCAGGGCAAGCTGATAAGAAAATCCAGGTCCTCCCTACTTTGACCCTTGCAGGAAGTTCAAATCATTCAAGCCCCAAAACGTGGGCAGGAATCATCACCCCATCCCATCCCCACCTCGTAACTACCATTAGACCCAAAGCCAGTCTCCTTTCCCTTCTCTCTCAAGTCATTTTCAGAGCTGCTTGGGAACTTGACTTGTTCCTTCCAAGGAGTCTCATTATATGCATGATAGCCACCTTTATATTCTTTTGACATGTGTATAGTACCATCAGTCACGGCATCTGAACTGAATTTAGGGGCAGGAGTCCATCCCGTCTGGATGGAAGGATAAAAATATTTACAGAGGCCATTTAGGCTATATTTGGTCCAATAATGGGGAAGAATAGCTGGGAGAAAGTCCATAAGGAAATGTTGATTAGACTGAGATTCATTTATATGGAATAAAACAATTCATGGGTGAGTGCTAGTATCACAATTTGTCCATATTTTTTGGTGTAGTGTAAGTATGCTTTGCTTTTAATGATGATACCATTATTTTAATCCTGTGCCTAGTGTCCGGTGAGTGGAAAAAGAGGCCATCAGATAACTGTACAAGCATTACCTGCAGTGTAAGGCAAGAAGCCTGTGTCTATCTTGTTGCAGCCTTCTATCTTCTAGTATCTAGAACACGGTCTTATTTACAATACCAAAAAAAAGACAAACTAAGCAGAATATACAGAGTACAATGTTAGAAGTACCATAAATATTTTATGCTTATTCAGAATATCAAGGACTATCCTTTGGCTGAGAACAGAGGTGAAAGGAGACAAGCGATGAGGACCGAATCATAGGAAAAGAAGCCTTTGAACCAGGACTTGAGAAATGTTCTGGAAATCCAATAGTGAGGTTGGCAGAAAATAGTGTTGGAGTTGGAGTTGGGAAACAGCATTTTAAACACTGTGTATTTTAAGCAATAATAAAGAGCTAAGAATTCAAAACTGATAGACTAAACAAAACATGTAAGCATAAGCAACAACTTGAATGAATCTCACAAACATACTCTTAAGGGAAAGTAGACAGATATAAAAATGTACACATAATATGATTTCAGTATAAAATTCAAAATAGGCTTTTAGTAGTCTGAATCCTAGTTACCCTTGGTGGGGGCAGCTTAGTGAATGACAAGGTCATAAAAGGGTCTTCTAGACTCCTCCTCAGGTTCTGTTTCTTGATCTGGGAACTAATTAAAGAAATATATTGAGATTACAAAAATTTACTGAGCTATATATTATGATTTGTATAGTTTTCTAAATGGATATTATACTCTGATAAAATTTACTTTCAAATTTAAATGTGTGGATCAGCAGTTACATTCCAAGTAAAAATTTGTGAATGGTTTAGTTTGGTTAAAGATTGAATTAATATTGAATAACAGTGGGATACACATTTGGAACCTGGAGGGATACTGTGATGAGCAGTTCTAAGAAGTTTTGGTATGCCAAAATTACACACCAAATTAGAAGAGTGGTATCCATATAGTTTAGCTTACTGAAACTAATCCGAAATTAATGTAGACAATGAAGGGTGGGCAGTAAATAACTGATGACAGCGTTAGGCATTGGAAGAGCTGGTAAAACAAACGAGACAGCAGTTTATGCAGCAATGCATTAGTGTGAGAGCAGTGGGAATATCCTCACAAATCAGGCCCTTTATGTACTAACATTCTTGCAATTTAGTAAGGTTAAGCTAAAAAGAAAGTGCGATATAAAGCTAGTAAACCTTCCAGCTAATGATACTGAAAATGCTAATATAAGGAATTGGAGGCTTTAAGAGCTGGAATGAAGGACTGTCAGGACATGCCTGAATTCTGCTTTTCCTTATATTTTGGGAGACTGAGAAAAATGGAAACTGCTCTTTGTTTGGAAAATGTTCAATTAAATCAGTGTCTCAGTGCCTTTTGGGGAAAGTCAGCCATTCACTGTCTGGTGCTTGGACTCTATTTTAAGTGGCCCAAAGGTGTTATAAAAAGTGGTAATTAGGTTTATCAAACTGATTTGTATAGACTTTTGCCTGAAGCTATGGCTTATTCGTTTCAATAAACTCAGTGATAACAGGCTTAAGGCTTACTTATCTTCTAAGGAAAGGTCTCTTCAGCTCTTATCCATTCAAAGTATAGAAATGTGCAATGTGAGCTGGCAATACATTGATAGGACATTAACTGTGCTTCAACTTGGCATATTTCCTAGACATAAGCACCCAACACAAGAAGTGAGTGTCATCTTCTTGGCATTGATAGGGGAGGGTGTAGTTAGTAAAATCTGGATTGCAGTAGCCTGAATGACTGACTGCCTCAGGGCTCTTATAACAAGTTAAATATTAGCATTGTCATCTGAGTACATATTTTCTGTTCCCTAAAATATTTTAGGGCTGTTTTAGGGCCAGGACTATGTATTATTTTGTTCTGCATGCTTTGCCACCTCTAGCAGAGCAGTTTGTGCAAGGAAATCAGATTATGAGGCTCTCTCACAAAATCCTGTTAATCCTACCCAGTGTCTGCATCGGTACCCTCCTTCCTTTTCCTCTTGTTAGAGTGAAATGTGCCCCCTCTTCCCGTCTACCACTTATCTGCCTATAATGCCATGCCTACACATACCTGTCTTTATTGAGCATCATTTTTGGTTATACATGCTACCCTGATTTGGCAAACTATGGATAAAAAAATTTATATCAAAGTAAACAAATTTACAAAAGAGAGGAGAAGAAATGTATAGAAATAGAAATCCATATGTCTTCTCAATCAATAAGCAAATTTATCCAAAAAAATGATAAGTGCTAAAAAATCTTTAAAATGTATATCAAAAATGAAGCCTTATTATTAATTTGCTTATGGGGCTATGTTAGTGACTTTTACGAAAAGAAACTTCCATGGCGTTAGCCTATTTACTAGAAGACGAACTCTACTAACAGGAATGAATTAGACACCTATTATATTTTTGCTTCATAAATTATTCATCATGCTATGTCCCAGGAAAATCCTCGAAACCAGGGCTAGAACTTCTCTGGAAAAATCATCGTAAGCAATGATCAGTGGAAGACTTTTTATACACTTCTATGCCTCTGTGCATATATATGCTGTGGATTTTTGCCTAAAATAACCCCCACATTTCTGGATCATGACGTGCTGAGTGTACCCTGAGTTCTAACGACCAAGCAAAGGTAATCATCAAATGACGGGAGCACACTGCCTCCAAGAGGCTGTTTTTAGAAGGAAGATACCAGAGGAGTGTCAGTGTGAAAAAGTCCCCTGGAATACCTGTCACCCTCTCCACTGTCCTGACGCCCATCATATGCATGGGAAGCCTAATATCAAGACTAAAGGATGTGCTGAGCTGTGGTTAATTATGTCACTCAACACCTTGTTCACAGGAAAAGAACAGTGTGCTATTGAGAAACACTCATGCAACAGACTCTCCACTTCATAGATTCCAATTATCTCTGAAACTTGTTACATGCCTTACTCTTTTACTCCTTGAATTTCATTAATAAAAACATCCAACTCTTCTAACATCACAAGGCTGGTACTTGAGTCATTGACAAACAACATGGAAGGAACATATGAAATGGTAAGAGAAAAGTCACCAAACAATGATTTTACTTCTTTTACATTGAGTTGCCTTACTGAAGGTTCATAAAAATCTCTTCCCAGTTCAGCTTCACCGCTAAAGCTCTACATTCAGAATAAAAAGAAAATTATGCCATGTTATTTTTACATGAATATTAGTTGAATATTCTCTGAAATATATATACACACACATACATAAGCACATACTATACATAAATACATACACACATATACATGCATACTTATATATATCATTAACAGTTAAAATTGCTTTATAGTCCATATCTTATTTTTGAACAAATGCTCTTTCAATACCTACAGAGTATGTGCATATCAAATGCTAATTCATTTATTCACCAAAACTTGTGTCAGTACTCGACTACAAATATAAATAGAATATGACTGTTATATGTCATGCTGACTAACTCTGGTTGCTATAAGACAGAATCAAAATATCTCGTTGTGTTAACAAATAGTAAATTTCTTTCTTACAACACAGTCTGATCTTAGTGTTCAATGGGAAACATTCATGTGGTGTTTTAGGATCCTGGCTTTTCCTAAATTGCTACACCACCAACTTCGAGAGCTGTGCTCTCCAAGAGTGTAACTATGAAACCTATGTGGCTTTTTAAGTTTAATTTAAATTAAAAATCAAGTTCCTCCAGGGCACTAGCCACATTTCAACTTCTCAATAGCTACATGCGGCATGTGGCTACTGTTTTGGAGAGCACAGAATTATGTCTTCTTGAGCCTTTCGTTCACAAGTATGGCGAGCAACGGAAGATACCAAACATAGAAGATCATTCAGGAGGTTTTAGAACTCAGGGCTGAAATCAACTATTTCACTTTCTCTCCCTTTAAATTGGTTAGAGGTAGTCTCTGGGCCCAACATAAAAGCAAGTAGAATTGGAAATATTTTTTAAGCCAATAAGGAAAATTAAAACCATTCAGTGAATGAATAACTTTGCCTCTGCTGCAGTCCACTCTTATAGTCACCGAGCACTTATTCCATCTTCCTTAAAGGGAAAAAATTTACTTACACACCTGCTCCCAAGAGAGATATCCCAAAGACCCATATATTCTTTGCTTGAAGTCAGCTTAGAGTTCAATTTAAAGGCCACAGCCGTTCCATGGATAAGTCTCCTTAGAGGAATGAGGATTTATCATAATGCCTAAATTAGCAGAGTGTTTTGAACATGTTTTTAAACCTTATAACAGTGACTCAGTAGAGATGTTATATATTATATAAAGAGAGGAGATTATAGAACAGTTGAACATGAAATCGATGCTCTTGATCAGAACTATGAATAAAGATTTCCACATAAGTATTTATAAACAAAGGTTGACTTTTATTTAATGTTGTGGGGGATAGCCCACATTTATTCATGTTCTCCCCTATACCTGTGTGTCATAAAAACACTGTTAGAGGATAATAGACAATCAAAAAATAACTCGAGGAGGCTTTTAGCTTAATCAAATGAATTGTTGTGTAATGATAGTTTCATCAATCTTCTGTCTGTACTGATGTCTACGTTTGTTTCTGCTTCTAAAGCAAGAAAAATCAGATTGCATATTTATTAGCATATTATGACTTTGCTTCATCAGAATAAATGCATTCTATTATTAAGAATTAATTGGCAGAAAACAGCATGCCCATGGGTTAAAACTTTTAAAACAGTGATTTCAGGGTTAATACATAGGATGGAAGGAAAGCATAATATTTGTAATTGGAATCCTATATGAGGGACTATCAAAGAAAAAATTAGGCAATTACCAAGCAACAATGAAAAATGCAAAGATGACGCCTCTCGGTTATAGCCCACAGCTGCTCTTGCACATCCTGGAAAATAAACTGTCTCAATTATAAACTTGGCACAAAGAATAACGTTTGTGAGTTATAATTAATGTAACTTACATGAGGTGATTTTCTTAGCTTTATGACCAGTAACCTACAGGTAAAGAGAATATTCTAATTTAAGAAGTATTTCATAATTTAGGACTGATTAACATTTAATATGCAAATAACATTACTTAGTGTGTTTACTTGAAATCTGGAAATATTCTTCAGGAAATAAAAGAATAAATACAAAGACAGAGTATGCATTTTAAGGGTATATTTTAAATAATTACGAATTTAGTTACATTTATTCATGCTACTCTCATAACTGATTTGCATAATATCAATGCAAAATAATAATTTGAGAACAAATAATTTTTATACAAATGCAGTCCCTTATTTTCTGGAGTTGATTATTTTTTAAATTATACCAAATCTTAATGATGAAATACGTGATTTTTCATTTCAGCTATCTTTTTTTCACTGGGACAAATTGGAGCATAAAATATATTTGTAAATGGAATCACTATTTAAGAAATTTACTTGTGAACTCTTGACTCAAACAAATTTCAAAAGTAAGTTACATGCTATACATTCATTTCCCTGCATTAGGTACACTTGCGAACACTCTTGGACAAAATCAACAATAACATTATAAGGGACTGATATTACTTATTTAATACTCTGTTAGCTGGGGTCAATGTGATGCTTCTCATCAAGAGGTTATGTCTTGATGAGTGAAAGAAAAACTCAGGAGCAATCAGTTTATTTTCGGCAGGTAATGTTAATTGTCTTTAAGCATCTATTCTCTCCATTTTTATTTTAGTAAAGAAAGCTACCGCCTAAAATCTTAGTGGCACCCATGGCCAACCAGCAAACCTTGAAGCTTAATGGAACCACGTAACCAAGTTTTGTTAAATAAAATGTGAACAGAAGCGATATGCACAACTTCTGTACAATATCTTCACCGCCTTTCCCCCCCGTCCTACATCTGGAACCAGAATGTGATGGTGGTGAGCCCTTTTGACAGATGGACAAAATCCATACCCTGCAAGAACTGTGGAGCAAAGAGAGAGAGAAACCTGATCCAGTCTCTGAGTGACTTCATGAATCAGTTCTTCACAGTCTTGTCACAGGTACTCTTCCTCCAAGCTTTCTATAAATTTGCTCCTCCCAGTCCTAGCATCACACCCCTATGACTGCTACCCTTCCTTTTGTCCAGATGGTGCATCACCGGCACCTAAGAAAACAGTCTAGAAAATCATAACTGACCTCAGAGGGGTAAGTATGGAACAAACTGAGAAGGCAAAATCAGAATTCTCTTAAGTGGGAAGTAGAAAGAAAAATTTGAAATTCACAGGAAGATAAGCACTCCTATGATAATTAGTCCTTTAGCAGTAAAATCATT
This sequence comes from Equus asinus, assembly GCF_041296235.1. Classification (NCBI taxonomy): domain Eukaryota; kingdom Metazoa; phylum Chordata; class Mammalia; order Perissodactyla; family Equidae; genus Equus; species Equus asinus. The sequence continues at coordinate 12,341,740 of NC_091819.1, forward strand.
ATGGAGTTCAAAACATAGCTGCGAATTTAAAAAGAAAGGGAATTGACATGACTTTTTTTGTTGACTTATCATGTGAAGGATTGGCTTAGTAAGATATTTGGTAAAAGTCATTAAGAGGGAAATAAATTCTTAAATTCACATGTATTCAATGTATGTATTTGGAGCTGCAATAGAAAAATTAATTATGGATGAAACTTCAACTAGCATTCTTTCCTATGAGAAGGGTTGATAGTCTTAACTAATTCATGTTGGTGGTTATATGAAAATCCTAGAGTGGTTACAATTCTCTGATCATCAGACCTATACAGTAATTGATAATTTTCAAGACTAAAATATGCTTTAAAGTACTGAAGGATAAATTACCTTATGTCTTGCCTTCGGCTATCCTTAAGTTACTAAATTCAGTCTCGCTTATCCCACAGAGTAAATTTAACCCTCAATTCTTAATTGAAGCATGTACTTGAAGCGTTGAGCCTTTTTATTTAAAGCTTCTTCATATCATCTTTGAGAAGTAATTGTGATTGACTGAAGTCTTGTGGCTTCTCTGAAATTCTGCTTCCAAGTTATAGTAACAGAAGTGTGACTTCAATTTTCTCTTTTGAATTGAGAAATAATTGGGGACAGTTTTGAAAAGGAGTCAAGTGCTTGTTTTCTCTGAATAATCCTGCAATTTTGTTTTTTGAGTGTCGCATCATGGATGATGTGTTTAATGCTGATGAGCAAATTGAATTTAAGCCAGAAATGTAAAGAAGGGTTTGTAGATAAAAGAAATACAGTGGGTAAAAGCAGATAGAGCTAAATTAATGTGGATCCATTCCAATGGAAAATTGTGGTTTTGGCAGTTATGAAAGGAAATATATGGTTTAGAACTAAAAATCTCAAATGACAGAGATGAACCAAGATACTAAAATAAACAGCAGCCAAAAAGATAGGGTTATGTTGAGCTACATAACCAGTAAAAATTATTATGTACATTTAAGTAAAATTGATATTAGGCTCCATTTTATGAGCGAGATATAGGTTTAGGATGTCACTCTATTATTACTTAAATGAGAAGACTTGTACATTAAAAATATAACAGAAAAAATTCCAAGTATAATTTCCTCATTGTTAGCAAATAATGAGTATATTATATTATTATTTTTAAATCTACCCTAAAGAACCAGTAGATATGATTTCTTAGGGATGTTTCCCCACATCTTTATGCTAGAAGTAAAACTGTTCATATTTCAACAGTAAAGAATAAATGGATAACAGAGAAAGAGTGAGAGAGAGCACTTGGTACTATTCATGCTATGTTGCCTTCATTTTCCCCTGTGAAGGTGGGTGTGGTACTTTATTAAAGAGATTGGAGAGTAAATACTCTTTTGAGTTTCAAGACATTATTTGGAAAATGGATTTGTTAAAAATCTTTGAACTCTTCATTTTCAGACAATTTGCGATCCATCATTCAAAGAAAGGTAATTAAAATGAAATGTAAGTAATATACCAATGGCTATAAAAGCTGACTTGAGCTTGATTTCTTAATCATTATCAGATTATTAACATTTACCCAATTTTATCATGTATTTCCTTTTAATATACACATTTGACATCAGAATAGCAATCAAATACTTGTGTTTCCTCTCCCCAGTCATTTGTGCTATCCCACTTGTCAAACTTCAGAGGGGGAAAGAATCTTGGAGTAAATAAGCAAAGGGGACAAAAATGACTGAACTTCTCAGTTAACTTGTTGAGCATTTATTTGAATTAAACATTTAAATGTGGCTAATTAACTCATTAACCTTTACATTAAAAATCCTATTTCACACTGTGTACCACACGACAGTTCAGCTGTGGTTCTGGTGTTAATTAAATCTAAGGCCAAGATATTTGATCAAAGATTCCCCGTTAATTCATTTATAATGTCAATTATAACATTAGGAATGTCATAAACATTCAGAACAACGTCCAGATATATTTTACTGTTATTTTATTATTAAACACTTTTCACTCTCCATAATATACTTGTTTAATAATATGAGCAAAAATACAAACCCTAAATAATAAGCGTAATTATAAAAGTCTCATGGTTTTCAAATACAAGCGTAATTAGGATTATAGATTCTTTATAGCAGTTAGCATTTCCATTTCAAGTTTTTCTTTCTTTCATTTTTTTTTCCTTGAGGAAAATTAGCCCTGCACTAACATCCACCACCAATTCTCTTTTTGCTGAAGAAGATTGGCCCTCAGCTAACATCTGTGCCCATCTTCCTCTACTTTATATGTGGGATGCCTGCCACAGCATGGCTTGACAAGTGGTGCATATGTCCATGCCCGGGATCCAAACGGGGGAACCCCAGGCGGCAGAAGTGCAGTGTGCAAACTTAACCCAGGCCGGTCCCTCCATTTCAATTTTATACCTTGCTTTTATGATATAATGTTCATTTTTAAATTAAATTCAAGAAAATCTAATTCAATTAATGACATTTTATATAAAGGCAAATATTTACAAATCAGAATATTCTTCAATTATACTAAAAATTCTATATGTTATTATGCATACTACATGGTAAATAAAAATTAATCTGTTTTGTAAATTTAAAAATGAGAAATATTGGGGCTGGCCCTGTGGTCGAATGGTTAAGTTCGCCTGCTCCGCTACAGGCGGCCCAGTGTTTCGTTGGTTCGAATCCTGGGCGCAGACATGGCACTGCTCATCAAACCAGGCTGAGGCGGTGTCCCACATGCCACAACTAGAAGGACCCACAATGAAGAATATACAACTATGTACCGGGGGGCTTTGGGGAGAAAAAGGCAAAAATAAAATCTTTAAAAAAAATGAGAAATATTGGAATCATAGCTTGGCTTCTGCAAAGCATAAAGCTAAGTTATCTATCTAACTGTCTGTCTATCTAGCTAGCTAGCTATAACTTATGCTCCAAATATCTAGTTGCTTCTTAGAGTTTTTTTCCAAGATTCCTATTATCACATTACTTTATCACTCCCCTCAATCTCTCAATAATGAAAGCATTCAGGATAGTTTTCTTGTTATATAATTTATACTTTTTCATGTTTCATAAAAAAATGAAACAAATAACTTATTTTAAGGTAGAGAGTCTCAGACCCACAGTTCACTTTTTTGGGAGAAAACAGAGAGTGGAAAACGTTCCTGAGAATTGGACTTCAGGATGGCTTCATAGGCATCCTTGGGATGAAGGGGAAAAGTCCCAAACAAGTTCACTGGACAATTTTCAAGATACAAACTTAGACAGGGGAGAGTTGGCCAAAGGAAGAGATAGAGAATGAAAAGCATTAAAAATAAATAAATAAAAGTGAGCAAAAATGACTCTTTCCTCCCTCTTCTTAGCATCCCCATTGAAAGTTCATGAAGAGGAAAAATAGAACAATTTAAGAGAAAGTAAATATATTTCTTTTTATTTCTGTTAATGGGAAACTTTTTATATTTTCCTGAACACCTGATTAGACATTATAAGTGAGGACTAACCATGTAGCTGGGAGCCAGGGCCGGGTGACCACAGAATACAGAGAATAGGCTGTTAAGACAGGGGCCGCCATGTGCCATGATTCCCATGCAGAATAAAGAAGGCATTTTAAAAGGCCCAAAGGCATAACTTAAAGATATGGAGACGCTTGGAGGTTATAGTAATGGTACACTATGCAATAGAAAATGATACTGGGGAGGAGATTCTGTCATTTCATCCCCATTACATGAGGACGTGATGCCAATGCACATTATGTGTGAATGGAGGACCCTGACTTACCATTCTTGCCTGACGTCCACCAGCTCTCCCCTTCACCTAGTTTTAATTGTGATGTTAAATGAGAACTTTTGGAATTGCTCAAGCCCTGCCTTGCAGTAAGATGCAGTATATTATTCCAGGAGGGCAACAAGGGATCATTGGCTGAGGCAGTAGGTCTGATTCCCACTAACTCCGTTTTAGCTGCCTTATCGGGCAATGGGTCATGGAGACTGACACAAGGCTATAGGGTTTAACAGGATGACTCCTCAAGTACTTCAGTTATACCTGATATAATAAAGTCTACACAAGAAATGCAAGAAGCAAAGGATGATCGGTATGCCATAATGGTCTTGGCAAGTATCTTCTTCTTTTTCTTCTTCTTCTTTTTTTTTTTGTGTGAGGAAGATTGGCCCTGAGCTAACATTTGTGCCAGTCTTCCTCTACTTTGTATATGGGATGCCGCCAGAGCATGGCTTGATGAGCGGAGTGTAGGTACACACCAGGATGCAAACCTTATAATCTCAGAGTGTTGAAGTAGAGTGCGTGAACTTAACCACTACGCCACCAGGCCAGCCCTGGCAAGCATCCTCTTTTCCATTTCAATGTCAAAGTCCAGCCAGGCATAATTGTAAATTTCATGAAAATTAAAATATTATGACGCTAATTTGGTCGTCAAATACTTTAATTGAATATGGTGAAATGGCAAAAATAAATAAAAAGTGGTCAGAGCATTTAGTTTTGTTTTAAATAACTCATTTAGTATCAGTGACACTAAATTTTCCAATCTTTTCCTGTGAATCCTTGATAGGAGTATCATATATGTTTGAAATAATTTAGAACACATTTTCAATATCTTGTGAGTTGAAAATTCACTGAAAATGAGCTACAGACAAGACGAAGAACCTGGGTTTTCATGTCTAGGCATTCTCTAGACCGTCACACAAGTCGTCCATGTGTCCAACCTCGTCTTTTATGATCCTCCTTCTCTCAATACCACCCCTCTTTCATTTTCTGAGCTCCAGTTTATGTGTCCTACTTCTTCTGAATCAGAAAGTGCTGTCTCTTTCTTCCCCTTTCACAGAGAATTCTGTGGCGCTTGGTAATAATCAGAGCCATAAAATGGAAGGAGCTTACATCTTAGAATGTGTACGTGGAAGGGAGCCATCCACCAACCAGGAACTCTTGAACTGTTATGTGAATTAGAAACACATTTTATTTTTTTGGAAATGAAAACAAATTTTGATGCAGCAGCTGGTTGCAAATGGGATTCCTAGAATATTGAGCCCTGGGCTAACATCTGCTGCCAATCCTCCTCTTTTTGCTGAGGAAGACTGGCCCTGAGCTAACATCTGTGCCCATCTTCATCTACTTTATATGTGGGACATCTACCACAACATGGCTTGACACGTGGTGCGTATGTCCACACCTGGGATCTGAACTGGTGAACCCTGGGCCACCAAAGCAGAACGTGCGAACTTAACCACTGCGCCACTGGCAGACCCAAGGATTCACTCTTTTGAAGGATAAATCATTATTTGTCTAATCAAAACACAGTCTATTTCATTTTATCACCTCATTATTTTTCTAATTTCCCTTCCAACTAACATTGATTTGTTAGTGGTCAATGTTGCATAGTGGAAAACCAGTATGGAGCATTTTTGGAAAGATTGTGCTTATTATATAAGAAGACAATTTCAAGAGGGAAAGTAAGAATTGTGGCTTCAATCCTTTCTCTGGAATTAGGAGCGAGGGCATCATCACTCGTTTAATTTCATACATGATATGAATTCTTATGACACTGAGAAAATGAACAGGAATAGAAAGCCCATAGCCTGGAGATGAAAATGTGGTATAGAAAGAGTCTCAGATTTTGTTAAAGCTCATTAGCTAAGGTCCAGCAGTAACACACGTGCCATCAAACAAAGTAGAATTCATTAGCTTGTGACGGTGACAAAAAGCTACATCACGGAAATCTAGAAGGTACGGTTTGAGGGACTTTTTACATAATTTGGTTTTGTTCCAGGTGATTTGGAGGTGGTATAATGTGAGAGTTTGTTCTTCATTGGATGATTCAGGAAGAAAGGACAATTTGATGACTGCGTAACTGTGCTTTTAGCTAAGAGGGAGAAGAATGAAGAGAGAATGGGGTGAAAAAGCAATATGACCTTGTTATCCAGAATATGGACATGCTTCATTATATTTTGACTACAGAATGTTCTTGCTTCTGTCTTTGCTAATGTTCCCTGAAGATTATGTGTGTTTATTTATCTTTACTACATGTTCGTGGTCAGGTGCAAGCTGCTAGCTGTCAGTGGTCAGCTGTCAGGGTCAATTTTTGTTTGGATTTGTTTTTTCTCACTTTGTTGACGTCTTAACTTTGCTGACCTAGCCCAGGATCATCTACGTCACATTTTTTGTGTTGTTAATTAAATAATAAATGTACTTAGGTGTCACATTATTGCTTCAACATTCCATAGCCTAAAGTCCAATGCATTCCTAAACACATACATTCAGGTATACGGATATTTTTTAAAACAGAAGAGAAAAATCTGAACTGTATTCAAAGTTATGAAAATGTGAGGTCCAGTGCATAGTGATTATAGAAACTAACCTATGATTGAATGACATTTTGGCTATCACACCAACATAGGCTTTATAAGTAGACTAAAAATAGGATCTTATAACTCCCCATTACTTAAGTGTGAACTGTGCATAATGACTTCCTCCTAAAGAGAACAGTATGGAAAAGGGAAGAAAAAGAATAACTTTAAAAAGGTAACTTTAGAGTGAAGAAATCTATAAGACACTACTTCAGCCAGGTGGATTAAGGTCAACACCAACAATCATAAATCATTGTTGATACTATGTACCTTTGGTGTGATGTGATAAAAATGGCACTTGACATCTGTGTTCTTCTTTTCATAATACCACCACGTGGAACATGATAAAAACATCAGAAAAATTCCAATAGAGAAACATCTTACAATATGCCTGACCATATTCTTCAAAATTGTCAAAGTCATCACAAAGGGAAGTCCGAGAAAATGCCACAGCGAAGAGGAGCCTGAAGTGATATGAGCACTAAATGTGTCACAGTCCTATTCATACACTGGAAAGGATCCTGCAATGGATAAAGGATATTAGGTAAATACTAAGGAAATCTGAAGAAACTTTAGACTCTACTTAATAATAATTCATCAATATCAGTTCATTAATTGTAAGAAATGTGCCATATTAGTGTAAGAGGTTATGATAGGGGAAACTGTGTTGCAGAAGGGTGAGGTGGGTTAGAAAGGGGATGTATTTACTATCATAGTACTATCTGATAAAAATATTTCTATATATCTAAAACTCATAAAAAATAAAGTCTAGGGGACGGCCCTGTGGTGTAGTGGTTAAGTTCACATGCTCTGCTTCGGTGGCCTGGGGTTTGAGGGTTTGGATACCAGGGATGGACCTGCACACCACTGATCAAGCAATGCTGTGGTGGCACCCCACATAAAACAAGTAGAGGAAGATTGGCACAGATGTTAGCTCATGGCCAATCTTCCTCACAAAATAAATAAATAAATTCTATTCTATACACATATCATATATACTACACAATTGTAATCATGTACATCCTATACAATGATATATTGTAGGGGGTAAAAAGCAAGTTGTGGGACAATATAAACAGCATGATCACATCCACATAGAAAATAAAGTCTGCAACCCCTTCCTCCCCAAAAAATGGCCTCTTAGAATTAGAAGAATTGTACAGTTTTTTTTGGTCAAAATTCTTATTTGAAAAGCTAGGAAAGCAAAGCAATTAGATGCCTGAAAGGTACTTCATAAATTCTGCACACAAATTTATTTTCAAGATTATTATCTAGTATGTATTAGCATTTATAAATATTCATATCTGAGTAAAATATTATTTTAGGTACACACAATGGTTCAAAATCTGAGTTATTTTTTAATATTGCGTACTTATATATTTTTTCCTAAAGATAGAAGTCAAAGTTTTTGACACAATTGCCAGGAAATTTTTCTTAGAACTATTATTATTTCATTTTATGATAACATCTCTAAAGTATATTAACTATTTTTTTTACTTTCTTTTTTTTTAATTGAGTTATTGATAGGTTACAATCTTGTGAAATTTCAATTGTACATTAATGTTTGTCAGTCATGTTGTAGGTGCACCACTTCACCCTTTGTGCCCACCCCCCCACCCCACCTTTCCCCTGGTATCCACTAAACTGTTCTTGGTCCATAGTTTTAAATTCCTCATATGAGTGGAGTCATACACAGATTGTCTTTCTCTAGCTGGCTTATTTCACTTAACATAATTCTCTCAAGGTCCATCCATGTTATTGCAAATGGAATGATTTTGTTCTGTTTTGCAGCTGAGTAGTATTCCATTGTATATATGTACCACATCTTCTTTATCCATTCGTCTGTTGATGGGCACTTAGGTTGCTTCCACGTCTTGGCTATTGTAAACAGTGCTGCAATAAACATTGGGGTGCACAGGACTTTTGGGATTGCTGACTTTAGGCTCTTTGGATAAATACCCAGTAGTGGGATGGCTGGATCATATGGTAGTTCTATTTTTAATTTTTTGAGGAATCTCCATACTGTTTTCCATAGTGGCTGCACCAGTTTGCATTCCCACCAGCAGTGTATGAGGATTCCTTTTTCTCCGCAACCTCTCCAACATGTGTTGCTATTAGTTTTAGATATTTTTGTCATTCTAACGGGTGTAAGGTGATATCTTAGTGTAGTTTTGATTTGCATTTCCCTGATGATCAGCGATGATGAGCATCTTTTCATGTGCCTATTGGCCATCAGTATATCTTCTTTGGAGAAATGTCTGTTCATGTCTCCAGCCCATTTTTTGATTGGGTTGTTTGATGTTTTGTGGTTGAGTTGCGAGAGTTCTTTATATATTAAGGATATTAAGCCTTTGTCAGATAGATGACTTGCAAATATTTTTTCCCAGTTAGTGGGTTGTTTTTTTGTTTCAATCCTGTTTTCATTTGCCTTGAAGAAGCTCTTTAATCTGATGAAGTCCCATCTGTTTATTCTTTCTATTGTTTCCCTTCTCTGAAAAGGCATGGTGTCCGAAAAGATCCTTTTAATACTGATGTCAAAGAGTGTACTGCCTACGTTTTCTTCCAGAAGCCTTATGGTTTCAGGTCTCACTTTTAGGTGTTTAATCCATTTTGAGTTTATTTTGGTGAATGGTGAAGAAGAATGGTCAATTTTCATTCTTTTACATGTGGCTTTCCAGTTTTCCCAGCACCGTTTGTTGAAAAGACTTTCTTTTCTCCATTGTATGCCCTCAGCTCCTTTGTCAAAGATAAGCTGTCCATAGATGTGTGGTTTTGTTTCTTGGCTTTCGATTCTGTTCCATTGATCTGTACACCTGTTTTTGTACCAGTACCATGCTGTTTTGATTACTGTAGCTTTGTAGTATGTTTTGCATTCAGGGATTGTGATGCCTCCCGCTTTGTTCTTTTTTCTCAGGATTGCTTTAGCAATTCGGGGTCTTTTGTTGCCCAATATGAATTTTAGGATTCTTTGTTCTAATTCTGTAAAGAATGTCATTGGGATTCTGATTGGGATGGCGTTGAATCTGTAGATTGCTTTAGGTAGAATGGACATTTTAACTATGTTTATTCTTCCAATCCATGTACATGGAATGTCTTTCCATCTCCTTATGTCGTCATCCAATTCTCTCAGAAAGGCCTTGTAATTTTCATTATATAAGTCCTTCACTTCCTTAGTTAAATTTACCCCAAGGTATTTTATTCTTTTTGTTGCGATTGTGAATGGTATCGTATTCTTGAGTTCTTTTTCTGTTGGTTCATTACTGGAGTATAGAAATGCTACTGATTTATGCAAATTGATTTTATACCCTGCAATTTTGCTGTAGTTGTTGATTACTTCTAACAGTTTTCCAATGGATTCTTTGGGGTTTTCAATATATAAGATCATGTTGTCTGAAAACAGCGAGAGTTTCACTTCTTCCCTCCCTATTTAGATTCCTTTTATTCCTTTTTCTTGCCTGATTGCCCTGGCCAGGACCTCCAGTACTATGTTAAATAAGAGTGGTGATAGAGGGCATCCTTGTCTCCTTCCTGTTTTCAGGGGGATGGGGTTCAGTTTTTGCCCATTGAGTATGAGGTTGGCTATGGGTTTGTCGTCTATGGCCTTTATTATGTTGAGGTAGTTTCCTTCTATGCCCATTTTGCTCAGAGTTTTTATCATAAACGGCTGTTGGATCTTGTCAAATGCCTTCTCTGCATCTATTGAGATGATCATGTGGTTTTTATTCCTCAGTTTGTTGATGTGATGTATCACGTTGATTGATTTGCGGATGTTGAACCATTCCTGTGTCCCTGGTATGAATCCCACCTGATCCTGATGTATGATTCTTTTGATGAATTGCTGAATTCTGGTTGCCAAAATCTTGTTTAGAATTTTTGCATCTATGTTCGTCAGTGATATTGGCCTGTAGTTCTCTTTTTTCGTGGTGTCCTTGTCAGGTTTTGGTATCAGCGTGATGTTGGCCTCAGAGAATGTGTTAGGAAGTGTTCCATCTTCCCTAATTTTTTGGAATAGCTTGAAAAGGATAGGTATTAAATCCTCTCTGAAAGTGTGGTAGAATTCCCCAGGAAAGCCATCTGGTCCTAGGGTTTTATTCTTTGGGATGTTTTTGATTGCTGTTTCAATCTCTTTCCTTGTGATTGGTGTGTTCAAATTGTCTGCCTCTTCTTGAGTGAGCTTTGGGAGATTGTAGGAGTCCAGGAATTTATCCATTTCCTCCAGGTTATCCATTCTGTTGGCATATAGTTTTTTGTTGTATTCTCTTATAATCTGTTGTATTTCTGCAGAGTCTGTTGTTATTTCTCCTCGCTCATTTCTGATTTTGTTTATTTGAGCTTTCTCCCTTTTTTTCTTTGTAAGTCTGGCTAGTGGTTTGTCAATTTTATTTATCTTCTCAAAAAACCAGCTCTTTGTTTCATTGATCCTTTCTACTGCCTTTTTCATTTCAATAGTATTTATTTCTGCTCTGATTTTTATTATTTCTCTCCTTCTGCTGACTTTGGGCTTCATTTGTTCTTTTTTCTCTAGTTCAGGTAGGTGTGCTTTAAGGTTGCTTATTTGGGATTTTTCTTGTTTGTTAAGATGTGCCTGTATTGCGATGAATTTTCCTCTTAATACAGCTTTTGCTGTATCCCATATGAGTTGGTATGGCATGCTATCATTTTCATTTGTTTCCAGGTATTTTTTATTTCTTCTGTAATTTCTTCAATGAGCCATTGCTTGTTCAGTAGTGTGTTGTTTAGTCTCCACATTTTTGTGCCTTTCTCCGCTTTTTTCTTGTAATTAATTTCTAGCCTTATAGCACTATGATCTGAGAAGATGCTTGTTATTATTTCAATCTTTTTAAATTTGTAGGGGCTTGCCTTGTTTCCCAACATAGGGTCTATCCTAGAGAATATTCCATGTGCACTTGAGAAGAATGTGTATTCAGCTCCTTCAGGGTGGAGTGATCTATATATGTCTATTAAGTCCAATTGTTTTAGTTTTTCATTCAGCTCCACTATTTCCTTGTTGATTTTCTGTCTGGATGATCTGTCCATTGATGTGAGTGGGGTGTTGAGGTCCCCTACTATTATTGTGTTGTTTTTAACATCTTCCTTTAGGTCTGTTAATAGTTGCTTTATGAATCTTGGTACTCCTGTGTTGGGTGCATAGATATTTATAAGCGTTATTTCCTCTTGATGAAGTGTCCCTTTGATCGTTATATATTTCCCTCTGTGTCTCTCTTTACCTGCCTTATTTTGAAATCCACTTGGTCTGATATGAGAATTGCAACACCTGCCTTTTTTCCTTGCTATTTGCTTGAAGTATTGTCCTCCACCCCTTCACCCTGAGCCTGTGTTTGTCCTTGGGGCTGAGGAGTGTTTCCTGGAGGCAACAAATTGTTGGATCTTGTTCTTTAATCCATTTTGCCACTCTGTGTCTTTTTATTGGAGAGTTCAGTCCGTTCACATTGAGAGTGATTATTGATGCATGTGGACTTAGTGCTGTTAATCTGTCGCTCATTATCTTGTTTTCCTGCATTTCTTTTCCTGTTTGCTTTAGACTACCCATTTAATACTGCAATTTCTTATGCTGGGTTTCTTAGATTTTTCCTTATTTATGATTTGTGACTCTGTTCTGTACTTTATTTTAGTGTCTACCTTGAAATTTGTATTTAGAATCTTGTGTATAATATAGTCTATTCTCTGGTGGTCTCTTACTTACTTGACCAATACTGATTTAGACCCTTTGCTCTTCCCCTCCTAAATAATTATTTTCATTTTTTATTCCAACTCATCTTATTAATTGGTAGTTAGAGTGCTAAGATCATCCTTGTTTTGGTAGTTTCCTTACCTTTACCCTAATGCTATAACTGAATATTTGCTATCCTGTTCTGGTTCTATCCATTGGTCTCCCTAGTCTGTGGATTGTGTCCCCTTTCTCCCTTTTTTCTTTTTTCAGGTATGAGGGCCTTCTTGAGGATTTCTTGTAATGGAGGGCTTTTGGTTACAAATTCCCTTAACTTTTGTTTGTCTGGAAAAGATTTAATTTCTCCCTCATATCTGAAGGAAATTCTTGCTGGATAGAGTATTCTTGGCTGAAGATTTTTATCCTTTAAAGCTTTGAATATGTCACTCCATTCTATCCTAGCTTGTAGGGTTTCTGTAGAGAAATCCGCTGACAGTCTGATAGGGGCTCCTTTATAGGTTATTCTCTTTTTTTTTCTTACTTCCCTGAGTATTCTTTCTTTATCTTTCCTTTTTGCCAACTTTACTACTATGTGCCTTGCAGTAGGTCTTTTTACATTGACAAATCTAGGAGATCTAAAACCCTCCTCTGCACACATTTTCCGTCGATCCCTAGATTTGGGAAGTTCTCTTCAATAATTTCGTTAAGCACACTTTCTGCTCCATTTTCCTTTTCCATATTCTCTGGAATTCCTATGATCCTTGTGTTCTTACTCCTCATTGAATCCATTATCTCTCGGAGATTTTCCTCATTTTTTTAAATTCTTAGTTCTCTTTCTTCCTCTGTCTGGCGCCATTCAGCCTGTCTATCTTCGATTATGCTAATTTTCTCCTCTATGTTGTCTACACGGGCATTCAGGGAATCTGTATTCTGTTTTATATGGTCCATTGTGTTTTTCATCTCAAGTAATTCTGTTTGATTCTTCTTTATGATTTCAATCTCTTTTGTGAAGTAACTCCAGAACTCGGCTTGTTTCTCTTATCTTTCTCTCTACCTCATTGAGTTTTTTGATTATAGCTACTCTGAACTCATTATCACTTAGTTTACCCACTTCGAAGTCCTCAGGACTTAATTCTATGTTTTTATTGTTTTCCTTCTGGTCTGGGGCTTTTATAAATTGCTGGATGGTAGAGGAGTGGTTTTTTCTCGTGGTAGAATTCAGTTGCAGTTACAGCCTGTCGCCACTAGATGGGGGTTGAGAGCCGCGTGTTATGAGTTCTCCGCCTTGGGGCAAGATGGCTGCGCCCACTGGCTTTGCGGGGGGGGGGAGGGGGGGTGGGGGGGTTGGGGGAAGGGGCTGTTACACGCGCTGGTCTGGGTTCACATCAGTTCTGTTCTCTGGTCTCCCAAGGCCCTTGATTTATGGGGTCCCCGTGGACAGAAGCTTTCCCCCCCATCAGCGGGTCTCCACTGAATCAGCGGCAGGAGTCCTGGATGATCCCCCGGTCGCACGGCCCCTCCCCCGTTCCTTCCCGAACCGCGCTGCAGCCATCGCAGACTCTAGGGGAGGGAGCGATGTTCTCTCCTACCGTTCCAGCGCCTCCGAGGTTGTAAGCAAAGTTATGATCTCCGCCTTCTTGGTATTGTAGGTCTCTAATGAGCTGGCATTATGTTTATTCTCTGAAATTCAGTTCTTCCAATCTTTTGTTGTATTTTGGACGGGAGAGTATCCCAGGTCAGCTCACCCCGTCATTTTGCTCCGCCCACTCTCCTTAACTATTTTTTAAAATGTTTTTCTAAGGTTGATCATCAAACCTTGGATGTTGTATAGTTGTTTTGAAGGAAAGAAATATCTTCTTCTCCTAATATTTTGGGCTGTTTTAAGCAATGTGTGCATCATTTCCCAACTAATATGACCAAAGAACCCCCCCAAAATGTTTTTTTGCCTAAAGGCCATCTTTGAAATATTTTTTTCACTGTGATCTCATGTTTATAAATCTTGACATAGATCATTTTTCCTCTTTATATATAAATAGTATGTATTTGCATTTTTCATCTGCAGATTTTTCACTACACAATGTTCCTTTATAGTAAACATATTTTTTTTTAAATCTGGATATGCCAAGTATTACATACATTCCCCACTGGACAATACATTAAGCCAATAATGTGGGCAAGCAATCAAGTATGCAATTAGAGTGACATAAAGTAACTTCAATGTAAAAACAATGTAAAATACCAACAGGAGTTCAGCTACCCAAGAAAATACACTGGAGTGAGATTTCTTAACAGTGCATAGCTATTCCCTAAGCAGCTGCTAATAGCTTCCTAGAAAGCAGTTCCATTAAGTATCTGGTAAACCTGATGTGAAACTATCATTTTGTGTTTTATGTTTGAAATTTCCCTTATATAGGAATTTGAGACTTAAGTGTAATATATAAAATGCATCATAAATTATATCTCAAAGTCTGATGATTTCATGAACTCAATCATGATCATGAAATTTTAATGACGATCACGAATACAACAAACATGAGTGCACATGTTCTCTGCAAGTAATTGTTCCTGAGATCAACTTTTAATACAGATTTCTCTCTTCAAAACCTTTTTTTGCTCCCTATACTACAGAGTCTAACACTACATTCACTATAAATCAAATTGTTACTCCAAAATACAAAAATTTAGGGGAATATGATATTCAGAAAATATGTGTTGGGGCTGGCCTGGTGGGGTAGTGGTTAAGTTCACGTGGTCCGCTTCAGCAGCCCAGGATTCTCTGGTTCAGATCCCGGGCAGGGCCCTACACGCTGTTCATCAAGCCATGCTGTGGTGGCATCACACAGAGAAGAACTAGGAAGATACTTACAACTAGGATATAAAACTATGTGCTGAGGCCTTGGGGAGAAAACATGAAAGAGGAAGATTGGCAACAGGTGGTAGCTCAGGGCCAATTTTAAAAAAAATGTATTATATAAGAAAATATACAGAACAAACATATTTGACTGTATTTGAATAGAACAACAGTAAAAACGTTGGCTGTTATTCCATGGCAACGTAGGAATCCAAGACATGAAATAAATCTTTGGAAAACAAACAATTCTAAGGGAAACATTTAAGGCAGAAAAGTATTTAAATATAATACTAGAAAAATCACAAGCAATAAACTTATGACAATTATGCTATTAGCTTACAAGATAATTCAAAAGTTGGCACATTTTCTCTGATTGATATATTTTCTTTTTCTGAAATTAATTTAGCTTATTTTAAGATTAGAGCCAATAGTATCTAATTCTGTCTTTCTAGAAAATAAATCTCTACTGTGTACTTTAAGAATTGTTGCCTTCTCTAATCTTTTTGGTCATTTTTTTTTATCATGATTGACATTTGAAGTCAACCCAATCACTGTGAATTTCACACAAGTGCCATCCTTAGCTCATGAATAAACTCACTCAAAGGCATTCATGGTTTATGAGCTGGCCTAAGCTCTCTTCCAATGGCGTCCTTCACCACTTTCTTAGGTGTAGTTTATGAACAATATTGGGTAACTTAATTTGTTTTGTTTGCTTTTCTTTGTGATCAAGATTGTCACTGAGCTAACGTCTGTGCCCATCTTCCTCTATTTTATATGGGATGCTGCCACAGCATGGCTTGATAAGCAGTGCATAGGTCCACACCCAGGATCCAAACCAGCTAGCCCCAGGTCATCCAAGTGGAACATGCAAACTTCACCGTTATGCCACCAGGCTGGCCCCACACTGTTCTACTTTTGCTATGCACATATTTTCTTTTATCTCTCTGTAAAATATGTTTTTTCAATTGCCATTCCTTCAGGGGACAACCAGGCCACTCAAAGTTCTTTAGGATACTTCCTCTTTGTTGTTGTTAATAATAAAAACATTTTATTTAATCCAGTATATCTCTAATATTTTTTCAACAAGTAATCAATGTAAATATTACTGATAATATACTTTTGATTTGTTTTATTCTTTCATAATAACTTTTTAATTTTAAAAGTTCTAGATGTACAGAAAAATTGCAATGATAGTACAGAGAGTTTTATATACCAAGATAATCCTACGATTAGCATCTTACATTAGAAAGGTACATTTGTTACAATTAATGAACCAATAGTGATGCCTTGATATTAAATAAAGGCTATAGTTTATACAGATTTCTTTAGTTTTTACTAATGTCCTTTTTATGTTCCAGTAGTCCAATAGGGTACCACATGACATTTTGTGATGTCTCTGTAGTCTCCTCTTGACTGGGCCACTTTCTCAGACTTTTCCTGTTTTTGATGACCTTGAGAGTTTTGAGGAGTATGGTCAGGTATATTGTAGAATGTTCTCAACTGGAATTTGTCTGATGTTTTTCTCATTATTAGACTCTGGTTATGGGTTTCGGAGAGGAGGATGACAGAGATAAAATGCCACTTCCATCACCTCATATCAACTGCTCATACTTTCAACATAATGTATCACTGTTGTTGTGAAATTTGGTCACCTGGCTAAAGTGGTGTTTGTCATATTTCTCTCCTGTGAAGTTGCTATCACTTTCCTTCCTATCCAGACAATACTCTTTGGAAGGAAGTCACTACATGCAGTCAACAGTTAAAGGGAGGAGAGCTACGTAAATATCTATAAAAATTATTGAAGGCAGAGTATCTACAAAAAATATTTGGAATATTCTGAATGGGAGCTTTGCCTCTTCTTCCCAATTTTTTACTTATTCAATCATTTATTTACATCAGTATGGAATCAGAGATGATTATTTTATAACTTAGTTTAAAATCCAATATTATTGGGGGCCGGCCCTGAGGCCGAGTGGTTAAAATTCTTCACACTCTGCATTGGTGGCCCTGGTTCATGGGTTCAGATCCTGTTTGTGGACCTATTTCACTCATCAGCCACACTATGGAGGCATCCCACATGCAAAATAGGGGAGATTGGCAACAGATGCTAGTTCAGGGCGAATCATCCTCACACACACACACGAAAATTCCAATATTACTTTGTTGCTCACATTGTTCCAGATTTGGCTCTTGGGCACTCTTTCAGTTCTCTCTGCTGTCCCTTTGACACACTTCTATCATTTAGGAGTTTTCATTTATGAGAACTGTCTTACTTTGTAGCACTAAAAGATGCCTCATCTCATCTTCCTGCTGCAGCACTAACATCAGCCATTTCTTCAAGGATTCCTTGTTCACTTTATTGGAGAGAGGTGTTAGAAACCAAGGTTTGGGTGCTAGGTGTGCTCACTGGTAATGGGGCATTCTTCATATCTGTTGTAGTGGTGTTGATTTCTAGTATTTCTTTTTGATTCTCTCTTTGAGTTTACTTTACTCTGCTTATATTACTCATCTGTTCTTTGGGGTCCTTTTTGCATTAGACTACTTAACAAAATAATCATAGTTACTAAATTCTGAGTATGATAATCCCAACATCTGTGTCATATCTGAATCTGTTTCTGATGGTTACTCTCTCTTCAAACTGAATTTCTTTCTTTTTAAAATATCTTATAATTTTCTTTTTATTGAATGTGGGACAAGATGCATTGGGCAATCAGTACTGAGTTCAACAGTCATTTAGTGTGAGGTTTTATGCTAATCTGACTAGAAGTGAGCTACGTTTAAGGTTTGTTGCAGTTGTGCACACATAAAATCCTCCAATGTCCTTGTTTTTGTGCCCTATGTTTCCTTTGGGCTCCCTAAGTAATACTCCTGAGAGAAAGTCTGTATCTTTCCACCTTTTCAGCTGTAATGGTCTGTTACATTGAAGCCCTCTTGTGGTTGTGGTAAAGCGTGCGTTAGGGAAAGAGTTCTATAACCATATGGTTAATCTTGGCGTTTTGATTGGTCCGTGTCCCTGGGCTCTGATCCTTACAAACTTTCTTACCTCAATCCCTTCCTTCATAAGCGAGTAAAGCTAGAGGGATGGCACAATAGAAATACCCTTCTCCCAGGTGGGATAAGCCTCTGCCAATGTTTTCTACCCTGGAGAGTAGGTCTTTGTTATTGAGAACATTCTGGGAGTATTTCACAATGATTACTCTTCTCCTATTGCCAAAGCTATGAAAGAATCTTCCTCAGTTCTTCATTTTTTGGACATTTAACTCATCAAAGTGTAGCAGACAGGAGTTTCTCAGTCTGAAGCTGGTCCACATTTAATCTTCAGGAATTCATCAAAATTACCATTTAAACCTTCCTACCAATTTGTGGATCCAGAAACTTCTTTTCCATGTAAGCACATCTTGCCTGTGACTCTGTGGAGTCCTGTGTTTCTCCAGATTTCAGAGTATTGTTTTGTTTTGTGTTTTGCTTTTCCTGATATGTCCGGGAAAAATCCACTGATTTTCCATTTGTTCAGCTTTTTCTTGTATAAAAATGGAAGTGATGACTTTCAAGGTCTTTATATTTTGGAGGTGAAACCAAAAATCTCAAGTATACTTTTTTGTTCTTTCAAGGGGACAGATAGACTAAGGTTACAATATTCTGATATTCTACATACCTATGAAATGTACCATGGGATATAATGTAGGTTTGTGTTGTGTCAAAGTGGCTGTTTTCTTTGCAACCTTGTGGATGAGAATGCAAGTCAATTTCCTTAACGTGGCGAAATGAGCAAACAAAACAGGATCTGTCTACTACAATCGAATTATGTTGTGCTTTAATGTGGAGTAGTCAGAGAGGTTTAACTAGGCTTTCTGACTTCTAGATTTTCAGTGGAAGTCTGGCTTTTGGAAAACATAAATTCTGAAACAGACTGTATCCTAGATACAGACTATTAAACAAGAAAGGAAGGGTCAAAACAAATCTGTTTGCATGTTTTAAGTGCTACATGTTTCTCAGGGCCCTGGATCAATTGCTTCCAAGATGATGTCAACTCTTATTACACAATGTATCAGGAGAGGCCTTTCATTCGTATGTAAAGGGTAATGATATGCCCTCATCAAATTTTGATGGTTGTGGCTAGTGTTTACTTTTCCATATTCTAAGAAAAATATTTTAACAGCTCTACATTGACATAATAAATGTTTCAAAGGAATCTAAAAAGTGTCGATTTATTTAGTGCTTATATGTTAATAATTAATATAATTAATAATTGATGTGTAGGCTTATTTATTGTTTTTAAGTATCATAGCTCCATAGTGAATTTTTTCTCCTGACACAGATTCTGTTTATCGAAATATGTGTTCACACCTAATTTGGAACGTGCAACTTGAAATCTCAGGTTTACTTAGTACTGAGTGAAATAAGAAAATAGTGTTCTAAATAAATTATTTGCAAATTATCATGGCCAAGAAACACAACACTCAACCATACGTATTCTATAGAATCTTAACTATTGTCATTATTTAGTAAAATTTGGTCATTATCTTCCAAGGGGTTTTATATACAGGATCGTTAACTTTGACAAAGTCAATGTGTTCTAACAATATCATTTACCTTATTCCTGTAGACTCTCTTTTCGAATGCTGTACTTGGCACTTTCAACAATGTGTATGTTCTTTATTTCCAATAAATGGAACTGTATAGTATTTTGTAGAGTCACAACTCAAGTGATTCCAAAGAAATTATTCAAAGAAGTACTAGACCCAATAAAGAAAGCATTGTGAGTAAAATAAGTTACAAGGGTAAGTTATTTGGTGTATGTAATATAGTTCCCCAAATTCATAATATTTTTAAATTGGTACATGCCATAATACTGAGCTTGATTTTTTAGGCAAAGTATTGCTGTAATGTCTATGAAACAGGCACTATACTAAGTCATATGGATTCAAATACTGATAAGAAATGGTCACTACCCTTGAAGTTTCTGAAGCACACTTAGGAGAAAATGCATAACAATACTTAAAATATAATTACTAGTAGAACCTGGTACACAAAGTTCTCTAGTGTCACAGAAGAGGAGAAATTAACTTTTCTGGAGTTTCTTAGGGGAATTGTCATTTTAGTTTAACCTTGAAAAGTAAGGTCAGTTTCATTACTTAGAGATGAGCAGATGGATTACAGAAAAAAAAAAGGAAAAATGGAGGAGCAAATGGACTTGTATGGTGAGTTGTTTTAAGAAGAGTGAGCAGTTCTATGTGACTGAAGTACAGAGTATGTTGTGGGAGGGGAATTTTGAATAAAGGAAATGTGAGCAAAAAATGAAGCTTTAATCTACTTACAAAACCATGTCAGGCATCTGATGGATTAAATATGATACATTTTAAATGTGTTAAATATGATAGATTAAATATGATAAATAAAAAGGATACATTAAATAGGAATGCTAATATCTTTGACATGTTGTATTATTATTTGTAATTTTTTATTAGTCTCAACCTTGACCATTTAATGGAAATTGAAACTGAATGTCACACTGGAAATGAAAACAAGTCAAACTTTTGTGCTTCTGAGAAGAGTTTATACGGGACCATGCAGATGGAGTTAGAGGAGATATCCTGCTACCAATATACCAATAATGGAATAATGGTGGAATATATATAAATAGACAGATTCATGCATACATACATATCTATCTATCTATCTACCTATCTATCTATCTATATACATAAAATCATGGAGGACTTATTTCAAGACGACTAAGTATGTAAACCAAAGACTACGAATTCAGCGCTTCAGAACCATTAATAGTCTATGTGGGACATATTGGATATATGTCAAATAAAGAGTTGACATCATAGTTAGAAATTACAACTAGGCCCAAACTAAAGAGAAAGCAGAAACTCAGAGCTCCTGTACGATAAAATAGGTGTTTCTTCATCTTTTTAAAAAGAGATTTGCATTTTAAAATATGCAAAATAGAAATTTACCTCACCCAAAATTACACTGTAAATACAGCTCTAAATGGAATATGTTATATTGTACATTAATAGAGATGTCATATTAATAGGATGATTGCATTGATTATTCCAGGCATTTTTACATTTTAGCTATAGGAAAATTCTTGGTTGAAATGAAAATTAATTCTGCTTTAGCGAAATATATTAAATGAAATTAAACCTGTATGCTTAAAATATTTTGTGTAATTTCAGAAATGATAGTTATTAAAAATAGAAAGATTATTCGTTCTTCTGGCTATATGCCATTTTCCCACAGTAATCAATGCTTTAAATATAAAATATATAATAAATTTAAAAATAAAATTAAGAACGTGTGCAAAAAGGTTTGCTTTTCTTTATGATTGAAGTAGCTGACATTACGGAAAGCCGTATGTGAGTGTGTATATAAAAGAAAGAGGAAAAGGAAGAGAAATTGAGTTACTTGACCAACCGAAATTAGAGAGTAGAAGAACCTGAAATTTACAATAAATATTTACCAAAATTTATTATACAAATGTATTTTGGGCATCTTGTTTGGGAACCTGTATGTGATTTTTTTCTCTAGTTATTGGAATGGGTTTTCACACATTAAATTTTCTGATATCCTTACATTTTTTCCTAATATGATTTTATAAGATATGAATACATTGCCTTCCACCTTCACTTTTTCCATACATCCTTTAAATACATCTTGAGCTTCTGTTTATAATCCAGGCACAACTTTAGGCAGTGAAAATAACAGCAAAGGATAAAATAGACAAAAATCCCTTGCTCCCTAGGAGTGCATATGCCAGGATAATTCCCTAATTAACCTTTTCACAAATGATATTGCTCCAAATCACACATTGATATTGGGAGGAAAGTATCATTGTGCATACCACACATATAAGGATAAAAACAATGCAGAAGAATAAAATATCCTATTATTCTATTACGGTATTTCGTTATAGTGATCTGGCCACGAAACAACAACATTTTAGGATAATGTCTTGGGATTTATTTTGTTGAAAATTAGTTAAAATACAAATGATTTGACCTACCTCCTACATATAATTTATAAGACCGTGCTCATAAGAATGACACCAAGGCAAATATCTAAGATAATTGAAACGAAGTTAAGCAACTGTTTGAGAATCAATTATTGTAAAACAGCCTCTCTACAGAATGGGACTGAACCATATCTATTTAAGGGAAGAAACTAAGAATATAATAAAAGCTTAAAAGTTTTCTAGACATCCTGTTATTATGGGAATAAAACTCCATTCTTGGCTTGTTTGTTTATACAGCATGGATTGACTCTTTGATGCTTCAGTAAGACACTTGAGAGGCCTATATGTCTGCTATGAAAGAATAAGCTTTCAAGGGTCGAACAAGTATGCAAACCAAAGGCTAGAAAAGTCAGCGCTTCAGAAGCATTAATGATTTATGTGAAGAGTTCATGGACTATGTAGTTGAAAGTCTCACTTTGAGAGCTGATTGATTATGCAAGGTCTCAAAGAAATAGCTGAAGGAATAAGTATTTGGCAGCAGAAAACTTTTGATAATCTTACAATCAAGAGGAAGGAAGAAGAGAAGAGCAAATGAAAGACTTAGAGAAAGAACGTGTGGTAGACTATTTCAACAGTGATGACACCAAGTAAGGGCTTGATCTGCTTGCCGCAAGGCAAAAGGCCAAGAAGGCAGTGGTAGAGAAAGAACTTTAATAAGCAATATGCTAGAAAATTGGAAGATGGTGAACTATCATCCTAAAAACCCATCTCAAAGGCAACTGATTTGGAAGTGACTTATATAAGGCAAACGGGGTTGGGATGGGGGCTCAGGAGTGTCAAGTGATGGATGACTGCAGAACATTGGGCACCTCTTCGTAGCAGATCTGCTGACTAAAACATTCCTGAGAAATTTAAAGAAACCTCAGTTACTTCCTTATCTGGGACAGAAGGAACAGTGTGACCAGAGGACATAAACTGTCTGCTGACAAGTTACTCTTTCTACCAGTCACAGATTAGCTTGTCTATGTGCAGTTCTAAGTGTTTTTCCAAAGCACATTGTGAGAGTAAGACTGGAAGGGGGAGCATGTGGCCTTGGGAGCTGAAGTTCAGAGTCTTCTGCGCAAGGGTGACTGCTCAATGCTTCTGTGAGATGCCTAATCAGGTTGAGGGCAAGCTACTCTCTTGTCAGCAAGCTACTCTCTTATCAGTGGTCCTTCTGCCATTCTGAAAAGCAAGTTCAGAATCTTTGGTTACTTTGTTCCCCACGTTAACCTTGTGGTACAGGCACAGTTTCATCCTAACCCAGGGAAACTCCTTTGTCTTCCATTTCAGTAGGTGCCAATAAATTTCAGTTCCTGACATTTATCTGCTTGTATAGTCTCTCCCTCATGGAATCTAGGATTTTCCATGTGACTGGTTTTGGTCAATGGGAGATTAGCGAGCATGATGTACGAAGAAGTTTAGAAAGTACTTGAATATTGAGATCCATCCCTTTGGAATCCTAAGCCTTGCTAAGCTTGCCCTCGAATTGCTGTATTGGTAGAACTGTATCCAAGGTGTCTTAACTGCATCTGGTCATAATTTAGATGGTGGTGAAATCCTAGACTTCAGGATGAAAATTTGACAGATTTAATATTGTGGGTGGGTTTGCATGTAGAAAGAAAATGAATTATTAGGGTCCTGGTGGAAGACTGTGGTAGACAGTTAAAATGCCCTCCTCCTCCTGAACCGCTCTTCCCAGTATTCATGACCTTTGGTAGGCTCCTTCCACATTTACTTGACTTTTGAGATTAACAAACGTAGTATAAGTAGAGGCTTTAAAAACTCTTGCCTACTCCCAGACATTTATAAGAAAATGAAATGCGTTTCTGTAGTTTCTTTAAATCAATGCTACTGTGGGTATATTTTAAATAGGCATACATAAAGTATATATAAAATAAAACAAATAAGTTGAAAGGGAAAAATGGAAAAATACGTAACAAAAAACTATAATCAAAATAAAGTAGAGACTATACTAATAGTAAATAATAAAATAAAACATATTACTTGGTAAGAAGGTATCATTATATAATGGTAAGTTGTTCAGTTCACCATTAATATTCCAAATATGTATATATCCAATAACACGTTTTGAAACTATGCAAAGCAATGGCTGAGTAAATTATGAGAATAATTAGTAAAGTAAAGAAGAATTAAATAGATTTTAATATACAAAACATTAAACCCCCCAAATCAAGTCACACCAACACAATAATCGCTATGATCAATGACTGCAATTGTCTCCATTGCATTTGGAAACTGTTTTGAGAATTATACTACACAAAGATGCTAAAGCATATCAAGAAATTTTAAAGAATTGACGGCAGTACAATCATGTTAGAATTCAATAATAAAAGAACAGGAAAGGAAAAATGGTCTGTGAAAGAAATTAAACAAATAAAAGAAAACTCCAAAGAAATTAGAAGGAAAAAATAATATAAATAAAATCAGAAATTCAATAAACCTGAATGTATGGTGAGGAAGAACCATGAATCAACCAAGAAGGCGATTATTCTAAGCTTTGCAGCTGTTCAAGAGAAACTCAGTTTAGAAAAAAAAGATTCATAAGTTTTTTATTTGTTTGTTTATATAGCCCCGGCCTGATCAGTTCTGCAGGCAGAAGAGAAGCAATAAATAGGCAAATCAGGAGAATTGAAAATGAAATGGATTAGAAAACTGGTGAGGTAACATATAAGAAGTTGAAAAAAACAGCGTTAAACGTACAAAGTGAGAGAATAACGTTGGCAAGGAGAAAAGAAAAACTTTACTCTGACATAAAAGATTGAATGAGTAAAGATGCACGGAAGACATTTTTAGTTGGAAATAAGATAAATGGAAGAATTTGTGCTATATGATAGCGACCTTTTGAGTACAATAAAAATATGAAGAACAAAAGGCAAAATTGGAATGGAAAGTCAAGGAGCGTGAAAAAGATTTCAAATGCTTTCCCCTGGGATATAAGTAAAAGTAAATATAGAAATAATTTTAAAATGCTAAAGAATAAAGGGTTAGATTTGGTTAATCTGTGATAGATTCAGGAAATAGGATTTTGCAATTATTTTACTCAAGCAATGTTTGGCAGTCTGAGAATGAGAATTTGGATGGGTGAGGATCCCAAGATGATCATTAGCACAGAGTTGTATTAAACAATCTGGGGAACTATTCTGGCCTTCAAATAAACTCTTCGTCTTTGTCTCTCGGTATTTTTACTATGCTGTGTCTGGGCATGAATCTCTTTGCATTTATGCTACTTTGAGCTTTTTGAGCTTCTTGGACATAGAGATAAATATTTTTTGAATTTAAAACTTGAGATACTTTTTAGCCATTTTTTCAAATATTTTTCTCCTGTTCCTTTCTTTTTTTCCTCTTTTTGGTACTCCCATTATGTGTATTTTGGTGCACTTTAAGGTATCCTAGATTTTTCTGAGGCTCTTCATTTTTCTTCATTTTACTTTTTATTTTCAGATAGCATTGTTCCTATCAATCTATCTTCAAGTCTTCTTCTGCCAGTTCCCATGTACCACTGAACCCTTTTCTAGTGAATCGGTCATTTCAGTGACTGTACATTTCAACTCTAGAATTTCCATTTCCTCTTTATTATAATGTCTATCTCTGTGTATCATCTATTTCATGAGAATTGATATTCCCTATTTCATTATCTTCATGGCTTCCTTTACTTCTGTAAGCATGGTTTTCTCTAGTCTTTGAACAATTTTATAATAAGTACTTTGAAGTCTGTTAAATCTGATATCAGATCCCTCTCAAGCAGGCAGTATCTGTTGCTTGCTGTTTTTCCTGTGTATGGGTCAAACTTTCCTGTTTCTTCGCATGTCTCATAATTTTTTAAGAACTGGGAATTTAATATATTATAGCAACCATGGGTACTAATTCCCCTCTCTTCTCTCTGTTGAGCTGCCTTCCTCATTTGGTATTAGGCTTCACTAATTATGAGTTGATTGTTTTATTGTGTGTAATGTCTGCACTAAATCCTCTACAATCTGATCCAATTACATTTGGGTAGGGAGAGGTTTTGAGGTCATTTCTTGCAGATTTGTTCTGAACCCCGGAGAACTCTCCTTAGCTGTCTCTATTCCTGATTCTCTCCGGTAAAGGAGCTGGCCTATGTTGCTCTTAATTAAGAAGAGCAATTGTTTTCAAGAACACTCATAGACTCCAACTACCCCTCATTCTGCTTCAAATAAAGTCAGTGTCCTGGGAGAGCTCCAGAACTCTCTTTTCTTTTGGACTTCTTCTCCCCCTAGGCAAAATCTCTAAGTCATTACTTTAGGTCATGGGTGGGGTGCTACCTCTGGTGTTCTGATTACATCTCTGAGGGAGCCAAGGCAAGAACGATTGAGGGACCTAGTACTTTCAACCTCTGTACCTGAGAAAGGACCTCCATCCAGTGTGTAGAGGCTGGGTGCAGGAAAGGAGACCCAGAGTGTTGGCCACACTCACCAGACATTTAGCGTCTTCTCCTTCGAGTTGGAGAGGATAAGAAATGCACATGCTCTGCCCCTCCCAGGAAGATACAGCAAATCTCAATTGAGAACTGAGGGGAGAGGGATCCCCAGCTTTTTGTCACACCCATCAGGAATAAAGCTTCTGTGTTTTGCTGAGCTGGGGGAGGTGGGGATGGAGGGAGAAGGTTATTGCTCAAATGACACAGAATCTGGCTGTCATCACAGAGCTTTCGCAGATTTTCCTGAATAAATATTTCCTCATTTGCTTTATGCCCTTAGGAAAATTTGCAGGGACTTGAAATGGTTATTTTTAATACTCTTCATCAGCTTATTTTTGTTTTTCTGGAGAGTGGACCTGTGGAGCTTGTCAGGCTACCAACTTGGAAGTGGAACCTTGCCATCTTTGAAGTGAAACTAAGTAAACTTTTATTAAAATTGAAAAGAGATGGAAGATATATTACTTTAGCAAAGAGGACTTCCAAAGTCTTTATCTTAAAGTTACAGAATACTAAAGTAATGGAAAGTTTATTTCCAGCATCTGCTCAAGTATAAATTTTGTTTCTCATGCCTTTATAGTGAAAATACTATAGATATATGTAGATGAAGCAGAATCACTTTCTTTGTAAAGCTACTGAACAAATAAATGTATATGACTATAACCTGCGCAGGATTAATGAACAGCCTCTGAACTTGATCAATGTACTAATTTCTAGTATGACTGAGCTATCTAAAGTCCTTTTTATAAAAATATACTTGTGTTCCAACTAGTCTATATTTGCATACTAGAAAATATTAGCAATCTCAAGAATTACTTATGACACACAATTGTGTAACTTTTCGTAATTCATATCTGCCAGTTTTGTATTAACAGCAATTGAACTGTGTTGTTTGTCCTTGGCTAACTGTGATAAAAACCCATTATACTATATTATGTCTCAGAAACCTTGCTAGTTTTGAATAGTGAAATATTCTTTATATTTGTATATATATATATATTCTACAATTGAAGCATGAAAACTCTCAGCGGTTTTAACAGTGTTTATTCAAGAACCAGCTTTTATATATGTGCATTTTTGCTCATTCTCTGGAACTTACACCAAAATAATTCCAATTATATTGAGTCTTTTGTTCTTAAATTGTCCCCTTGATCACTTTTGTGCATCCATCTGTTGTGATATATTGACCTGTCTACTGAAATGTGATTCAGTTTATTTGGCTCAATACCAGAATGCCTGCAACAGTACATTTCCACTTCACTTATTTCTGTGCTATCACTGTTTTGTGATTGGCAGGTCCATAGCCACATATGCAATGCTAAATCAGAATCCTCTCAAGTATTCTGCCCAAAATATATAAGAGTTGGAAAACGCTTGGTGTTTGACTCACTTTTTTCCTGTCAGTTTTGGTGATATTCATTGTTAAAATCAAATTGAAATTGAAACACGTACACATACATGTGGAAAGAATAATTCTGTTTTTATTGTATACAAATTTTTCTTGGACAGTGGAAATGAAAAAAAATCAAAAAAACAAAAGGCAAATAAATCAGCTGGAGGGTAAGATAAAACTCCAAAATTTCATTGAAGAAAAAGGGAAGAATTTGAATTGTCTGTCTTAACCACGAAGTATCTTGAAGTACAACACTCCAAGTCCAAACAAATATATCACATTGAGAAAAATATTAGCAACAGAATGAAAGCAGACCTTACATAATACACAAAGATTAACTGAAAATGTATTAAAGACTTGAATATAAGACCTGAAACCATGAAATTTCTAGAAGAAAACATAGGCGGTACACTCTTTGACGTCAGTCTTAGCAGGCTTCTGCCCAGCAAAGGAAACCATCAACAAAACCAAAAGACAACCTAACAATTGGGAGAAAATATTTGCAACCTATATATCAGATAAGAGGTTAATACCCAAAATATACAAAGAACTCATACATCTTAACAACAAAAAAACTAACAACCCAATTAAAAAATGGGCAAAGATCTGAACAGACATTTCTCCAGAGAAGATATACAGGTGGCCAACAGGCACATGCAAGAATGTTCAATATCACTCATTATCAGAGAAACACAGATCAAAACTAAAATGAGATATCACTTCACTCCAATCAGAATGGCTATAATTAACAAGACAGGAAACAACAGGTGTTGGAGAGGATGTGGAAAGAAGGGAAATCTCATATACTGCTGGTGGGAGTGCAAACTGGTGCAGCCACTATGGAAAACAGTATGGAGATTCCTCAAAAAATTACGAATAGAACTACCATACGATCCAG
Organism: Equus asinus; assembly: GCF_041296235.1. Taxonomy (NCBI): domain Eukaryota; kingdom Metazoa; phylum Chordata; class Mammalia; order Perissodactyla; family Equidae; genus Equus; species Equus asinus. The sequence goes on from NC_091819.1 coordinate 12,370,355, forward strand.
CTATTCCACTGCTGGATGTTTACCCAAAGAACATGAAAACATGAATGTGTAAAGACACATGCACCCCTATGTTCATCACAGTATTATTCACAATACCCAAGACTTGAAAGCAACCCAAGTGCCCATAAAAGGACAAATGGATAAAGAAGATGTGGTATATATACACAATGGATCCTACTCAGCCATAAAAAATGATGAAATATGGCAAGTTGTGACAACATGGATGGATCTTGAGGGCATTATGGTAAGTAAAATGATTCAGAGGGAGAAAGTCAAATCCCATATGATCTCACTTATAAATAGAAGACAAAAACAATGACAAACAAACACATAGAGACAGAAATTGGATTGGTGGTTACCAGAGGGGAAAGGGGGAGGGGAAGAGGGCGAAAGGGGCAATTAGGCATATGTGTGGTGATGGATTGTAATTAATCTTTGGGTAGTGAATTTGATGTAATCTACACAGAAGTCAAAATATAATGATGTACACCAGAAATTTGTATAATGGTATAAACCAATGTTACCACAATAAAAATAATAATAAAGTTGGTTGTGGCAATGTGCCTGTATAGATTATTATGATGAAAAGCGCAAAATAACAAACACTATCATTGCATTACTTTCACTTGAATCTTTTTTTTCATCTTTCCTTTCAGTGCAAATAAATCTGTAACATCCTTTGTGCCTTTCTTCTTACAGTCTCTTTTTCTTGTTTTCTCCACTGCAAAGTATAAAGTCAAGGGGCTTATTAATAATTGTGGTGAAGTTACAATGGTTAGATTTGGCTGCACTGACAGTTTCCAACTCCAGTTAACATTTCCATCTCCAATCTTTAACCCACCTTTTGTCTTCTTTCCAACAATCAAGAACTGTTTCCCCAGCTAAGGCTACATACAGACGAACTTCCTGTTCAAATTCAATTTGTACAATTTGTTCAACTTAAAATATCTACAGTATCAAGCTGTATTGTAATCAATACCTTAACCAAACCCCGCCCTCCCCCTCGGCAATGGTAACCTCTATGGAAAGCAAGATATTCTATCTGATTAAATAAATCCTATGCACATCAGATATCTCCTTGAAGAATAATTTGTAACCATAAAGCAAGGAAACATAGCTACCAGTAATTCAACTAATTCAACTATAAAATAATCTACATTTGTATACAATGACACAACAGGAAAGAGAAGTTGACTAGAAAATTTAGAGACCTCGATCCTTTCTTTTTTTTACCTTGCATGATTTATGGTCACATTGGCCTACTACCAAGATAGTTTTTTTTTTTTTTAGGAAGATTAGGCCTGAGCTAACTGCTAGCAATCCTCCTCTTTTTGCTGAGGAAGACTGGCCCTGAGCTAACATCCATGCCCATCTTCCTCTACTTTATATGCGGGACGCCTAGCACAGCATGGGTTTTGCCAAGTGGTGCCATGTCCACACCCGGGATCTGAACTGGGAAACCCCGGGCTGCTGAGAAGCAGAATGTGTGAACTTAACCGCTATGCCACCAGGCCGGCCCCCAAGAAGGATTTTACTAGACTCCCTTCTGACTCTAAAATACCACTTTATAAATTCATAAACTTATTTATTATTAAGCAGGTAAGAAGACTTGCCACTTTTAAAACATAGTGGAGGGAGTTCATTGCCACTAAGCCTGCCTTACAAGAAATGTTGAAAGGAGCCCTCCCACGTGAAACTAGAAAGCAAAGGTTTACTCACTTGTGTCTGTGGCAAGAAGTGAGTTCAGAGTCTGCCTACACCACCATCTTGACACTGTCTCCTACAAGCAACTATTACTAAATGTCTGTTACGTGCCAGTCACTGTTTCTATGTGGTAAACATGAAAAGAATAAAATGTCTACCTCTCAGGACTCATAACCTTGTTGAGATAAGAATATATAAGAAAATAATTAAAGCAACTTACTAGTTTAAGGAAGTTCATAAAATTACAAGTAATGAGCACATATGTCTTTTGAAGGTGGTGGAAAAGTGTTAATTGAAAAAGGAGCATTTGATCTAAATATTGAATGTGAGTAGAATTATTCTTTTCGCTTAGGGCAAAGGAACATTTTTATGCAGAAAGAACAGTATGTACATAATTGCAGACAACAAATAAAGCTATTTGGGTAAGAAAGAACTCAATTTAGAAGTTCTTTTGTCTTCAGATGGCAACTGTGATGAATTAAGCCAAATTCTGTTCAATTTTCTATTCGATAATGAATTTTGTCAATCAAAAATATATTTACTGGCTAAAAAAATGAAAGTTCTTAGTAAATGAAAAACAAATGCTTCTATAGTGACAGATTCAATTCAGAACTTTCAAAATCATCAGGTTACAGACGCAGTCTCATAACTAAGAGCAATGCATAAAAACCACTCCAATTCCTTCTAAAATGACTCTTCATAAAATCATTGAAGGTCAATTAATTCCAAAATGAATGACCGTTTTGTGTAAATAACATTTAGGTAAGATTCTGAGTATGGAAATGTATTTTGCAGAATTTGGTTCATAAGTACCACTCAGAAACTTAAGGTATTGTTTAATTTTATTTCAATTATTTGAATTAGTTGAGCAATGTTTTATCAATATCCGCTCAGTATGGTTTCTGATCAGCTATGTAGTTTTCTATTGCTCGTCAGTCTAGAGGTAAAAATCAAGATTTCTAGGAAATGTGCATATTAAAACGACATCTTCCTTTCGTATTTCCCACCAGTGAAATCAATGTTTAGAAACTACTACTTTAATTCACTAACAAGTCATATCACTGCACTGAAGACTTAATATTCAAAAATTAATGACAAAAATATTTATATTGATATGATAGAACATAAATTTTCCTAATCTGTCGAATTTTGTGGTGTGTGTATATATTTTAATGTAAAGAACACTTTGAAATTTTGTTTCATCATTTGTACAAACTAGATACAATAAGGAAATTCCCTGAACACTTTAATATGCATACATACACTCATCTGTTATATAAAATAAATTCTACACAATTTTTATAATTTATTCTTTATATACCTCCTTATGTTTAAATATGCTCTATGGAACTTGCCTTCCCACTAATTATTATAATTTTTGGAATAATATTAGATATTGTTCTCCTCTTTGGAAATACACGTGAAAATTGTCAGATTTTGCCATAATCTTTAAATCTGCTAGGACTCATTCACAAATTCAAATAAATGTGCTTTTACTAATGCGGTATGAGAAATGTCCTTATTTAAAGTTTAAAGTCTAAGTTGAAATACATACTAATAACATCAAATGTCCCAGCTCAGGTCATATCACCGTTACTATGGCCTCACAAATAGAGAATTTAAAATAAAAGACAAAAATTATGTTACCGCCACTTAAAATAAGTGAACAATACTAGGAGTTAGTGAAGACATCAGGTTACTGAAATCCTCAATCACAGCTTAACCCAAATATCATTCATGATGCCGTCTGATCTTCAGAGGCTTCAGTGGTATTTATAAACTTTCAGAAAGAAACTTTCCCCAATCACCAATTGCTTGCTGATCACTATTAACTACTTGACCAGTTCCTAAAGGAAACTCAAGCTAAGGGTAAAACTTACAACTTAACATCTGGCATACGTACTTCATTGTTTATTCTCTGGCACTAAGCCTTGCACTATTATCAGCCTCTGCTGGTCAACCATTTGCCAGCTCTACCATTTAAATATCAGCTTTACAATTTACAAACACTGTGAACTTGAGCCAGTCACAACGTCATTTAGCCTCAGTTTCTCATCTGTAACAAGGTTGTAATAGTTCCTGAAAATAAAAGATTGTGTTTTGAGAGTGAACCATAGATGTTTAATAAATGTTTGTCTGGGTGTCAAATGATGGCCCCCAAAGTGTTTTGCCGTCTAGCATGTACACAAAAAATACTATGTTCTTCTTTTAAGTAAGAGAAACAGTTGGGATACCTGTAATGTACTAAATGCAATGCTAGATCCATATCTCACATAACTAATTAATTAAATTCAATTAATTTACTAATGTATCCTGTGTATAGTTTGCAGGTAATGCTAATTGTTGCAAAGTGAAAACTGTCTTGAATGCAGGAGGAATCGTCACCACCTTTGCTGCTTTGAATCTGTTATAATGCTAATTTTTCTGAAGAAAGTGGAGAGGACTCCCTTCTTGGTTCCCACTTCTTCCCCCAAGGAATGTTTAGATTACCAGTCTATTGGAGTTTCAAAATGTTTCCTGGGGTATATATTTCCCTAGTTTCAACTATAGCCAAAGATATCAACCTAAGGTTTCCTGGGATAGAAATAAAGAAAGAACCACTGCCCTAAATGAAAGTGTAGATTTATGAGATCTTTAATGGGACTTATTTTAACTACTATGTAACTGTTACAATGGGAAAAGAGGGAACAATCTACATAACTCTAGGAGTTAAATTTCTCATTCATGAAATAATAGAAATACATCATTTAAATGTTGAATATTTAAAAAGATATTCATTTTACACATAAAAATAGATATTTACACAATTAGTTAATGGCAAAACTAGTTAAAGACAATAGTAAAGTTTTTAATTTATATATATATGTTATAAATTAAATAGTAGTCCGATGAAGAAAAAGTATATTATTAATATGGGCTCTGAATCATTCTGGCTTCCATGGTAAATCTCCTAAATTTCATGGGATTAGATTAAATTTTACATATGATTTACCAGAGAGAATAAAAGCAAAATGATGATAATCATGACTTTATAATGACTAGCTCTATATTCCTAGTACCCAGTGTGTCACTAGAGCAGATCTCTAATCTCCCCTTCTCCAAATCTAAATTTTAACATTAAACACATGAAGTAGAAGAAAGAAAAAAATCCAAGAACACAAAGAACAAGCTTTAAACTGTTGACAGTTTAGGTGCAAAACAACTGACCCGGTTTTTTGATTAAGAGGGTAAACCTCTGTGTTGACAAAAGATGCCACCGTCTTCTGTAGATGCAGAAGCCCTATAAAACTGGTATCCTTCTTTTTCAGCTTTTAAAAGTCTTTTCAAGGTAAGAAGCAAATTGACTTCAGATCTTCTCTGTCAGAACACTGTTTCAAAAAATGACTGAAGGTTGCATTCTCCGCTCTGCCACTGACTCCAAAGCTTGTTATAGCAACTGAGTTTGCCCAGTTCTGTCATTTAAATGTTGTCATTAGGTTGTGATCGATGGAGAAGAATTTTCAAACTGCCTTCAGTTCCCTGTTGGTTTTTGCCTCACTCAAAATAGTTTTCTATTTATCCCAGATGAGCATATCCAGAGACTTTCGTACAGATATTTATTTTGCTGTCGTTAATAATTGCACTTTTCCTCTTCTCACCTCTTTTAATGTTGGCTTCTCAGAGTTTAAATCAAAGCCTATGTTAATACTTGTAAACACAATGATAGCATGCAGGCAACATTTTGTAGCGTTGATTGCTGCATAAAATTATTCTTGTGTGTGTTATGAGGCACAATCCAGTATATAACTATTCTTTAAAACTTCAGTTTTTAACTTGGGAAAGCTTCTATGTGGTTTCAGTAGAAAATTCCTGTTCCACTTCCAACCTGGGTCTTGACTGTCAAGAATCAAGTGTTTATATTGAACACAATCACAAGAAGACAACAAAAAAGAAATAGACTTTAGTTTCATATTTGTATGTTTTCTTATAATGACTTTGTGATAGAAATTTTTAAATATAAAATATGACAACTTATGATCAATGATGCTTAATGTTCTTTTTCTGATTTTACTAAATATAATATCAGTCTTAATCAGCTATTGAATTAGGAGTCAATTACAGCACCCTTTTTGACTCCTAACTAATTGCTTTATTACCTATAGACAACCTGCAATGATGCAATATATATATTTTTGAATAAAGTAACATGATATAAATCTGCCAATGAAAAATATGCAAAACCCATGGAGAAACAGGTTTGAGGCAGACCAACTAAATTCGTAAGAAACTTTGGAACAAGAACATTAACTCTAATAAAGTCACTAGTGCAGCTAAAATAACATGTTGAATATCTGACATATAGCAAAATATGAAAATTAACATAGGGCTTTACCACTTAAAAATGTGAAAGTAACTTGTTTAAATGGCCTATAAGGGAGAGATGGGGCTACTGAGTTATGAACACAAGCAAAAAAGGTGCAAATATCAGAGAGATCAAACACTCCCTGGACGGAACATGTGGCCAAGCTAAGACAAAAGGAAGACCATGGGACTTACCTGGCACTGTGTATAGTACTGAGTTTTGCCAGGGTTTGCTGAGGCCGGCTGGTTTAGTGTTCCCCATCTTTGGTGGCTTTACTGGGGATCAGAAAACATAAGTGTGCTGGAAAAACATCACGTGGACCAATAGGACTTCCACCTTTTGATAATGTCATTCTCCTTTTTCCCAGTCATCGATGAGCTAAACTGAATTACAGAAATATTTACTGAAACAAAATTGATTATATTAATGGAGGTCGGACTGGTGGCACAGCAGTTAAGTTCACATGTTCCACTTTGGCAGTCCGGGTTTCACCAGTTTGGATCCCGGGTGCAGACCTACACACTGCTTAGCAAGCCATGCTGTGGTGGGTGTCCCACATATAAAGTAGAGGAAGATGGGCATGGATGTTAGCCCAGGATCAGTCTTCCTCACCAAAAAGAGGAGTATTGGCAGTAGATGTTAGCTCAGGGCTAATTTTCCTCAAAAGAAAAAAAAGTGATTATATTAATAAAATTCTTTTCATCTGATAAAGTAAATTATGTTGTTTACTCTATATAACATTTGTTTTGGCATTTTCATTTCTATATATTATATAAATATAATGACTTTAGACTAAATTTTTTTAGTCTATATAATGCATAATGTTTGCCTTTTACCTTGGTGGAAATATCCCCATTTTCATCTATCTGTCTATCTATCTATCTGTCTGTCTATCTATCTATGTATCTATATGACTTAAAGTATTTAAGTCAGAAAAAATTATCAAAACAAGCAAAAATATAACTAGCACATCAGGGATCTGTTTATTCTCATCCCTATCTTTTCAGAAAAGGGTGATTTCAGCCTTTTTATTTGCTTTTGTTCCAAGTTGATGTTTTTCGCAGATTTACCTACCCCGGGCCAAACTGCACTAAGAGTACCTTGGGTCGTGTCTTACATGGTTTTCTGCTATCCTCTTGCCCTTTTTTGATCTTCTTCTTTCTGAACTTCTCTTGAAAGTTCCTCCAGGTCCACAAAGCTCTTGTTTACATACGGTCTTATATGACTCTCATCTCTAGTTTGGGGTATATTCAGCATTTTGAACAGCCATTTCTGAAGCAAGACTGCCTCAAGAATCTTAACATGACTCACGGTCTTGAAAAGGCCACTCAAGACATTCACTTTTCCTCATGCTCCATCAGATTTTTTTTTTTGAAAGTTCTTTGGAAAGTTTACCATTATCCAGGGAGCAAAGAAATAGCTTCGGCCAGCTTTTAAAGAGTTATCAGCAAAGATTACAGAGTTCCTGCTCATCAATTTGCTTTTCCACACTGATCTCTGACTTTTTGAAATTTTCAGGCTGTCTTGAAGGTCAAGTAACAAAATTGCACTATTCATTATAGGGAACATCAGTCCTGCCCTTTCGTTTGGAAGACCCTGCTGTTCCATAGGTGTGACAGCAAGAGGAGGGGCAGGAAGGCTGCATCCGCTTCTGACCTTTGTAAGCTTCATTTTAGTGGAAGCCAGGATTACTGTAGAGAAATGTCTCCTCTTCTGAAAACATCTTGTTAAAATTTCACAACGCAAAAAGGTGTCCAAATATTCTATTTAAAGAACATAAATTTTAAAATAAAAATATATATAAATTATACATTCGGTATAGGACTGAATTGTTAGAAGTTTAACAACTCTCTTCTCTCAAGGAAACATTGTGCTTAATATGCCTTTTTATATCCTGTTTTCAAGATAACTCAAGCATCTGCTTTAGGACAGGACTTCAATCAGCACGGAGTCAAATGTGATTGTCCTCCATTTCTTTTTACAGAAAGGATTAATTGCGTTTTACGTCTTCTGAGTGGCAATTATTCTGATGGATTTCTTACACAATTCCTATCCTCTCTGGTCTCCACAGGGTGACAATAGATGCTCTTCCCACAACATCAAAATCTGACCCATAGGAACCTGACCTGAACTGGTATGTTATCAAGAACTTGAATTGGCATATGAGCTAGGAAAAAGCGTTTCATTTTATGAAAATTATTATATATTTTGACTCTCCGTTTCATCACAATAACCTACTTTAGATAATACACTCATAATTTGGGTTAGCACAATGTTTTAACTCAGAAAGTAGAGGCATTTCTCATCAAAATATAAAAGCCACTTAGAGTGTTCATGATTTTGGAATAAATACTAACTAAAAGCTTATGATTTTAAGATCAATTTTGATAATTCCATAACACAAAATTGTACTCAAAATCATGCCATTAATATGCAAACGACAGTAATTTGCCTTAACAATTTGCTTCAATGTGCATCATAAAAAGAATGGAATCTATCAGCTTAATCTTCAAGTTTGATTTCTTTTCAGTCACTTCATACCTGCTCATTTTTCCAAAAGTTTTGTTCTATTATTTTATCCTTTGATTTGATTTTTTTCTCTTTGGTTTCAGAACAATGTTAGTCAGGTTATCCTTTCTGAATAGATTTTCATCTGGTTTCCAGGTTGCTCCTGACATTATTCTTTAGTCTACTGATATCTTTAGAAGTATGTACCAATGTTTTGAGCATAAGTGGCTCAGAAGTTGCAATACAATGGTTTTTTCTATTCTTCCTAAAAGAAAACATTCTTCAAGATTAGAAATTCTAAAGTCTTGTCCCTTGCTTTTCCCAACCTCTTCTGTGAAATTCCAGAACACCCAAACTAATCTCAAAACCATTCTCAGACATTACGTATTTTGAAAAAGGATTCTTTTCTCAAATGTAACTATGCATCTCTCTATCTGAGAAACCATAAAGTGGTACCCCAGATAATACAACTATTAAAGGAGTCTGAGGCTTAACTTTCATTTTTTTCAAGCTTAATATAAAAGCATTATCACAAGTAAAATTCACTGATACAATTCATTTACTGACTCATTATTCTGCCAAGAGGTAAAACTAACAACAACAAAAAAATGACAGTATTCCAAATTTGTAAATTAAAAGAAAGTCTGAAATGTTTACATCTTAGTATAAGGTAGAGTAATTTGGGCAATAGTATTAAGAAGGACTCTGTAACAAACAAAACAAATGTAACACATTCATCTATATCTTTATATTGGGCTCCCATTCTATTTTGGCAGGGAGAATACCTAGATTTGACATCAATCCACAACTTAATTGGATTAAATGAGGAAAGACATGGGATTGGCAGGAAATATATGTGCCTAGTGGAATCAAGGTGGGAGGAAGTAAATAGGAAGCCACTGATATTTGAAGAAACTAGGAAATATGTGTATTTGTGCACAAGATTAAGTTAAAGAAATGACCAAGTTTTATTCCATTGTGTTATGAGCTAATTTTTGCCAATCTGTCAATTATAAGAGATGGAAATATTAGAGTCTATCCTGGTGGAAGCTACATAACAAATAGATAAACACAGAAAAATGTAAACTAGAGAAATTAGAGGCAGTATGTGGAATACAGAAATCTATAGTGGAAAAAAATGGAAACAGATTATATAGAGAATAAGAAAATGATGAACAAAAATAAATTACCTAAATAATGTGAGTTAGAATAAAAGAACTGGTGAGAAGGAACAACTGCATTGTTTCATAGTGATGAAATCCATATAACATAGGCCAATTCTGGATTTACATATATATAATTTTGATGTCAGTTCATGTGTCTGATAACATTTAGAAAAAGACTACAGTGACTAATAAAACTTGTTTTCTTGATCCTAAATATCTGAGAAAACATCCTTTTAAAAATTGTGTTTGCTTTCCTCCTCTTCTCTTGGAAATCACCCAAAAGAAAATAGAAAAATGAGAAGCAAAAATAAAAATGTCAACTTCAAAGAAATCAAGAGATATCTAAAACTCTGAATCCCAAAATATGAGAAGTTATTTCCAAAAGCTTTGAAGGCCAAATAATGAGTGCAGAAAAAATATAGATCAGCTTATCCATGGCTACAGATCTGGCAAAAGCTTCCACAGCACACTTAATCGAGGAAGTGGTACACCTTGAAGTATAAAGCAGCAATCTATCTTCAACAACAGAAATTACCTGCAAAGACTGGCTGTGGACCCTGCTGGTTTGGTAGCTTGATAGGCAGGGATGAAGGAAAACATGAACTGTTTATCTACATAGGAACATATTGTTTCAGCAAAGGGAAGGAGAGATCCTCTGCTGTGAGCAGCCCTATGCTACTCATCTTGACCAGCTGGGGAGATCTCATCCACATGCAAATAACCGCAAAACAGTAGACTAAAGAATGGTGATCAGGGGCCAGCCAGGTCGCACAGTGATTAAGCTCCCACGTTCTGCTTCAGTGGCCTGGAGTTCACCGGTTTGGATCCCAGGTGCGGACATGGCACTGCTTGGCAAGCCATGCTGCGACAGGCATCCCACATATAAAGAAGAGAAAGATGGGCATGGATGTTAGCTCAGGGCCAGTCTTCCTCAGCAAAAAGAGGAGGATTGGCAGCAGATGTTAGCTCAGGGCTAGTCTTCCTCAAATAAATAAATAAATAAATAAATAAATAAATGAAAAAGAATGTTGATCAGCGAGAAATGCAGGAACAACCTAGAAAACAGATGAAAATCTATTTGGAAAGGATAACCTGACTAAACATTGTTTCTCAATCCAAAGAGAAAAAAATCAAATCAAAGAATAAAATAATAGAGCCAAACTTTTGGAAAAAAATTGAGCATTATGAAGTGACTGAAAAGTAGTCAAACTTGAAGATTAAGCTGATAGATCTCATTCTTTTTATCATACATATTGCAGCTAATTGAGGCAAATTAATGTTGTTTGCATATTAATGGTACTATTGTGAGCATAATTTTATACTATGGAATTTTCAAAATCGATCTTAATCCTAAAACATGAGGGAAATTCTAGTAACTAAGAACATGAGCGTGGATGCTCCCCCACAAAGAATCATCTCGTTCAAAGAACAGAAATAATTCAAAAGAAATAATGATAGACCTCAATAAAGTAAATATATTGAAATAAGACAAAAACTGAAGAAGAAAAGGAAAGAAAATTCACCAAACGAAAAATACTCATGACAAAAATGTTCCTGTGGAACAGTTAAAAATCATCACAAAACTATCACAATTAATTATAAAACTATTCAAGCAGTCATCTTAATAACATGAGAGCACTGGACATTTCTTTATTGAGAAGGAAATAAAATATGAACTGTTAAAACTCAGAAAAAAATGGAACTTTTAAAACCCTCATAGAAATAAAGGTTAAATTGGAATCAGCATGAACGTAATAAACATTGCTAAAATCAAACTAAAGAAAAGCAGAGGACAAAACTTAAAAACTGAGCAAAATAACGTGAGAATAATCAAAAACTTGAACAAAATAAAGAGAAAATTAAAATAAGTAATATATTTTCAAACAAGATCTGATACAGTCTCAACTAGCATCTCCTAATGGGTCCAATCAAAATAGCAGACCAAAAAAATATATTTAGAGTCAATTAGAAAAAAAAACCTTTTCAGATGTAAAAGAACACTTGAATCTAATCCATTAAAGAGAACACTATATTCTAGAAGAAGCTGGATTAAAATTACACACTATAAAATAAACCCTGGTAAATTAACTGAATTTCAATTTTAATATATATATGAATGCTGTGCACAGTCAGAAACAAAGATTTAATTCATCCATCAGGCAAAAAAAAAAAAAAAACAAAAAGGCTGACCTTCAACTTCCCCACAGAAATACTCAACGTTATAATGACTGTGAGAAACCACCTATACAATCTTCAAGGAAAGAAAGCGTGACCTAATAAATTTATCGCTAGCCAAACTACTATTCAATGAAACAGGGACCAGGGAGCAATATTTTTGAACTTGCAAGAAACCAGAGTTCCTAGGAAGTTCATTTGAACTGTAAGTTCATTTTGAAGAAATTCTTAGAGAACATATATCATCCACTAAGCAAAAAATGGCAAAGGAACAGTCAAGGGGCACTGAATCAATTTAACTGTTTTATTCAGTAGGACTAAAAGAAAAGGGGGAATTATGGTTACAGATGCAATGCAACTTTTATAAGAACAAACGATGGTGAAATATAAGGACATATATGAGATGCTCTGCTGATTTCCAATTTTTTAATAGCTGGAGTCAAACATATATCATTTAAGTGCATAAGTTTTATTTAAAGGCATAAAGATAAATCACAGTAATAATAAAGTTTAATAAAGCTGGAAAGTAGAAAGCAAGGATGGAAATGAAAAACTCATAGGAAAAGCAAAGAGAATGTTTTTATCTTTGTATACCTTACTGTAACTTTTAAATTTTGAACTACATACAAAAAGTACCCATTCAAAATGGAAGAAAAAATACAAATGAATGAATAATAACCAAAGAGTAATCAAGTAACTAAAATTTCTGATTTTCTCTGGAAGACAGTGTATGATAAATGTTTCTATATAGTCAAATAGGCCTTAGGATTTCCTAATACCAAGTATCACAACACTTATATGATATTAACATGCTACTAGCAGTCTTTAAACAAATATCAAGTTTTGGTTCACAGGGCTAATAGAGAGGAGATTTGCAGTTAATTTAATCCTGTAAATTGAGATGTAGTTACTAACGTAATGCATCATCAAAAGTAATGAAGTATTGTTATAATATAAGGATACTTGCATTTATTCACTTTATGTTTTTACATTTAGGTAGTATTTTACTGCTTAATAATATTAGAATTCATTAGAATTTTAATACTTTGTTCTATTACTGATTATACTTGTTTTAAAATTTTCTTTATGAACTTTGCTTACATATATAGGAATTTATTTAAACTATACTTTCCCCTTGATTTACACAAATAACATTATGCTTTTCTCTAAAAAAGTCCTGTGATCACTTTCGGTATATGTATGATAAAATGTACTTTGTGGGCTGGGTCCGTGGCCAAGTGGTTAAGTTCGTGCTCTCCACTGCAGCGGCCCAGGGTTCGGATCCTGGGCGCGGACATGGCACCGCTCGTCAGGCCAAGTTGAGGTGGCGTCCCACAGGCCACAACTAGAAGGACCGGCAACTAAGATATACAACTGTGTACGGGGGTGGGGGGAGGGGCATTTGGGGAGATAAAGCATAAAAAAAAAACAGATTGGCAACAGGTGTTAGCCCAGGTGCCAATCTTAAAAAAAAAAAAAAAGTACTTGGATTTCCTTTTATAGTCCGGAAATTTTGTTAGTAAATTGGCATGCCATATGATGCTATATTTTATGTGTTGGCAACACAGGAGTTGTTTCCTGGGAACTAATAACTCAATTCTATTTTTGTGTGCACTATCATTATAAAATGAAATTCTGGGGCCGACCAGGTGGCACAGTGGTTAAGTTCGCACGTTCTGCTTCGGTGGCCCTGGGTTTGCAGGTTCGGATGCTGGGTGCAGACATGGCACCGCTTGGCAAGCCATGCTGTGGCAGGCATCCCATGCATAAAGTAGAGGAAGATGGGCACGGATGTTAGCTCAGGGCCAGTCTTCCTCAGCAAAAAGAGGAGGATTGGCAGCAGATGTTAGCTCAGGGCTAATCTCGGAAAAAAAGAAATTAAATTCTATTTCTGAAAATTAACTTCATATCATAAATATACCAAGGTTGATCTTAAAATAGAATAAAATGAAAACAAAATAAAAAATGACTTCAAATATTTCAAAGGCAAACATTATATACTTCTATATTAAAAAACTCTTTTTTGGAGTTCTATTTCAAAATTTGTTTTGGCTAAGACATTTAACATTATGAATGCAGTGAATTTTCAAAATAAAAATATCTCCTTCTTTCAGGTAGATTTCTCATAGTTAGCATTGGCAAAACAGTTTCCTCTATGAGCTGTGCTACATATCAAATTAGGATCATCTATATTGAAATTGTCCTAAGAATTTAATGCACAGGAATTAAATGGCTTATAAACGGCAATTCTAGGGGTGTGGAGATCAGACGTTATATAATAATTGCAGAGTGAAAGTTTTAATATGTTATAAATATTTAGTCGTTACTTTCAAGTTCTTCTATCTCATAAGAAAACTTACAGGGTTTTGTCTATATAACATGACTTGATTATACATCCATATGATATTGCTTTGTTCTGTTGAAACGACAACAGGAAATAATGCTATTATTTCCTCGCATTATTTTTGAAAGAGCTATTATGAAATGCATATATTTCTAAGTCAAATAATTTAAATAACCTTGATGTTTTAGGGTAAAATCAAGAATGTAAACTCTATAAGCAAGAATTGTTACCTATTTTTATTCATTGTCTGTATCCTAAAATGATGTCCAGTAGTCAAATAAATGCACAGTAACACAATGAGTGTTTGTTGCCTGGACTGATGAACGAATACGAGAAAACTGAACTCCTGAAAAAATGGGAATCAGGAAAGGCTGAGCAAGAGCCTGCCTTGTGGCATAGGGGTTAAGTTCACGTGCTCTCGTTCAGCAGCCCGGGGTTCACAGGTTTGATTCCCCCATCACGGACCTAGCACCCTGCGTCAAGCAAGGAGGCATCTTACATAAAATAGAGAAAGATTGACACAGATGTTAGCTCAGGGCCAATCTTCCTCACAAAGAAGAAAATTAAATAAGTAAATAAAAAAGAAAGGCTGAGCACTATTAAACTAAATCCCTATAAATTTATATTTGATAAGCCATTTGGTTTTAATTACCACATCAAATATCTATAAACATACCCAGATATAAAATAATCCTGAAAATAAGACAATTTTTCATCTTCTCAATGAAATATTGTCCAAAACAGATTTTTGGAAAATTTGACTATATTTATATTTAGGGATATGAGTAAAACTTAGTAAAATGTAACTGAATTATTTATGTTTACATAAAATATTATAATTGGCATTGATTTTATAATCGCTTTATGAAAAAATTGTTTAAGTGTTTTAAGTGAACCTTCAATAGCACTGTATTCTTCCACAAGATACCTTTTAAAATCAAATGTCTATTATTCTAGACAACAGGCACTTCATTCCTAAGCTGTATAAGATACAGTTGGAATCTCTGTATGAAATTTACGTACAGTTTCCTTTGTCTTTAGCCTTAAAATTCCCATTAAAACCTTTGGTATTTTCTTATAAAACTAAAGATGCGATTTCCATATGATCCAGCAAATGCACATTTGAGCATTTATCCCAGAGAAACAAAAACTTATGTTCCAATGAAACCTACACAAGAACTTGCAACAGGTTTATTTGTCACAGCTAAAAGCTGAAATCAGTCCAGATGTATTTCAACAGGTAAATACATTAGTATCTCTAAACTGTGGAATACTTGTCAGTAATAAAAAGCAATGCACTATGGTTACATAGAAGCACTTAGATGAATTTCCAGGGGCATATGCTGAGAGAAAATAAGCCAACCCCAAAAGGTTACATACTGTAGGATTCCATTTATACAGCATTTTTTTTTATCGAGTTAATGATAGGTTACAATCTTGTGAAATTTCAGTTGTACATTAATGTTTGTCAGTCATGTTGTAGGTGCACCACTTCACCCTTTGTGCCCACCCCCTACCCCACCTTTCCCCTGGTATCCAATAAACTGTTCTTACTCCATAATTTTAAATTCCTCATATGAGTGGAGTCATACACAGATTATCCTTCTCTAGCTGGCTTATTTCACTTAACATAACTCCCTCAAGGTCCATCCATGTTATTGCAAATGGAATGATTTTCTTCTGTTTTGCAGCTGAGTAGTATTCCATTGTATATATGTACCACATCTTCTTTATCCATTCGTCTGTTGCTGTACACTTAGGTTGCTTCCACGTCTTGGCTATTGTAAATAATGCTGCAATGAACATTGGGGTGCATAGGACTTTTGGGATTGCTGACTTCAAGCTCTTTGGGTAAATACCCAGTAGTGGGATGGCTGGATCGTATGGTAGTTCTATTTTTAATTTTTTGAGGAATCTCCATACTGTTTTCCATAGTGGCTGCACCAATTTGCATTCCCACCAGCAGTGTATGAGGGTTCCTTTTTCTCCGCAACCTCTCCAACATTTGTTACTATTAGTTTTAGATATTTTTGTCATTCTAATGGGTGTAAGGTGATATCTTAGTGTAGTTTTGATTTGCATTTCCCTGATGATCAGCGATGATGAGCATCTTTTCATGTGCCTCTTGGCCATCAATATATCTTCTTTGGAGAAATGTCTGTTCATGTCTCCAGCCCATTTTTTGATTGGGTTGTTTGATTTCTTGTTGTTGAGTTGTGAGAGTTCTTTATATATTACAGATATTAAGCCTTTGTCAGATAGATGACTTGCAAATATTTTTTCCCAGTTAGTGGGTTGTTTTTTTGTTTTAATCCTGTTTTCATTTGCCTTGAAGAAGCTCTTTAGTCTGATGAAATCCCATTTGTTTATTCTTTCTATGGTTTCCCTTCTCTGAGAAGGCATGGTGTCCGAAAAAATCCTTTTAATACTGATGTCAAAGAGTGTGCTGCCTACGTTTTCTTCCAGAAACCTTATGTTTCAGGTCTCACCTTTAGGTCTTTGATCCATTTTGAGTTTATTTTGGTGAATGGTGAAAAAGAATGGTCAATTTTCATTCTTTTACATGTGGCTTTCCAGTTTTCCCAGCACCATTTGTTGAAAAGACATTCTTTTCTCCATTGTATGCCCTCAGCTCCTTTGTCAAAGATAAGCAGTGCATAGATGTGTGGTTTTGTTTCTGGGCTTTCAATTCTGTTCCATTGATCTGTGCACCTGTTTTTGTACCAATACCATGCTGTTTTGATTACTGTAGCTTTGTAGTATGTTTTGCATTCAGGGATTGTGATGCCTCCTGTTTTGTTCTTTTTTCTCAGGATTGCTTTAGCAATTCGGGGTCTTTTGTTGCCCCATATGAATTTTAGGATTCTTTGTTCTAACTCTGTAAAGAATGTCATTGGGATTCTGATTGGGATGGCGTTGAATCTGTAGATTGCTTTAGGTAGAACGGACATTTTAACTATGTTTATTCTTCCAATCCATGTACATGGAATGTCTTTCCATCTCCTTATGTCATCATCCAATTCTCTCAGAAAGGCCTTGTAATTTTCATTATATAGATCCTTCACTTCCTTAGTTAAATTTACCCCAAGGTATTTTATTCTTGTTGTTCGACTGTGAATGGTATTGTGTTCTTGAGTTCTTTTCCTGTTAGTTCATTATTGGAGTATAGAAATGCTACTGATTTATGCAAATTGATTTTGTACCCTGCAACTTTGCTGTAGTTGTTGATTACTTCTAAGAGTTTTCCAATGGAAATCTTTGGGGTTTTCTATATATAAGATCATGTCATCTGAAAACAGCGAGAGTTTCACTTCTTCCCTCCCTATTTGGATTCCTTTTATTTCTTTTTCTTGCCTGATTACTCTGGCCAGGACCTCCAGTACTATGTTAAATAAGAGTGGTGATAGAGGGAATCCTTGTCTCATTCCTGTTTTCAGGGGGATGGCGTTCAGTTTTTGCCCATTGAGTATGATGTTGGTTATGGGTTTGTCATACATGGCCTTTATTATGTTGAGGTAGTTTCCTTCTATGCCCCTTTTGTTCAGAGTTTTTATCATAAACGGCTGTTGGATCTTGTCAAATGCCTTCTCTGCATCTATTGAGATGATCATGTGGTTTTTATTCCTCAGTTTGTTGATGCGGTGTATCACGTTGATTGATTTGCGGATGTTGAACCATTCCTGTGTCCCTGGTATGAATCCCACCTGATCCTGATGTATGATCCTTTTGATGATATGCTGAATTCTGGTTGCCAAAATTTTGTTTAGAATTTTTGCATCCATGTTCATCAGTGATATTGGCCTGTAGTTCTCTTTTTTTGTGGTGTCCTTGTCAGGTTTTGGTATCAGCGTGATGTTGGCCTCAGAGAATGTGTTAGGAAGTGTTCCATCTTCCCTAAATTTTTGGAATAGCTTGAAAAGGATAGGTATTAAATCCTCTCTGAAAGTTTGGTAGAATTCCCCAGGAAAGCCATCTGGTCCTAGGGTTTTATTCTTTGGGATGTTTTTGATTGCTGTTTCAATCTCTTCCCTTGTGATTGGTGTGTTCAAATTGTCTGCCTCTTCTTGAGTGAGCTTTGGGAGATTGTAGGAGTCCAACAATTTATCCATTTCCTCCAGGTTAGCCATTCTGTTGGCATATAGTTTTTCGTAGTATTCTCTTACAATCCGCTGTATTTCTGCAGAGTCTGTTGTTATTTCTCCTCTTTGTTTATTTGAGCTTTCTCCCTTTTTTTCTTTGTAAGTCTGGCTAGTGGTTTGTCAATTTTATTTATCTTCTCAAAAAACCAGCTCTTTGTCTCATTGATCCTTTCTACTGCCTTTTTCATTTCAATAGTATTTATTTCTGCTCTGATTTTTATTATTTCTCTCCTGCTGACTTTGGGCTTTGTTCTTTTTTCTCTAGTTCAGTTAGGTGTACTTCAAGATTGCTTATTTGGGATTTTTCTTGTTTGTTAATATGTGCCTCTGTTGCAATGAATTTCCCTCTTAATACAGCTTTTGCTGTATCCCATATGAGTTGGTATGGCATACTATCATTTTCATTTGTTTCCAGGTATTTTTTGATTTCTTCTTTAATTTCTTCAATGATCCATTGCTTGTTCAGTAGTGTGTTGTTTAGTCTCAGCTTTGTGACTTTGTGACTTTCTCAGCTTTTTTCTTGTAATTAATTTCTAGCCTTATAGCACTATGATCAGAGAGGATGCTTGTTATTACTTCAATTTTTTAAAATTTGTAGAGGCTTGCCTTGTTTCCCAGCATATGGTCTATCCTAGAGAATGTTCCATGTGCACCTGAGAAGAACGTGTATTCAGCTCTTTTAGGGTGAAGTGATCTATATGTCTATTAAGTCCAGTTGTTTTAGGTTTTTATTTAGCCCCACTATTTCCTTGTTGATTTTCTGTCTGGATGATCTGTCGATTGATGTGAGTGGGGTGTTGAAGTCCCCTACTATTATTGTGTTGTTTTTAGCATCTTCCTTTAGGTCTGTTAATAGTTCCTTTATGAATCTTGATGCTCCTGTGTTGGGTGCACAGATATTTATAAGCATTATTTCTTCTTGATGAAGTGTCTTTTTGATCATTATATATTGTTGCTCTGTGTCTCTCTTTACCTGTCTTACTTTGAAATCCACTTGGTCTGATATAAGAATTGCAACACCTGCCTTCTTTTCCTTGCTATTAGCTTGAAGTATTGTCCTCCACCCCTTCACCCTGAGCCTGTGTTTGTCCTTGGGGCTGAGGTGTGTTTCTTGGAGGCAACAAATTGTTGGATCGTGTTCTTTAATCCATTTTGCCACTGTGTGTCTTTTTATTGGAGAGTTCAATCTATTTACATTGAGAGTGATTATTGATGCATGTGGACTTAATGCTGTCAATCTGTTGCTCATTAACTGGTTTTCCTGTGTTTCTTTTCCTGTGTGCTTTAGCCTACCCATTTAATACTGCAATTTCTTATGCTGGGTTTCTTAGATTTTTCCTTATTTGTGATTTGCGACTCTGTTCTGTATTTTATTTTAGTGTCTACCCTGAAGTTTGTATTTAGAATCTCGTGTATAACATAGTCTATTCTCTGGTGGTCTCTTACCTACTTGACCAATATTGATTTAGACCCTTTGCTCTTCCCCTCCTAAATAATTATTTTCATTTCTTATTCCAACTTGTGTTATGAATTTGTAGTTAGAGTGCTAAGATCGTCCTTGTTTTGAGAGTTTCCTTATTTTTACCCTAATGCTATAGTTGAATATTTGCTATCCTGTTCTGGTTCTATCCATCAGTCTCCCTAGTCTGTGGATTGTGACCCCTTTCTCCCTTTTTTCTTTTTTCATGTGTGAGAGCCTTCTTGAGGATTTCTTGTAGTGGAGGGCTTTTAGTTACAAATTCCCTTAACTTTTGTTTGCCTGGAAAAGATTTAATTTCTCCCTCATATCTGAAGGAAATTCTTGCTGGATAGAGTATTCTTGGCTGAAGATTTTTATCTTTTAAATCTTTGAATATGTCACTCCATTCTCTCCTAGCTTGT
Organism: Equus asinus; assembly: GCF_041296235.1. Taxonomy (NCBI): domain Eukaryota; kingdom Metazoa; phylum Chordata; class Mammalia; order Perissodactyla; family Equidae; genus Equus; species Equus asinus. Next base: position 12,390,614 of record NC_091819.1, read on the forward strand.
AAGGTTTCTGTAGAGAAATCCGCTGACAGTCTGATAGGGGCTCCTTTATAGGTTATTCTCTTCTTTTTTCTTACTTCCCTGAGTATTCTTTCCTTATTTTCCTTCTTGCCAATTTTACTACTATGTGCCTTGCAGTAGGTCTTTTTACATTGACAAATCTAGGAGATCTGAAAGCTTCCTCTGCACACATTTCTCTGTCAATCCCTAGATTTGGGAAGTTCTCTTCAATAATTTCATTAAGCACACTTTCTGCTCCATTTTCCTTTTCCATATTCTTGGGAATTCCTATGATCCTTGTGTTCTTACTCCTCATTGAATCCACTATCTCTCTGAGATTTTGCTCATTTTTTAACATTCTTAGTTCTCTTTCTTCCTCTGTCTGGAGCCATTCGGCCTGTCTATCTTCAATTATGTTAATTTGCTCTTCTATGGTGTCTACATGGGCATTCAGGGAATCTGTATTCTGTTTTATCTGGTCCATTGTGTTTTTCATCTCTAGTAATTCTGTTTGATTCTTCTTTATGATTTCAATCTCTTATGTGAAGTAACTCCAGAACTCGGCTTGTTTCTCTATCTTTCTCTCTACCTCATTAAGTTTTTTGATTGTAGCTGCCCTGAACTCATTATCACTTAGTTTACCTAATTCCAAGTTCTCAGGACTTAATTCTATGTTTTTATTGTTTTCCTTCTGGTCTGGGGCTTTTATAAATTGCTAGATGGTAGAGGAGCAGTTTTTTCACATGGTGGTAGAATTTGGTTGCAGTTACAGCCTGTCGCCACTAGATGGGGGTTGAGAGCTGCGTGTTATGAGCTCTCCACCTTCGTCAAGATGGCTGCGCCCAGTGGCTTTGCCGGGAGGGAGGGGCAGCTATTCTCCGGCGCTGATCTGGATTCAGATCAGTTCTGTTCTCTGGTCTCCCGAGGCCCTGGGTTTATGGGGTCCCTGGGGATGGAAGCTTTCCCCCATCAGCAGGTTTCCACTGAACCAGCAGCGGGAGTCCTGCATGATCCCCTGGTCGCACGGCCCCTTCCCGGCTCCTTCCTGACACAAGCAACAGCGATTGCAGACTCTAGGGGAGGGAGCGATGTTCTCTCCCACCGTTCCAGCACCTCTGAGGCTGTAATCAAGGTTTATGATCTCCGCCTTCTTGGTATTGTAGGTCTCTAATGTGTTGGCATTAGATTTATTCTCTGAAATTCAGTTTTTCCAATCCTTTGTTGTATTTTGGAGGGGAGAGAATCCCGGGTCAGCTCCCCCCGCCATTTTGCTCCACCCCTTCTCTATACAGCATTTTTGAAACATGAAAACATTTTGGAAATGAGGTCAGATTAGAGGTTGCCAGTGGACAAGGACCAAGGTCAAGGAGGTGTTAGAGAGGTAGATATGGTTATAAAAGGGTGACACAGGGATTATCGTGGTATTGGGTTTGTTCGGTGTCCTAACTGTCATGGTCTACATAAACCTACAACAGGTGAACAATTGTACAGAACTTATTACACACACACATGCACACACATATACAAATGAGTACACATAAACCTAGAGAAATCTGAATACAGTTGGTGGATTGCATCAATTCCAATATCCAATATCCAATATCCTACACTATACTATAGTTTTATACAATGTTATCACTGGGGGACCAAAATGTACAAGGCATCTCTCTGTATTATTCTTTACAAGGTATGTGAATTTGCAACTAACTCAATAATAATTTCAATTTAAAAAGACTAACAGAATGGTATGGATATTAATGCTTATGTTTAGACCTGACAGAAACCTCTGTGACATAGAGTAATAAGAGAAGAAATAAAGAAGATATTAAGTCTTAGGCATTAGGTCATTAGTCTGATAGGTGGAAGCAAGAAGGCACAACACACACTTGACCACTACAGTTGGTATAACACATTATGAATACAGATTTCCTCCCTTAGCTCTTGAAAGAGGCCATGGACTCCTCTTGGAGGTCTGATTCTTTTTCAGAATAATTTAGCACTATTACTTGCAAGCAGTTCCTGATCAAGAAGTCTGACGATTGCATATGTTTTCTAATCAGTAAGTTCATGAATAGAGGGTAGTATACAAGTTACTGTATGATAGACTGAAAATGGTGGAATATCTTTTATGCTTAGAAAAGTTAACATGACCAGAATAAATATAAACAAAAGTTGGATTGCGCATTAGTGGAAATGACACTGAAAATTAATTTGAATTAAAATTTTGGGGGGTTTTGCTTGATAAAGTAGGGGTTTTCATTGGAGATTTTGGAATAGACATCTCTCCATATACACGTATAGGAAGAATAAATTCAGCACACTTAGATTTGCTTTCCCTAGGTTTCTGATCTAAATTTTACCATTTACCCCATTGTCTAGGACTCTGGAGGCATTCTTAAATCTTTCTTCTCTCTTATCAAATATATCAAATTGGTCTACAATCTCTTCTTGATATCGATTCCAAAGTGTTTCTTTCTCTCCATTCCGACTGTCACTATTCTAATTCCTGTTCTCATTCTCTCTCACCTAAACCACAGCAATGGTCTCCAGACTGGTATCCCTCTTGGTCATCTCCTCAGTTTCAAATCCTTTTGTTGTATGACCAAGACAATTCGTTTTCTCAAACACAGATCTGACTGAGTTATATTAGTGTTCAGAGTGCTTCCGTCGCATTTCTTCTTTTACGAAAAGGTGTCAAACATCTCATGAAAGTATTCAAGTTTTTGATTGATTTGGCCTCAACCATTCTGGTATTAATGCTATTCAATAACTTCACTACGTGTTAAAAACTGCCATTTTCTCAGCATGCCATGCTGTCTCCAAAAAACATGCCTTTATTTGGTGATTATTTCAGTCTTAAGTGCTGTTTCACATGTCATTGTGCTCTCCACAGTCGATCTCAAAATAAACTTTAATTACCTTCCTTTCAAAATTCACTGTTTCTTTCTAAAACTCTTTGTTTACATATTCCTTCTATTTAACACAAATATCATTTAACTCTTATTAAAAACTTATTAAATTCTCATTCATGTATTTGATTTTTAAATCTTGGAAAGTAGAGACAGTGTCCTTCTCATTTAGCACGTGTAGAAAGGTCTAGCTTCCACTGAAATGAGTAGAAAGCATTCATTCTTTGAATAATTATTTATGGAACACCTACAATTGAGAGTAATGTGTCTATATATTAGAAAGCAGATAATGAATAAAAGATAAAAAGTCTGTGGCTTCATCTAACATTCATTCTAGTGGGAGAGATGAGCAATAATAAATGAAGAGGCAGTAATAGGTCAGATACCAAGACGTGTTATAAAGAAATAAATAGAAAGAGAATATTAAACTGAATTGAATTCATGAATAGTATCACGAGGTGAAACATTTTTCTATAAAAATCAAATTGACATGTTAATACTTCTGGGATTGTGTTCTAAAGGTGTTTCCAGTATTGTGAGTGATAGTACTATCACACATTTTGTGACTGTTGGGAATTTTGAAAGAGATGTTTCAAATGCGTGTGAGAAATCAGCAATCTTACTGATAAAACACCATAATGCAACACACGTTAAGCACCAGATCATAATGTTCTTTTTTTCTATTTATGGCAATGTCTTTTGTGCTTAGAGAATGCAATATGGAAATCAAGATAAGGTTATCTTCAGAATTTTTACCTCATGTTGCTATGAGGACACAATGTTAGACTAAGAGCATTTTGAAAACGTAGGGTAGAACAGACTGCAAATTCAGGGGCTGTGGAAAGAAGCTTTTCAAGGTATCAAAATTAAGAAAAAAGGATATACTTGGTTATTTAAAACTTTGTATCAGAGCAAGATGGCAGGACAGGAGGTTCCTGACCTTCCCTCTGCCCTTGGATGCATCGAATCTGGAGCTACACGTGGATCAATTCCCTCTGAGAGAAATTCAGAAACTAACAGAATGACTCCTGCAAAGCAAGAGAAGGAGAAAATGCTCACATCAAAACAAGTAGGAAAGGTAGAGACATATTTTCACCATAAACCCCACGTCTAGCACAGCTCTTTATTATCAGGAAGGAACTCGCAACTTCCAGTTTATCCCTGAGGAGCAAAGGGTTTGGACCACACATCTAGCATCCCAACTTTTATGGCTGCCACCTAAGGGCTTGGCTCTCAAATCACCTATCTTGGAGAGCCCAGAGAGGTTGGCATTCCTGAGTCCCTCAGAAGCACATTAACCAAAGATGCAATTTTTAAATGGGTGCCTGAACACTTCCTGTGGCTATCCCCCTGTGCTCAGCACAGAGGGAGCAGATAAAAACACCCAATGCCAGGTTTCTCCCTGCAAGGGGTTTAACTGCATCTTTTCTCAGCTGATGCCTGAAAGTTGGGCCTCTGATCAGCCTGCTTCTGGGACGTACCTGAAAGGAAGGAGGGCACTTCCTCCACATTCTCCCCGTGGCTCACTCCAACAATAAAACCAAACTCCTGCTTCTCCCTGGAAGGAGCTTGTCCACAAATCTAGTGTCCTAACTTTTCAGGCTGCCACCACAGGACCTAAATCCCAAATCATCAAACTCTGACAACCAATTGGGCTCATCATTCATGAGTTCCCAAGGACCACATTAAACAAAAAAGGAGTTTTTAAACAAGCACATGAGCATCTCACACAGCTGTTGCCTCACTCCTGGGCTGAGCACAGAAAGAACAAGCAAAAATGCTCATCTCTCAGTTTCTCCTTGGAAAGGGTGTGACTGCATCCTTTCCCAGCTGCTGCCTGAGGATCAGGCTGCTAAGTAGGCAGCATCTGGGAGCTGAAGGGGCACATAATTACTAGTCCTCAGGGAGCCTGAATTGGAATGTTGGAACTTCTGTGACTTCTCTCCTGGCTGACTGCAGCATCTCCTTGAAAGGTGTTTGTCCATACACATAGTGTCCTAATTTCTACAGCTGCCAGCTGAAGGACTGATCTTAAATAATCTAACCCTGGGAGCTGACCAATAACCCAGAAGAAACAGACGGATTCTTAGAAACATACAACCTATGAAACCTAGATCATGAAGTAATAGAAAATCTGAAAGGATCAATAATTAGTAAGGATATGGAATTAGTAATCAAAATCTCATAACAAAGCAATGTCCAGGACCTGATGGCTTCACTGGTGATTTCTACCAACATTTAAAGAAGAATTTATACCAGTTCTTCTTAAACTCTTGAAGAGGAGAAAATACCTCCAACTTCATTTTACGATACCAAATTACCCTGATACCAAAGCCAGGCAAAGACACTACAAGAAAAGAAAATTATAGGCCAATATCCCTGAGGAACATAGATGCAAAAATCCTCAACAAAATATTAGAAGATTGAATTCAACTGTAAATTAAAGAATCATACACCACGATCAAGTGGAATTTATAGCTGAGACACAGGATGGTTCACCATATGCTGATGAATAAATGTGATGCAACATTATAACAAAATGAAGGATAAAAATAATGTGATCATCTCAATAGATGCAGAAGAAGCATTTGACAAAATTCAACAGCATTCAATGGTAAACATTCTCAACAAATAGCTGTAGATGGAATATATCTCAGCATAATAAAATCCATATATGAAAAGCATACAGTTAAAATCATAAATAAAGGTAAAGAGCTGAAAGCCTATCTTCTAAGATCAGGAACAAAACAAGGATGCCCACTCTCACTGCTTTTGTTCAACACAGTATTGGAAGTCCTAGCCAGAGCAATTAGGCAGGAAAAAGAAAGAAAATGCAGCCAGGTCAAAATGAAACAAGTAAAATTGCCTTTGTTTTCATATGATGTGATATTATACATAGAAAAACTTAAAGACTCCACCCAAAAACTGTTATAACTAATTAAATTCAGTAAAGTTGCAGGATACAGAACCAATATACAAAAATCAACTGTTTATATACACTAACAATGAACTATCAGAAAGAGAAATTAAGAAAACAATCCTGTTTACAATAGCATAGAAAAGAATAAAATATTTAAGAATAAATTTAACCAACAGGGAATCATTTTCACAATGTATACCTCTATCAAATCATCATGTTGTACACTTTAGATATATTCCAAATTTGTTTGTCAATTATACCTCAGTAAACTTGGAAAAAACTTTATATCAAAATATGTGTCTTTTTATCTATGTTTTATTTTCATGGTTTTATTTTAAGCAGGATTCATTAAATAGGATTTGGAGGTATCATTAATAATGATAATTTTTATAACCTTAACTGCAATCATTCATACTATATAATTGGCTATAGTTTTAATTCATGTATATCTTTTTATGAAACTTGAATGTTAAATATACTCTTTTAAACTGTTTTTTCAACATATAACAATATGCATATCTTGTTATATCATTATGAAAATATGTCAATGTTTATAGAGCATTTTGTGACACTAATGATCTAGGTTAATAGCTTTCTTTTCTTAATTTCTAAGTATTATAGACACGTGATATTAAAAAAATCATTAAATACTACAGAAGGACTTATAATGAAAAAATTTTTTCCTCTATCATTTCCTTTTTGATTTCTTAGAGAAGACATGTTTGTTTGTCTATTTCTGGGTTTTTATTCCCTTCTTCCAGCACTAAACTTCTTACTGTAGGAATTATGTGCACGTTGCCATTACTTGATTTATTATTTTGCGTCCTTCTTTATTGATTACTCCCTATGAAATGGGAAGTTTATATTGCTTATACTCACTCTGCTTTCCGTAAATATTAATAGTTGTAACATTAGTCGTTATAGTGCTTAATTATCCAAAAAAATTAAAGATAAATATGTATAATCTTAGAATATTTAAGTGCTGCTAAAATGAATAGCTATGTTATTCATTTATGAATTTTAAAATTTAAAATGAATAACTATGTTATTCATCCTAAATGTATGTGTTATCTAGTATCACAATATATTGGGTAATAAACCTAATACTTAGGAGGTTAGAACAATAACAAGTTTTATTCCTATACATCCACATGTCAGCTAGGCTGTGCAGGTGATCTTACCTCAGTTTGATGGTTTTTCTGGTCTCTGTAAGACTCAATCATATGTGTAGGGACATCTTGACTGGGAGTGACTTGGCTTGTTCCATAAGTTTTTCATATTTCAGAAAGCTTGTGTGAGCTTATCCTCACGATGCAAGCAGAAGTCTAGGAGCAAATTCTGCAAGGCCTCTTAAAGCACAGCATTCTATCTATGATATTCTATGAGCCAAAGCAAAACTGAAGCCCATTCAAATTCAAAGCGTGAACACAGAGTCTCCCTCTGAAGGGAAGAAGATAGAAACTCATTTTTCAAAAGCATGGATACAGGGAAATATGGAGAATTGGGGTGATTTTTTCCTATCAGTTTACCACAAAATGTTTGGGAAATATCCCACAGTAACAAAATCTCTTTCTGTCATCCGGAATCAAAATATAAAATAATTTTGCAATATGCTTTTTTCTTTTGTTAAGAAAAAGCTAAGATAACTATTTCTACTATTTTTTAACTCACACTTATTTCCCCAATTCCTTCATCTCCCAGCCCCTGGTTAGCACCATTCTACTCTCTGTTGCTGAGTTCAGCTTTCTTAGATACCACATAAAAGTGATATCATACACTTTCTGTGTTTGACTTACCTCACTTGGTATAATGCCTTCAATATCCATCCATGTTGTCGCAAATGGCAGGACAACCTTCTTTCTCATGGCTGAATAATATTCCATTGTAAATATATATACACACACCACGTCTTCTTTATCCATTCATCTGTTGAAGGACACTTAGGCTGTTTCCATATCTTGGCTGTTGTGAATAATGCTGCAATAAACGCAGGAGTGCGGATATCTCTTTGATATCCTATTTTTATTTTCTTTGGATATATACCCAGAAGTGGGATTACTGGATAATATGACTGCTCCATTTTTAATTTTTTGAGGACTCTCCGTACTGTTTACATAGTGGCTAAGCCAATTTACATCCTAGTATGAGCCATGAGGTTTTCTAAACATAATATTTTGCTAACATAATTGACATCAGATCCAATGTAAAAAACAAAAATATAAATAAAAGTAACGTAGATACACAGGACTCGATTTGATAAGGGCAAATAAGACAGCAGACATGGGAGAACGAATATATCTGATAAAAAACTAATCTGTATTTACAAAGAGAAAGATGAAAAGTTTTCCAATAAAATCTTTTTATTTGTTATTTGCATAACTGTTATGAAACTAAGTAATATGCTCCCATTTTCATTTATTGTTGCACTGATAATAGTTGATATTGCTTTGCTGCCCAATTGGTAGAAGAAGATCCTTGGTATTTTTAATTTTTCACAAAATCTGTCCACCTTCCAACTTTTAGCAGTTAATGCTTTTATATTGTAGAGATTTAGACTTTGGGTGGTTAATTTCTCATTACTTCCAAATATGAGTGTCTACATTGTGCTACCCATTGTGTAAAGTACAGAGCATGTAAAATGGAGAATATCAAGTATGAACCTTTAATGCAATTGTTAATTAATCAAATCCTTTTGTATTGTTTCAGCAATAAAACTGTTTGCATATTTCCCTGTTTTTTTCCACAGTCTCAACACTTGTTCTGATAAATGGATAGTTTAAAACCAAGCACAGTTTTGTTCAGTACTGAAATATCAAGTTTTGCGGGATGAAATTTCTGCTTTTACTCATTATCAATATAATTTTCAATAATTCAATAATAATTACCAATATAGTTTTACCCATTATCAATATCAGAATTTAAGGGTCCAAAGTCAAAGCTGTTCTTTCAGAATAAAGTCCATTAGTATTAGAAGTCATCTTCATTCATATATCACATCTTTTAATGACAATAATTGTGATTGACTATGAACCCCTTTGAAAATCTAAAATGAAAAGGAAATCTAGTGGTAACTATATTTGCATATCTAGCAATGTGTCCTCACTAGCTAGATATTTTAGAGGTATTGTAAACTGTACTACAGTTTAGTTGCTATGTTTTATTCATGAATTAAAAAAAGTGGGAGTGGGACACAAGACCACAGTGGGCTGACAAATTCAAAGTATCTGCTGGGGTCATGCCGTGTACTTTTCTAAAGCTCAACATGAGGGAAGGAATAGATGGACCGTTCTTCCCAAAAGTTAGTGTCAAGGCAAATTACTTATCCAGTTAAGCAAAAGCCCAGCATGAATGAAGGTAGCTTAAAATCTGAATTATAATTCCCTAAGAGAAGCCCAAAATAAAATTTTGTCCAGATTTCCTTGTCTTTAAAAACATAAAATAATTTTGAAGCTTTACAAAGAATGATTTCACGGAAAGAAAAATGATGGCTGAATCCAGAGTTTCAGGAGGGTTACAGTGGAAACTTTCCAGTATTTATAGACAATCATAGCAAAAGGGAGAATGTGGAATAAAAAGAGAGAATACATCCTTGGTAGCAATGAAGAGAGAAAATTATGGAAAATGAAATAGTTTCCTCTAGGGACTGACGAATGCACAATTTTGAATGCATACTGTTTCCAAGATATTAAAACTAAATATAGTACATCTGCTCTACTGCATCAGAGATAATATATCACAGTGTGAAGTTTCATGATGACTATGTGTATTCAGCTGTTTTTTCCGGCTATTGCTATCCCTTTGCTTTCTTTCATTATCTGAGAGCAGGAAAGGCTGCTTTTAAGGAGCTAGTAAAAAACAAAAATAGTAAAGCAATCCAGGTGACACAATAGTGAAATGCGTGGCCAAGTAAAAATCCTATATTGAAAAGTAGGTTGGTTTTCAGACCCAGGACTGATTATGTTGTTGGATGACTAAATTCTCCAGCGTGGCACACTCCAGCGGCAGAGGTGCGGCCCAAATATCTCACACACCAGTTCAGCCCTATGATACCATTTTCTGCTTGATTAAAAGAAGCTACTAACCCAAACCCTTATTCCGAGTTAAAGGTATACAGATATAGCAGATGGGGGAGGGAGCAAGGTATTACAGGCATACACGTTCAAGGAAAAAGAATAGCAAAGAATTATTTGATGTTACAAAAATATTTTACTATCCTATGCCACAAAACCGTCAACTACTCCTAATGGTATCATGAAAACATTTTGTGTTTTGTGAGGAAGTTCGGCCCTAAGCTAGCGTCTGTCACCAAGCTTTCCCTTCTTGCTTGAGGAAGATTGTGGCTGAGCTAACATCTATGCCCTTCTTCCTTTGTTTTGTATGTGGGATGCTGTCACAATGTGGCTTGATGAGAGATGTGTAAGCCCACACCTGGGATCCAAACCAACAAACGTCAGGCCACTGAAGTGGAGCAGTGAAAATAACCACTACACCCCCAGCCTGGCCCCTGTGAAAACACATTAAAACTAAATATTTCTGTTTCCTCTATTACTTATAAAAAGTAAAACAACAGAATCTTCTCTACACCGACTTAACAAGGGAGACGAAAATAATCCAAGTACTTAATCATAATAATTTATTTTTGTGTAAAATGAACATGGGGATAATTTAGTAATGGAGACATGATGCCAATCAACTTTCAGATAACATATAGCAAGTGTAGTTTTCTTCTCCAGAACACACATTCAAGCCAAGAAATTTAGATTTCTGTGATTGTGGACAGAAGCTTATTATTAATATGTTTTTCTTTTCTTGCTCTCTTCCCTGAAATGGAATTCAAGCTCACGCTGCGACTGTGCAATATTGTTCTCTGCAAGAAATGATTTCGCTCTGCCACAGAGGCGATATGTTTTTATGCTTAATTTTGCCCTGGGTAACCACAATGCTTGTTTATGTCCTTAAAATGCCTTTTAAAGAAATTGATTTCCATGAATCATCAATAAATCCTGCTTCTAGGATGTAATTCTCTCAGTTATGTGTTGAGGAAAAAAATTTACATTATCTTGCTCTATCATATATCTATTAATGGTGATTAAGCATTAGCATTTAATCACGTATGGAGATACACAAATATATCTTTTTCATATTTCAGTATTACTTTAATTATATGCTTTTAGTTAAAGTTTTGCCACTAGCTTCCGATCAGTTTAGTCCTTAGTTAAAGTATTTATATTTATAGTGTAATAAAGTTATACGACTGAACTTTATCTTTTGAACAAATACAGAGTAAAACTAAGCTGTGCTCAAAAGAGTGAGAGAAAAGCTCAGCTTCTGTGGCTGGGAGGAGAAAAAAACTCAACATCCATAATTAAATGGTTGACATCATTGAATTTTCATAGTTCACAAAATAGTGGAATGATATGAAGAAACCAGTCTGTATTTCAGAGTAAGTGATACAATTAACGTGTCAAAATTTACATTCTGAAGATAAAAGAATAAATTAATGAGGTGTCTTGAAATAAAGCTGCCCACATCCTGTTATCGAGCAACGAGTTAGCTCTGCTCACCTCGATCTGAGGCAATCAATCACATGAGTTAGGGATCGAGAAAGGAAGCTTCGATTCCATCAGCCGGCATAATCGGGATGATGGTAAACTAATGTCTCATAAAAACCATCTTCCAGGATTACAGAATCTTCAGGCAGTTGTATGGGGACAAATGGGCAGTAAGGAGGGGGTTTAGAAATGTCAGCTTTCAGGCATAATGGACTCCAGGGTCTTTCACTGTTCTTTTCTTCCGTCAGCTGTGATGGATAACTTGTGGGTGTGTTTCCCGCCTGTGGTCAGTTTGTTCCTGGAGAGAAACGCATAGAAAAAAGTTTGAATTTATCAAGCTATAGGGGGGTACATATGTAGGCAGAGTCCATAAATCAGGAGAGCATGTGTTTTTTTTTTTTTTAAGATTTTATTTTTTTCCTTTTTCTCCCCAAAGCCCCCCGGTACATAGTTGTATATTCTTCATTGTGGGTCCCTCTAGCTGTGGCATGTGGGATGCTGCCTCAGCGTGGTTTGACGAGCAGTACCATGTCCTCGCCCAGGATTCAAACCAATGAAACACTGGGCCACCTGCAGCGGAGCACGTGAACACTTGACCACCGGGCCAGCCCTGAGCATTTGATTTTTTTTTAGAGTATGTGCAGAGCAGCGAGTAGTCACATGGAGAAGAGGCTGGGGCCATTTAAGGTAACAAGATGGCCTCACTTGAGTTCACTTACTTCCAAATAGAAAGATTCATTAGTTACTTAGATATTGAATAATGTTAAGAAGGGTTGAGGGGCTGGCCCAGTGATGTAGTGGTTTAGTTCCCATGCTCTGCTTCCGTGGCTGGGGTTCACAGGTTTGGATCCCAGGTATGGACCTACTCCACTCATTAGCCATGCTACGGAGGCATCCCACATACAAAGTAGAGGAAGATTGGCACAGATGTTAGCTCAGGGCTAATCTTCCTCAAGCTACAAAAAAAGCAAAAACAAAAAACAACAAAAAATTGATCTCTTGCTACTACAATCTCCAAATCTAGCTTTTCCTAGAGTCATTGCATCCCAGCTAATGCCAACGACATTATGCCAGCTGCTTAAGCCAAATATTTTTGTCATCTTTGAATCTTCTCCTTCTTTCATTCTCTAGATCTAGTGTTTAGTTAATCCAGATGACAGTATTCTACAAAACATATCTGTAATTTGACCATTTTCACTCTGCACCCTATCCTCATCTTGGTCTAAGAAATCAGAATCTCTTGACTCCATTATATTGGAGTAGCCATTTATCCACTCTTCTATCTTAGCTCCCTCAGCTTTTCCACACAGCTGCCAGAATTCTTAACATGTAACTCATAAATAGAATAATGTATATATGTATATATCTATAAACATATATATGCCTTTATATATCCGTCATAGCAAAAAAACAAAGCACTTATAAGACTGTGCATGACCTGGTTCCCTATCATGAAATCCTTCTCGTCTCCTTATTAATTCCACCCTTCTTTTTCTACCTCAGCCAAACCAGCCTCCTCCTCACTGCTCCTTGAGCACACCAGGCATGCTCCATCTTAAGGGCCTTTCTCTTACAGATCTTTATTCAAAAGTTCACCTTCTCAGGCCATTCATGGTCACTCTATTAAAAATTTCCACATATACCCCTAGTTTGTAATACCACTCCTTCATGTTTGCTTTATCTTTATCACTTGTCACTAATATATGTAGTACATATTATTCTAATTTTTCTCGCTGGTGTCTGTCATTATCCTCTAGAATAAAAATCCAGGAGGATAGAGACTGTTTTTCTGCTTCATTTACAGCTGTATCCTGAGCACTGGAAGCAAAGCTAGACACATAGTGAATATGCAATTAACATTTTGAGTGAATACATGGATGTTTCCTGCATCAATTCCATCCTAATTTATATCACTTTTTCCATCTCATTAGCCCTAGAAACTAATATCTCAGCTTTGCTAGAGAAGAAGTGTTAGTAACAGATGTACCCAGGCAGACTTATGTGGGTGGTGAGAAATATAAACTCTATAACAAATATAAAACCTTTAGGAATTCAGGTTTTATGGTCTTAGAGGTTGAGTGGTGAGTCATCCAAGGCCATAATCAACATCAAAATCAAACAATAGGTATCACTGAACACTCTACAGAGATATCAACACCTGAAAATCCAGGAGAGAATCTACTAGGTCAGTAAAATTAGAGACAGTATTTCTGAGCTGAAGAGATGAACACAAAAGAGGTGGATGGAAAAGTAGAAAAAGAGTCGTTACGTGTGTTATCTTTGAGGTGCTTGAATATTTTTATTTTCCAAGTGGATTATGCTTCTTAGAGTTGGCTTGGTTAAATTATAAGGAAAAATGATATTCACCATGGAACAGAGACCATCCTTATAACAGGAATATATTTACACCTCTTCTCTTTTAGTACCTAGAACTTTTATTTTTCACATTCAATTAAATATAGTATTTGATTAAAGAGAAGAGTCAAACACACATGAAAATGGAAAGTTCATTTTGTTTATTTAGGAGACATTTTCCATGTGTGCAGGAGAGAAATAAGGAGAAACAAGCAGTAAGGGTTGTAAGTAAGTAGTCTAGTCTTCCTCTAGCAAGAGACATAGAAGTTTACTTTCTGTTCTTTCTTTAGCACACATGTTGACAATGAAGAGAGAACAAGAAGACACATTCTATTGAAATAGAATTCATGTTGGAACATAGAAGGTTATTTAGGATAAATTATAAAGTTACTGGATGGCATGACTCTAAGGTAAGACTTGATTCAATAGTAATAGTGTACTTTTGGTTTATTGAACAGGAGAGTGCCTTGGATAAAGTGATTTTATGAAGATTGATTTGACAAGAACCCTTAGTGAAGAAGTGACGAAAAGACTGGAGGCAGGAAGAGCAAAAAATGTGGTCATCAAGACATAATATTTGGGGAAATGTATGTTGACTGTAGTGTGAAACACAGAAGGTGGACTGAGTGACAAGGAGAGGGAGGAATCAATTTGACTTAGTCATTAGTTCATTATGGGACAAGAAGAGATAACTTTGATTCTAAGTAACTTATCAAATTACAAGATACTTTGGTTTGGTTTCTCATTGTTAGAGACGCTATCAATTAACAGTAAGAATGTTTAAAATGAGAATGTATACAAAGCACATTCACATGCACAACATTTTGATCTCAAAATATTTCCTTGATTTAGTTCCAATGTGCTCTTTCAATGCAACATTTTAAAGAAATAGTAAGACGGTTTGTCTAATGATTTATATATACTTGAATTTTGTTGCTTCTTTGAAAGAGAAGAAATACAATACCTCATGATCACTCTCAAATTTATTGATTATATTTTCTTACCTTTAATCAAACTGTAAAAAGACATTTAGAAACTAAAGTTTAAGTGAAGTTTTGGCACACTGACTGCTTTCTAGTGAATAAAAAATAGTACCTAGAGCTGACTGCTTTGTGTCATGTAAATTAGTGTTGATTAAGAAGTGTCCTAAGGAATAAAAGGAATCCAAATAGGGAGGGAAGAAGTGAAACTCTTGCTGTTTGCAGACGACATGATCTTATATAGAGAAAACCCCAAAGAATCCATTGGAAAACTCTTAGAAGTAATCAACAACTACAGCAAAGTTGCAGGGTATAAAATAAATTTGCATAAATCAGTAGCATTTCTATGTTCCAGTAATGAACCAACAGGAAAAGAACTCAAGAATACAATACCATTCACAATCGCAACAAAAAGAATAAAATACCTTGGGGTAAATTTAACTAAGGAAGTGAAGGACCTATATAATGAAAATTACAAGGCCTTTCTGAGAGAATTGGATGACGACATAAGGAGATGGAAAGACATTCCATGTACATGGATTGGAAGAATAAACATAGTTAAAATGTCCGTTCTACCTAAAGCAATCTACAGATTCAATGCCATCCCAATCAGAATCCCAATGACATTCTTTACAGAGTTAGAACAAAGAATCCTAAAATTCATATGGGGCAACAAAAGACCCCGAATTGCTAAAGCAATCCTGAGAAAAAAGAACAAAATGGGAGGCATCACAATCCCTGAATGCAAAACATACTACAAAGCTACAGTAATCAAAACAGCATGGTACTGGTACAAAAACAGGTGTACAGATCAATGGAACAGAATCGAAAGCCCAGAAATAAAACCACACATCTATGGACAGCTTATCTTTGACAAAGGAGCTGAGGGCACACAATGGAGAAAAGAAAGTCTTTTCAACAAATGGTGCTGGGAAAACTGGAAAGCCACATGTAAAAGAATGAAAATTGACCATTCTTTTTCACCATTCACCAAAATAAACTCAAAATGGATTAAAGACCTAAAGGTGAGACCCGAAACCATAAGGCTTCTGGAAGAAAATGTAGGCAGTACACTCTTTGACATCAGTATTAAAAGGATCTTTTCGGACACCATGCCTTCTCAGAGAAGGGAAACCATAGAAAGAATAAACAAATGGGACCTCATCAGATTAAAGAGCTTCTTCAAGGCAAATGAAAACAGGATTGAAACAAAAAAACAACCCACTAACTGGGAAAAAATATTTGCAAGTCATCTATCTGACAAAGGCTTAATATCCTTAATATATAAAGAACTCTCGCAACTCAACCACAAAACATCAAACAACCCAATCAAAAAATGGGCTGGAGACATGAACAGACATTTCTCCAAAGAAGATATATTGATGGCCAAGAGGCACATGAAAAGATGCTCATCATCGCTGATCATCAGGGAAATGCAAATCAAAACTATACTAAGATATCACCTTATACCCATTAGAATGACAAAAATATCTAAAACTAATAGCAACAAATGTTGGAGAGGTTGCGGAGAAAAAGGAACCCACATACACTGCTGGTGGGAATGCAAACTGGTACAGCCACTATGGAAAACGGTATGGAGATTCCTCAAAAAACTAAAAGTAGAACTACCATACGATCCAGCCATCCCACTACTGGGTATTTATCCAAAGAGCCTAAAGTCAGCAATCCCAAAAGTCCTGTGCACCCCAATGTTTATTGCAGCACTGTTTACAATAGCCAAGACGTGGAAGCAACCTAAGTGTCCAGCAACAGACGAATGGATAAAGAAGATGTGGTACATATATACAATGGAATACTACTCAGCTGCAAAACAGAACAAAATCATTCCATTTGCAATAACATGGATGGACCTTGAGAGAATTATGTTAAGTGAAATAAGCCAGCTAGAGAAAGATAATCTGTGTATGACTCCACTCATATGAGGAATTTAAAACTATGGACCAAGAACAGTTTAGTGGATACCAGGGGAAAGGTGGGGTGGGGGGTGGGCACAAAGGGTGAAGTGGTGCACCTACATGACTGACAAACATTAATGTACAACTGAAATTTCACAAGATTGTAACCTATCAATAACTCAATAAAAAATAAATAAAATAAATTAAAAAAAGTGTCCTAAGGAGCGGTTACCATGGTTTCTACAAATCTATTACCATATAGCTTCCAATCCTTTTAAAGATATTTGTTCTAACAACAAACAACCACACAGAGACAGAGATTGGATTGGTGGGTCCCAGAGGGGAAGGGAGGAGAGGAGGGTGAAAGGGGTGATTACGCACACATGTGTGGATTGTAATTTGTGTTTGGGTGGCGAACATGATGTAATCTAGAGAGAAATCAAACTATAACGATGTACACCAGAAATTCATATAATGATATAAACCAATGTTACCACAATAAAAAATAAATTAATTTAAAAAATAATAATAAAAGAAAAATAAAAGAAACGTGTTAAAAATATACATTCAATGGGGGCCCACAGTGTCAATATATTATCACGTTTAAATTTCGTAAAACAATGTAAATAGCTAAGTCAAAAGAAAAAGAGAAATAAAGTTGTGAAATTGTCAGTAGGAAAGCAGAAAGTTAACAGCCTAATTACCTTTAGCTCTTCTTTTAAAAGTTTTCAGATCTGTTACAGCACTTTAGTAAAATAGCATTGTCAATTTTACAAATGAGAACCAATTAAAAATAAAACTTGCATTGTAATAAATAAATAAATAAAGATGCTTGTTCTCTATAAAGTAAATTATAGACCAATGTCTTAAAATGCCACTTTTTTCTTCTAACCCTCTGTGTATTATATTTCGAGTCTAAAATCAGCCAATACAATATCCAGTCAATATCTAAAATGGGCAGAACGGATTTCCTATAAATATTAATGGCATTATAAACACAGTCTGGCAGTTTTTAAAGATGTGTCTTCTGTAAAAATAAGAGCATCTATGATTTTTCTCACTAGTGTTCACGAGGCTACTATTCAGTTTCCCTTCCAGCAGGGCACAGAATGAGTTTTTTCTCATAGAAGACCTCAGTGCTTCATGGTGTCTCCACATAAAACTATCTTCTCCAGGAACTTCGCATGACCAGTTCTTGTCAATGTTTCAGGTCTCAGATTAACTGTCACATCCTTAGAGAGGTCACTATCATTCATGTTACTTCACTTTTCAAGTTCATATGAATTATGTACCAGGTCCACACTCAAGTATTTTATTTTATTTTATTTTATTTTATTTTATGAGGAAGATTAGCCGTGAACTAACTGCTGCCAATCCTCCTCTCTTTTTGCTGAGGAAGACTGGCCCTGAGCTAACATCCATGCCCATCTTCCTCTACTTTATATGTGGGGCGCCTACCACAGCATGGTGTGCCAAGCAGTGCCATGCCTGCACCTGGGATCTGAACCGGGGAACCCTGGGCCACCGAAGCAGAACGTGTGCACTTAACTGCTTCACCACCGGGCCGGCCCCTCAATTATTTTATAAAATGAATTACAATGCATATTTTATGTATGTTTATATTTTCCACTTTCTTGTTTTTCTTCATTGTAAAATATTTGTCCCCTCAAGGGCACACACACACACACACGAATGTTCAACACATTATCTTATACTCTACCTCCAAAGATTATTTAAATATTGTTACTGAAAAATAGAAATGTGACTAATATTGAAATTTATAACAATTTAGTATTTCTACTTTAATCATATTTACATGGAATATCTCTTTCTTCCATTATAAAATATTCTATAAATTTCTATTGTAATTTTGTATGTGTGTGTGTGAGGAACATTGCCCCTGAACTAACATCTATTGCCAATCTTTCTCTTTTTGCTTTAGGAAGACTGTGGCTGAGCTAACATCTGTGCCAATCTTCCTCTATTTCATATGGGACACTACCACAGCATGGCTCCATGAGCAGTGCTAGATCCCTGCCTGGGATCCAAACCTGCAAACCCTGGGCAGCCGAAGGGGATGGGGTGAACTTAATCACTATGCCACCGGGGTAGATCCTCTATTATAATTTAAAATTTCTAATGCATTGATATGTTTCCTCCCTTTGGAGCTCTGAGCTTTTGTCTTTTTCTTCCTGCTCCTATCTCACAGATTACACGTTACACATTACAAGTTACATATTACTAACTATTTTATAAAAGTGTCTTCATTTTAAAGTATGCCCTGGCTTAGAATTATACACAACTCAATGGAAATTTATTTCTGTTTTCAAAAGTAAGTCAACAAAAGATTTTTGGGGGAGAAGTGGGTTTATAACTTTATTATAACATAATTAGGTTAATATTTAATTTGAATTTTAAAACATATCAAAATGCATACACTGGTCCGATGATCTATTGCTGTGTACAAGCCATCGCAAATTTAAAGCTGTAAAACAACAATCTGTCTACTACACTCAAGGGCATGGAGTCAGGGAATTTGACAGGGCACAGCAGGCTTGTCTCTGCCCTATTGTAACTGCGGGTGACCAGAAAGACTGGAGGCTGGAGTCATCTGGAGGCTTCTTCACTCACATATCTGGGCCATTGACTGGGATCACTCTAAGGGCTGAGCTGACATCTTCATGTGGCTCACGCTTACCCAGTGATGTGGTTTGTTTGCAAGATAGAGAGTACTTAGAGTAAATGTCCCCAAAGCCAGTATTTCAAAAGACCCAGGTGAAAACTGCACAGGCTTTTATGACCTAGCTTTCAAAGTCACATACCATCACTTGTGCCATTCTCTACTGTTTGCAGCAGTCACAGGCCTGCTGTTCTAAAAGGGGGGACACAGACACCAGCAGATCTCTAGGAATTATTTGCCTTGTATAACAAACTTCATACCATTTGAACAGAAACTCCCCATTTCCTCCTCCCTTCAGCCCCCGACAATCACCATTCTACTCTCTGCTTCTATGAGTTTGACTATTTTAGATGCCTCGTATAAGTGGACTCATGAGTATTTGTCCTTACATGACTGGCTTATGTTTGATAGCAATAATGTCCTCCATGTCATCCATATTGTCAAATATAGCAGGATTCTCTTCTTTTTTAAGGTTGAATAATATTCCACTTATTTATATATGCACCACATTTCTTTATCCATTCATCAGTCAATGGACGTTTTGCTCGTTGCTGTATTGTGGCTATTATGAATAATGCTGCAATGAACATGAGAGTGTATATTGCTCTTCAAAATCTTGATTTCAATTCTTTTGAATATATCCCCAGAAGTGAGATTGCTCGGTCATGTGGTAGTTGCATTTTAAATTTTTTGAAGAACCTCCAGACTGTGGCATTTTACATTCCCCAGAACAGTGTACAGGGTTACAATTTCTCCACATCCTTGTCAAGTCTTGATATCTCTTGATTTGGGTTTTTTTTTTTTTGATGATCACCATTCTAACAACTGTGAAGTGATATCTCATTGTGGTTTTGATTTGCATTTCCCAGATGATTAATGATGTTGAACACCTCTTCATATACCTGTTGGCCATTTGTATGTCTTCTCCTGGAGAAATGTCTATTCAAGTCCCTTGGCCCATTTCAAAGCAATCTTGAGAAAGAGGAACAAGGCTGGAGGCATCACACTTCCTCATTTCAAGATATATTACAAAGTTACAGTAATTAAAATAGTATGATGTTGACATGAAAACAGACATACAGACAAGGGAACAGACTAGAAAGCTCTGAAATACACCCACTCATACACAGTCAACTCATCTTCAACAAGGGTTCCAAGAATACACAAAGGCCAACGGATGGGCTCTTCAACAAACCATTTTGAGAAAACTAGATGTCCACATGCAAAAGAGTGTTGACACCAAACACAAAAATAACCAATAAGTGGTTTACAGATTTAAACATAAGACCTGAAACAACTCCTGAAAGAAAACATAGGCGCAAAACTTCATGACCATGGTCTTGACAATGATATCTCGGATATGACACCAAAAGCACAAGCAACAAAAGCAAAAATAAACATATAGGGCTACAGCAAACTAAAAGCTTCTGCACAGCAAAGGAAACAACAGAGAGAAAAGGCAACCTATGAAACGGGAGAAAATATTTGCAAACCATCTATCTGATAAGGGGTTAATGTCCAAAATATATAAGAAACAGTTAGAACTCAATAGCAAAAATGAAAAAACATCAAATAATCCCACCTCTTTATTACAGGAATCTCAAAATATCTATGGCCATTTCAAAACCATCACACATATATTTTCATACACATTCATACAGCTATTCACATGCTGTGCAATTGGACTAAATTGTCTTACATTACATTATTTCTTCTTGTGATTTCTGCAATAATAATACTTATTTCTGAATTTGGTGACCATATGTAAAAAAAGATGGAGATAATGCAGGTTATCATTTTCTAAGGAAACTACATAAATATTCACCCGAACAAAAAATTTCAACTTGAATTAGGTATAGATATATACTCCTAGGAAAGTAATGGTGAATAATTTCCTATCAAAATGACAAAAAAACATGTTTGGTGACACAGAATGCAATCTCTGAAAAAGTTACTCAACATTTTATATTACCCTCAGTCATATTACAGGTTTACTTGTTATCTGGAGAATAAAGTCATATATGTCTTTTATTGACTGCTTAGGATTTTATATGAAACTTCACATTGTTACCTCTTAAAAGTAATTTTAAAAAGTAGAATAACGTTTCTTTGGAATTTCGATTTTTACACAGTGAATGAGCACAAAACAGACCTAATCAAATTTCCCAGCAACTTCACAGATACATTTTACTTTTTAATGTTTTAATTTTTTTGAGGAAGTTTAGCCCTGAGCTAACATCTGCTGCCAATCCTCCTCTTTTTGCTGAGGAATGTTGACCCTGAGCTAACATCCATGCCCATCTTCCTCTATCTTATATGTGAGATGCTGTCACAGCCTGGCTTGATAAGCAGTGTGTAGGTCCGCGCCTGGGTCTGAGCTGGTGAACCCCGGGCCACTGAAGCGGAGCACACCAACGTAACTGTTACTTCACCAGGCTGGTGTCTCCATTTTTTTAAAATATATTTTCCCCTCAGGAGTGAGACAGAACTGTGTCTGAGAAACACAAATTTTCTAAATACCACCGAAGCTTTGACTCCCCACTGTTGACTACATAAAGGAATTAACATCTGAATCATTTTAGCTTCAGCTCTGTTGGAATCGGCTCTGATGATGTTAACATGAATTTGCACCACCGAGACTTGAGCAGTGGAGCCTGTCCTATTTGGTTTACAGCAAGTTACTCATGCCCTCTGTCACATTAAGTTGTTTTTCAGTGTTTAAGCTTAACTCTCTGCATCCACCTTGGACATGTGATTATGTCCTAAGGATATTTATACACATTTTGCTTCTTCCATCATTTTTTTGTATTGCTCCCAGAAAGACATCCCATATGAGAAATCACTGTAAGATACTGTGTTGAAAACCTAACTATTGGGAAGTGATATGATAGATTAACTGGCATAATTCATGCTTTTCTTCATCTATGTGTATCCTTAGCTTTTCTCTATTTAAGTGTCTTCAACATTCTGTAGCATTATTTTGCTTCAGGAGCTACCATTTTTAGCTGAATTTCATTATCTTCTTTCTTTTCTTCTTGAACATAATTTGTTACAATACTATAATTTTAAAATAATGTCATGGAAAGATGCCTGATTTTATAATTGAAAGTTTCATCCATTTATTTTAAAATAACATATTCAATTTTAATTATCGGATTTTTTATGCTGCTAAGTTAACATTGATTCAGGCTTTTAATATCGTCTTCAATGTAAGAAAATATTACTTAATTCAATAGTAAATCCAATCCAACTATTTCAGTTGATCTGGACTGTTCAACTTGATCTTCTCATAGAGCCCATGTTTCCTCTGTACTAAGAATCACACAACACACAGAAAAGAAAGGAAAACAAACACTTGCAACATTGAAGTGGATTTTGAAGGCCCAATGTCAAAAAAACTTCAGAAGCCCAAATGTCCCCAACAATTTTCTACTTCTGAATCAAGTGTAACTTCTATTTCCTGACTTCTAAATTTAAAAATTTTTTAAAAAGATTTTGTACTTACATTTTCTCCTCCCAGAAATTAACAATGACTGACCTGAAAGCTAGCAATGTCATTACCACATCCTATAAGCCATCTCACTTACAGATTTTTTTCTATTTAGAAAGTTGAGATATGAGTTGCATGTTGACAGCCAAATAAAATAATTAATTGAACTCTCACCAACCCAAGTGGATATTCAAATGAGTCTCAGCATGTTGAAGTCTTATGGTGGGGGAGTGACATGATGAAATATTTCAACTGATAGCAGAAAGTTGTTTCTAACCTATTTGAATACATAAATTGCTTTGAGTGGTGAGCAGTAAAGAAATTGCAGTCTGTCATGTTCCTTTCCTAACATTTTAAATATTAACTGGTCTCGCAAACTGCGTGTACGAAATGATATATTCCTTCTCTAATAAAACAGACTTAGAAGTCAATATAATTTCTATATTTCTAAAAACAGATTTGACTTAGTAGAGAATCAATTTTAGAAAAAATTGTGATTTTTTTTCTCATCAAACGTACGAATCATTAATAAATTAACATGAATTTAGGAACATTTCTTTCCCTGGAAGTAAATATGTACCATTTATTTGGGGGATGCTGTGCATAATTGCACAAGTTTTACTGTACACAATTACATTGGGAATGCATGTGAATCTTATAAATTTAACCTTAATTATCCTGTCAACACTGCAAGTTAATCATTGTTACCTCAGTTTTTCAAATGGTGGCAGTCAAGTCCAGAGTAAGGACGGAACAACATCCTGTGAACCACATTTACATTAAGGGCAGGCCTACGGGGAAGAGTGAAAGCGAAAACCATTGGGCTACAAGCACCGCAGCTGGAGGATGGGGACAGTGGCAGGCTGCTAACGGGATCTGGGAGGGAAGGCAAAAACGTTTACCAGAAGAGATAAAGCACAGATTCAGTCTGTCATCCCTTCTGTAATCAGGCAATATATTCACTCACCCAAGATTTATTGAGAACCAACAATGTGTCAGCTACTATACTGGAAACCATGGATATACAGACTAAGAAATATGGCTTCTGCCCTGGAGGATTCTTCAGTGCAGTTGAGAAGATCAGAGTACATACATAATTACAACAATGAAATGAAGGAAATGCAGTAGAGGAATGCACAGATTTCTCTGGGGGCATCACGAACATGGAAAATTTCATCTGTCAACAGGCACTTTTTCTCAGACCCCAATCCTTTACTTTTCTATTTTCCTTCATTCTCCTTTAACTCTTTCTTCATATATTTTTTCTGGCTAAAGTCCATCTCCTCTTTGCACACTGATTGTATTAACAGATCTCTTAATTACAATAGAGCAGGAACCAGAGAGCTGAGCTGTTAAAGACAATGCAGTACATACACGTATAGCTTTCTTCATCCTCATGTTCTCCTTATAAGATAATGTGAAAATCCAGCCAAACATCACTCAAATATTCTTCTTTTGATTCCCTTACTAGGCCTTTTCTCATTATGTTCGAAGGTATATTATCGTGTAGAAATGGGAAACTAACTCCCACTAGTACTCAAGAGAATTCCAGCTGAATATTGTGAAAGATATTAAGACTGATTTTCATCATCTTTTTTTAAATTAATTAATTAATTTATTATTTTGAAGAAGACTGGCCCTGAGCTAACATCCATGCTGATCTTCCTCTATTTTATATGTGGGACGCCTCACACAGCATGGCTTGACAAGCGGTACGTAGGTCCGCACCCAGGATCTGAACCAGTGAACCCCAGGCGGCTGAAGTGGAACATGCGAACTCTACCACTGCGCCATGGGGCAGGCCCCTGACTTTCACCGTCTTGAAATAGAGGCTCCTGAAAACATGGCCGATGGAGCCACTGTCTATCTCTTGTAGGCAATCTTGACTTGTGACTTTTCTACCAGGCAAATCAGACTTGCATAGAAACATTTCTTACTTCTGTTTTTTCTACTCCTCTTTAAATTTACGTATTTTTTTTATTTTTTATGAAAACAGTGTATTTACATATACAAAGCCTCACAAAGCCATCTCTAAAAATCTACTAGTTATCCAAAGCAATAGATAAAAAGAGGGTTCATTTTTCTCCTTAACTACTAGAAAATTTTAATCTTTCCTAAAATGTATTCCAATGTTCTTCTTCTGAACCCATTTTAGAATATTTTAAAGAGAGCTATCTGTGTTTTAATGTAAACATTAAAAATTTGTACCTGCTATTTTCCAATAAAAAGAAGATGGCATAATAGTCTATTTCCCCAAAGCCAAATACCAGTTAAATTTTCTTCATCATTGAGATAACGAGAATATAATGAATATTTTGTTTCCTTGTCAAATCATGTATTTTGTGTCCATATAATTTTAGAAATAACCATCTTTTTGTACACCATCAATGTACTTCCTTTCTGCATTTCAAATGATTGTTTATGATGGTACATAAATGAATCAATAAGCTCTGTAAACTAAGTGACATATGACAGCCTCAGACTATTGACACACATCATCCATGCTGCTATTTCAATACAAAAATTCCGGAAAATAGAGGTTAGTAGCAATAGAAACATGAGGAATTTTTAAAGGTAATCCAGGCCTCTCTTAGATATCACAACAGATAATTGTGTGACTTTATTTTGACAATTGTTCTAGTAAAGAAACATCACCATTATTTGACACACAGTTTTTAAACTGAACTTAACGTGGGATACTTTTTGACATAATGTCTAATAACATGCTGCAGAAGCAGTGATCATGAAATACTCCTTGGTATAGGCTGTTCTAAAACAGTTCTATTTGATTTTCTGGTTTTGATCCTTCCACTAATTTCTATTTAAAAATAATAAGTAGTACTAGAAAAACTAACTAGGAAGCAAATTCAGTGATCTATAGTGTCCATATTCTTTAACTAAAGATACGTTTTTCATCTACTATTAGTTGAGATACTATTACAATGCCACCACAGTGCTAGCTGTGGGAATACACAAATAGGGGTGGGGAAACTACAGCCAGTGGACCAAATTAGCTTGCCACTGGGCCACACCCAGCCGCACCCACTTGTTCACTTTCTCTAGGGTTGTTTTTGCACAAGAGCAGAAGTGAGTAGTTGCAACAGAGGCCATATGGCCCACAAAGTCAAAAATATTTACTATGAAGCCCTTTAGGACAAAGTTTGTTGATCCCTGATATAGAATATTTAGGTAGAGTTTCTACCCTCAAGATGGGTAATATCTAATGAGTTTTCCCTAATAAACTCTAACAGAGAGGTAGCTTTCTTTTCATAATTTTGAGATATACAAAAACAATGTTTTTGTTAGAAATTGTATCAGAGACAGTTGTGTATATTATTTTTCATTTATGATTCATGTTGGTGTACACTCAAGTTGATGTACACCTGAGATGTATATTCTTTCTGTGTCAACAGATATTTCCAAACTCCTTTTATCAACTCCAGATCAATATACTATTGCTATCTCTATATATGTCAACTATTTGCAGATTAAGACTTATGCAAATTGATATGATTATAAATATATGAACTTAGGAAACCATATCGACTTTGGGCTGATACCACCCAACCCCATTGCCGCAGTTATCATTTTCTATTGAAATCTTTGCTTTAATAGAATATCCCCCAGACTAAATGTGAAAATCTTTAGGGCAATGATTATGTTTTATTTTATTTCTGAATTTGTATTGTCTAGCATAATCATAAAGACTCCAGGAATACTTTTAGATAAATTAATGGATAGTGAGAGACCCATAAACTATAGATTAGTAACTAAAAATACTAACTAAACTGGTATAAACTTAACTAATCTAGATGAGAAAGATTTGGTATCACAATATTGATTCCCTCATCCATTCACTCACTTTTCAGTTAAATGTATGATAATCACTTTTGCATTATGTAACTAGAAGCTATATATCATTGCCAAGATTTGAAAAGGTGAAAGTACTTTGCTGAAATGTAAGCAATATATTTTGCCATGTGTTTGCTAGTTTTGTTAATAGATTGAATTTAAACTTTTTTTTAAAAAAAATGAACAAATTCCTTTCTGCCACTGCCATTTGCAAAAATATTTAACTATGTTAACATAATAAGATAAAAAATGGTCAGATAAGTGTCAAAATGAATTATTGGAACCAGAAAAATTTATTGACATCATGCTGTACTAAGGAAATAATCACCTGAAGAAGAAAACTTTGAGATGAAAATCAAAGTTTTCTTTCAAACATCTAAACAGTTTCAAATGACGAAAGGGGAAAAGGAATCTTATAAAACCATGATAATTTAAGGAATGTCTAGTTAAAGTTATTATGGTAATACACACTTCATGTTATTCTCTGGACTATAATTTTAAAAAACAAACAATAGAATAAATATGGTTAAGCAAAACCATATTTTAGATTTCATGTGTCATAAAACACAAGAATCAAGCACCTAGTTCTCATTTTTCATAAAATTAAAAATTTGCTTACTGTTATTGAATGACTAAAATTGTGCTAAATATGAGAAACAGGTGAACACTGGGCTCCCAAGTCAAAAAATATTCACAAAGGAAATGCTAGAAACTTTCCTAGCTGCCATGAGAACAAATTTCTCCTAATACTTAAAATTATCAACAGCAAAGGACATTTAAGAACCAGGGCTATAAAAAGCCTGTTTTGTTTCTAACTTTTACCCCAAAACTGGATATCTTGAAAATTTAAGTGAACATTATTCTCAACCCAGGAAATTTTAATTACCTATCATTTCACTTTTTTTTTTTTTTTTGAGGAAGACTAGCCCTAGCTAACCTCCCTACGAATCCTCCTCTTTTTGCCAAGGAAGACTGGCCCTGAGTTAACATCCGTGCCCATCTTCCTCTATTTTATGTGGGACACCTGCCACAGCATGGCTTGCCAAGTGGTGTGTAGGGTCGCACTCTGGATCCGAACCATCGAACCCTGGGCCGCCAAAGCCAAACGTGCGAACTTAACCACTGTGCCAGCGGGCCAAGCCCCTATCATTTCATTATTTAAGATTTGCTATAAGACAATGATCTGTCTAGGGTTTATATTATTGCAGAATGTATTTCTCTTGTTGAAAATTACATGATCTTTGAAGGTGTATTCTGTGCTGTGTCACACACAGGGCTAGGTGTGGTTACACATCCTAAGGTGAACAAGCCAGTTATTATCTCAAAGAAGCTCATCATAAATTGGGGATAAAACAATATATAAACATCATCATGGGAAAATTTGCTAAATGTTATATAATACCCTCTTGCTAGTATATCACTATCACAAACACCTCTTCACCTAATCTTTGCCAAATTCTACACTGTAATATTCCTTGTTCCTTATTGCAACTTTAATTAAATAAACATTGGTGTAATTCATGTCTTCCTTGCAAGACTCCTCCCTCTGTCCCTTTGCTTTAGTCCCTACTTAAAATAGGGACAGAGTCTGCCTTGTTCACTGACGGAGTCTGCAATCACTACACAGGGCGTAGCATAATACGAAGAATGAAGCAAATCTTTGAGACACTTAGTCATCTTCATGTAAGCAATTTACATCCCTCCTCACTTCACAGCCTCGTCCAAATCCCCCCTTCCTTCTTTGCAAACATAGGTACCTCAAACCGTATAACTCCATTTAACATCTCACCTCCTTTTATGATTACTGTCATGCCTTTCACCTTTGCATAATGTTATAAATCCATCAGCGCATTAAACATACTGTTGTGCTATTTTTGGCTTTTTTCATTATTGTGGAGGAGTCAACAATAATTCTAACCATTGTTCACCTGTACAGAATGTTGTTTTCTTCTGGTTGTTTTCAAAGTTTTCTGTTTATCTTGATTTTCTACCATTTGACTAACTTTCCTCAATGTGCCTGGTGATTATATTTATGCTGTTTGTGGTTTGCTCTGTGACTGGAATCTGAATGTGATTTTCAGATAATTTTAGAGTTTTTAGCTTTTTATTTTCCAAAACTTTTTCTCGGTCTCAATCTGTTTATTATATGATATTGTCCCACTCAGGTCTCTGAAACTCTGTTCGGTTTTCTTCAATCTTTGTCAATTTGTTTTCAAACTGATAATTTCTACAGACATGTCTTCAATTTACTGACTTTTTTATGGCAATTGTAGTTAGATTTAGAATTTCTTATCTGTTTGTTATTACTGTCTCCACGTATCTGAGATTAGCATTTATGGTTGATTCAGATTTTTCCTTTAATTATTCAAAATTATTTATAATGAATGCTTTAAATCTATTTTTGCTTAGTCTAACCTCTGTGCCATTTCAGGTTGGGTCTCTACAGACTGCTTTTTCATGACTATGGATTATATATACATATTATTGTTTCTTTCTGTGATCATTGATTATTTTTTTGGCAACAGCTTTATTGAGATAATCTTAACGTGCCATATAATTTAACCATTTATTTAAAGTGAACAATGCAATGGTTTCTAGTACATGCACAGAGTTGTGCCATCACCATAATCAACTTAACATTTTTATTGCCTCTGCGGGAAACCATGTACCCTTTTGCAGTCGCTTCTGCCTCTTTCTCTCCATAGTAGATTTCCCTCCTAATCTACTTTCATTCTCCATGGGTTTGCCTATTCTAGACATTTCATATAAATGAAATCATAATACATGGTCTCCTTTGGCTTTTTTCACTTGGCGTAATGTTTTCAAGCTTCTTCCATGTTGTAGCAGATATCAGTACGTTTTCTTTTTTTAGAGCTTAAAAAGGGAGGCATTACTAATACTTATTTTGCCGAATAAAGTCGTTAAAAATGCCCCTGAAACTCTGTTATGTACATCTTCATTTTATGAAGACAGTTCAATGCATACAAAAAGGAAAATCATAATCTCTAATAAAGGCTTCCTCTACATTGATTAAATTTAGCTTCATGAGAAACAGCATTTCTTTCTTACTGTGGGCCATTAAAAAACTCTAGTGAGGGGGCTGGCCTGGTGGCGCAGCAGTTAAGTGTGCATGTTCCGCTTCAAGAGCCCAGGGTTCGCTGGTTCGCATCCTGGATGCAGACATGGCATCGCTTGTCAAGCCATGCTGTGGCAGGTGTCCCACATATAAAGTAGAGGAAGATGGGCACAGATGTTCAGGGCCAGTCTTTCTCAGCAAAAAGAGGAGGATTGGCAGCAGATGTTAGCTCAGAGCTAAGCTTCCTCAAAAAAAAAAAAACCTCTAATGAGTTATGTTTGAGAGCAAAAAGGGTATGGCCCAACAAGAGCAATTTTTTGGCTTCCTTTGAAAGAACTTAAGTGACGTGGGACAACCTGTGGCTGTGGCTGTTCGCAACACTGTGGGTCTCTCCTCTCCTTGCCTGTAAAAGACAAGCTGGACTAGATGATTGAGCCATTCTCCCATTCGAAAAACTGGGAACACCCATTATGTGCCAGGCACTATGCTTGGCGTTATGGCTCTTAACAAATCTAGAGTTTTATAGTCCTTTATCAATCAAATCATATTTATGAATTATGTTATATTCCAGGCAGTGGACTAGGCTGGGCGTGCAGAACGGAAATTCAGAATGATGTGTTATAGAGAGGCCCATAGGCATGTGGGTGGAAAGTGGGACTGGTCTTACGGTGTTTTAGTATCGAGCTTCAGAAAAGAGGTGACCTTTGAGAAGGGGAAGGCAAGTCGTCAGCGAGGCTACATTGGAACGCAGGCGTCTGCAGGGAAGTCATGTAGGAAGGAAAGGCCATCTACCTTTGAGATGCGCTGCCGGCTGGGCTTTCCAGCAGAGAACAACTTGGGAGGCCCATCTGCTCTGCGCCACTGAGGATGAACGATGCAAGCCCTGGGATGAGACTGCAGCAGAAGTCTGCGGGAAAGGTGGAGCACTACAGATGGGAAGGACGCGCTGGATTCCAGCCAGTTTTGAAGCAGAAATACTTGCAAAAGGCCCTCAAGGCCTGCCCGTAACGGAATGCACTTGGAAGAACTCATTTCTTTTCCCCACAGTTTGGACCCCTTCACTTCCCATCATCTCCAGCAGTCACACCGCTCTGTCGCACCCTCCTAAGGCAGGAAGAGTCAATGGGGCTTTTGGCTCTGGACCTTTTCTTCCCGCACAGCTGGGTCTGCCAACCACGCCATCCCCCCGCCACCTAAGACCCCAGGCCACCGCTCTGGGGAAGTCCTGGAAGCACGAAATGCGCAGGCGCGCTGGCCCTGGCCTGCTTTACTTTTCCATGAATAAATAATATGCCATTGTGCGTGGATGTCACATTTTCTTTCTTCATTGGTTTATGGACATTTGGGTTGTTTCCAGTGCATGACTCTTATGAATACAGTTTTCATGAACCTTAGTGGACAAGCTTCTGTCAACAGGTCATTTTATTACCTTGGGTAGAACGTTAGGCGTGGTATTGCTCCATGGTATCGCTTAACCCTATGTTTTAGCTTTTTGAGGAACTGCCGTATCGTTTTTCAAGTGTACTGCATTATTTTACATTCCCATCAGCTGACCGTTTTGTTACTGGTGGGTCCCTTTGAATTTCTTTACCCTTGCTTTGATACTTAGTTGATGCAGACCCACAGGATGCCCAAGGTGTTTCCCAACCCCACTAAGTTGGCAATACTCAAATTCCACATCCTGCTTCCCTAAGGATTTTTTTTCAAGGACGTGAGTTCCAGCTCTGTTAAGGTGTGATTCTAATCCTAAGGCCTTTCTGGCGTCACAGCTACTAAGGAGATCCCTCCCATGGTGGGACCAGATGTCCTCAGGCACCGCCTTTTCATGCCTTCCCCTGGGACTAGCACTGCTCTGTTGCTCCTCAACTCTGCAGAGGCTGGTATCTGGTAAGCCTTGAGTGGTCTCTTTTTGTGCGTATTTATCCCAGCCCCTGTACACTAGCGTGAGTCTCCCTCTGACCTATGGGGCTTCCTCTCTGCACAGTGCAGCCTTCCAGATTCCACCACTTCTGCTGCCCCAATCTCTAATTACTCATTCCTCAGCTTTGTGGGATTGTGTGCTCTATTGGGACCCCAGATCTGAGCTATCTTGATTGGGAAATTGCCCATTGACATTCATATGGGAATTTACGGAGCTAAACTCTTGAGTTTCCCCTCATACAAGGACCACAGTCTTGTGCTGCCTGTTGCCCATTGCCTGGAAGTAGTTGTCCTCTCTTATCGTTCTTTATACTGGGAGGTTAATCTGGGCACAAGTTACCCTCATATGGCTACCTGAGGTAGCCTCTTAAAAGGTTTTCTTTATAATGGGAGTATATTTGTTTAATTTCTCTAAATACTCAGAATCACGAAATTATATTACCCAACCAGAGTATTCATTCCATGATTCATTTGAGATCAATGATGAAATCTTCCACCATATGTTTAGTATCCTGGAATTTTTTATAATTCTGCATTGAAAAGAGATCTTAGTGCATTTTGTACAATTCTAAGAGAGACTGATGATTCTGAAATGGCCTTAAAAATTACAGCATACCTGTTTCAATAGCAAAAATCTAAGGAAAACTGAAAAATGCATGCTATAAATCCGCTGAATTATTTGAATGCAATTCAAATTACTAGAAATCACTTACTGAAGAGTACAAATAATACTGTTATAGAAATGATAACAAGGGGGAAATTATTCTAAAGAAGTAGAGTTCTCAGCTGGAGGAGATAATTAGGTAATGAATGGTTAATTGGTAGAGTAGGAAGTTGGTGTGTAGGTATATTAAAGTAGATTAAAAAGTCTCAAGAGACAAAGCAATGGAGAAAGCAATTTAGCATATTATCCAGTATCTTTCCTCCACAATTCTTAGACATATGTATTAGCATACTCTTTCACGGAGAAAACTGATATCTTTCATTTATTCACTAAATGGTGAAAACTATGAAAAATTATTTGGAAGCATTAAAATTACGACATTGTGAAATTAATTGAATAGCTGTTTAATTTAACTTGACTCTCAGCTCATTAATACATAACAGTAAAACTTCTAAAGTAAATGACTTGCACATTGAGGTAAAAAGTTAGCACTAAATCTAATAGAACTACTCAACATGGTCAACCAGAAGATTCCCATAGACTAAACCCGTAGACATAGTCGGCCACTGCTGCTCTCGCCACGCACTGGACTGTGGTAGAAATAGCACATTGTCTAGTAGAATACAAACGTGCTCCCCTCCAATAACTGCTTTGTGCAGTATTTTCTTATTCATGAGACACAGTAAATGGTCAAGTTATTTGAAATTCTGCTTGCTGAGAAATGATCTCTGATTTCCCACAGACTTTAGTTTCTCTGAACTCTCTTTCAAGTACAAGTGTTCGTGATCAGATCTCCAGGACTTGTCTGCTAAACACTATAGCCTATTTGTAGGGTTGTCAGAAAAAAATACAAAATGCCCGGTTAAACTGTATTTCAGGTAAACAATTTTGGGTGGAGTGTAGAAGTATGTCTTAAATACTACATGAGACATACTTATGCTATGATTTATTCATTATTCATTGTTTATCTGAAGTTCAAATTTCACTGGATTTCCCATATTGTTATTTTGCAAAGTCTGGCAAACCTGCCTTTTGGGTAAATGCATGCTGGCTTGGTAAGCACTGGCATCTGAAATTAAGACGGTAAGCTTAGAGTCTGAGAGACTTAGGTTCTTATACCAGAACTGTCCCCAAACAAGACCATTGTTGGGTATGATTGATTTTTTCAACTGGAGAAGGGGATAATTATAGTGTCTATTTAATATAGTGTCTATTTAATATTTAAAAGAATTAAAGAAAGTGGCATGATAGCAATAAGAAGGCGTTACAAATAGTAAGCCTTCAATAAATGTAAGTTATTTTTCATTCAAAGAGACTTAGAGAATATACATATAATTTATTTACTTTTCCAATATCCAAAGATTGTTTCCCCAGCCATACTACTCCTCTTAAGATATTGAAGGTTCTCTTTACCATCGCAGCATTTCATTCAAAACTTTTCAGTATTCTTAATATTTATAAACAATTTTAGCCACTTAGATGAAATAACCTTCACAAAACTGTTAAGATCAGTGAACAAGGTCCATTTTTTGTCTCTACTCTTCATGTAAATTTATTGGACTGTTGGTATATATCACTGTGTAACCTACAAATTTAAGACAATTACTGTTCAGTATAGGTCACAGATCTATTAAAATATTGGTTTCATTTCATTATGTAGCTCTCAAGTCTGACATATATATAAAGTGGGGAACTAAATATAATGTATGAAGTGTAGAAATGAATATTTGACTTTCCAGCTTCGAGAATGAGAAATAGAAAAAGAAGGATTGGAAATAGTTTGCAGCCAGTCAAAGTCTGCCACAATGTCCTGTTGGCACAGGACCCAAGTGTCAGCACCGGGATCTTGTCCTCATTTGTGACTCCTCCTGCTTTCTCATTCTTTATCCCTATGATTCTTTTGATTGACTTTACCAAAGACATGTATCTGAAATTTATCAATGTTTTTCTAATCCCACTGCAATAACTTAGTTCAACCTTTCTTATTTTTCATCTGACTTTAATTCATACTTCCGGACTTGCACTTTCCTAACCATTCTCCACATGGAAACCACAATGATTTTTTCAAAATAAAATCTGATCATAAATCCCCTGCCTAACACTCTTTTGTGTTTCTTCGATACTCTCAAGATAAATTCCACATTCTAGATCATAGCTTTTAAAGCTTTCATAATCTTTCTTCGTTTTCCTCTGCAGACTTATTTTTTAATTCTTTTACCACATACTCTTTCCCCCAACTACCCTTGCTTTTTTCATCTTGTCTAGTATACCATATCTTTGATTTATATAAATTAAATAAAATGGAAACAGCTTATGTTTTGTGGGCAGTTGAAACCAATTTCAGGTCAGTAATGAACAAGTTTGTAGATTAACCTGTATGTATACTACTTTCTACAACTTTTAAAAATATTTAATCTCATTTTGCAATGGTTTACTCAAGAATTAACATTCAAAGTGAAGTCTGGCCTTTGCCATTGGCTGATGGGAAGTGACCTTTAGCCCTTGGAATGTCATAATTAATGTGCTTAATAAGAGTGTCTTGTTTTCCTTAGTACCTTGGGCTACACCAGATAGTCTAACAATGTGATGCATAGCGGAGGCTTTGGGTCACTCAGTCTTAGTTTAATCTCTGGAAAGGCTGGAGACAGAGGTCAGCAACACGAGGGGCCAACCATGTCTACATACATGACCAAGCCCTAAAAAAACTCTGAACACTAAGGCTCAGATAAGCTTCCCTGGCTGGCAATACTCTGCATGTTATCACATTGTTGCCAAGAAAACTACCACTGAGATGCCATTAAGAGAGGACAACTGGAAGCTCTGGTGGAACTTTCCTGGACTCTGTCTCATGTGTCTCTTCCATTGGCTGATTTTAATCTGTATCCTTTCACTGTAATAAACCATAACTGTGGATAGAACAGCTTTCAGTGAGTCTGAGAGTCTTTCTAGTGACTTATCAAAACTGAATGTGGTCTGGAGGACTCCCAGAGCTGCAGTTGGTGTCAGAAGTGAGAGTGGTCTTAGGGACTGTTCTCTAACGTTACAATAATCTATACGTAAGTTCACTTGTCTTCTACAGAATATGTATGTGTGTGGATTAATTTAGATATCTTTCCAATATTCAAAGAATGTTTCCTCAAGTTACCGCTTCTGTATTAAATATTGAAGCTTTACTTTACCGTTCCATCCCCTTTATAGCAGATCCCAATAACCCAGTGGTGCAAACCTCACACTGATACGATCGTGTGCTTATATAGTATATAGCTATTAAATTATTAATTCCTTGAAGGCTGCAACTTGAGTCTTTTCATCTTGGAATATTTATTTTTAAGCTTCTGGCACATTTACAGGCATACTTCAAATGGTCAGTAACTGCTTATTAAATAAGTAAATGAATCTATAAAAATACCCATGAGAAAATTCAGAAACATATACATTAGATTTTGCTCATGTGATGAACAGGACTTAAGAATCATAATACTCGATACAATTTAGAGAAAGCTGAACATCATAAGATAGCTTGAGTTTTTGTGATATTTATAGCCTCCAGTTTTCTTTTTAATCCTCTTTGCCCAATCACCATTATTGAAATTCTAAATCCTTGAGGATGAAATTGAATTAAAACTCATGATCTGAATATATGTCTGTCGGTTGTCTGATTGGAACACTTACCCCTATCACTACACTGGTCAGGAGAATTCTAAAATGAGCCATTGATTTCCTGCCCTCAGTGGTTCACATCTCTGTGTCATCCTTCCCTCTTGAATGTGAGCAAAAGATGTGATTTGCTTCAAAACGAATGGAATATGGCAAAAGTCAGGAATTTTTCAGAGATAATTAAATTCCTTACTCAGTTGACGTTCAGGTACTCAAAAGGGATGTTTTACTGGGTGAGGACCAAGCATCATGGCAAACACAAGTGTCAAAGCTGGAGAGATGCTCTCCTGCTCTCCTTGATGAAGCAAACATCTGTGCGGTGAACTACCTATGGAGAGGGTGCCTCTGGGAGCTGAAGGCTTCAGTCTTGTCATTGAAAGAAACTGATTTCTGTTAACAACCTGAGCAAGTTGGGAAAAGGACCCCAAACTCTAGATGAGAACACAGTCCAGACAATATCTTGATTTCAGTCTTGCGAAACTCTGAACAGAGGAAACAGTTAAGCTGTGCCTGAACTTGAGAACCAAGGAAACCGAGATAATAAATGTATGTTGGGTTAAGCCAGTAAATTTGTAGTAATTTATTATGCTGCTTTGAAAGCTAATACAAGTACTTAAGTGCAATGCAGGAATAAACCTTCACTTTTGCACAGAAGTCTTTTTATTTAGTCTATATCTTGTTTGTTTTCCCTCCTTGCTAAAAGCCATTATATTAGACACAATATAAATGAACAGAAAAGTATATATCACTTTTGTTTAATTTTATCTTACATCTGTAACTTTTCTCCAGACTAAATTATAAACACCCAGATTATTTATCGTTGTTTGTATCCAAGATCATCTAGCACTTGGCTAAGCTCATGATGGTATTCAATAAATATTTGCTGATCATATAAACAAAAAAAAGGGAAAAAGAGAAAGATCAGCTGATTTTACATTTCATAATTAAATAAATATTACAATGATCTAGATAAGTAAGATAAAATAGTTAATTGGCTAGTTTTTAATGCTAATTCATTTAAATAAGGTAAAATGATATCTATCTTTTCCTCAAATGTTTCCTCTTTCCCCATTCATTTAGATATTTATATAAATCCTTTTCTCAAAAGATTTTTACTTAATTTTAATAATACATTTCCTTATATTTTCATATTAAGTTTGTTTTGTTCCATCTTATTCAGTTTGTACCTTAATAATTAGAATTCCATTCTGTTTTTTAAATTTTGATCAGAAAACTTGAAACATAACATTACATGGATATTTTGTGTGTAGCAATATTTTATTTATATTGCTATGATATACTTTTGAATAATATAAGCTAAATATTATAAAAATGAGATTAATATGAACTTTTAGAAATCTTTAATGTCTACTGAAATTGTATATGAATGGGGAATTTTGAAATTTAATGGTGTCATTCTTGTTCTTGGTAGAATTGATATTCCTTTTCTTGGCTGAATATAAAGTTCATACATAAAAACTTAAAATCTTAATACTTAAGAATTCAAGAACTTAAAAAGTCATGCTTAAGAAAAATATGTCACTGTAATCATTTTGGTTAGAACACCAACAGGAAGTGTCTATTTCATTTACAGAAAATATATTAATAGTTCATATGAAAATGAGAATGTGAATTCTCATTAAATATATTGTCAAATATGTTGTTAGAGCCCAGAGAAAGATAATTATGTGAACTGTTAAAAATTTTGTGGGAATAAAAGGTTAAAAGAAAACTATACAAATAAATGTTTCATTTTTTACACATATTTATGTAAAATTGGCCTTAGGCATAAATGCAGGATGTAGAAAAATGAATGTAACATTAAGCCAGTTTAGAAAGAATTCAATCATCCACCCGGACCTGACATCTTATAGCTAATTTAAACTAAACACATTTACACATTTCTGGCTTCAGACTTCAAAGTTGAAGTGTGTAGGCTCTAATTGCATTCTGGCAGTTATTTGCTAGGAGTTTAAGCAAAAGAGCTTTGAAATCTTGCTGGAACGCTGTTTTATATATTAACTAGCTCAACACGTAAAGTGATTAAACCAGTGAGTCTACAGATCAGTCTCAAGGGAGCAACATGCTTTGAACATCTGTGAAATTATTCTTCAATCATTTTAAATTTTATTTAAAATTAAATAGAGGTGCCTTGAGAGTCCTTATTTATTCTCTTGTTACTTATCCCTGTTGCTGTCCCAGCCTGCGTGTCAAGTCCACAATTTTCTTCTGGTTGTTAATCAGCTTCATTTTGAGATGTCAGGATCAGACAAAATTCAGTGCATCTGCAAACAAATCACTCTTCCTGTGAAACAGAACACCTTTCCTGAATGCCCAATGTATATGCTTTGCTGTTACCCAAGATCCGACTTAATTTTGTTGCATTCTTCTCTGTTGCTACCTACAATCACTCATCATGTCTTGACGATTCTTCCCTTACACTGTCTGTTATATCTGTTAGCTCTATTTGCTCAAAAAAGACACACACACATTCTATTTCCATTCTTAACTTCTCGTCTTAGTAACCATTAATTTTAAATGATTTACAAGCTTTCTAACCGCTTTAGCTTTCCACTCTAATTCATCCCCTATGTAACTATAAAATTAATCTGATAAAGTAAGATTTTATTCATGTCATTTTCTTATTCAAACCAAGCAATGGTATCCATTTAACTTAACATTGATTGGTTTATAGTGTGATTCCAGCATTCTTTCTTTCTTTCTTTCCCTTTTTTGTGATTAAGTAAAGAAAATGTTGTTTTTATTGTGGTAACATTGGTTTATAACATTATATAAATTTCAGGTGTACATCATTATGTATTTCAATTTTGTGTAGTTACATCATGTTCACCATTCTTTCTAATCTTCAGTTTTCTACTGTATATATCTATTTGTTAGTCATCCCATGAACAGTAATTAATAGAATTTCAGTATTTGGCTTTGAAAACTGTAAAAACTACTAATCACCACTGAAAGAAATCTTAATAAGATACAGAAGAGAAAATACCCACATCTCCCATACAGCTCAGGAAAGCAATTAGTATCTTGTTATCATAAGAGTATCCTTGCCAAATGTTATTTTTTAAAAAACCAAGCCTTATAAGACACGTGGTTCTTTGGCTGCTACGTACATGGCAATCCTGTGATTCTGTCCCATGACTAGCAATTTCACTTGATAGAACTGTGTACAAATGTTCACCACAAGGCATATTTAAAAAGAGTGTCTCTTCTCGCCCCAATCTGGAAATAACCCAAAGACTTATCAACTGTAGACTATATACATTCTCCAGGAGTAAGATAATAGAATACTATAGAACAATAACAAAGAATTAGAAAAATAAAACAACAATAAGCATGAATTTCCTTTAGACATTGAGCAAAATGAATGAATTCTCTATAATTTCATTCATATAAAGGTGAAAGGTAGAGAAAATTAATCTATAGATTTAGAAATAAGGATAATTTTGTTACCCTGTGCAGTGGCTGGGAAATAGTAGTTACTAGAGGTGGTTTGATGTGGTGAATCTGATGCCATTATTGGCTCCAATTTTGACAAGCTGACGTTCTTATTGATTATTTCTTCCTACACTGATATCTACAAGCTCATTGTTATCTAGTATTTCATCAACTGATGACACTTGACACCCTCTTCTCCTTTGGGTTTGATCTGCTTGGATCTGGTGTTTGAACGGGGCACTGTAGAAGGGCAATATTCCTACATATTCAGAATTAAAAAAAAAACGTGCACACACAATTCTTCACCTTGTCCTATCCTTTTAAATTGTCATAGATATATGCATAGATATATTCCATCAATATATATTATTGTACACCTACAATCTGAAAAGAATTGTACTTGGAACACAACAGTGAATCTTTGCATTTGCAGTCTTGTTTTATATGTGATCCTGACGAAGCACAAACGCATATAAACTATTAGCAACTTAATATATTAAACTCTATAATAGGGATCTGTGTAAAGTTATATAGGAATGCAGAGAACTCTGCTGAAAAGTCCTCGTACTGAGATAATATTTCAAATGGTGTTTGACCTTATCAAGAAGACAAGAGAGGAAAGCTAACCCAGGCAGAATAACAACTTGTTTTAAAAGGCACAACCACATGTAAAACCATGGAATGTCCTCAGAGCAGTGAATTGTATTACACGGTGGTATGTGGACTTAAGTAGGAGGCAGGGGCACAGGATGAGCTTGGAAAGGTAGGAGAGTATGAAGTATGTAATTCTTAGGAGCAGAAAAGACTAGAAACCAGGTATTCATTTATTTTCATTGTAAACAGACAAGTAAGTCATTCCAATTTAATGTGACTTGGCACAGGATACACAGGTTTAAACTTAGCCTCTTAAATAGAAGATGATCTCTAGATCTCTTGTTCAAATTTAATTTAAAATTTAGCGTATTCCAATGTTGTAATAGATGCTGGAAGTATAAATTTGTAAATCATAACCGCTCAGAGTTGAATCAGAGAGACAAAGCAGAAAACAACGAATCACAATACGGTATAGCATTTGTTTCGCCACTACTTATTGCCTATAAAATAACTTGGTATAAGAAATGGAAAAAACTTAGAGGAACAGAAGAAAATGCGTGTAGGTAAGCATAAAAACAAGAAGAGGTAATGCATGTGAATAAAGAGGGAAGAGGAAATTCAGGAAGGAAAATATCTTGCTTAAAGACAGAATAAAGAAAATCATCACCGGTTTAAAAAAACAAAAGATGCAACGTTTGGAATGTTTTGGAAGTTAAGGAGTGTTCCTAGTTACAAGAGTGGATGGCAATGGTGTTGTGATTTTGAAATTTGATTTCCTGGTTATTTCTGGCCTCAAATGAACCAAGTGGCAAGTTGTTTGAACTAGTTTGGGTGTAGAAAACTCATGTCTCAAACATAATCCAGGAAAATGATGATGAAATCCATTGAGACTGCCTCTAAGGGATGCCAAGTTATTAATTTCCAGTGCCACTAAGGGAACATCATCATACGAGAAAGAGAAGTGAGCTGAGAGACAAAGATGTTGAGTTTCAATATAAAGAATTAGCTTCTGCATTGGAGTCTTCAACCTGCTTCCTACCCATAGAAAGTTTGAGGTCAGCACACACTTCTTCATGCTCTCAGCCTTTCTCAGCCACAGTGACAAGTGGTATTTTACATACGGGCAGCCCCATAGCCTGAGTCTCATAGTGAGAGCATTAGGTATCACAGACCCAGCCCACTGCACATAGTATGCTCAAGAAGTACCCTTTTTTTGTGTTAAGTCCCTGATAATTTGGGATTTTTTTTCTTATTGTACAGTCACGTGCCACATAATGATGTTTTGGTCAACAATGGATGGCAGATATGATGGTGGTCCCATAAGATTTGTACTATATAGCCTAGGTGTGTGGTCAGCTACATCATCTGGGTTTGCATAAGTGCACTCTATGGTGTTCGCACAATGACAAAATCACTGAACGATGCTTTTCTCAGAGTGTATTCCCATCTTTAAGTGACTCATGGCTATATTATAATCTAATTCATTCAAAACTAACTTTTCCATTAAGCATGGCAGGCACAGTGCCTATTACCCTCTGTAGTTTTAGGGACTTGAAAGAAATGTTTTAATTTCTTTAAAATCAGAAGAAAAATTAATATAATCAAGTTTGGATTAATATTCATCTTTATATCTAGGCAGTCATAAAATCTAGTAAATTGTTTTGTGGAAGAAGGAACCACAAAAGTCCTAGGATCTGTGAAAGTCATAATGTGGTCCTGAACTCACTCTGAATAACACAGAAGTTGGGTGTGGTCATGAAACAAACATAAAATAAGCAGAGAACTGGAGTAGGAGTCAAGTAGGGAGGTGGTGAGAAAATTGCAGGAATGATAGAAGTTTATTTGTATTACACAGTTGGGAAACTATCACTTGTGATAGTATGGAAGGCAATTTGTGAACTTAATCTTATATTATGCTGATTTTTATTGGCTATATTTAGCAAATTATTAGAGGAATGAGCTCAGAAAGTACTAGTTGTATTTTAACCAAAACGGAAATGAAGGGGAAACAGATTAAGAGAGCTAGATAATGAGCGAGAAAAAGTGAAGAAGAAAATAACATAGAACACAAATAAAAACTATAAATCAAAGAAGTATGGGGCTGACCCCGTGGCGCAGTGGTTAAGTGCACATGTTCCGTTTAGTGGCCTGGGGTTCACTGGTTCGGATCCCGGGTGCGGACATGGCACCGATTGGCAAGCCATGCTGTGGTAGGCGTCCCACATGAAATAGAGGAAGATGGGCATGGATGTTAGCTCAGGGCCAGTCTTCCTCAGCAAAAAGAAGAGGATTGGCAGCAGATGTTAGCTCAGGGCTAATCTTCCTCAAAGAAAAAATAAAGTTAAATTAAATTAAACTAAATTTTTAAAAAAAGGC
This sequence comes from Equus asinus, assembly GCF_041296235.1. Taxonomy (NCBI): domain Eukaryota; kingdom Metazoa; phylum Chordata; class Mammalia; order Perissodactyla; family Equidae; genus Equus; species Equus asinus. The sequence continues at coordinate 12,433,008 of NC_091819.1, forward strand.
AAAACAAAAAAAGAAGTATGTGTGGTGAAGAATGCTAGTTTTGGCTATTCTCATATGACCCTGGGTCTTAGCATTGCATATTTGCAAATGCCTTTAGATATTCTAATACATGAAAACAATTTGAGAAATCCTAAGGTTGTGTTTATTTTCTCATAAAACTTTATGGCTGTTCCCTACTGCCTTCTGGTACATAGAATTCGAAAATAGAAATTTCGCAATAGGCATACAGGTCTGTTTTGCTTTTTTTTTTTTTCTTGCTGCATGTTTGTTTGCATTGTTTTGTTGGATGCTTTGGTTCACTGTCTAGGATGCTGTAGGCTTCTTTTCTTTAATCATACAGCCCAATAAGTTCATCACAACCTTTTAATTTTGTAGTGCCTTCCTCTCTTCATTCCTTTGTAACAGAACTTAGAATTAGAGGGTCTTTTGTTTTGTAAATTTTGGCTTCTTTTATTTCAGGACTTTTATTTACTTATTTATTTGAACACAGTGTTAATTCAACTTAGCTAATTATGACTTTTTCTTTTTGAATCATTATTTCTTTGTTTTTCTTTTCTTTTTTTTTTTGGCGAGGAAGATTGGCCCTGAGCTAAAGTCTGTTGCCAATCTTCCTCTCTTTTCTTTTTTTTTCCGCCAAAGCCCCAGTACATAGTTGTATATCTTAGTTGTAAATCACTCCAGTTCTTCTATGTTGGATGCCACCACAGCATGGCTTGATGAGCAGTGTGTAGGTCTATGCCCAGGATCCAAACCGGTGAACCTCACCCTGCCAAAGCGGAGTGCGTGAACTTAACCACTAGACCATGGGGCCAGCTCCCTCTTTATATTTTTATAAAGACTTCTAGTTCCTTTTTCATGTGGTCCCATTTTTCCATTTCTTGTTTCATCAATGTTACCTTGTTTTTTGTCATTGATAGTAAGAAGCAGTTGTAGAGATGCCTGTGGCTCTTTTTATGGATCCATGCGTATAACACGTATCATTTACTCAGGTCTTCTTATTCATCTCTTGTTCTCAGCAGCAAAATAGCTATTCTTCCAAAATTTTTTTTCAACTTAGAATTCTTTCGTAGAAGGACTATGCCGCGTGAATGACTGATTCCTTATTCTGCTCTAAATCTGTGACAAAAGGGCAAGATTGCTGCCTCCAAGAGGGAATTTCTTCTCTTCCTGGAGCACATTCACCATCAGCTCTCACTCACGCTGCTGTGTTGAGGCCACTACTCACACCTGTTATTATTCTCATTTTATAGCTGAAACAATTGCGGCTCAAAGAATTCAAGAAATTACCATAAAATTATATAGAAAAAACTATAAAATGTGATCAAAAACTGAGGTGATCCCATTTTTGTTGTATTGATGGTATTTCTATTTACTCCAAATATGTATATTAGTTTGTTCTTTTACTCAAATATTTTCTATTGATTCTAGAGAATGTATTGCCAAGACACACTTATTATTGGAAAATCTACAATATGTGATGTTTAATTAAATGTTAAAATATCTAGTTTCCCCAGAATGAATATCTGAATATCTTGGCCCAAGCCAGATATTCTATCTGACATATTCCGAAATAGAAAAAAAAAGTTATTGTATGTCTAAGACAAAGTCTTAAGAACAGAGATTTAAGCTAAGCTGAGCAAAGCAATGCTAAAACCAAGTAAAAAATGTTCATTCAAATTGAAATACCAGTTTGCCTAGAGTAAGTCAGGGCGGGCACGAGACAAGCTTGTGACTTACCTTCATCGGTGGGCATGTCAGGCCAGCCTGAAGAAACAAGACCACTCATCCGTTACTCCAGATGGTCAAGATGCATTTGTGTAATTTTGCTACATGTCAGCAAGTTTACAAAATGACACAACGTGTAGGCAGATAGACAGCTTCCTTTATGGGGTGCCGTCTCATGTCTAAGAACTGGTTCTTAGGCACCAGTGTAATGCAGTGGGTGAGGACCCGTTGGGATTAATATTATATAAGAAGTTTCTCTAATGAAAGAAAGGGACCTTAAAAGACAATTTGGGAATAGAACTAATATTTCTAAGTTTTTCTATTATCTCTAAGTTTTCCTCATATTGTTATTTGTGGCATTTACGACAGAGAATTCTTAGTGTGGTCCCACAACCTGGTCTGCTTGTGTGCACATCACCAACAAGAACGTGCTTACTTTAATCTTTTTCATTACCCCGACTCACCCCGTTTTTAACTTTCTCTTTGTCTAGATAGCTAAGTTTAGAATATGAAAGCATTGACACCATGAATACCCTTACAGTTGATAAAGTGGAAATGATTGTTGTGAAAGCAAACAGATGAACTTTTCTTTGTCACTATATATCAGTCAAGATGCTGTATCCTTTAGATTTGGTGTGTTACAATCTACCTCAATATTTAGTGATATAAATAACACCCACTTGTTTAGCTCACAATTCTGTGGGACAGCCATTTGGCTTTTGCTCAGCTAAGCAGTGCATCTGCTGAGCTTGACTCATTCATGCATTGGGAGTCGATGCATGCGGTCAATGGCTTTACTTACATGTTTGGCAATTGGCTCTCAGCTGATTCAGTGGTAGCAGCTGTGTATGTCTCTCATCATTGAGTAGTTAGCCTGGGTTTGTCCACATAATTGCTGTTACAGAGTTCCAAACGTAGCAAGCACGAAAATTCCAATTCCCCAGTGCTTTGTAAATTCCTGCTTTGGTCACAATTGTAAGTTCATTGGCCAAAACGAGTTGCATGGAAAACTCTGATTTAAGAGCTGAATTTCACCTTCTATGATAGGGGAACAATGCTTTGGCACAAATAGGAGAGCTCTAACTCAAGCTTAAACAGTAACAAAATATGTTCTCTCATGTATCAAGAAGCTCAGAGATGGAGTATCCTCCAAAATGATTGATTTGGAAGATCAAAAATGACGCTGACTTTCTTTCATGTCCTTTCCACCTCTCCTCTCTGACATCCATGGTATTCATGGCATGTATAGGCCACAAGCGGTTCCAGACATCACTATCCACAAAGAAAAAGTAAAGTCGGAAGGGAGGTAGTCTCTTCTGAGGTCTCTCTATCTGAGGAACGGGAAAAATTTCCCAGAATCCCCCAGAGACCTCCTTTTATATAACATTGGTTATAGTGACATCACAAAACCATTCCTGAAACAGTTCTTTCCTAGGAGATGATACTACCATGACTACCTTATACTGAACTTCCAAAGAGAGGGTATGGATTAATTCAACAACTATTGATTGTGTACCTACTATGTGTGTGCATTGTTCCAGGCACGGAGCATAGAGCAGTGAATGAAATGGTCTCAGGCTTCAGGAGGTTTACATTCTAGTTCTAAGGACATATAGTCAACAAATAAACAAGTACATTTAATATACAAATGATAATAAAAGCTACTAAGAAACAAAGGGGATACAGAAAGCCAGAGGATGGGAGTGGGGTTTCTGTTTCATATGGGAGAGTTAGGTAAGGCCTGATTTTCCAGGTGACCTCTGATCAGAGACCTGTAAGAAATGAAGTACTCTGCCCTCTGGATATCTGAGGGAAATACCTCCCATGCAGGGGGAGAAGCGCAAGGATCAGGCCTTGAAGAGGCTTGTTTGAGGAGTAAAAAAGCCAGTGAGCCTGGATCAGAATGATCGAGGGATTGAGTGGTGGGAAACAGAGTACAGGTAAAAATCATATCCAGCCTTGTAGACTGTAAAATGGTTTGCGTGTTTCTCTTTAAGTGAAAGGGGAAGGCACTTGAGGATGTTGGACTGAGTTGTGACATATCTGAATTTATTGTATAATATTCTGCTGTGTTTCTAACAGACCGTACAGGACAGAGCAGAAGGAGAACACCTGGAGTATTCCCGGTGAGCAACAGTGGTGGCTCTGACCAAGATGGCGATGGTAAAGAAGTGTTCTGGTTCTAGATATATCCTAAAAATGGATCAGAGAGAATTTGATGACAGATACAACATACATCATGAAAATGATTTTCTGAGCAGTAGCTTCCTTGTCTATAAAAGTAACACGTATCTCACAGTGTGCTGAAGACTGCATGATATAATTTATGCTAAGTTGCATTCAGCAATTTGTCATATCCAGTCTCTCATCTCATCCAAAGTGGTTTTAATTCATTGTGCTTGTACATCGAATTTCTAGCGAATAGGGTTTTCACATGCCATATATCTCCTAAAGAAGGAGGTAGAGATTGGTTTGGATGGATCTCGAGAAACAGAGTTTAAAAAGGGCTCAAAAGCCAGAAGGATGTGAATAGAAAACAAGAAGACAAGTGAGATGGAAATATTTGCTTTTAGCTCACTTTATTTTGTTCTGTGCAATCGATGATGGGTGAGCTGACCAGCCACATACAAAGGTTCATGGATGAAAATGCCCTCTTCTTCAGCAGGTCTTCTCATTTAGGATGAACCTTAACTTTCCCCAGTGTTCCAGACAAAATGACTAGAAACACCCTAGTGCATATCTAACTCAGTGTGCTAGTACACTGACACTTTTGCTGGCCCATGTCTTTCCCATCAGGCAGACACTAACGATGTCTTTATCATTCCATCATTCCACTTTTTGTAAGCTCAGATTTGTATAATGTTATTTTATTTTATACCAATAAGTGGATTTTAAAAGGACCATGAATCATCTGAACAATTTGTATATTACATCTCTTGGTAAATAAAGTCACTCTTTACACTTTTGTACGTTGACTGCGTCACAAAAGTCATTCCTGGCTATTTGTACCTGTGCCTACATTAGCACAGGATTTCAGAAAATTCTGATATAAACGTATTCTCATTTCTGTAGATTTAAGGTATATGAAAATTTGGCTTCACGTAGCTCTCACTATTCTATGGAATATTTTTCCTGCCCTAGATAATATCATTCCTGATAATATGGCCACATGAATACAGAGATTTAAATGTCTTTTCAATGAAGCTAATTTTTATGGTAAGTAATTTGATCCGTAAAATTTATATTTGTGAAATACACTTAAGAACTGCCTTGTACATGGCAGTTTTACAGCTACTTCTGTTGTTCTTTTTCTTGATATGAAAAGTTGTCACGTCACTTTTACTGTAAGCACCGATATAACTGATGAGCATTTACTTTTGTTTGTTTTAGAAATTATTCCAGCCAGGATCTGGTTAGACAAGCTGTTGTTTGTATGTGCGTGTGTGTTTAAGGCTAACAAATCAAAACCTAAAGCCACTGGCACATTTTAGATTATAGATCATAGCAAATCTCCAGCAAGCAGATTTCATTTTCAAAGACATATTTTGGCTGCTGGCTCTATGGTTCATATGTTGAGATAAAAATGTGGCTATTTAGAAGTTGGCCAGGCTGCCTCAATAGATCAGTGCTACTAAATTTCTTGAAAAGTACATACGTAGGCAGCATAACATAAATTCTGCTTTCACAATGACACACAGAGCTATGCAACTACATATATTTTAGTGCTTATAGAAAATGTGAAAAAAATTATGTTAGTTTATTTCTAGAAGTATATGTAGTCTTGGTGGCTAAGCTGGAATCAAAGGATAACCACATTTTGAGCACATGACAGTGCTTTCAATATTCAAATGTGTCAATATATTATATAAGTTGAACAATATGAAACTGCCAGTAGTCAACCATTTTTGACTCTCAAAAATTATAATTTCCTATGGTTCAACCTAAAATACATGAAAAGCTGGCTATGTGAAAATCTAGGATAACATTTCACCTCTAATTTGTTATTGCGTTTAAAGAAAATAAATACAATTCTGCAGATATAGAAGTAAAAGTAAAATGCAACAGATGAAAAAGTCATCAAAATGTTAAAAAACTACACATAACACTTGCAATTATAATTCTCATTCCTGTAAAGATTTCAATTACTTAATAGGCATAATACAACTTTCTTAACATGCATATTATTCATACATTGTCTTCACGATGTTATTGACTTATGCTCTGTAATATGCAATATTGATTTTACGCAATTTGAAGAAGTAAAGTTTGAACATAGCAATTCTCCTTCCTGTCTGATGTGACTTTCTCTCCTTCCAGGAGCAAGGCTCAGCATCCCAAGATACATAAGAGAAACATACTCTTTTGTTTTTCCTTCTTGAAGCCTATTAAGTGTTCCTTCTGCTCTTAATGTTAGATGACAAGAAAACCTGGAGTTTGTTGATTATGTCAAATTGGAAGGCAAAAGAACATTTTAGTCAGGGGGCTGCAGCAGAAATCTGAGTCCACTGCAAAGAGCAAACAGTCCACTATGATCATAACATGTAGCAGAGAGGCCTGCCTGGTAGCATAGTGGTTAAGTTCTTACCTTCCACTTTGGTGGCCCGGGGTTCGAAGTTTCGGATCCTGGGTGTGGACCTAGGACTGTTTGTCAAGCCACGCTGTGGCGGTAACCTACATAAAATAGAGGAAAACTGGCACAGATGTGAACTCAGTGACAATCTTCCTAACAAAAAAACAAAACACAACTAAACAAAAAACATGTAACAGAAAAAGGAGGAGCAACAGGAGGTTTTCGATTCCTTGATCATTGCTGTCAGATCAGATTCCCTATTACGCTGTATTTTAGCCAACTGGCAATTATTATATTTGTATGACAACTTTGAATTTAGGGTGTGGTTCAAGATAGAGAAAACATGAAATTCAAGGATGCCAGTTGAAAGAAGCAACCGAGAAAATTATAAATCATTTATTACTTACGTCATATATATTCAAGATGCTATTCAAATAGTTTCTTCAATCAAGTGGTCAAGGTGCTATGCACATATTTAATATGGCTGCTTAACTAAACTGACCACCAGAAAGTGACTTTACAAACTAATAGAGGAAAGGCAGACACTGCCTTTTCTCGTGTTTTGATGGTCAATCTAATGCTTTTGACCATTGTTTATTCCTAGCTTGTGCATCAAAATGATACTTTGTTCATGAATGTTCTTGATCTCAAAGAGAGTAATGGAGTTAGAGTGACCTTATGACATATGCGAAATGGTCCACAGCCAGCCTCGTGCACTCAAGGGAAACACAGAGAGACTGACATTGTGGTTTTTGATGCTGGTGAGGCAAGCTATACTTCTCCACTGACTGAGAGTTTTAGTCATGACTTACATTCTATGAGTCTAGGGTTACGTCTTTCTTGTCACTCCCTTCAGAGTTCTAATCAAGAACGGTGAATACAAGACATGGTACCTTTTAATATTTTGAGCACTAGCAGATGCTTCTCTCATGAGAAATATGGTCCTATCCTTATCAAAGCAAGCTAAAAACTTATCAATAACATGGTAGCCTAATGAATGGTTAAATACGTTTATAAGTTTAGAAGATAAAGCTTGTTTACTCTTTTCTGGGAAATGCATCATAACCAACAACTCAAGTGAGACCTCCTTTGCATAATGTGTACGTTATACATATGTGGTTGTCCCTATGCTAATGTCTAGAGTATGTTCTCATACATTTTCCAGGGCTGTCTGCTGTTCTACACAACAATTCAGCCAGTTGGTATCAGAACCAGATCTTCTGCTACTTCTGGGGCAGTGACAAAGTCCAAAAAATATTCTTGAAGATGTGGGCTCCAGTCGCATGTTGGAAAGTTTTTATGATTAAAAAATAAATTATGAGCATTAATAAAAGTGAAAATTTGAATAAAATAGATTAGATAGTATGAAAATTCTTTATTTGAGGATATGTGCTGAAAATATAATGTTTCACTATAAAAGATAAAAGCTTGAGTAACTCGATTACAAGAACTTGGACTTGAAGGAATGATCAGGAACAGAAAACACAAGAGTGATGCAACAGAAAAAGAAGGACCCTGATCTAGCAAAGGAAAAGAACCAGTCAGTGGAAATAAATCCATCAGTGAAAATTTTGCATCACTGCTTCTTGGAGCTAACACATATGATCTGCAAATGGCCCATTTTTAATCAGTTGAATTTTGTGACTTCTTTTAAAATAATTCAATAACAGAAGCCTAAAGAATACTTTCATTTCTACTTGAGACCATGTGAAAGGCTGCTTACATGTCTTAATCAAAGCTTAGAGTGTCTTGTTCACAAAGCAAATCTATACGATTGATTAATCCTGGGGCAAGAGAAGACCAAACAACTCACACTTTTGGAGAAGAGTAGAAAAGTTAGGTTATTTCAGGACATTTGGCTCTATGTTCATTATATGCCTGATGACCTAAAATTATAAATTTTCAAGCTTTACTTCTAGAAAGTCCAACTAATGAATTTCTTCCCTTTGATAATCATGCCCCAAATTATGTACAGTTAGTTTGAAGATTTTTTGCCTACGGAAAATTCTAATCTACAATGTCATCCTAGAGCTTAAGAAACCATTGATAATTGCCTGTGAATTAACCTTAGACAATTACAATCTAAGGACATAGCTTCATGCTTTAAATTATCTCTCTGGATACTTATGTGCAGAGTTTCAGAGGGTTAGTCACATTTGGTGGTTGTTCGATTTTTCCCTTTAAAGTAGAGCAGAAGACTAAAATATAATATGAAAATTAGAAAAATACAATATTATAACAGAGGAGCAGGTGGAAAGCTTGAAAGGTCTACTTCAGGGAGTAGGAATAAATCTCGTTTTTCTATTTAAAAAATTCTTTGAGAGTGTAAAAAGTTGCTTCTAAGACTCAGATACAGTCAGTTTCTTGTCAGACTGGTGTAAGTGGTGGAAAGAGATTGTAAGAGAGCATGAAATCCCAAGGCAAGAGATTATTCGACTGAAAGAAACAGATACAATTATTTTGGACTGACAAACATTTTTTCTACTTAGGAAATGTGTATTTTTATCACTCAATAGTGCACATTTAAGTACCCTTTTGTCTTGTCGTTTTTCATTGTTTTTTATAACAGTGTTCCATAGAGACTTCATAGTCAGTGAACTGGTGTTCTTTTCTAACTGGGTGTTATAGAGACTATATTTTGCAATTGTAAGTCAGAAAGTGATTTTTAACCATAATTCTGTAGAAAAGTAATGTATTAACTAAGAAGAAAACTTTTTTTTCCCGATGTTAGTGGCAAATATTTATTTATATGGAAAATTCTGTCAAGTAACACTCCAAAGTTAACCCTTAAGAAATCCATATACTACCTTCAGTTGTTAAGAAAATGAGTTCCAAAAACTTTTATAAGAGTAAAGATTGAGAATGTGAAAGTTGAGGAATATTTAATTGTGACAGTTGGGTAGAAATCTCTTAAATGTGAACTATTTTCCTTTCCGTATTAAATGGGATGACAATACCTAATTGTGGGATGTTCTCATCATCCAATTAGTTAAAAATCTTAAAGTATTTTCAAAGTAATAATTAGACATAGGCTTAGAAATTACTGCAGTTTGCAAACATTGAGTCAGGCTACACTTTTAATATTTTTTATCTTTTTTTTACTTCAATTTAAACAAGAATATATTTTATATTATTTTTGTATTAAAATTGGACATGGTTAATGCGAGTAAGAAATCAGGGTCAGTCTCTATAGATCACTTATATAGCAAAAAATTCAAAATAGTGTAAGATGTAGAATGCTACTGGTAATAGAAAATAAATTGTTCAGGACCATCTGCTGTACTTTGCATATCTGGAACATTGACTCAAACTTCAGCAATATTAAGACTGACAAAAGTTTAATTACAGACTCAACTGTAGTTTTTACTTCATACTCTATTCTGGACACATTTTACATGCAGAAACATCAGTCACACCTATATCTTCTTGCATATTTGCATAATACCCTCTGTTTTCCAGTCCATTTAGCAAATACAAGCATGTCCTGATGTATTATGAACAGGTGGACAAGAATCAGCTGTGTTTCATATGATTGATAAATAATTTTTAACTTCTTTCTGGTAACAAATTTTGCAAGAAATAGATAGTGGAGAATGTGGATCGTTTTAGGAGGCACCAGCCTATATGTCATCAGAAATAAGGAGAATTTTTTGAATTTAGATATTTTATATGCATGTAGTGCCTTCCTATATCTTTTAGTTTAGTTTTTATTTACTTAGATTGTGCAATTAAAAATCTTTTCTAAGGCCCAGACTGGTGGCTTCCGTGGCCCCAGATTTCACAGGTTCGGATCCTGGGTGCAGACCTGGCACTGCTCATGGAGCCATGCTGAGGCGTTGTCCCACATAGAAGAGCCAGAAGGATCTACAACTAGAATATACAACTATGTACTGGGGGGCTTTAGGGAGAAGAAGCAAAAAAAACCAAGAAAGAGGCTTGGCAACAATGTTAGCTCAGGTGCCATTCTTTAAAAAAAACACGAAAATCTTTTCTATCACTTTGATTGCAAGTATTTTGCAGTTTTTGTCTCTCAGAATAGTCTTTCCTCCATGTTAAAACCTGTCTCAGAAAGAAAACAGGTATAAATACTTGGTCATATCCGTTCATGACTTCATACCGTATATTGTAAGCAATTCGGTGACCCAGAAACTGCAAATATTTACTGCTATTCTGGAACGTATTTGCAAACATAGTAGTAAATTTTATTTGGATAAATGCTTATTTCTTGCTGTGATCAAAATCAGCATTTTTTTTAAAGGTTTTATTTTTTTCCTTTTTCTCCCCAAAGCCCCCTGGTACATAGTTGTATATTCTTCGTTGTGGGTCCTTCTAGTTGTGGCATGTGGGACGCTACCTCAGTGTGGTTTGATGAGCAGTGCCATGTCCGCAACCAGGATTCGAACCAACGAAGCACTGGGCCGCCTGCAGCGGAGCGCGTGAACTTAACCACTCGGCCATGGGGCCAGACCCTAAAATCAGCATGTTTTTAACCTTTATGTTTTAATAGCTTTGGAAAGATTTTTTTCCACATTCCAATGTCGAGAACTGAAATTAAAAATGCTCAATAAACATTTACTGAATGAAGGAACAGTATCTACCTTGTACTTAACGATAAATAAGTAGGTAGTAAATTCAATAAAAATAAAAGTTATATAATACATCAAAATTATTTTTCCTTAACATCTTGAAGGAAGCGTTAGTTTGAAATAGCTTGATAATTTGAAAAATCATCCTTTTAGGAGAGTAAATCTTTTGATTTTAATAACTTGTGGTGGAAAAATCTCCTTGCTCACCTTGTTGTTTTGAATTTTGCATTCAACATCACCCCGTACCGTCAAGTCCCTTCTCAGGTCCTCTAACGGCTTGGGTAGAAAACTACCAAGTGACACTAAGCTTAGTTTACTGTCATACTTGAGTCAAGAAATGGTGCCGAACAGGAATTCTAATCACTTGCTTTTCAAAATGCACATAATAAAAAGTCCCAAGCTATTGTCAATGGAAAATCTCATACATGGATGTTGTGTGTTATTGTGCAAAGGGATCCAGATTGCTAATACTGATTTTGCCACTCAAACTCCAATTTTGAATTTCCTCTTATGGAAATGGAACTCAACATTACCCATTTGTCTCACTCATTTGTAGTAATTATAAGAGTATCTAATAACTCATTTTGGTGAAAGAGATTTGAAATGAGTTATAAAAAATATCTAAAATAATGACAGAAAATGACTTAAAAAGACAATAACATGTAACATACTGTGATGCCATAAATATAAATAAGAGGATTTGTTTAGTTTTATTTTATGTAATGTTAATTTAACGCAAAAAGTATTCATCTCCCAACGTTTCTGAATATTTGGTTCAGAAGCTAACAATATGGATGACATCTCAATTTGAAAGTCTTAATTAAAGCACTAATGTTTAAAGTTATTTATAGTAATTATGATTGCTTCAACAGCAAAGAAATATGGAAATGGTAAATGATTCTTGAGAACCACATCTATGAGATGGAAGAAATAATGTTTGGCATTTTTGGAGACAAAATAAAAAGAATAAACAATAAAAACAGGAAATGACTGACACTCTAAATGATGCATGTCCTAAAACCATAGATATACTATATATGGGTTTATATATGTAATGTTGGCAAAATAATAATAGACCAATATGCCTCACTTTTAATTCTCCCCAGTGTAGGATAGTGTATTTTCAGCACTGAGCACAGCATCCCAACACTAGTATATAATAGGGGATTAACAATTAATTATCTGATATGTATTAACACTTTAAGAAAATTAACACATAGTCACTTGAAACGAGATTATCATTCTAAGTGGGAGGAAAATACAAAATATTTTCTAGAAGTCGTCAAAACCCACCTTTTTATTAAATCTATAAATTGATTATATATACTCTTGACATGTAATCCAAGTCAACATTATTAACACATACATTACTAATATTTTATAATACTGTCACATGGGATACACTATCATCTTATTTTTTTTTGTAATTTTGACATATGTGTCTATAATTTACCAGAAGATCAAAATCATCTTTGGTTAAAATTAAAAAATTCTAAAACTTTCTTGTGGATACTTTTACAGATATATTTTATAAATAGTTTGTGAAACCAAGACTAAATTGTGAAATAAGCTAACAAGATGATCATTATACTAACCTTATTGGCACATTTAAAAAATCACATATGGGGCCCGCCCCTGTGGCTGAGTGGTGAAAATTCCATGTGCTCTGCTTCAGTGGCCTGGGTTTGCAGGTTTGGATCCCGGGCACGACCTACTCCACTCATCAGCCATGCTGGGGAGGCATCCCACATACCAAGTAGAGGAAGATGGGCACAGATATTAGCTCAGAGCTAATCTTCCTCAGAACAAAACAAAACAAAAAAAACAAGATTGGCAATGGATGTTAGCTCAGGGTCAATCTTCCTCACCAAAAAACAAAAAACAAAAAAAAGAAAAGGAAATCACATATGGAGGAAACTCATCAGACTTCAGGTTGTTGAACACTCATTTGTAGCTGAAAAAAAGGGAAATTTTGCTTAAATTGATCATGCAATCCATATTTGTCTACTATCTACCGAAGGTTTCGTGTCTAATAGTAGGAATATTACGGGACAATCTTTGTAAGTGTAACTCATTTAAAACTCCACTATATACAGGTTATTTTTAAGTAAACATTTTTACCAACATATGTGTACATAGAAATTTGCGCAAATTGTCAGTGTACAGTTTGATAAATTTTCACAGACTGAGCGCCCTTGTGTAACGAGCACTCAGCCCAGGAAACAGAGCATTACCAGCAACCCAGAAGCCCCACTTGTGTGTTTCTAATCATGTGATCCAATCTAAATACCATGATTGCTAATTTCATGTGTCAATTGACTAGGCCACTGGTGCCCAGATATTTGCTCAAACATTATTCTGTGTGTTTCTGTGGGGGTGTTTTTGGATGAGATTAACATTTAAATTAATAGACTGAGTAAAGAAAACTGCCCTTCACAACATGGGCACCTTGTCTACTCAGTCAAAACCCTGAATAGAACAAAAAGGCTGACTCTCCCCTGAGTAAGGAGAATTCTGGCTGCTTGACATTGGTTTTTTCCTTTCTTTAAACTCAGACTGAAACATTGGCTTTTCCTCGGTGTCAAACCTTCCAGGCCTTCAGATGAAACTACACCATCGGCTCTCCTGGGTCTCATGCCTTTGGATCAGAGCAGAACTAAACCATCAGCTCTTCTGGATCGCCTGTTAGCCAACTGACCCTGAAGATGCTGGAACTTTCCAGCCTCCACAATTATGTGAACTGATTCCTTATAGTAAATTTCTTTATCTATACAGATATACACACATACAGACACATAAATACGCTCATGCACATATATAGGCACACATATACACATATATAAATACATACATATATATGCATATATATACACACATACAAACACACACACACACGTATACACACACTGTTTCCCTGGAGAAACTTAATACAAATACTATAGTAATTTATTAACTTACAATGTTTTTTCCTATTTTTGAACTTTATATATACATGATATCATACAACATGTATTATATTATGCCCAGCTTATTTCATTCAGCAGTATGTTTGTGACATTTATCTACACTGTTGCTAGTTGCTTGAACTTCAGTTTACTTTTATTACTGTATAGATTTTTAGTCTGGGAGTATGTATCACTTTTTTTAATCCAATTTACTGTATATTAACTTCTAAGAGATTCCCAGCTTAGGGCTATTATGAATAGTGGTGTCATATAAATACACTATATGTTTTTGGATAAACATCCTTGAACATTTCTTTTGAGTATATGCCTAGAAGTACAACTGCTAGATAGTAAAAAATAAATATGTTCAGTTTGAGTATGTATGACTATATTTACGCTTTATCGACATTTTATGAGTGTTCTCCTTGCTCCTCAGTCTCTACAAGTTATGTTGTTTTAATTTTAGAACATATAGTAAGCGTGGACTGGTATTGAACTACATTTTGAAATTGCACCTCCCTGGTGACTAATAGCATTGATTACTTTCTCATTTGTTTATAGATCATTTAGATCTCATATTTTATGATGTACTTTAATATTTTCTCATTTTTCTGTTAGATGGTCTATCAGTTTTTTATTGATTAGTAATAGATTTTTAAATATACTGGATAGATTCTTAATGTGTATGCGCCTAACAACAGAGTGGCAAAAGACATGCAAAAACTCTTAGAACTTTAGGGAAAAATAGATAAAATCCACTCTCATACATGGAGAATTCAGCACCCCTCTTTCACAACTTGTCAGATCCAGCAGGCCAAAAATCGGTAAGGACATAGTTGAATTCAACAACACCATCAATCAACTGCGTCTAGTTGACATCTATAAACTCTTTCATCCAAAAAGAACAGAATGCACATTTTTCTCAAGCTCACATGGAAAATTCACCAAGACAGATCACATTCCAGGCCATAAAACACCTGGACAAATTTGAAAGAGTAGAAATCATACAGTGTCTGCTCTCAGATCACAATAGAATGAAACTACACATCAAACAGAAACATAACTGGAACATCCCAAAAGAAGTGGAGATTAAACAACACACCTCTACATAACATAACACATGGGTCAAAAAGAAATCTCAAGAGAAATTTAAAAATATCTTGAACTAAATGAAAATGAAAATGCAATTTAAAATTTGCTTTAATGTAGCAAAAGCAGGGCTTAAAGGGAAATTTACAGCACTGAATGCCTATATTAGAAAAGAAGAAAGATCTAAAATCACTAATCTAAGATGCAACCTTAGGAACCAAGAAATAAAGAGTAAATTAAATCCAAAGTAAGCAAAAGAAAATAAGTAATTAAAAACAGGACATAAATCAATGAAAATAAAACAGAAATCTACAGAGAATATCAATGAAACCAAAATCCAATTCTTTGAAAGATCAATAAAATTGATAACCCTGTAGCCAGGCTAACTAGAAAAAAAAGAGAAAAGATGCAAATTACTGATATCAGAGATGAAAGAGGGGAGGTCACTACAGATCTCCTGGAAATTAAAAGGATAATAAAGGAATATTATAAATAACTCTGTGCCTGCACATTATATAACTTAGATGAGATGGACCAATTCTTTGAAAAACACTGTCTACCGATAATCACTTGAGAATAAATACATGATCTCGAGTCATATCTAGTAATAAATTAAATCAATAATTAAGCCTTCCAAAATAGTAAGCCGTAGGCCCAGATGGATTCACAGGTGAATTCTACCAAACGTCTAATAAAGAAATTGTATCAGGGGCCAGCCCGGTGGTGTATCTCTTAAGTTCACACATTCGGCTTCAGCGGCCCAAGTTCACCAGGTCAGATCCCGGGCACAGACCTACACACCACTTATCAAGCCATGCTGTGGCAGCTATCCCACATATAAAAAATGGAGGAAGATGGGCGCAGATGTTATCTCAGGGCTAATCTTCCTCAAAAAAAAAAAAGGAAAAATTATATCAATATTCTACAATCTTTTTCAGAGGATAGAATTAGAGGTAATCTTACCTAACTCATTTGATGAGGCCACCATTACTGTAATAACAAAACCAGACAAATACATTACAAGAAAACAAAACTACAGGCCAATCTCTCATGAACATAGATGCAAAGTTTCTGGACAAAATATTAGCAAATCGAATCCAAAAAAGTATAAAAGGAATTATACACTGTCACCAAATAGGATTTGTCCCAGGTATGCAAGATTGGTTCAAAATTTGAAAATCAACCAATGTAATCCATCAAATCAAAAGGCTAACAAAGAAAACTCATATGATCCTATCAACAGATGCAGAAAAGTATTTAACAAATCAAATCCAAAAATGAACAAAAGGAATATGAAATTAAAATCACAATATCATTTATGTTAGCACCAAAAATGTGAGTTACTTAGTTATAACGAAATATGTACAAGAAATATATAATGGAAATTTTAACACTCAGAGAATGAAACCAAAGAACCAAATAAATGGAGACATATTAACTGACCACAGATAGGAAGACTCAGCATTGTCCAGATGTTGGTAAATCCAAAATTGATGTACAGATTCAAAGCAATCCCAATCAAAATCCCAGTAAGTTTTTTTATTGATATCAACAAACTGATTCTAAAGTTTTCTGAAAGGCAAAAGGCACAGAATAGTCAACACATTTTTGACAACTTCAAGACTAGCAATAAAGCTACAGTGATCAGGACTGTGTGGTGTTGATGAAACAATAGACAAATAAATCAGTGAAACAGAACAGAGAGCTCAGAAATAGATCTTCATAGGTATAATCAACTGATCTTTGACAAGGGAGTAAAGGCAATACAATGGAGCAAAGATAACCTCCTCAACAGTGGTACTATTACAACTGGACACCCACATGAAAAATAAAAGAAATCTAGACACAGACCTGAAACCTTTCACAAAAATTAACTCGAAGTGGATCAGAGATTCAAATGTAAAACACAAAACTATAAAACTCCTAGGAGATAGCATAAGGCACACCTAGATGACCTTGGGTATGGTGATGTCTTTTTAGATACAACACCAAAGACACAATCCACAAAAGAAATAATTGATACTCTAGATTTCATTAAAATTAAAAAGTTTGGGTCTGGTCCAGTGGCATAGTGGTTAAGTTCACACACTCTGCTTTGGTGGTCCAGGGTTCATGGGTTTGTATCCTGAGCACGGACCTAGCACTGCTTGTCAAGCCATGCTGTGGTGGTACCCCACATCAAGTAGAGGAAGACTGGCATGGATGTTAGCTCAGTGATAGTCTTCCTTAAGCAAAAAGAAGAAGATTGGCAACAGATGTCAGCTCAGGACCAATCTTCCTCACCAAAAAAAAAAAAAAAGAAAGAAAAAAAGAAAAGAAAATCCACAAAACTTCAGCTCTTCAAAACACAGCATTCAAGAAATCAGAAGACAATCCATGGCCTTGGAGAAAATATTTTCAAAAGACACATCTGATAAAGAACTGTTACCCAGGGGTTTGGCCCTGTGGCTGAGTGGTTAAGTTTGCATGCTCCACTTCCCTGGCCCAAGGTTTCACCAGTTCAGATCCTGGGCGTGGACCTAGTACCACTCCTCAGGCCATGCTGAGGTGGCGTCCCACATAGCACAGCTAGAAGGATCTACAACTAGATATATAACTATGTACTGGGGGCTTCTGGGAGAAGAAGAAAAAAAAAGATTAGCAACAGATGTTAGCTCGGGGGCCAATCTTGAGGGAAAAAAAAGAACTGTTATCCAAAATACATAAAGAACTCTTGAAACTCAAGCATAAGAAAACAGGCAACCCAGTTAAAAACTGGGCCAAAGACCTTAACAGATCTCTCACCAAGGAAGATATACAGTTGTGAATAAGTATTTGAAAAGATGCTCCACATCATATGTCATCAGGGAAATGCAAGCTTACACAGCAAGGAGACACCGCTACACGCCTATTAGCATGGCCAAAATCCAGAACAGTGACAATATCAAATGGTGATGAGGATGTGGAGCAACAGGAAATCTCATCCACTGCTGCTTGGAATGCAATATAGTACAGTCGCTTTGGAAGACACTTTGATTTCTTACTAAACTAAACATACTCTTACCATACTATTCAGCCACCTCGCTCCCTTAGTATTTACCCAAAAGGGTTGAAAACTTACATCCACACAAAAACCTGCAGACGGATGTTTATAGCAGCTTTATTCCTAATTGCCAAAACTTGGAGACAACGCAAATGTCCTTGAGTAGGTGAATAGATAAATAAACTGTGTTACATTCAGGCAATGGAATATTATTCAATGCTGAGAGGAAGTGAGCTATTAAGCTGTGAAAATACAGGAGGAAACTTAAATGCATATTATTAAGTGAAAGAAGCCAATCCGAAAAGGCTACATACTGTATGATTCCAATTATATGACATTCTGGGAAAGGCAAAACTGTAGCAGCAGTGAAAAGATCAGAGGTTCCCAGGGGTGTATGTGTGTCTATGGGAGGGAGATGAATAGGCAGAGAAGAGGGGATTTTTTAGGGTGCTGAAAATATTCGTATGATATTGTAACAATATATCATTATTCTTTTATCCAAACCCAAAGAATTTACAACACCAAGAATAAACCATAAGGTAAACAATGAACTTGGGCGATTACAATGTGTCAATGTAGGTTCATCCTTGGTACAAAATGTATCATTCTGATGAGTGATGTCGATAATGGGGGAGGCTATGTATGTGTGGGGGCAGGAAGTATAGGGGAAATCTCTGTACCTTTCTCTCAAATTTTATTGTAAATCTAAAATGTCTCTAAAAAAATAGTCTTTAAAAACAAAAGAATCCAGATTGAGAAAAGAAAATTAATTGCTATTTTGCAATACTCCTTTTCAGCACAAAATGAATCTTTAAAAAAGGGGTTAATAAATTCACAGCTTCTCGTACAAAATCCTTTTACTTGAGATTTTTCAATGCAGTCTAAATATCAGTTAAATGAGATATGACAAAACAATGAAAGAAAATTTAGGCAGGGCAGATTTCCAAACTTATAATGCCAATAAGACTCGTTTTATTCCGATGCAATTGCTTGAAAAATATGTTTACCAAAGTAAGAATAGAAAGTCCTTTACTTGGGAAAGTTTATCAGTAAAAGATAATACCACTTGTAGTTGGGATATATCATTATTTTGAAAAAACGAATCTAAGAGACTTTCGTTCTTCTGCTTTCAGGTAGCTTACTAAGAAGCTGGCTTAGCAGGTCTGATTTAGCTCAAAGGAGAACAGATTAATGCCTGTGTCAGATCTGTGAAGGCACTCCTTTTCTTTGGAAGCAATTTCTTTACTGAGGAAGTTCCTGGGTTTTTTTTATTTTTTTTGTTTTTTTCATAAACAGATAGATGTTTCCTTACTCCCCTTTCTCTATGAATATACAGAACATTATGGAGCAGCATCCCTCTCTGGGAATCCAGTGCATGGTGAGTGTAGTCCAGCTGCATCCATCTTAAGCACACTGCTTCATCATTCCTTGACATGGTTTAGCCTATGATTTTGACTCTTTTTTTTTGGCAGGGAAGAATTTATCCTGAGCTAACCTCTGTTGCAAATCTTTCCGTCTTTTTTCTCCCCAAAACCCCAGTGCATGGTTGTATATCCAAATTGTAAGTCCTTCTAGTTCTTCTATGTGAACCACCGCCACAGCATGGCAACTGACAGATGGGTGGTGTGGTTCCATGACCGGGAAATGAACCTGGGCCAGCGAAGCAGTGAGAGTGTCAAACCTTAACCACTAGACCATCAGAGTTAGCTCTATTTTGACTTTTTATTCTCTTTTATTGCATGTTTTTAAGAGTTACAAACTTCCCTTCACGTCCTCTTTTACAGATCACAAACCTCTCTTCATCTTACATAATTAACATGCACCAGACTAGCTATTAATGTTTATTCACAGGGTTTTGATAGAAACAAATCAAAATTACAACACAATATTTAATTTTCAAGTTCTTATTTTTTTATCTTCACCAATAAAAGATACTTTGCTTTTGTTGTTTTTCATTGAACACTTAAAGAAACTGATGATACTGGGAGCAACAGATTAAAGTTTTATGAGATAAAAATCATATATAATATGTTATCTGATAGTATGCATATATTTTACACAAGTATCCAAGAAGAAATTGATCATACACAAAACAAGACATTTTGATAACTATAGGTGACTGGAATGCAAAAGTAGGAAATAAAGCAGAATCAAAGATTGCCAGAAAATTTGGACTGAGGGACACAAATGAAGGAGGAGACCAGGTCATGGATTTCTGCAAAGCTAACAATCCATTTATCACAAACACTTGTTTCAAGCAACCAAACAGACAACTGTATATATGGACATTACCAGATGGCCAACGTAGAAATCAAATAGGCTATGTAATTGGAAGCAGGAGACGGAGAAGCTGTATTCTCTCTGCCTAAACAAGACCAGGAGCAGATTGTGGTCCTGACCACAAACTATTAACATCAAACATGGGCACTCAATTGTCCTGATATGTGATCCGCATTGTAGAGAAGACGTCACTGTCAAGACAGAAGATGGGGAACCAGAATGGATTCCTATAGGCAAAGGTGTCAGACCAGGAAGCATTTTATCTCTCTAACTGTTAAATCTGTGTGCAGAACATATGAAAAAAAGTGGGATAGACTGAGATGAAGGAGTGAAAATCAATGCAAGAAGTATTAACAATCTAAGATATGTAACTGACACCATCTTTCTGGCAGAAAGCAGCAATAGCTTGAAACAACTTCTGACATAGTGAAAAAAGAAAGTGCCAAAGCAGGACTGCATGTGAACATCAAGAAACAAAAATCCTGACAACAGAAGAACCGTACAACATAGACAACGAAGACATTGAAATTGTTAAAGACTTTGTTTACCTTGGTTCAGTCATTAATTTAAACAGAGACCACAGTCAAGAACTCAAGAGATGACTGAGACTCAGAAGGGTAGCGATGAAAGAATTAGGAAAGATCATCAAGTGTGAGGAAGTGTCATTAGAGACTAAGGCCAAGGTTATCCACACCCTTATATTCTCAATTACTATGTATAAGTCCAAAAGCTGGACAGTGAAGAAGGTGGACAAGAAAAAATGAATTCGTTTGAAACACAGTGTTGGAGGAGAGCCCTATGGATAGCCTGGACTGCCAGAAAGAACAAGTGAATCCTAGAGCAAGTTAAGCCTGAGCTATTGCTGGAGGCAAAAATGATAAAAGCAAGGCTGTCCTACTTTGAACACATCATGAGAAGGCAGGATTCTCTGGAAAAGACAATAATGCTGGGACAAGTAGAAGGCAGCAGGAAAAGAGGACGAGTAAATGTGAGATAGATTGCCTCCATAAAGGAAGCCATAGGCATTAGTCTGCAGAAACTGAGTAGGGCTGTTGAGGCCAGGACACTGTGACATCGCTCAGTCACAGGGTCACCAAGAGTAGGAGCTGACTTGATGGCATGTAACAACAATATGATAATAATGCAATTAATAAAATGATAACTAGAAAATTTTCATATTTAGAAGTTTCAAAATATACTTCTAATTAACCCATGTGTCAAATAAGAAATCATATTAGAAACTATGGAATGTTTAACTGAATAACAGTGGAATAAACTACCTAATTGGATACTTCTGATTGTTTTTAAATGTCCTTTATTATACACAGCTAAAATATGTTTAATAACAGCTTGAAAATAGAGGAAAAAAGCCTCATTTGTCATAAACATCAAAGTTCAAATGGCCTACATTATGCAAATTGTGTATATGTATAGTAGCACATAAAAACAACCAGAGAAAGGAATACATTAGAGTGCTTATTATATTGTTCAATTTCCAATTAAACAAACCACAAAACTAGAATTGTGATTCAAAGAGCCCTTGCCATTTGCTCGAGCCCTACACCTGGCAGTCAGCATGTTATTTTCCATGTAAATTGCTTTCCTGAGTGTCCTAACAGCAGGTATTAAAAATAAACAAAATATAAACAGCAATCTCTATAAACGTAACTTTAAAAAGTGGAAAGTTTTATATAAGTGTGCTTTTCGGGGTTTTTGTTCATTGTTTGTTTGTTGTGGTGAGGAAGAATGGCCCTGAGCTAACACCTGTTGTCAATCTTCCTCTTTTTGCATGAGGATTGTCCCTGAGCTAACATTTGTGCTGGTTTTGCTCTCTTCTGTATGTGGGATGCTGCCACAGCATGGCTTGATGAACAGTGTGTAGGTCCGTCGGATCTGAACCCGTGAACCCCCAGCCACCGAAGCGCAGCGCATGAACTTAACCACTACGCCACCAGGCCAGCTCTCTACGTACACATGTTTTAAGCTCAGATTTTTGAAATATTTTCAGAAATTTTCAAATGAAATCCTATTTTAGTCTAGCTCACATAAAATACTCTTTAATTCTATTTATTGCATTTTGAAATGTGCTGTGGCGTAGCTATTAGAGACTTCACAGTAGATATTGAATTGAATAATATTAGAAATGCCGATT
Organism: Equus asinus; assembly: GCF_041296235.1. Taxonomy (NCBI): domain Eukaryota; kingdom Metazoa; phylum Chordata; class Mammalia; order Perissodactyla; family Equidae; genus Equus; species Equus asinus. Next base: position 12,455,377 of record NC_091819.1, read on the forward strand.
CAACAGTCCTGCAATTTGTGACATTTTATTAATTTCTAGATGATCAAAAAATTGGACATTAATTAACAGGCCTGTAGCTCCAAAATACTCATTGATTTACATTTTCATTATGTGCAAAGTATGTTTAAACCGCTTAGTACTGAAGGTTCACCAACATTATCAAATCAATCCTATTTAAAATAATCCCCATTAAAAGATTAAACTAGTACAGGAATAAATTTGTAGTGTGAAAAAAATTGCTTTGGGAGAATGACGGTTTCAGCAAGAGTATAATGACTAAAAGCTAAAATGTCAAGGAAGTTCACGTTCAAAATTAAAGTGTGAGTATATTGCAAAAGATGTTATTTGAAAATTTTAGTTAAGATACACATTTTATTTTAGAATGGTTTTAGATTTATAGGAAATTGTCAAGATAGTACAGAGACATCCCATATAACCCCCTTACAGTTTCCCCAATAATCAGCATCTTATATTAGTATAGTTTTTTGGGCACAATTAAAGAACAAACATTGACATTATTTTTAACTGAAGTCCATATTTTATTCAGGTTGCCGTCATTTTTACCTAATATCATTATTCTGTTACAGAACACCACCCAGGATACCACATTGTATTTTTTTATTTAGGTAATGTATTTTTTTTTTTTTTAAGATTGGCATCTGAGCTAACAAACAACTGTTGCCAATCTTTTTTTTTTTTTCTCCCCAAATCCCCCGTACATTGTTGTATATTTTAGTTATGGGTCCTTCTAGTTGTGGCATGTGGGACACCGTCTCGGCATGGCCTGACAAATGGTGCCATGTCCACGCCCAGGATCCAAACCTGCAAAACCCTGGGCCGCCGAATTGAAGCGCGTAAAACTTAACTACTCGGCCATGGGGCCGGCCCCAACATTGCATTTAATAGTCAAGTCCCTGTAACTTCTCTTAGCTTAAACAGTTTATCAGACTTTCCTTGTTTTTGACGACCTTGAGAGATTTGAAAGAGTACTGGTATTTTGAATCAATTTGGGTTTATCTGAATTTTTCCTTATGATTAGAATGAAGTTATGGGTTTAGGGGAGGAAGACCACAAAAGTAAAGCGACATTGTATTACATGATATTAATGGTGCATAAGAGCAACATGACTTATTGTTGATGTTGATGTTGATTATTTGGCTGAAGTGGTGTTTGTAAGGTTTCTCAACCGTAAAGTTACTTTTGATTCCCCTTTCCATATAGATAGATAGGTAGACATAGATATAGAGAAATCTGTATCTATAAACTTGTGTATCTCTATGTACATCTATGATCGATCTATCTAATCTATCAATCTGAAGGAAGCCACATGTGAAGTCCACACTTACGGAGTGGGCTTTATGTTCCCCATCCTTGAGGGAAAAGTATCAACACAAATGATTTGGAATTCTTTTTCACAAGAGATTTGTCTCATCTCTCCCATTTATTTATTTATAAAATCGTTTATTTGTATCAGCCTGCACTCATGTTCTTTATTTCATAATTTGGGTTATAATCTAATATCTTTCCTTTTTTGGGGGGGGGGGGAGATTAGCCCTGAACTAACATCTTCTGCCAATCGTCCTCTTCTTGCTGAGGAAGACTGGCCCTGAGCTAACATCCACACCCATCTTCCTCTACTTTCTATGTGGGATGCCTGCCACAGCATGGCTTGCCAAACAGTGTGTAGGTGCACACCTGGGATCTGAACCAGCGAACCCCGGGCTGCCAAAATGGAAAGTGTGAACTCAACAGCTGTGCCATCAGGCCAGCCCTGAGAATGAGTTCTTAATGTCTGTTGTAAACTTGCACCATAGCAACACCTCATGTAAAATAGCAATGCCTTAACTGTACTACTTGTGTCTGCAGAGAGAGAGAGACATTCATATGCCAAACTCTTCAGTTAAATATAACCTAAATACCTCAAATTCAACATAAAGCTAAACTATTTAATAGACTTGTGCCACCTCCTCTATCTCTTCACTACCAAGTTTCCCAAGACAGTGAAGCAGAATCATCCTTTGCTCTTCCCTCCTCATCCACTGCATCCAAATCATCAAGTCCCTAAATTCCACTTCATCAATATGTCTTGCATCCATATACTTTTCTCTTTTCCACCGCAATTTTCATAGTTGAATTCACCATCCTCTCACACCTGGATATTTGAGATGTATTTTACCAAGCATGCCCCTTGCATGTAGTCTTTTTGTTTTTGAATTAGATGTAATTGTGTCACATTTTCTTTCCTACCACCAGACAGCAGAAAATGTCTTCTCCTTCCCACCTCCATTGCTGTGAAGATAAACTGGAATCTTCTTGAAGTAGTTTGCAAGGTTGTATGTCTGAACTTGGCTTAAATCTGCAGTCCCCTTTCACAATACTTGGAAAGCGTCTTAAGCAATAGGGATTTTCCCATCTTCAGGACTTCTAGTTTGCCTTTTATTTTATCTAGAAGACTTGCCTACATTCTTTCCTTTCGTAGCTCTTGCTTGTAGAGGCAGTACACGGTAGAGAGGAAAGGCACAGTTCTAGAGCTGAAATAACTGAGTTCTACCGTTTCATGATTTTGGATAAGTTACTCCACCAATTAGTGCATCAGTTTCTTCATCTACAAAACGATGTTAATGATACATGCTTCACTGGTTGTCATGAGGCTACATGCTTTAAGATTTTTACTGAAACAAAATTAGCATTTACACTGGCTCAAGAAAAAATCCTAAATAAAAAAGACTGCATCAGTACACGCCACAGCATTCTAAATTCCTAGCATATACTTTAATATATCTTTTATGAGAACATTAAATGAATATTATATTGAAAGAAATATGTTAATAAAAAGTCATGATTAATTTAATGTTAGAAAAATGGAAAGAAATGCTTATAGGTTCTATGATATGTCAGTGAAAAATGCTGGACAGAATCTTAGCTGACAATCAAATGATCAATTTTATTTTTCTCCCAGCATACATTTCTGTACATGATCAGTGCTTGGAAAAAAATTTTAAGTGAAGGAGTAAATGAGTGTCTCAGTACGGTCCTATCTGGTTAATGAAAGTAGGCTAACCTGTTAATACATTTCAAATCAATAGTTTTTTAAAACAATGTATCATCTTTCATATTAGTTCTTTATTAGTTTCATAATAAAAATAATCATAATTTTTTGGATTTTTAGGTAATATACAAAATAAATGTAATGTTTTTAAGTGTATGCAAAATACTTTTTAATGAAACTCTGATATAGAGTTTGCATAATATGAGAATCAAGTGTGACATATATTTTATTTAAATATTATTTACAGAAGTATTTAACTTCAGCCATGAAAGTTCAAAAGTATGCTAAATTTTGTAACAAGTGTCGGTATTAAAAGAAAAATAATTGTGAATTTAGTTTTCTTTTGGTCCTTTTGTATACTTATATGTGTGCACTGGAAATGAGAGTGATTAATTTCCTCATAGGATAGTGCAAATTAAAGAATAAAGCTTTTCAAAAAGAAAGTTAGAAGCTAATGTGATCTGTTCTCAGATTTTGACCTTTCTTAGTTGAGATTTCCATTATTCCAAGTCAGCAGGCAGAGTGCTAATTACGCATTTAGAGATGCTAAGATGGCCCTGGGAGGTCGATGAGAAGAGGGAAGACCCTCACTGGAAAACATCTCCCCTACAGGGACTACTTGTTAGCAGCTCTTTCCTTTGAAAATCTCAGAGAGCATATTTTTTGCAGCCAGTCAAGAAAAAGTCTATTAACGTATAAGTGGAAACAATAAGCATTATTAGAAATTTAATGTTAACAATTATTTCACTAGGATCTTCCATTGACCCCTGAAGTCCGTAATCTTGCAGTGCCAGGTGGAAAGTTCACCCAGGGAAAGGTCCCTTCTACAATCCTGCAACGTGGACCAAGGCCTTCTACCTCTGAGCACTAGAGGTGGGTGAGCAGGAATTGCCAGCTGAGTAGCTGAGCAACTTGCATCTTACGGAAGAGAAAATCCAACCAGATGCCCAGTGGTGCTGTTTTCAAGATCAGTGCTAATACAGAAAGTAAAGATGAAGAGAAAGGACAGAGTCACCTAGTCCCTACCCAAGAAGCTGATCAGAAGCAATTAGAAGTCCTGAGAGTGATCTAAATTTTCTCTACTAAGTGAAGAGCTTCGACTGAAATCACAGCTTCTCCAGGGAGTCAATTTCATGTGCTTCAACCGCCAATCCAAGACACAAGAGATTGCATCACCTTTGATGCTCTTTGAACCCCCATAGAATCTGACTGCCCAGTCCCAGGTCTGTACTGGTAAAGGACTACCTCTGTCTTGGCCATGCTCAGCCAAGAAGACCCAGCAGACATATACTCCCAGTGTTTGTGCTTCTCCCCAGTATATGAACGCACTCTTCGAACAGGAAAAGTGATTGAACTGATCAGCATACTGGGCAAAAAGTAGAATAGTCATTGCTAGGGTCTACGGGGAGGAGAGAATGGGAGTTGTTTAATGGATATTGGATTTCAGTACCACTATCGTTGACACTGTTGGAATTGCCCACAGCCGGAAGGATTTTCCCTTACTTCTGCTTACAAACGTCATATGAATGCTTCCTAGTCAGATCCTTGTCAGAATCAAGATATCAAAGAACATTAGATGTCATGTAAGACATGGATCTGGTCTGTGCATAGACATCTGTTTAGTGAATTTATATCTTCACAAGATGATAATAGTGATTTGTTGTATTTATATACATCAAATTATTATCCAAGGAAATGATAAAAAATAAAAATGTCTCATTATATCAAGAAAAATTTAATGACAATTTCTCCAATAGTATTTTAACCCTAGAATGTATAGAAAAGGCATGCTCATTTCACATATTCAAATTTTTTCTTTTCTATAGAAATCTATCAAGTAAAACAAAAGCCTTCTATATATTTTTTTGTTTTCCTTTAATGTTTTATTATTCTCTCTCCAGAAGTTTCAAATAGACAGCCAATAATTGTGTTTTAGGAAACACGCATACTTCTTTGTGGAAGACCAACGTATGTAACAATGATCAATACACAGAAACGGAATCTAAAAACATTTTTTCCTTATTAAACTGCAATACAAAGTCTATACCGTAGTAGAAGATATCAGAGTAACATATCACATTTGATTTTTTTCTATGAGTTTCTTGGAAGCCAGCATTGCCTGGCAAATGAACATGAACAGTAGAGATGGGAACAGTTATAAGATTTGTCCCAAGGTTATTTTTGCCTTAAAAAGTATTAAACTTTCTACAAACGATACTTCTCTATTACAATAGTAGAATAAGCTCAAGGTGAAAGAACAGAATTTCTTCATTTTTTTTATGAGAATCTAAACCTTCCAGGAACTGAAATGCTTAAGGACATCAATAAAGATGGCATTTTAGGATAAAGTCCCTGAAAGATGCTTCCACTGTGTAAAAAGGAGTCGCAATCATTCAATTGCCTGTGTGTTTATCTTTAAAATGCCTCCAGATATTGTTAAAGAACTGAAATCTGGAACAAAAGAAAATCCCTCGGATTTAGAAATTGTGTTGTGTTTTTAAATGTCATAATATATTGGAAGACTTCTGATGCATAACAAGGGTTAGAAAAGTTTTAGTATCCTTTTTCTTTTCACCTAGTTCTGAGAAATCTGGGAAAATTAACCCTAAGTTCGGATACAACAAATGCTTCTTTTTGAATGTATACGATAAAAAATGAGAATGAATATTTATTCTAATACTACTTCACCACAAAGAAAAGAAAGATTAGAGCAAAGTTTCCATAAATATGTGTGTTTGCACATGTATTCTAAGACTTTATAGAAGAAATCTCAGGAATCATAATATTGTTTTCAATAATCATCTATTTCACAGCATAATTGCAATAGTTATATAATTTTATAGGTAAATGTCTCTATCTCTTTTTGAAAATGGAGATTGATGAAAATAATGTTGTTTTCTGAGATTACATACGTGTATATTCCTCTATTAAAACCAGGAGCTCAATTGATCTATCTACAGACTGCTTATATTGAACAAGAAATAATTTTTAAGAATGGATATTTTAAAGAGAAAATATACTTTATATGGCACTTTTCATAAAGAAAGATATTTTTTCCGTGCAAGCCAACTTATAAGTAGCAATGGGACATACTAAGAAGAAGTCATTTAGATTTAGATATAACAATATCCAGTTGTCAGAATCTGCATCCCTGTGTCTTAGCTTTTTCCAACACTGGGGGAAGATGCTTTGCTTTTCTGAGCACGGCAAGCTTAAAGTGCTAGGTATTAACAACCTCTGGGGAGCAGCCCACAACCAAAGATGAATAAGAATTTATATATACATCCCATCTCCATTTCCTCTGGAATGGGAGAATTCTGAACTATGCATTTTAAATTTTTTCCCAGTGTTTCCCTACAGAAATAAACTTCAGTCATTTATAGTCAATTGACTTAAGAATGAACACTTTATTGACTTTGATTGGCTGTTTTTCTTCCTTTATCGTGCCCCACTCCAGAACTTATGTTCCTTTTATCTGTCACGTAAATTGCATACACATATCATTGTATACAGTTGAATAATTTACCAGTCTAATGACAAAAAGGGCAATAGTTTTGATGAATATCATGGGATCATGGGATCTATAGCATGCTATAACTTCACAATTACTAAGAACCTCAAATGTTGTGTAGTAAGATGATATGGTGAAAATCTATACGATAGCTTATCATTAGCTGTAACAGGTACATGCAATATCTCTAGCATTTAAAGGATAAGTTGGCAATGGTAATTAAAAGAACATGGTGTTGGTTGGATGGTTGTTGTCCAGCATCATTAAGGCCCTGAAAAAAAATTACAGGTCTGAGTTATTCAACAATCATCACAGGGCAAGGTGTGAATGTCACAAGGCATGCACGATAGTATGTAATAAGACTGCCATAGTCCACAAATGGAAGACAGATTGGCCTGGGCAACCAGTTCCAGAATCTGATTATGAGAGCAATAGAAAAGGTTTAATTCACAACCCGGGTAAGTCTCCTGAGAGAACTTCAACAGAACATGCCTAGGAATGGATTTTGAGGGAGCTGACTAAGAGGGAGATATCATGACAGATAAAGAGAATTTCTTGATGAAACACATTCTCATGTGACTCAGATTTTACACACTGGCAAGTACATTTAGAATCAATTCCAACACACAGCTGAAATTGCTACTTGGAGCATGAAAAAATCAATGATTTACAATTAATGAGGTAGAAATGATAATATTGACTTGGCAAAGTATTGAAAAAGTGATCAAAATGCTCAATGAGGTTAGAGTGTTAGTATGAATATATTGCATAAGACGAGAAAACAGATAGCTATAGTAAACTATGTTTACCAGGAAAAACCAGAGACATTGTCTTCAATAAAACAAATAATAATGGCTATGTTGTGCAGTCATGGACATCTTTGAGAAGCCAGAGTTGATGGTAGAGAGGTTGTTATAGAACTTGCCACTCTAGAATTAATGGGGTTGATAGGATTCTGCAATAGCCAAGGCCAGGTGGTAACATTTTACTTTCAGAAGGAAGGTGGACATATTACTGTAAGAAGCAGAATGAAAATCAGAGAATAATGACTCTCAGGAATTTGTGGCTATGACTAATATGTCATGGTGTTCCTAGAGGCAAAATAGATGGGCAGCGAACAAGGATATTGACTGATCTATGTAACTTAAAACTAATGTCAACCAAATAGAAAATCATAGCATCTTAGCCAGTTTCCAGACTTGAGCCAGTTGCAGACCCTGAGCTCTTAAAATTAAGTAGAGCCCGGGTCATCACGAAGAAGGACTCTATAACATCACAGGAAAAGTACAGAGCAGAAATTTCTCCAATCTTTCACCCACAGGAAGCTACAGCCATTTATCTGAGAATCATTCACTGGAGAAAATGGAATTCCCAGATATTCCCAAGGCTTTTGGATGCGTGGTCTGATCTAACACTAATACTTCAATGATGACACAATGGCCCATGAATGGAGTAGCCATGGTGGTGGGAAAAAGGTTATTCAGGGATCTAACGACATTGAGTTCCCTCTCACAACAGCATATCTAGCTACTAGTACTACTAAATGCCCAAACTATGAGAAACATACAGAGATTGACCTTGTGATATTGTACCAACCCGTTAGGTGGTAAGAGGTTGATTACATCACAGATCTTTGACCAGCAAGGGAGAAGTCCTATATATTTATTGGAATTGAGACATATTTTGAGTGTAAGTGTGACTCCCTTGCTTGCAATGCCTTAGCCAGAATATTATGTGAGGGCTCAACAGAGTGCCTGATTTATCATCTTGGGACCTTACCTCAGAATCACCACAGAGCAGGGGCCCACTTTACAGGGGAGGAGTTGTGACAGTCAACATATGACCACCTGATCCACTGGTTCTACCGTAAATCCCTTCCCCCAGAAGCTGTCAGACTAACAGTCTTTGGAATGTTCTGTTATGGATTGAATGTTTGTGTCCCCTCAAATTCATATATTGAATCCCTAACCCCCAGTGGGATGGTATTTAGAAGTGGGTCTTTGGGAGGTAATTAGGTTTAGGTGAGTTCATGAGTGTGGAGCGACCATGATGGAACTAGTGTCCTCATAAGATGAGCAAGAGGGACCAGAGAAAGCTCTTCCCCTACCTTCACCTTGGGAGAACACAGACAGAAGGCAGCCTTCTATAAGTCAGGAGGTGGGTGCTTATCAGCATACCAAATTGGTAAGCCCCTTGATCTTGGACTTCCCAGCCTCTAGACCTTTGAGGAATAAATATCTGTTGTTTAGGCCACCCAGTCTATGGTATTTTGTTATAGCCGCCAAAGTTGACTAACACATCTCTCTAAGCATAGAGGTTAAGATGATCCCCTTCAGGATTGATGTTCCCTGCTACAAAATACAGTACATAATTGAACCAAATATGTATGCTCCATAGTAGAATACATGCATCTGGAAACCAAGAAGTGGAAGTTGGAGAGCCTTGTCTTACCAGTAATCTGAGTGTCTCCCCTGGGGAACTTATTCTTCCTGTCACTTCAACTTTAATCCTAACTGGTCTAGAAGTCCTTTTTCCAAAGGGAAAAACATTTCTACAATGGACACAGTAAGGATTTTAGTAAACCTAAAATCATGGCTGCCACCTAGGAATGTTGGAGTCCTCACACCAATAAACCAATAGTCAAAGGAAGGAGTTACTCTATTGGCTGGATAATTGAGATGGATTATGATCAGGACATAGGTCGTGATTTACATGATAGGAGCAGGGAAGAGAAAATTTGGAATTGAGATTCACAAGGAAAGTGATTGGTGCTTTCATATCCACAAATACCATAAATGGGAATTTGCTGCAACATAACCACGGACTCAGACTCTTTAGGATGAAGGTCTGTGTTCCACAGTGGTATCCTGGATATGTTCAGACCAGCTTATATAAAGCAATTGTTAAAATATTAAAACTTTGTGATCTAGTAGTTAAATAGAGTAATGGTTTAAACATTAAATTATGTAAACTTGTAATTAAATAAATTATATGAAGACTAAACCTAGTAAATATTCAAAACTCATAACTTCCTAATTATTTTACTTTACTTTGTTGTTATCTGTGCTTCTGAGATAATTAAGAATTTATTTATTTGGAAATACTATATAATGGTGTGCTTTTGTACAATCCCCAACCTTACATAGATAGCTTGAAACTAGCCATAGTGAGAGTATTTACACCATGCAAATTTGGAAATGCTGCACATCTGGGCTTGATTTATTGTTTTGTGGATTGTCCAAAACAGGAGTCAAAAATCTAGAGTCTAGAGGCCAAATCTGGCTTGTGGCCTTTTTTCTCTGAAAATTATAAGCCAAGAATGCTGTTTATATTTTAAAGGGTTATTAAAAACAAACAAATATAGGGGCCAGCCTCGTGGCATAGTGGTTAAGTTTGCGCACTCTGCTTCAGCGACCCAGGGTTCACTGGTTCAGATCCCAGGCATGGACCTCTACACCAGTCATCAAGCCATGCTGTGACAGCATCCCACATACAAAATAGAGAAAGATTGGTATGGATGTTAGCTCAGCGACAATCTTCCTCAACCAAAAAGAGGAAGATTGGCAACAGATATTAGCTCAGGGCCAATCATCCTCACGAAAAAAAAAAAACAACCCAAACAAACATAAAAAAGAAAAGTATGTGACAAAAACCGTATGTGCCCACAAAGCTTAAAATGTTTACTCCGTGTTTCTTCACATAGAAAACATTTCTGCTCCATTGTTTAGATTTTCAAAAGTTATATAGAAGATGTTAATAGAGCAGATGAGTGTATTAGGTCTATAACTGTTCCATGATGAGGAGAACAAATCATGGAGAAAACATATTTCCAGTTTCAAAAACTATCATCTGACATAGGAATTTGCTTACGTCACTGATAGATGAGTGTAGTTTTGATAAATGTCTTTACAGTTTTGCCTTACTCTCATTTGTTTGCACATCATAAGGAAACATATCAACTAACGTTGTTTGGAAGTATGGTTTGGGAGCCAGTTGTGAAGCAATTATCAGCACATCACTGAGGGTACCTCACTGGCAAGAAATCTAGAACAGGACAATTGTTGTTTGGAGGTAAAGGGACTGTAAAATGGGTGAGAAAAGAGGGGTATGAATATCAGTTGTGACTTCACTGCTGATTACATCAGAGAGAACTGTGGCTTTTGCTCATTAATCCTCTTGTTATAAGTATCCTTAGAAATTGTGATTTGTTATCACCTTGAAGAAGTAATGATAGGATGGAGGGAATTTAATTTGGAGCACAAAAGGATCTGAGTGATGAAACAGGACAGGGCCACACCTAAACCCCTCATAAATTTCAATGTGCTTCAGCAGATTTCCAGCTGCCAGGATCTATTTCTCTGCACCCAAGGACTTATGTCAACCATAGAAGATCACTATCAGCTCATGGCAGGCCATAAGTTCCTGGAAATGAACAGTCCTAGGATCATTCCTTAACTGTTGACTGAAAGGCGTTAATGTATAAAAGTTCAGCTGCTTCATCCCTCCAGGGGGATAACGCTGAAAAAATATAATTTACACCATTTCCTCAAGTTCCCTGGTGGGTTTAAGTTCCAGTCACTCAGTGGATGTTGACTAAATAATATGTTTTTGTTTAAGCTTTCAATGACTATTCCCCTTCTTTGTTTCCAATCCTCAGGCCTCCAACTTTGTTTCTTGCCCTCCCAGCTAAAACAGTGTCGCTAGAATTCTTATCTCAGGGTTAGCTTCCCCAGTATCCCAAACTAAGACACCTTGTAGCACCTCAGAAACCCTCCTTAGTACTGATGCTAAATTCAATACTTTTTAAGAGTGTTGTAAGCTTCCAAAGAGGAGAAAAAAATGTTCTGGTCCTTTAACGGTGTTTTTATGATTTCAAAAGCAAAGTGAAATAAAGTGAATACGTTTTACATGCAATTATACATGAACATGAATTGCTATGATCTCTGTTTTCTTTCATCATTTGGCGGGTCATTAGAATAATCTCTGATGAGCAGAAAAGTAAGTATAAAAAGTACTACAGATAAAACCAGACAAAGTCCGGTGGTTGACACGTAATTTTCCAGGGTTGATCAGTTGGTCTATCTATCTATCTATCTATCTATCTATCTATCTATCTATCTATCATCTGTCTACTATCTATCTATCTATCTATCTATCTATCTAATGGCCTTTCTGAGTTGTAAAGTAATAACCTCCTCCTGAACTATTTTTGTGGCAAGTATTAAATATACACCTGAAGGAGCAGAAGAAATAGAAGTATGGTGCTCACTTCAGCAGCACTTATAATAAAATTGGAACACTACAGAGACGATTAGCATGGCCCCAGCACAAGGATGACATGCAAATTTGTGAAACGTTCAAAATTTTTAATAAAATTGACAAGCCCCTAGCCAGACTTACAAAGAAAAAAAGAGAAAAAGCTCAGACAAACAAAATCAGAAATGAAAGAGGAGAAATAACAACAGACTCCACTGAAATACAACAGGTTATAGGAGAATTCTATGAAAAACTATATGCCAATAAAATGGATAACCTAGAGGAAATGGATAAATTCTTAGACTCTTACAACCTCCCAAAGCTGAGTCAACAAGAAGCAGACAATCTGAACAGACCTATGACAAAGAAAGAGATTGAAACAGCAATCAAAAGTATCCCAAAGAATAAAACCCCAGGACCAGATGGCTTTCCTAGGGAAATCTACCAAACTTTCAGAGAGAATTTAATACCTATCCTTCTCAAGCTATTCCAAAAAATTAGGAAAGATGAAACACTTCCTAACACATTCTATGAGGCCAGCATCACTCTGATACCAAAGCCCGACAAGGACAGCACAATAAAGGAGAACTACAGGCCAATATCATATCATGAACATAGATGAAAAATCCTCAACAAAATTTTAGCAACCCGAATTCAGCAATACATCAAAAGGATCATACATCATGATCGAGTGAGATTCATACCAGAGACACAGGGATGGTTCAACACCTGCAAATCAATCAACGTGATATACCACATCAACAAATTGAGGAATAAAACCCACCTGATCATCTCAACTGATGTAGAGAAAGCAATTGACAAGATCCAAAGGCCATTTATGATAAAAAACTCTTAACAAAATGTGGATAGAATGAAATTACCACAACATAATAAAGGCCATATATGAAAAACCCATAGCCGACATCATATTCAATGGGCAAAAACTGAGTTCCATCCCCCTGAGAACAGGAACAAGACAAGGATGCCCACTATCAGCACTCTTATTCAACATAGTACTGGAGATTTTGGCCAGAGAAATTGAGCAAGAGAAGGGAATAAAAGGAATCCAAATAGAGAAGTGAAGAAGTGAAACTCTTGATATTTGCATCATCTTATATGTAGAAAACCCCCAAAAACATCCATTGGAAAACTAATAGAAATAATCAACAACTACAGTAAAGTTGCAGGGTATAGAATCAACTTACAAAAATCAGTTGCTTTTCTATACTCCAATAACAAACTTACAGAAAAAGAATGCAAGAATACAATTCCATTTGCAATCGCAACTGAAAGAATAAAATACCTAGGAATAAATTTAACCAAGGATGTGAAGGACTTATACAATGAAAACTATAAGACATTACTGAAAGAAATTGATAATGACATAAAGAGATGTAAAGTGATTCCTTGCTCATGGACTGGAAGAATAAACATAGTTAAAATGTCCATACTACCCAAAGCAATCTACAGATTCAATGCAACCCTAATCAGAATCCCAATGACATTCTTCACAGAAATAGAGCAAAGAATCTAATAGAGCAAAGACCCTAAATTGATAAGGCTATCTAGAGAAAAAAGAACAAAGCTGGATGTATCACAATCCCTGACTTCAAAACGTACTACAAAGCCATAGTGATCAAAATGGCATGGTACTGGTACAAAAACAGGCACAGAGATCAATGGAACAGAACCGAAAGCCCAGAAATAAAACCGCACATCTACGGACAGCTAATCTTCGACAAAGGAGCCAAGAACATACAATGGAGAAAAGATAGTCTCTTCAATAAGTGGTGGACAGCCACATGCAAAAGAATGAAGGTATACCACTATCTCACGCCATACCGAAAAATAAACTCAAAATGGATCAAAGACTTGAAGATAAGTCCTGAAACTATAAAATTCCTGGAAGACAATATAGGTAGTATACTCTTTGACATCAAACTAAAAAGGATCTTTTCAAATACCATGTCTTCTCAGACAAGGGAAACAAAAGAAAAAATAAACAAGTGGGAATTCATAAGACTAAAGATCTGCGAGGCAAAAGAAACTGGAATCAAAACAAAGAGACAACTCACCAATTGGGAGAAAATACTTGAAAATCCTATATCTGACAAGGTGTTAATCTCCATAATATATAAGGAACTCACACAACTGAATAATAAAAAAGCAAACAACCCAAACAAAAAGTGGGCAGAGAAGATGAACAGACATTTTTCCAAAGAAGATACACAGATGGCCAATAAACACATGAAAAGATGTTCAACATCACTAATTACCAGGGAAATGCAAATCAAAACTAGACTAAGATATTACCTTCGCTTGTTAAAATGGCTATAATCGCTAAGACTAAAAATCAAATGTTGGAGAGGGTGTGGAGAGAAGGGAACCATCATACGCTGTTGGTGGGAATGCAAACTGGTGCAGCCACTATGGAAAACAGTATGGAGATTCCCCAAAAAACTAAATATAGAACTAACATATGACCCAGCTATCCCACTACTGGGTATCTACCCAAACAATTTGAAATCAACAATCCAAAGTAACATATACACCCCGTGTTCATTGCAGCACTATTCACAATAGCCAATACATGGAAGCAACCCAAGTACCCAGTGACTGATGATTGGATAAAGAAGACGCGCTATATATATATTACTCCATTTTCCATTACAATGGAATATTACTCAGCCAGAAAAAAAGACAAATCCATCCCATTCTCAATAACATGGAAGGGCCTAGAAGGAATTATGCTCAGCAAAATAAGCCAGACTGAGAAAGACAAACACCAGATGATATCACTCATGTGGAATATAAACAAATACATGGACAGAGGAAACAGTTCAGTGGTTACCAGGGGAAGCGGGGTAGGGGGTAGGCAAAGGGGGTGAAGGGGAGCACGTATGTGGTGACAGTCAAGAAATAACATACGGGGCCTTGCCTGATGGCACAGTGGTTAAGTGTGCACATTCAGCTTCGGCGGCCCAGGGTTCACTGGTTCGGATCCTGGGTGCGGACATGGCACCGCTTGGCAAAGCCATGCTGTGGTAGGCATCTCACATATAAAGTAGAGGAAGATGGGCATGGATGTTAGCTCAGAGCCAATCTTCCTCAGCAGAAAGAGGAGATTGGCAGCAGTTAACTCAAAGCTAATCTTCCTCAAAAAAAAAAAAAAATAAGTTTTCTAGACTTTGGAAAGCACTGCTCTTGGTGCTTACACATTAGGATTGAAGCAAATCTCATTAATGACTTAAGCCTTATTATCTCAAATACCATTGCTCTTTACATTCCATATATTTAATCCAATAAGTCAAGCATGACAATTATGTACTAAGCCACAGTCTTGCCTATAATAAATATAAAACCTTATATTAATTGACCAATTATTTATTGTATCTAATATGTCCAAACTGTCAATCTTTTTGTGATTTTAGTCAGATTATCAATTGCTATTATCTAAGCCACCTCAAAATTTATTTAAGTAACGTAAAAGAGAATTTGGATTAAGTATTTAATAAATGTACGTGCCATGAGGATGTGTAGAATGCAGCTTATTTTCTTACCATGAATAATTTGAAATTTTGGAGGAAGACAAATTTAGACGAAATTATTAGAGCACAAAAGTTACAATGCATAACTAAATGCTAAACATCATTCTATAAAACAGAATGTAATACAGTTTCAAGGAAAATCAATGTCAGTGTAAACTTCACTGTTTATCAATTCCTCTGAATCATTCTTACTAATATAATAGTAGCTGATTATTTTGAGTCTGTGCCATTCTTTATTTACTTATATTAGGCTGCTCCATAGCATGATTCAGACTACAGTTTGCCTTTATAAAAGGAGTACTTTCTTCAAAGGCACAGTAATCTTCATGTTCATGTAGCTTGGAATTTCAAGGGCATACTTGATATAACAATGTGTTGTCATAAATATTTCTGACATTTATTCATTACACTTTCTTTTAAAGCAAGTTAATATTTCAAAAATAAATTAATAGGAACATCATTTCTCAGCTCAATTATAAAATATGCTAATGTGTCAGACATTCTTAATGCATCAGGATTGGCTGGGGACCACTGTAGCCAAAGTAAAAAGAATTTTAAAAAGCAGTATTCCGTGGTGAATAATTTAACCATATGGTCATTGGGCTTTGATTTAATTCTGCAGTGGATGTTAGGAATTTTATGGTGTATCTGGAATAGATATACTACTTCTAAAAAGGACATTTTACAGAAAAGGAAGTGTAAATAGTATGATGAAAATTTCATTTATTATATTTCTTTCTAAGTTTCACCATGACCTTTTCAAATTCTCCAAGGAAACATATTTCCTTTGGTATATTACAAATGACTTATCCAATTCAGGCTAAATTCAAGAGTACTGACACTGTTAATGTGTAGGAATTATATTTTGGATGAACTTTGATAAATCAGAAATTATCAGGGAAATTTCTCACAATTAAACTTTAATTACACCTAGATACCAGAGAAAGAGAGAGAGAGAATGAAAGTGAGAGTTATTAGGTATAAAACTGTCCTGTACTAATGAAATAAAGTATTAAAGTTCTCTTTGCAGGTGCATTTTGGGAAAATCCAGCATCAAATATTTCACGTATGTGTGTGTACATGTGTGTACGTTAAAATATGTATTTATATCTTTGCAATATGAGTGTGTGTGTACATTGGCACACACACATTTCTTTAAGGGTCAGCAATTCTGTCTTCCACAGGGTAAGAGTCGTGTGCACAAAATTGTGTATTCACTTGACCTTATTGTCCATATTAAATCAATGTACTTACTAATAGGTAGTGTAAAGGGAAGCTGAGACTTGCGATGTGTGGACCTAAGAAACAAAATCAGGTCATAATTAAGGTGAAGTCCAATGAGTTCCATGAATGGGCTTTGATAAAATTTAGGCTGAAACCTGCACGGATTCCATTAACTTTCCGTGTTTAAAATGTGGCAAACTTTAATGGCGTGCCTTCGTGTAGGATTTATGACTTCTTTTAGCGTCTATGTCTTCATTTATAAAATAGGGGTAGTAATAATAACTCCTGCCTTACATTCTTCGTGATTTTGTGTCAAGGAGTGATGGTCATTGAAAATACCTCTACAAATAGAAAGTTTTACTTTCCCTTCTATTTTTGTATCTGGCTGTGTTTGTCCCCAAAATCTGTTAGGCCTGCAAGAGACAGTATGTGGTAATAAATGAAGCAAAGGAAATAAATAAAAGAGATATAAAAATGGGATTACCATTTAGAGGAAACATGAGATGCATTTTTAAACTGACACTTACAAATGAAAAGCAATGGCAGGAGGACAAATTCAGTGCAGACACGGACGTTCTGTGGTCGAAGACAGCCAGAGAGAAAAATACTGCCTGTGTATTGTAACCTTGTAGAGAATTCTGAGCGGTTTATAAGTAAGTGTCACAGAAAGGGTGAATATGCTACTGATATGATCCAAAGATAAAACCATCAAACATCAGATTCGAAAAATTACCGTCATAATTATGTATTTAATTGTAGCAATGTGATACTTTATCATCTTTTAAACTATCATTGTTACTGGAGTCCATTAAGTCAATCTAAGAAGATCAATGCTCCTTCTAGGTAAAATAGTTTGCTTATTCTTCCTAGAAACTATTCTGAAACCACAATTTACTAGCTCTCTCTTTCCCTCTTTTTAATTCATTTCATGTTATACCTTTCTGCTGGTGTTCATTTTCACTGCCTTCACTGTCAGATAGGTGTTTCCACCTTAATTGTCACCAATGTCACCCTATTCACAAGGTGACACTGCAGTAGCAGTTTTGTCACCTAAATCAACATGACATTCTCTCTGTTGACCAGTACACTACCATCCGCCATCTCTGATGGCTTAGTCCCAATTAAGAACTTTGTGCTCAAAATAACTTTAGTTCACTGCATTCAGGTTTTAATAAGGAGAGGAGTGGATTAGACTTGTTCGATTGGAAAGAGAAAAGTAAACATGTACTTGTGGTACTTTCTTTATATCCTTGTCTTCTACATTCTATTTCTTATTTACACAACATCTTTTTCTTCCTACTATGTCCCGTTTGGGTTAATTCCACTCTTTCCTTGAATGTTCTTGGTTAAAGGCAATTAGTATTGAGGCAATGAGAAGGAAGAGATAAAACAGTGATTTATTAAGCATTACTCTTCAGACACACAGGACAGTCACTATATTTGTGAGGCTCCTCTGCTATTTCACAAGTAATTTTCCTTTTTTTCATGACCGTGACTTTGGTGTAAATCATACTTTGGTTTAATCCTGGCTCTCCCACATTCTGACTTCATGATCCTGACCAAGTTGCTTAACCTCTTAAACATGTTTTCTTATGAAGTAAGCTAACCATATACCTCTTGAGGGTTAGCACCATATAAATTTACCCATTCCTTTTTTCGTTTCTATAATATTTCTTTCTTATTACATTGTAAACTCCAAGACTAAAGGACCATGTGTCCTTAACTTTATATTTGCAGTGCCTAGCACTATGCCCAGAACATAGTAAATATTCAATAAATATTTGAAAGACTGCCTGAAAGATTAAGCAGTATCTGGGCCAAAAAAGAGAGAAATAAATGCCAATATGTAGGACCTTGGATAGTCTTCTAAATAGGAATTTTTTAGTTGCTATTATAAATTTCTATACATAATGATGAAATCCTACTATTAAGCACTAAACTATAGGTAACATT
Organism: Equus asinus; assembly: GCF_041296235.1. NCBI lineage: Eukaryota > Metazoa > Chordata > Mammalia > Perissodactyla > Equidae > Equus > Equus asinus. The sequence goes on from NC_091819.1 coordinate 12,473,918, forward strand.
TAAAAACATTTAGGAGGGTTGACTTGAGTCAAACAATAGTTTGACTTGTAAAACAGTGAGTTAAAACAAACCACCAACTCAGGGGTCAAACATATTAAAAATTGTTTTTTTAACTCATCTGAGTGTAGATGGTAGGCATCCCCTATTGATTTGGGGGGGTTGCTTTTGTTACACTTAAGCGTCTCTCATCCCCGTTAAACAGTTGGGGATAATACAGTAGTCCCACTTTCCCACCACCAATGTCCCCAACGGGAGCACTGCCAACATCTCACTCTCACCCTTTATCCTGAGTGCTTAGCATCACCAAGCTGAGTCAAAGGGGAAATCATCAGACCACACCTCTCTGACCGTGGTGGTTAAACCAAGCTCTTATATGTTATATTATGATGCCATATAAAGAAAATTTCATGATATGGATTTATAAATTGCACCACTTAGAAATATGTATAATATTTATATATTTCTACTGGAACAGGGGCAGTGAAGAAGAATAAACTTTAATGAATACTTTTTATCTTTAGGCACCTTGAAATACACTTATAAATAAGATATATGTATAGATACACACACAAAATATATACACACTAATAAATAAGAGATATATATTCACACATATACATGTACATACTTATGCATATAGATATATAAGTATGACTATATATAACTAACTATAATATAACTGCATATGTATGTAAAATAATATAAAACAATAATACTACATGAATGTGTACGTGGGTCAATAATGGATATGTCATATTGTACCCCTTCAGGCAGGAATTTTATCTCATTTTCTCTTTTGTATCCCCAGATCCAGAACAAAGCATAGCAGTTAACAAATGTGCAATAAGTGATGCTTGAAAAAGTGAGTGATAATGTCTTTGATATTTCAGAAAAGAGAGTATTTATTTGTGCTAGAATAATATGATATAGCAAACATAAAAAGGAGTTTAACTATCGTAAGAGGTAAGATAACATCTTTTGCTTTCTTTTGTTATTTTGTTGTTGTTGTTGTTGAATATTCCTAAATGATGTGAAATGTAACGGAAAATAGATTTTTTCATGATATAAATGTACTGGCATGTATATCTGTATTCTTACAAAGGTTTTGATGATTACTAAATTTTCGTAAATATTGGATTCAAACATATTTCCAACTTCTGGATCATCTTTGGGTAAACTTCTGGAGTAATGAATTCATAAATTTTTTCAAAGTATTTTTCCTGATCTTCAGATATTTGCAATTTCTAAAGATCTCTCTTCATAGAAATAACTTAAGTATCTTTTTTACATTGTATCTAACTTGGTACTTACTTCTAGAAGGGTAGAGGAATCTTATATCCCTCCAGGAAGGTGGATTGAATTAAATTGTGTTTTGGAAAATGAAAAGAACAATCTTTGGTAACATGTAACCTCATTTTTGTCTCAGACAGAAAATAGAAAAAGCATTTTAAAAAATTAAATTTGCCTTCATGTACTGTTGATGAGAAGCCAAAAAATAGTCAAAAGATTCACCTTATGTGATTTTTTTAAAAAGATGATAAAGCTAGAAATAAATGCTGCAAATTAATTTCTAGGTTATGTTTTTCTAGAACGTAGTCATTTTTTTCTGGTGATCATTATGAAAATGATGGCTCAATTTGAGCCCAAATAATTAATTGCAAAATTTTTTTTAGCATCATCTATGTTTAAGGCACCATGGACTGAATACAGAAACGAAAAGATAAAACAAAATTTATTTGAACTGTTGTATATTTTTGGCTTGTTTGTTCATGTGCAATCTAATAAGCAATATAATCTAATCTAACAGGGGCCATAAGAAGAAGAGATGTCACAAAAAAGTGTATGTCAGAACTTAATTTGTGTTTTAGCACCCCTGAGCATCCTGAAAAACTTTTGTTTTAGAAACATCATTCTCCTACCATTCGAACATTTTCAGGAATTGGTTTCTATCCTCCTGTTCCAAGCTAATTCCAATATTGCTCTGGGTATCATCTTTCACGGTATTTCTCTTCTTACTATTCTATTCCTACGGATTACAATCTAACATTCTTCTTCTTTGTTTTTCCTGAGGAAGGTTCGCCCTGAGCTAATATCTGTTGCCAGTCTTACTCTTTTTGTATGTGAGCTGCCACCACAGCATGGCCACTGACAGATGAGTGGTGTAGGTCCATGCCCAGGAACTGAACCCGAGCTGTGGAAGCAGAGTGCACTGAACTTAAACTCTAGGCCATCAGGGCTGGCCCTACAGTTTAAGATTCTTAATTTTTTTTTTTCTATTGGTATACACGTTTCATTCATCTAAATACATACCCCTCACTCATGTTCCTTTTCACTTGCAAACCACTTTCCATCAATTTTAGTTAAATTTCATAGAAAGTAGTCCAGATATTTTCTAACCTATTGAAATATTTTTGGAAATAGCTTTGTTGAGCTATGTATAATAAACTGCACCTAACAAAGGTATAAATTTGACTTTTTTTTTGAGGAAGATTAGCCCTGAGCTAACATCTGTCACCAATCCTTCTCTTTTTTGCTGAGAAAGACTGGCCCTGAGCTAACATCCGTGCCCATCTTCCTCCACTTTATATGTGGGACGCCTGCCACAGCATGGCTTGCCAAGCAGTGCTTAGGTCCACAACCAGGATTTGAACTGGTGAACTTGGGGCCGCCAAAGCAGAACGTGTGAACTTAACCACTCAGCAATGGGGCCAGCCCCATGGTTACATTCTTGATAGACACATAGGTTAGCTCTGGATATGAGAGTGTCATCTTTCTAGGTATTAATATTTCAAGGAGGAACTAGGTCCAGGAAGTTGGAGACATCTGTAAGTTATAAAAGCCACAGACACCAAGGGTTTATACGGCCCTTGGAAAGGCATATTTCCATTCCATATCAATACAGAAAAACCTTTTTTTCCCTTCTTTTATGGAAGGAATGTCAGCTGCTTTTCTCCTGCATGTAAATGGAAAAAAATTATTTGTCTTCATCCCTTACCTGTAGAGTGTCTGGCTAGTCATGAAGGACATTTGACCTGGGTTTCACTGAGTTGCTCAAGGCATATGAGGCATGGGGAGGCTGATGAACTTATTGCTTACTGTAGGTAATTAATAAGAAATCTGTCTCTGATATAGAACACCTCCTGTGTGTGCTTTCAGGATAAAATTAGAAAAAATAAATTAAAAAATCCCAACACATGTATTTTGAGAATATTCGTATATCTTTTCATTGTCAATTTCTAATTTAATTTGATTATGGTCAAAGGATATACTTTGTATATATTGATTCTTTTTGCTTTTCTTGAGACTTGTTTTATGGCCTACAAAAAGTCTATTAGGTAAATGTTCCATGTGGAACTTGAAAATACTATATATTATGTTGTTGAGTGGATTATTCCATAAACGTTAATTGGTTCAAGTTGATTAATAGCACAGTGGGATCTGTGGGAAATTGTCCTCCTGCTCCTTTCCCATGATTCTCTCCATGATATCATAGAGTTACCTCATCTACAGGTGCTGATCAGCACTCATTTGAATACTTGAAGGAGTCCCTCTAGAGATTCTCTCTCTCTTTGCAGCTCTCTCCTTTCTAGTACTCTTCCTCGTAAATTCTGGCCACCTTGTCTTATCTGAGTGTTCAATTCTGTCTCAACAATACTGGGAGATTTTCAGGCTCTAAGATTCCTCTCCTCACTGAGACCTGAAAACTCTTCAGTAAATTCGATAGGGAAGTGGTTGAGCTCATCTTTCATGGATCACCGCCCTTCATTGTTGGGTGTCCAGTGTTTTGAAAGCCACAGTTTCACACACCTTGTTCACTTCTTCAGTTTTCTAATGTAGGATGGTAAACTCAATTGTTGCTAGTCCATTATGGCTGGCAGAGGAACATAATTTTTTTTTGAAAAATCAAAGTAAATAGTAAGTTTCTAGAAATTGCAATGGAAGACAAGTATATGACCACCCCACATCCTAGACTTGAGATACGTAGCATGTGAGAGAAAGTATTTTCTCTTAGGATGACTTTAATGATAAGCTAAGTTCTACTTTATGCAAAGAATTTCAAGAGATTCAACTTTTTTTCTAGAATGCCAAAGGACAGAGTGAAGGAGAGGAGAGGTTAGGCATATGGGATTGTATCAGATTAATTACTAAAGATGCTCGCAGATTCCAGGTGATAAGGGATAACCTCTCGCCATATTTTAGGAAGTAACTGAAGTAAAGAGTTTGAGTCGTGCTGAGCTTTGGTTTCACCATCTCTTCAAGAGGGTATAGTCTCAAGTATATACTTAACTAAGCATGTCAGAGAATGTTAACTTCTTACAAAATAACCGTTCTCTTCTCTCTCAAACTAACAGACCTCTTAATTTAGGCTAGGCCAATTACATCTGAAAGATTATATTTCCCGATTCTTTGTGGGATTAGGTGTTGTCACGTGTCAAATTCTGACCAATACAGCAGAATTACAGACACATAAAAAGTCACAATACATTCAGCAGGAAATGCTAAATGATGAATGAATTTGGTTGGCATACAATAATGTGCAGTACACCAGAACATAAGTGTTAATAAACTAGTTAGTCTGGTTAAGGTGTCCATCCTTGTTGTCATAGCTATTCCAGCGTTATATGGTCAAAAATAAATTTAGATTTCCTCCGAATCACTGCCATAATGAGCTACTGACTTTGCTTGGATTATGATCTTGTGGTATATTGAGAAGATATGCATTTTGAAAATCAATCTTACAAATTTCATTCATAAACAAAAGCATAAACTCCTGGAAAATGAGATTTAATGATTCATTAAATGTATCACTACAAGGGGCAAGTGAAACTTATCTAGGAATATAAAGATGATTTATGTTAGAAAATTAAATTAAGATTTAAACAAATAGAGCTGATAATGGAAAAGAAAAGGCATGTTAAACTCTGTAGAGTTAATAGACAACTTATAAATTTTTACATGTCAATACCTTAATTTCGTGATGGAAAGAGATGCCCTGAGAGTATGATTTACTTACTCAATATAATACTAATACTGAGGTGAGGGCTAGACACTTGGTATTCAGAAAAATATTCACTTTATTCCATACAAAGCTCACAAATTCCACTTTATATGGGTTCAGGTCAAAATATTATCATCAAAAATAAAAATATCTTTTAATTCAAAAAGTTTAATATGGGTCCTGTTTTAAGTAGTAAAAACACTTTTACTAAGAAAATTGCTACATGCCTTTCATCTTATCACATCTACACCAGGTGCCCACCACTGCTGGAAATGGTTAATTTTTCACTGCAGTGGAAGGTTTCTAAGTAGTCATTTAAACTGTAAGAAGCTATAAAGAACTTTTATATTTTATTATGTTAATGTATTTACCAGTTGGTATATCTGTAACTGTTTTTGACAGTGCTGCCATATAAACAGAGAAAAACAAATAGAAGAAAAATATTTAAAATATAGAACTACCAAGAAAAATAGTGTTTGGCCATATATAAATTGTTTTAGAAGGAAAATTTTGGCTCATGTATAATGCATTTTGGACGAACATATTTTGATTCATTTAAAAGGATACAATTCACAAGGGGAAGAAAGAAAAACTAACTAATGAGGATATCATCTATAGTAAGACATTTTATATTCCAGACTCAAGAGAAAATTCAAATAACCAATTAGCATTATAAAGTATAAGATTGTGATTAAAAGAAAATCCATTTGAAAATTTATCAAGTTATTATAAAAGGGTTCCCTTTACCTGAAATATTTATACGTACTTTTGAATATATTAGGGAAAATATTATTTGACTTTGCATTTAATTAGTCTTCTGGGATATTGTGGGCTGAAAAATTACCAGTGCACATGTAAAGTTTCAAAAATGAAAGAGATTAGTGCCGTCGTGTTGTAAAAATACTGAAAATTACACTAATTAGAATTGTTTTAAAAAACCCACTAAAATATTTTCCCAGTAGAAAATTTATATATCAATTACACAAAATATACACGCAACATTAAATATTCTCCCTTATTTTTTCCTACTAGATATTTTTGCAAGTAACTTTTACTATGAAAATATTTTTCCATGAGTTCATATTTTAGATAATGCCTATAAAAAGTTTTTGTAAAAGTGGATTTTAAAAATATTAGAATTCACACGTCAACAAGAGTTTTCCAAACGCACATCTAGCTATATTACATTATTATATAATCAAAATATTTATTATATAAACTAGTTAAACATTCTCCTATAATTCTTTATCTTCACTGACTCAATTTTTTAAAAGCTATTTTTAAAATATTAGAAATGCTTTACAATTACAAAGAAATTATGGAGAAAGAATAGAACATCTCCATATATTTCACATCCATTTTCCCTTATCATTAACATCTTATATTAATATGGTGCATTTGTCACAATTAATCAACTACTACATAGATAACTATTAACTAAGTTCCACAGTATATTCAAATTTATTTATTCAGATTTCAATGGTTTTTACCTAATGTTCTTTTTTTGTTCCAGGATCTCATTCAGGAAGCGATATTACATTTAGTCATCCTACTTCCTAGATTTCTCTTGGCTGTCACAGTGTATAATTCTTTTTTTAATTAGTATTTTATTCTTAGAAATTGTCTTAGTGTCTTCAAGTGTGCCCTCTCTTTCAATCTCTCTCTATCTCTCCTGAGTCTATAGCAGCCCTCAATAACCTTGTCAATATTAAATGTGGAGCTTGACATAACGTAATTTTTTTATGTGACGTGTCAAATCATTATATAATGATGTTACATATTTGGGTATTGCAAACCATTTTATGTAAATAAAGATACATCCTCAAATTGTTTTAAAAGTGGGCCAACCAATTCAGAATATTTATTGCTGTATCAGTCATCTTAGGCTAAGATATAGTCTAGCAGCAACTTGTTGCCAAAGATTTGATTCTCATTCAATTGGCATACCCTTTGCGATTCATTGTGTATGTTCTTCACTTTATGACTTGACTGAAGGAATAGCCACTATCTGTGACATTGCTAAAGGAAAAGAGAATGGCAGTACTCCGTGATGACCCTAAAGGGTGAAACAGACAAGTAAACAGACTTTTACCATATAGTACAAGTAACCCAGTAAGGAAGGGATGGTGGGAGGTTAAAGAAGTCTTCCTAGGTGAATGACTTTCCTAGACAGAATCTGAAAAGAGAGCAAGTTAACCTAGTAGAAAATAAATGCAAGAGTACTCCAGGCCAAGAGAGTAACATATTTAAGTGAAAGAAAGGTGAAGATACCTCAATGCTTTGGGGGAATTGCATGTATTTGGCATGGCTAATGGGCAAAGTGGAAGGATGAGGCAGGGAATAAAGGACCTGAGACTAGACAGGTACATTGTTTTCTGTATTTTAGCTTGGTGATGAGAAAGTGATATCTGTACATATCATAAGGATGTCATCTCCCCAAAAATGTAAAATTAATTTATGGCAGATTACTAACTTGAGACATCAAACAGTTTGCAGTGTTCTGCTTCTCTTACCTGTAGACACCTGCGACATTGAGAACATGAGACTAGAGGTGTTCATTTACAACAGGGAAGAGTGCATAGAGAATATGTAGCAAACAAAATTAGGCAGATTTCAGACTTCTGTGTGGAGATGTGGAGAGCAGGGTGTCCTACAGAGGAGAGTTTAAAGAAGATGTGGCTGGCAGGAAGTTTGCCTCCATTGTCTCATGGGTATTATTTGAGAAGGTCTTTAAATTGTGAGGGAATGGGAGGCAGAAATGAGGAGAGTAGAAAGAGGGCCAAAGAGAATAAGAACTCCCTTGCTTCTCAGGCCATGCCCTGTGAAAATAGCATGAAGGAACCCATGAGTCTTCTCTGATCCCAGAGTGCAGCATATAGTTGAATGAGAAAAGTAGTCTATGTTCCCCCTCAAGGAGCCAAATGCTCAGTCAAGAAGAAAACTCCAACTGATGCATAGGGAGTGAGGGTGAAGGTTGACTGAGTCTCTACGAGACCAGAACTGTCAATAAAAGAGTGCTTATGGACATCCATTCGTGCCAACAGTACCTGCAAGTCTTTTCCTACCTGAGCCAGGAACAAACATCACCCCTGCTGAGAGGACAGGCCCAGATATTGAGGAAGCCACTCCTCGCCTCCCACACACAAAATGATGTGAGACTAATTAAACGTTGGAGCCCAACAGAGAGCCAACACCAAAAAAGAATGGGTATGTTTTTCTCACACGCTGGAGGAGATCATCTCATAGGCATGACTGCCTTGACCAGCACACTCTCGAAGAGTCAAGTAGAAGGTAGAGGAAGGCAAGCTTAAGGTAAAATATTATTGAACATGACGGATTTTTCAATTCTTCGTTGATCAGAAAGACCATTGAATGGACAAGTTAAATGCAGAATGGACTGAATTAGGCACAGAGGGAGCTCAAAGTAAGATATCAGATTGATATATAGATATAAAGTCAATTTGTGCAAACCTGAGGCTCACAGATAAATCAGACAGGAAATGTCATGCCCATCACAGTCTGGATAATATTGAGAAAGCCAGAGTGAGCCATCAAGGGACTGGCATTTCTAAAAAATCACCCAGACTGCATTGTGGATGACAGATTGAATACAGGATGAATATAGGATTATGGGCAAAGAGGTTCACTGAGTCACCAGTGCAGAAATATTGTTTTTGATGCTATGACGGGCATTTCTTTGCCCCAAGAAATGCAATTTAAGCCTACTGAGAACTTGTAAATATATTATCCCATTTCAATATAGTTTACCATTTTCTTTACATTTATGAATTCCACTGGTCATATTTGAATTGGCTATACCAACTTACACATACTGACTTTGCCAATCAGTCTTATGTGTGTTTTGATTATGAGCAGAAGACGTGATCAGGATAGTAATCTTTTGGAGGTTTTCTCTTTGCAATTTCTAGGAATTATCTTTATGTTTGTAGAATGTTAATGTTTTTATGATTCCATTCTTGCAAAATCTCCCAAGCAATGAAATTTCATTTTAAGAATGTGGTGATATTTACCAATAATTATCACGTAAAATAATTTGAATTATACTATTTAGATTCAGTTCCAGTATATGATTGTCACACTCTAATCCTGGCACTTTGTGATAGTTTTCAGAAATCTCATATATGCCTAGTAGATGTTTTTATCTATGCATTATATATCATTACTGTCCTATATATACTTTATATTTAACTTACTTTCTTCTCATTATAAATGATTCTATAAGGTATGCAAATAAAAGGGAATACTTTTATTGGTTAAATAGTCTAGGATCTTTCCTTATTCTAAGCTTTAAACTTAATTATTGATTATAGATCATTTACTAGCTTAAATGCACTAGCTAAACACAGCTACCACTTATTTTGAACGTTGTTTAACTTTAGCATAATTAAATGTATAATAAAAATAGTCACTATGGGGGCCAGCCCGATGGTGTAGTTGGTAGGTTTGTGCACTCTGCTTTGGCAGCCCAGGGTTCACAGGTTCGGATCCCAGGTTCAGACCTAGCTCACCTCATCAAGTCAGGCTGTGGTGGCGTCCCACATAAAATAGAAGAAGATTGGCACAGATTTTAGCTCAGTGACGATGCTCCTCATACACACAAAAATAGTCACTGCTTTTTCTTGATGCTGTAATTGATATCACTGATTTCATGATATGCTGGAAACGGCTGTGCTGTGCCAAAGTCCTGTGAGCGAAAAGTATTGTACGTTGGTGGTGGGAGCATAGTGGCTGCAGTGCAAATTGCCTGAGTCTGACTGGTCTCTCGGGCTAAGAAAGTAAATTCACTACCCTGTGCTTTTTGTCCTCTTCTGTAAAACAGGGCCCACAAAGTACACATTCAGAGGGTTGTTGCACACAGCACTTAGAACTAGTTTGCAAACCAGAAACATTCAATGAGTTAAATATTTTTATAACTCAGAGATAATTATGTGAGTTATAACACAAAGCAGATTTTTTAACATGAGCAAAGTTAGAAATTTATAACTGAAAAGTCAGTTTCGTGTGACCAGATGGATATAAATATTTAACTAGGATGATGCTTGAACATAGAATTTTCCCCCAATTTGTATATACAGTCATGTGCCACATGAATGAAGAGAAAAAAGAAGAGGAGAGAAAGGAATAGATGTAGAAGACATTCACATTTATTCACACATTTGTAACAGGAATATCTGAAGAAGAAGAGCAAATATTGTAATAGACTTAACATTTAAGAGTATAATTTGGGGGCTGGCCTGGTGGTGCAGTGGTTAAGTTCGCATGTTCCGCTTCTCGGTGGCCCGGGGTTTGCTGGTTCAGATCCCAGGTGCGGACATGGCACTGCTTGGCAAAAGCCATGCTGTGGCAGACGTCCCACATATAAAGTAAAGGAAGATGGGCATGGATGTTAGCTCAGGGCCAGTCTTCCTCAGCAAAAAGAGGAGGACTGGCGGTAGTTAGCTCAAGGCTAGTCTTCCTCAAAAAAAAAAAAAAAGAGAGAGAGTATAATTTGGTGAAGTCAGTGATATTGGCAGAAGAAAACTTCCAAAAATTCACCCCTCCATAAAAGCAATGAAATAATGGCAAAAATTGGGAGAATCAACTTTTTCTGGGCTCTGGAAATTAAGCAAGGCTTGTAGCAACCTGGAGAGTGTCTGTTCCACAAAATGGTTGAATCTCAGTCAGAACAGTGAGTTTGTGACAGTCTGGTGTGCCCTAATCACATTTCCTGTTCCTCAGTTAAACGGTAGCCTTGAAAAAGAACAGTGCACATTCCTGGGATCAGATTGGAGGGAGTGGAATGAAGCCGAAGTTCTTTCAAACTGTCATTGCCAACAAAATGTCACTATTTGACCTGTTTGGTGGTTCCCTGGAAGACACCATTCGAATGGCTTATCTTTATTTGACCTGCATTCTGTCCTAAAAGTCTCTACCCAGGGGAAGTTTTAGAAAACGTTTACAGTTAAGTATTTTAGCGTCATAGATGCCTGAGGTAATGGATAAGAGTTGGGACAAACAATAGGCTAACCAAGCTGTTGAATAAAATGTCCATAGAGGACATGAAGAGTCCAACATTTCTCTGGGATTCTAGAAGGCCACTCACATGTATAGGGTTGTGTCATGATCCAAAAATAACTGAGAAGATCCTACGCTCTCACCTCTAGCTGACATTGAATCTCTGCAAAAGCAAGAAGCAAAGGCTGAGGCAAAGTTGTAAACTTCCTGGCTGAATGTGGAAGGCGTGGCCCCAAACACACACACAACCCCTCAGCAAAGACTGAGAGGTTGAGTTTGGTCATTTAAAGAGAACTCTATCCAATCATTAGCTGACCCCTAAGTCAATCTTCTAGAGACGTTAAGTGGCACACAACAAAGAATACAGACTTTACAAAATTAGTTCACAGAAGTCACTAAATTATCAAACAATTACAACTCACAAGCAGGAACCATAACAAACCCTGGGGACAGAGTCTGATTCTGATTGCCAGAGCTGTCGCATTATATAATTTAAAATGTCCAGTTTTCCATAATGAAAAAACATGAGGCATTCAAAGAAATAAGAAAGTAGGACCAATCCACAGGGAAACAAAATAAGCGATTAAGAGACATTGGCCCTGAAGATGACCAGACTTGGACTAAGCAGACAGACTTTAAATTAGCTATCTTAAAGATGTTGAAAGAACTAAAGAAAACCATGTCTGAAGAACTAAAAGAAAGTATGAGAACAATGTTCTCATTAAATGTCAAAAGGCACAGATTGGCTGAATAGATTTAAAAAAATGATCAAACTACATATTGTCCACAAAATATTCATTTTATATTCAAAGATTTTAGGTTGAAAGTAAAGGATGGAAAGATATATCATCCAAACCATAACAAAAACAAAGCTGGAAGGGCTATACTGGAATCAGACAAAATAGACTTTAAGATAAAAATTACAACTAGAGATAAAGCAGAATATTTTATAATGATAAAATGGCCAATGAAAATATAAAAATATAGACTCTTATGTTCCTCACATAGAGCCCCAAAATATATGAGACAATAACTTACAGAAATGTAGGGAGAAATAGACAATTCAATAGCAATATTTGAAGACTTCAATATCTCACTTTCAATAATGGATAGCAAAACTAAACAAGTTATCAATAAGGAAATTGAAGACTTGAACACCATTATAAGTTAAAATTACCTAACAAATATCAGAGAATAATCCACCCAACAATTACAAAATACTTATTCTTCACAAATGCACACGGAATATATGTTAGGGCACAAAACAAGTTTAAATAAATTTTCAAAGCTTGAAATCACACCAAGTATGTTATCCAACCATAATAGAATAAAATTAGAAACCAATAACAGCAAGAAATTTGAAAAAGAAGAAAAGCACAAATACATAGAAATTAAAAAGCACGCTCCTAAATATCCATTGGGTCAAAGAAGAAATTAAAAGAGAAATGTGGAAATACTTTGAGATAAATGAAATCAAAAGACAATTTAACAAAACTTGCAGTGAAAGCAGTGTTAAAAGTGAAAAGAGAAATTTATAGTTATAAACACCTAACTTACAATGAATAAAAAAGATTATATCAAAAATTTTATCCTACAACTTAAGAAATTAAGAAATAGTAAAAAGCAAACTAAATTCAATGCAAGCAGAAGAAAGATTAAATCAGAAGTGAATAAAATATAGAAAAACAAAAGATAAAATCAACAAACACAAAAGTTACCAAAATTGACAAACTTTAGCTATACTTAACAAGAAAAAAATTAGAAGATACAGCTTTTTAAAACCAGGAATGATAGAGGGGACATTACTACCGACCTTACAGTAAAGAAAAGGTTTATCAGGGAACACTATGAACAATTTTATGTCAAAAATTAGATAACCTAGATGAATCAGAAAAATTCCTGAAAAGATATAGACTACCAAAATGATTAAAGAGGAAACACAAAATCTGAATAGATCCATAACAGGGAAAAAGATTGAGTTAGTGATCAAAAAACTTTCCATAATGAAAATCCCAAACAAGATGGATTCACTAGTGAATTTTACCCATTGCAGTATCACTCAAGTCTACAATCTCATCTAAATATCATTAGTTTAAAAGTCTCAATTCTCATCATCTAGATCATGTAAGTCAGATGTAGGTGAGACTCTGAATATGATCTATCTGAGACAAAGTTCCTCTTCATCAATGGATCTGTAAACTGTAAAATTAAAAAACAAGTTATCTTCTTTCAAAATACAGCAGTGGGACAGATATAGGATAATAGTTAAAGACATTCTCATCTCAAGAGGGCAGAATAGAAAGACAGAAGGGGTCACCAATGTGAACAATTTCAAAATCCAGCAAGGAAAATTCCATTAGGTTCAAGGCCTAAGAATAATCCTCTGTGGCATGATACTTCAGCTGGGGTGCCCACCAATATGGTCTCTATACCCATAGAGCTGGCCTCTGAAGCCATGGATCACCCATCTTGGGCCAGAAATCTGCTGTTTGAGCCCAAGGCTCCACTGTTGGAGTCATACTTTCTTTTTCTTACAGATTAGCACGTGTTTGAAGCTGAAGAATTTTATCAGTCTGTTACCTGCCTGTAGAATTTTGGAAGTGCAAAAACCTTCTTTCATTTCATTCTGTGTCCATTTCAGACCAAGATGGCAGTGTATGTGTTGATCTAAAATTCTCAAAAACCTCGTGATTCTTTCATGTATGTAACAGGGATCCACATGATTGCACAAGAATGTATTCCACAAAACTTTTATAGATAATGCCATTTCTATTTCTGACCTGCTGAGATGGGTCAGTGAACCCAAAAGTGACATGTCTAATCTCTTCTGCAAAAGGCTGTCCAGGTGCACTCTTGGGCTTCTGTCCAGAGCACACTTTCCAACAGTGCATTTTCTAATTTTAGCATCCTTTGCCACGTGGATAGCCCGAAACCTCCAAAATCCTCAAATGCTCGTTCCTTTGTGCCTAACAGTTCCTTCCTCAGTTTATCTCTTTCCTCTTGCATTCTGCTATATAATTAGCAAAGGGTAGCCAGATCACATATTCAACACTTTGCTTGAAATTCTTCTCAGCTAAATTTCCAAGTCTATTGCTAACAGGTTCTGCTTTCACACAACTATAGGACGCAGCTATCACCAGAAGCACCTTCTTTTCTGCTTGAGGAAGATTACCACTGAACTAAAATCTGTGTTAGTCTTCATCCACTTTGTATGGGGGACCCCGCCACAGCATGGCTTGATAAGTGGTGTGTAGATCCATGCCTGGGATCTGAACCAGCAAACCCTGGGCCTCCAAATGGGGCATGCAAACATAACCACTATACCACCGGGCTGGCTCCCAGAAGCACCTGTAAGATTCACATTTCTACCAGAATTCTGTTCATTATGATATATGTATCTCTATAATGATATAGGCTTTCTCTAACATGCCCTTCATTTCCTACTGAATCCTCACCAGAAGTGCTTTTAGCATCCATATATCTATCCATGGTCTATTTAACTTAATCTTAGACTTATTCTAACATGGGCTTCAAAATTATTACAGCCTCTACCCATTATCCAATTCCAAACTGACTTCCACATTTTTAGATATTTGCAGCTCTCTATAGTCCAGTACAAAAATCTATATAGGTTACTAAGGCCACTGTGACAAATCCTCACAGGCGTGGTGGCTTAAAACAATAGAAATTTATTCTCTTACACTTCTAAAGACCAGAAGTCTGAAATCAAGATGTTAGAAGACCACCCTCCCTCAGAGACTTGGGGAGAATTCACTTTTTGCCTCTTCCAGCTTCTGGCGTCTGCTGGCGTATCTTGGCGTTCATTGTCTTATAGATGTATCACTCTAATCTCTCCCTACATGATCTCTACATGATCTTCTCATGTTGATGTGTCTAGTCTTCCTTTGGTCCTCAGGACATTTGTGAGAGCATTTAGGAGCCACTCAGATAATCCAGAATCACCTGGTTATTTCAAAATTCTTAACGTAATTACATGTGTAAAACTTTACCGTCCAAGATAACGTTCATGTTCAGAGATTAGAATCTGATGCCTTTGTCAGGAATACCATTCAGCTCTCCGCAACAGTCAACTTAGAATTCTCTATCCATTGAAAAAAATATTATTCAAAAATGAAGGTGAATAAAAGAGATTTTCAGACAGACAAAATAGTTTTCATTTCTCTGATGAGGTCTGCTATTTGTTCATTTATCATGAGTATTTAATTTTACATCCTCCATAAGTTATAACAGCTGCTCTAAAAGCTTTACCTGCTAATTCCAACAGCTATATTATCTTAGTGCGTTCTCTATTGGGTTTCCTAGAGTTTGGATTGCAATTTTGTGTTTCTTTTTATGTTTTAATATAAGTATTGTATCCTGATGATACATTGTAGAGACTCTAGATTCTGTTATGTTCCTCAGAAGAGTAATTTTTGTTTTAGAGTTCAGTTAATTTGGTCTGACTCAAAATCTAATTTATGTCCCCCCTGTGGTGGATACCACACAAAATTTTCTTTAGTTCCTTTAGACTTATCTGGGCTTCTTGGAGTCTCTCTTGGACACGCATAGTTTAGAGACCAGTTCAAAAACTGAGCAGAGTTTAGTCACATAATTTGGCACTGTTTCTCTCTGGTTCCCTCCTATACGGAACTTACTCCTCACTCTCCAGGAGTAGTGCCTCCAGACTCTGTCCTCTACTTCTTCAAGCCAGTACGACTGTGGAATTTTCCTCCAAGTTTTATCCTCCCTAACTTAGCAGACTTAAGCTTGCAATCAGGCCAAAAAAAAAAGACATAAAAATGGGAACCAATGTCATTCCTTTCTTCCAAATGCAAACCCCCATCTGGCAGCTGTTTTGTTTTGTTCTGTAGTGATCAGAGAATTGGCGAAATAGGCATTGCCCAAAGCAGAAACTCTTCCATTGGTAATTAGTACTATTAACCAGTGGGGAAAGACCGAAACCATGTTAAGTACTCTGTGCCTCATGCAAATTTCACATTATTCATTTATCTATTTATATGTTATGGGCATGTTCTTTTTCCTGTTGTATCTAAAGTATTACAAGTCATTTGCATCATTACATATATATATATATATATATATAATTTTTTTTAATAAGATTAGCTCTGAGCTAATATCTGCTGCCACTCCTCCTCTTTTTGCTGAGGAAGACTGGCCCTGAGCTAAGATCCATGCCCACCTTCCTCTACTTTATATGTGTGACTCCTACCACAGCATGGCTTGCCAAGCAGTGAAGAGGTCCACACCCGGGATTCGAACTGGTGATCCCTGGGCCGCCGGAGCAGAATGTGTGAACTTAAACCACTGTGCCACTGGGCAGGACCCTACAGCATTATATATTTTGACACAGAGAGAGGCAGCCTCGGGGGTCAGACACCTTTCTGGGCCTCTCTCCTGCTTTGGGTCTCCGATTGCTTGATAAATATTTGTAGAATATATAAGTAAACGAATAAGAAAATTATTGCTGCTCCTTACAGAGAGTTTGAAAGCATAGTGCAATAATATTCAGGGGATAGATAGATATAGCCCTTCATATGTGTGGATGGCATATTTTGTGTTTATTTTAACACAACTGTGCAATCACTACAAAGTTTCTTGGTTTCTAGAGAACAGATTCAGAGAGATCTCCGGAAATGAGGAATACATCAGCTAAACAATTAGTATAGGAGAGGCAGAAGCACTACAGAGTAATTGCTCGTGCTGAACATGGAAGAGACATCTTGACAAGGAAGGATAGAAGGTCTCACAAAAAGTGGGTACCGCGAATAGTGTACACAAAGCATATTTAAGGAAGCAGCTCACGTCGGAGACTTAGAGTCCTAGTCTCATGTGAGGGAATTAGAATTTTATGAAACTTAGTACTATTTGCCTACATTTGATTGAATAAGATCATCCCAACAGGTAATTCTCAGCAGTATATAAAAGAGTTTCTCTAGGATCATTTAAAGAAAGTGTCAATATTATTGATTTGAGACAAAGACCCTGCAAGATTTTTCACTTATCCAGTGTTGATTTTAGATACCCTCTGTCTGTTTCATTGCTATAGCTCCTGTTAAGTTCCTTAAAATAAAGAGACCAGTCAGTAAAGTGATGGGAAATGTAGTCTCCAAAACAATTCTGGGAAACCAATGAGAAAGACTCAGATATTGGCCTGGGCTGAGGAAAAGATATCTAGAATGTATCCATTAGGGCTGAGGCACATGGTATCCTGCCCCTGATCCATCCTCCATTCATAAAATTCTCTATGAAAATAAAATTCTGAGTACTTCTAAAAGGTTTTGTGATGAACTCTTGGCACTTCTTGGGCAAGTGAAATATTTCATAGCATCAGGATGAGGTTGAATCTAGAAGAACATTCCTGCCTAAAGCCTTAGCCCACTTTAATTAGCCCCACAGACTTGAGTTTACATGCTCAGGACATATAGTGTTGATTCTGAGAAGTCTTCATCCCATAACTTTTAAATATTGCAAGCTGGTCTGGGGTTAGCTATTTATCATTTTTGTTAGTAGTTGCATAAATTGTTTCAAGGTACGCTGCATATTTAATGCTGAGTTTTAAACCTAGCTTCCCACCTAGATGGAATAGTTCCATATTTCAGATTATATATCTACATTTTTATTAAGCCATATCTAGTATATTTTGAAAATATCATGTCTTAAAATTTATCCAACTGTTACTCTTGTTTGTGTCTTTAAGAAACACATAATAATTCATATATAAAGCACACAGAAGCCAGCATTTGATCGCTCACTATTACATAACATTAAATAAGACTCATTATATAGCAGTGGTCTGCAAGCCAAAATGGATTCCAGGGCCTGTCATGTAAATAAATTAATGAGAAAGGATGTAATCATAAGGAAATAATGACTAAATAGTGTATTCTGCATCTAAAGGTATATAAAGTCAATTAAAAAAATTCTACTGACCAAATATAATATAACCCCATGTCAAATTTGCAAATGTTACTTAAGAAGGCGAATAAAACTATATTGTTATTGTATTTGCATAGGGTAAGCTATGCTGCAGTAAAATAAACCCAAAATAGCAGGGGCTTAATGCAATCATATTAATATGGTCAGTGAGGGCTCTGTTACGTATCTTAATTTAAATACTCAAACATTTTCCCAGTTTTGGTGCTCCCAGCTTCAACATGTGACTTTGGGCATGGCAAAAGGGAAATAAACTGGAAGTTCTCCCAAGAGGATTTATAGTGGTGTCTGGAAGTCATGTACATCATTCTTACCCATATTCCACTGGCAAAAATCAGTCATGCAACCTGACTGCAAGGGGCTGGGGAATAAAATTCTTCCTGAAAGCTCAGAAAGGAAATAAAATGGATTCTCATACAAAGCACTGCCATTGTCAAAACTAGGTTTCAACAAAACAAAGTAATTTCCTTTTGATAGTGACTACCCTACATTCTCCCTTAAAAGTGATAATTACATATTAAATTAGTAGTTATATATGACCAATAAAAGAAAAAGTGAAAATGTAATTAATATACATTTTTACTCAAATATTAATTGCAAATGGAATGACTACATTCTTCTGGCGTTTCCAGAATAAATAATCTTGTTTATTTAATAAATGTATATAATTTTAATTAGCCTAGCCTCTTAATATGCCGCAATACAAACTATTCCAGGATTTGTCAAAAGAAAAAAAGGTATATAAGACACTTCCAGAAGCTGCCATAAAAAGCAGTGATTCAGCCTCTGTTAGGAAATACAGACTCTGGGAAATTGTTCTAATAATCTTCAGGAATGTTTCCACTTTATGTTCCTAGTGAGGTGGATTATTGCAGTCCTATAAACTCAACCTGTGCTCCTTACTAAAGGACAGGAGTAAGAAAGGTCTTTCTGGTGCCGGCCAGATAGTGCAGTGGTTAAGTGCGCACGTTCCTCTGTGGCAGCCCGGAGTTCGCCAGTTCGGATCCTGGGTGCGGACACAGCGCCGCTTGGCAAGCCATGCTGTGGTAGGCGTCCTACATATAAAGTAGAGGAAGATGGGCATGGATGTTAGCTCAGGGCCAGTCTTCCTCAGCAAAAAGAGGAAGATTGGCAGCAGATGTTAGTCAGGACTAATTTTCCTTGGAAAAAAAAAACAAAAAAAGAAGGGTCTTTCTTTGCATTCCAAAAAATTTAAAAATGGAATTCATCTTCTAAGGTTTGACATGTTTCCAGCTTATGAGAGATGAAAATAGACTAACACAACCAGAAAGAGCAGAAGAGAGAGAGAGAGACATCTTCTAAAAATAGTGTCAAGAAGGTGAGAATTCCGTATAAACACAAGTTTCAAAGGGCACTACAGCATGCTATTCCTATTACTCTTTTGCGTATTATAAACATACTGTGGTGTCACTCCCGGCCTATTGCTAGTGATGTTACTGGTTAGGAATGCCTGAGGCACTCACTGGGGTCCTTATTACTCACTGGGCGCCCCCACCAAAATTTCCCCACCAGGGCCAATGTTGTGGCTGGACTGGCCCTTATGGTCCTTATTATGATTGCAGGACACACTTCAGCAAAATTATCAGAGATCATTGAGGAACAAGATGATTCACAGGTCGTGGAGGGGCCAGCCAGGTGGCATAGTGGTTAAGTTTGCACGCTCTGCTTTGGCAGCCCAGTTCACAGGTTCAGATTCTGGGCACGGACCTACACATGGCACATCAAGCCATGCTGTCGTGGGACAAGTGTTAGCTCAGAGACAATCTTCCTCAAGCAAAAAAAGGAAGATCAGCAACAGATCTTAGCTCAGGGCCAGTCTTCCTTACCAAAAAAAAAAAAAAAGAAGAAGAAAGAAGAAAGAAAAGAAAGAAAAGATTACTCACAGTTCCTGGAGAGTACATGGCACACCAAGGGCCATACACTGAGGTAGCAGGTAGAGAGAGAGAGAGCTCTGACCTGGGGCTCTAGGGTTTCTAGGCTGTCTAGGGTTTCATGTGTTGGCTGTTTATTGGCTAACTTAAAACATAAAAATGGTAATTAGAGTGTGGGAAGGGAGAAGTGGAGTCACTCAAATAGGCAATTGTCTCGGTTACTCAGGGCTTTCTGTTTTCCCCAAAATGGTAAGCTTTTTCGGGGCAGTGACTTTGTCTGTTTTTTTCCTTTTTCTTTTTTTTTTTTTGTTGTTGTTGTTTTGTTTTGTTTTTTTGATATCCAACACACCTAGTGCGGCAACTGGTAAAAATATGCAGGAACTAACCAGAAGATCATAAATTGCCATGAAAGAAAGCAAATGTTGGTTTACTGCTTGAGGAAGCTAACAGACTGCTAACAGATAACACTATAAATCACAACAGCTTTCTTCTCCTTCCATCTTTCTTTCATTTTTCTTTTTCTCTTTTGACCTCAAGAATAGAGGAATTTGTGCTGTTTTCCTTGTGCTCCTTGTGTTCGTTATCCAGAGATGTGTAGTAAATTATCACAAACTCAAAGGCTTAAAAGAACTATGTTTATTTTCTCAGTTTCCATAGTTTAGGGTCTGGGCACAGCCTATCCGGGTCCTCTGCTCAGGGTCTCACAGGTGGCAATCAATGATATGGGCTAGGCTGGAGTCATTCATTTCTGGAGCCCTCGGTCCTCTTCTAGGCTCAAGTGGATGTTAGCATAATCCAATTCCTTATGGTTGCAAGACTAAAGTCCTTGTTTTCTTGGAAGCTGTAAATGGAGGACAACTTTTACCTCCTAGAGGCTGACCTCAGGTCCTTGCCGTGTGACTCCCTCTATAGAGCCACTCCCAACATGAGAGCTTACTTGTTCAAGGCCAACATGGGAATCTCTCTGACCCCATGGAGGGCCCCAGGCCCTCTTTAAAGGGATTGTCTGATTAAGTGAGGCCAATCTAATCCCCCTTTTGATTAACTCAAAGTCAACTGCATAAGGATCTTAATTGCATCTGGAAAATTCCTTCTGTCATATAACATAGCATAATCAAAAGTGTGATTTCTAATCCTATTCACAGATACTGCCCACACTAGAGGAGTGGATTATACAGACCTATGGGTCATTGAGATTCATTTTATAGTTCTGCCTACCACATCCTTGGAGCCGAGCTGTAAGGTAACCATGCTCCTTGGTGTGCCTCAATATCCTCAGTTCCACACACTATTTGCTCATGGGATGTCTCCATCCTATTTATCTAATTAATCTTTGGTTAACCAGTCCCTCTTATTTACATTACACGATTTTAATTCGTATGCTGTTGTTTGTATGTGTTCATGTGAAACTTGTTTTATTATTTTGTTGGCGTTTATTTTAATGTATATAAATAGCCTGAACATCATTTTGATCCTTATTTTACTTTTCTCCCTAAATATTATTTTTGAAATATATATTCATATTTTCATGTGCATGTTTATTCTCTTCTAAGTGATCTGTCATGTTCCATGTTGAGAATTCACACCATTTTACGTATTTACGTCTCCTGGGATGGAGCCTCAGACTGCCTCCAATGCTTTCCTGCTATAAACAATACAGAATCTTCATATTTGTTCTTTGTCAACTTGTATCTTTTTACTAGCTACCCAGGAAGATAATTTATGCATCTTAGTATAGCGTTTCACTTAATTGAAATATATAATGCCGGTTTGTTCTTCATAATAGTGGCAATAAGTTACAAATGCAAAGCCAGCCATAAGGTTTCCAAGAGACCCACATGCATGTAAACATTTGACATTTTCCAGTTTTCAATCTAATAGGTGCAAAGTGATATCTAATTGTTGTCTGTTATTGGTTGAATGATGTTCCCCAAGATATATATGTTTATGCCCTAACCTGCAGTGCCTCAGAACATGACCTTATTTGGAAATAGGGTTGTTATACATAGAATTATTTAACATCAGGTCATACTGGAGCAATGTGGGCCTCTAATCCAATAGGATTGATGTACTTATAAGACAGCATGTGAAGATCCAGAGCCATAGGGATAACGTCATGTGAAGTTGGAGGCAGAGATTGAGTGATGTATCCACAAGCCAAGAATTTTTGGCCATGACCGCAAGCTAAGAGAGAGACAGGGAACAGATTCTCTCTCAGAGCCTTCCTAAGGAACTAAACCTACTGACTACTTTGTTTTGGACTTCTAACCTCCACAACTGTGAAGAGAATAAATTCCCTTGTGTAGCTTGTGGTGTTTTTGTTTCACAACTCTGGGAAACTAAAACATTTTCTTAATATGTATTATTATGATTACTAATATATTTACCAAGTCTTCTTATGTGTCTTATTCTTTTGGATTTCCGTAAATCACCTATTTGTGTCCTTTCCAATATTTTAAATTGGTGGTCCTGTCTTTTTATTTAAAGTAGTTTTTTTTTAAATACGTATCTATTACGGATATCAGTGTCTACTTTGTTTTAGAAATTGTGAATATATTATCTTAAATTGATATATGCCTATTCACTTTATGCATGGTGTTATTTCCTGAGAAATATATTTGTAGATGATTAAATTAGTTTTATTTTATGTTTTCTGCTTTTAAAGGTTTATTTCAGAAGTCCTACAGCATCCCTCATCACAAACATAGTTTCATACATTTTTTTCTTTTTACATTATATATTTCATTTTAAAATTGCCTTTGAGAGAACAGATTCAACTCAACAACTGAAAAACAAACAATCCAATTAAAAAATGGGCAAAGGATCTGAATAGACATTTTTCCAAATAACATATACAGATGGCCAACAGGTATATAAAAATACGTTCAACATCACTAATTATCAGTGAAATGCAAATCAAAATTACAATGAGATATCACCTCACACCCATCAAAATGGCTGTATATAATTAACAAGACAAAAAATGAGCATTTGAGAGGATATGGAGAAAACGGAATTCCCATACACTGCCAGTAGGAATGCAACTGGTGCAGCCACTATGGAAGACAGTGTGGAAATTCCTCAAAAATTAAGAATAGAAATACCATGTGATCCAGTTATGCCACTTCTGGATATTTACCCAAAAACCACTAAGTCAAAAAAGATATTTGTACTCCTATGTTCATTGCAGCATTATTGACAAAAGCCAAGACTTGGAAACACCTAAAGTGCCCATCAGTGGATGAATGGATAAAGAGGATGTGATATATATGCATAATGGAATACTACTCAGCCATAAAAAGATGAAATGTTACCATTTGTGACAATATGGGTGGGCCGTGAGGGTATTATTCCAAGCAAAATAAGTCAGATGGAGAAAGCCAAATACCATGTGATTTCACTCATAAGTAGAAGATAAAAACACAACAACAACAAACACACACATAGATACAGGGATTAGATTGGTGGTTACCAGAGGGGACGGTGGGAAGGACCAGGCAGAAATGAGTGATAAGGCATATGTGTATGGTGACAGATGGTAATTAGACTTTGAGGGGTGAACACGATGTAGTCTACATAGAAACAGAAATATGACGATATATACCTGAAATTTATATAATTTTATAAACCAATGCTACCTCAATAAAAATGTAAAAATTGCCTTTAATTTATCTGTAGTATTTCTTTATATATGATATTAGATTGAATCCAGATTTCCTACTTTTTTATTATGTTGAGCCATATTTCCCAACAGTACTACAAAGCATTTATCTTTCCCCATCTATTTTTGGTGGCATAATTTTTCTTTCTTTTTTAAATAAATAATTTTGCTGTATAGCATACAGACAGAAAAATATACAAATCATGATTTGTCACGTCATTGAGTTGTAAGCGTTCTCCATACATTTTCATTATGTGTCCCTTGTATTTTTATCTGTATCTCATCTTTATTTCTATTCATACTATATATAGAGAGAAAGATGTGTATGTACACAGCTCTCTACACATAGGTGCAGAAAACTCTACTGAAATTATGGAAATTGGTTTAATTTTAGACCAATTTGAGGAGAATTATCATTTTACAGTGATAGTCTTCATATTCATGGACACAATATATTCTTGCATGTATTTAGACCTTTGTTAATTTGTCTTCATATTTTGTAAAGATCCTATACATCCGTGGTTAGTTATATGCCAAAATATTTGGATTTTGAACGTTGTTTAAAGTCATTTTATAAAAGTACTTTATTTCACTTTTTATATGTGGGATGCCATGACAGCATGGCCTGATGAGCAGTGTGTAGGTCCATGCTGGGGATCTGAATCTGTGAACCCCGGACCACCGAAGCAGAACATGTGAACTTAACCACTATGCAATTGGGCTGGCCCCTAAAAATTTAATTTTTGATGCCAGTATATAGAAATAAAATTGATATATATTAGCCTTTATCCAGTAACCCTGATGGGTCTGCTTAGTAATTGGACTAGCCTATCTGAATTTTCTACATATACAACCAGGTCAACTACGAATAGTGATAATTTGATTGCTTCTACATCTTATGTTCTTTGCCCCCTTTTTCTTGTCTTATTGCACCTACTAATTTGATCAGGAAATTTATGAATACAAGTGGACTATCAGATTCCTTGGGTTTTATTTTCAGATTAAGAAATCCCCGTTTTATTTTATCTTATTTGATTTTTATCAAATATTCTTTTGGTACATATTGAAAAACCATAGTTTTTCTCCTTACCTTGGTATAAATTTCATTGATTCATTTTCAGTACTATACAAACCAGTGAAACCTAGAGCTGACCCATGTTGACTGATGTAGAATTCTTTGTATGTATTGCCTGCATTTAGTTTGTATAAAATTGTGTTTAGGATCTATGTTTACGAGAGACATCTGTCTATAATTCTTATGTAGTCTTCCCTGTGCAGTTATTGGGAATTTTATTTGCTTTTTTCAAAGAAACAATTTTTCACTTTTTGAGTCTCTCTATTTTACATAGGTATATGTAAATATACATATTTAAATTTCATTAATTTCAACTTTTATCTATACGTTGCTCTTATTTTTTTTGGTTTTAATTTGAAGTTTATTTTTAAATTTCCTGAAGCAGAAAACAAAGCCATTGATTTTCCAACATTCTTCTTTTCTAAAACATACTTTAAGACTCTCAGTTTTTCTCTCCATGTGACTTGCTGTATCACACAAATTTTGATATGTCACATTTATTATCACTCAGTTCAAAGTATTTTAAATTTTTATTTGTCCTTTGACCTATATTCAATTTAGACGTCTAGCATTTCATTTCCAAACAACTGATTTTTAACAGCAATGATAGTGTTTTTATTTTCTAACTTTAGATAGTTCAGAAGACGTGTTCTATATATTTGTAATCTTTTGAAATATGTACGATTTGCTAAATGACACACACTTGTGTCACTTTGATAAATATTCTTTAATTGTAAAGGATGGTTACTCTGCTTTCATTGGGTGCAGTGTTCTAAGTTTCCCAATTTTAAGTTTGTTAATTGTGTTGATGTTCTCTTCTATATCAACTGCTTTTTAAAAAAATGCTTCATTATAACTGACAAAATTATGTGAAAATCCCCAAATATAAGTGTGGATTTTTCTATTTTTCTTTTTAATTCTGTCAAATTATGCTTTATATGTGTACAGCTGTGTTATCACATACAAAAAGTTAGAATTTCTTTTTTTTTTCTTAGCAGTGGGCCTTTTTACTCATAAATTGCTGTGTCTAACTTGTTAATTCTTTCATTTGTAAAGCCACCTTATCTGATATTAGTATAGAAACCCAATCTTTCTTTTCTTAATAATATATTTGCTGTATATTTTCTCATTTTTTTTGCTTGCAAACTCTGTTCTCCCTTCTTTCTTTTGTGTCTCTTACAAGCCATATAAGTGTTTTCCTTATTATACAATAAAATCATTTTCTTTTAATTAGCATATTTGGTCAATATGTTTAATATAATGTCAATACATCAGGGGACAAAATATGATGTATTACAATTAGATTAAATATGTCTCCCCTGAACAATACTTCTTTTTCTTCTCTTTATTATCTTTTTTTTAAAGAACTTTCCTTAAGTCCACTTTTGCCTTTACTTGCATATTTACTAGTATATTCTTTTAGTATATTTTGGAGTTAATCTTCATATTATATGTATGCTTAACATACTTAACTTGAATCTAAATTATTGTATCTACACAATATCTTCTAGGAGAATATATAATAATTTAACAATACTTTAAATCCATTTTTCCCTTCTATCTTTTCCTTGTAAATCCTCACAGATAATCTATTCAGTAATATTCATTGAAATTTACCCATATATCTGTGTTCCTTCTTGCTCTTCACTCCTTCTTCTATTTACGTTGATCTGGAAATAGTTTTCTTTTGCCTACAGAATTCATTTTCCTATTTTCTTCAGTGTATGCAGGTATTGATGAATTCTGTCAGTTTCTTTCTACAAATATATTTTAAACTGGCCCTTAGTTTTGTAGGATATTTTCAGTTGGTTATAGAAATCAGTGGTTACATTTTTTCCTTTTACTCTTTGAAGACTCATTATATTTTAATTTTCATTATTTCCTTGGGAAGGTATAGTGGATTTGGATGGTGTCCCCCCAAAATTCATGTCCACCCAGAACCTCATAATGTGACCTTATGTGGAAACAGGGTCTTGCAGATATAATTATTTGGTGATTGCACAATGAAATCATCCTGGTTTCAAGGTAGGCCTTAAATCCAATGACTGGTCTCCTCATAAGAGAAGGAACGGAGAGAGAGACATAGAAAGAAGAAGGCCGTGTGAAGATGGAGGCAGACATTGGAGTTATGCTGACATAACCAAAGAGCACCACAAGCCACCAGAAGCTGGAAAAGGCAAGGAAGGATTCTCCTACAGAGCTTTGGGAGGGAATGTGGTCCTGATGGCACCTTGATTTTGGACCTCTGGCCACTTGAACAGTGAGAGAATAAA
The DNA here is from genome assembly GCF_041296235.1 of Equus asinus. Lineage (NCBI taxonomy): Eukaryota > Metazoa > Chordata > Mammalia > Perissodactyla > Equidae > Equus > Equus asinus. The sequence goes on from NC_091819.1 coordinate 12,500,787, forward strand.
TGTCTCTTGTTTTAAGCAACCAAGTTGGTGGTGATTTGTTATGGCAATAGGAAACTAATACAGAAAATCAACTAATGACCTTACGTTTACTTCCGTGAGGGTAATATGTCACCCACCACACTTCCTCCTTTGGCTGCTCCTAGAAATGTTTTTGCTGTGTGTTTTTTTTTTCCTCAGTAGTTTAACTGTGACATGTATAACTGTGGTGTTTGTGTTTATCTTGCTTAAGTATTTGTAGAGTTGCTTGCGTTTGTATACTTCTTGATGTCTTTCTACAGTTTTCGAAATCTAAGGTCATTACCTCTTCAAATATCTTCCAATGTCACATCATGATTATATCTTTTTCCTTGTTCAGTCACAGAATCTCTCAAATCCCTTACAAGTGGTGTTGAGGAAAAACCTAGGATTTTTGGAGTTGATCAGGAAATAGATAATGAGGTCTACCCAGTCAGTAAGACCATCAGTTGTCAAAATGGTCCTAGGTGGCTTTAAGCAGTTGGGGCTCAAAATTTGGAACAACGGGGCTCGGTTGGGTGTGGCATTGCTGTGTTGTTTTCTACTCTATATTTTTCGTTGTCTCCCCTGTGCCTTATTAGATTGCCCAAGCAGTATTTGAGTGAGCCCATGCCATTGGAACTGACTTTGGGTAAGGAGGTCAGTCCACACACTTGGGTCCCCTGCTAGGCAGGCTACGCACCTCCCAAGACCTGTCGGCCTGTATATAACAAGGGAAGAGCGCATGTCTCTGTACCGAGGGAGGGCCACCCATCACCTGAAAATGGCCATCGTGAGCAGAGGTCCTTGAGGCTGGGCTGATGATTTGGGGTACTGTGAGGCAAGAGGTCAACCTCATCCCCAGGGACCCCTACAGCAGGTAAATAAGCCAGAGATAACACGCTGAGGCCAGTCTCCTAAGTGCAGGTTGGGGAGATGCCTTTGTAAACATCTGGCATGGCTCCGCAGCTGTCATACTGCGATTTGTTGTTGTGAATGGTGTCATTCTAGCCCATCTTCAGAGAGATACCCAGAACCCAACCCTTGGGCTGAGCTGGCTAAAGCATTACTTCAAGTGACTAAAGGCAAGGAGGTTTATATTGCTGCCCTCTCAGAGCTCCAAAGGTGGTGGATGTCCTATGAAGAGGGGCTTCAAGCCACGAGATGCATGTTGGCCCTTGCTCGCAGCTGCTTCTCCTCAGGATGCCACCTGGAAAGGAGGTAGGAGCTTAAACTCCCAGGGGAAGATGAGACCGAGGGCAGGACTCTAGGGAAGAGGACTGGTGCCCTCTACTCGATAAGCAGCACAATACCCATGAGAGTGGTGAGGGTAATTTACTCAGCTTTGCAGTAACCACCCCCAGGTAATAAAGACAGAAAAGACAAAGGAGGAGAGTAAAGGACAGACTGGTTGGCTGTCCTTTGGAAGAGGAAACATGTCCTGTCTCTCACCCTGAGCTGAAGACTTTCCTTGAGCACCTACCTATGAACTAAACGAAAAGGGGCCACCAGGCTATATAGATTATATGTGGCCATGAACGAGTGCCCCCTAGTGGAGGCTGAAATTAAGCAATTGGCTGCCATCGTCCGGATGAAAAAATGAATGAAAAAATCCTAAGGGATCCTCACAATTGGTGTGGAAAGTGGGAATTCCCCCCAGTGGAGTCTTTGGACGGACGTCCATATGGACCTTATTGGTGTGGAGGTTGTGACTCGGAGGGCTGCTCACCCCACCTTAGGCCAACTATCAGTGGAAAACTGGCTGAGGCCAAAAATCCTCAGCTGGGGATGTTAGAGTGGGCTTATCCAGCAACGCACAGCATTCAGCATGACTTGGCAAGTTCAGAGGAGGCCGAATGGAGTCCTGAGTTCGTCCAGTTGTTTCTTAGGGAGCTTCCCCTTCTCTGGCAATTGTGGCTAATCCTGAAACAATTCAAGAAGACATAGATGGCCTGGATTTAATGGAAATTTATGGAAGACAATCTGCAAGTCAAATGTTGCCTATTAATTCTACAAGCGATTCGCACATAGACTTAATCTAAATTATTATTGGTGGCTTCCTCCTAGGTCAACACACCACCTGCAGCCAGGCCCCTGCTTAAGCATGAGTCTGAGATGGACAAGAGAGGTCATACTGGACTCTAAGGGACAAAGGGTCCCCAACTGGATGATCTCTGGCAAATCAGTAGAACAACGATAGTACTTAGAGTTCCATGAAAATCTGTGGAATGCATCACCCCTCACCTTTCCCAGCTGCCCCTGATCGCTGCCCCTGATCTGAGTCAGTGGCCGGGACCCACCCCCACATAGGCATCAGTCTGTCTTGAAAGCTGGCCCCTTCCAGCAGACAATCACTCTTTTATCAGACCAACTATAGTTTGGGCTCCAAAAAAGTACACACTGGCTGGCTCTGCTGGACACTGGTGCTCAAATCTTCCTAGTCCCTGGCAGCGCTCATGGTTTACAGAGACCATCTTGCCCTCTGCCCCAGGAAATGACTGGCTTGAGAAGAGGATGAATTAAAGTTAATTAAGTGTCAAAATTGGCCAGGTTTTTAAAAAAGATGTTTCTGTTCTGAGTGTCATTTCCCCCACCACCTTCCCCAAAAGGATGCCTTTTCCATTTGCTGGAATGGACCTTCTCAGTCTCCAAGTAACTCATGGAACATGCCTAAGGCTTTTACACTATTGATGGGCAGATCTTGGAAGGAAGCAGCTAACCTTCCCCTGCCAGTGCAAGTGGTAAACACACTACAGTACCATCTAAGGTAAGGTGAGGCAGTGAAGGGTTATGAGCTGCCTAGTTGACTAAGGTAAAGAAGGAGGACGGATTCCTGCATCTCTCCTTTCATTTCCCTGGTATGCTTTGTGCTAAAAGTCTCTACTGTCGACTATAGATTTAAATAAGTCTGTTCCCTTTATAAGAGTGCCTCTCCAAGATATCTGAACTTTAATGGATCACATCCAAAATAACATGGGCAAATGATTGATGTTGTAGACTTGGCTAATGTGTTCTATTCAGTAAAAATTTCACAGGAGACTCAACCATAATTTACCTTCATCTTTGAACTTTGCCCGTAGGAGCTAGATGTCTGCCCCTGCTCTCAGCAGAAACTCAGCTTTGGCATTATATCAAAGACATCCTCCTCCTAGGCCCTGACCAAGACTCTATGTCACAGGTCATGATAACTGTGAGTAAACGTCTCACTGAGCCATATAAGATACAAGGGCCCTCCTGATCTGTTAATCTGGGAGCTACATTTGGAACTCAGAAGAGTGGCTATTCCTAATTTGGTAGAAGACAAGCTCCTAGTGTTTCAATCCTACGTCACTAAAGGAGACCCAACGTTTACTAGAAATGTTTGGATCCTGGTGCCAACATATTCCACACTTCTAACATTTGTTGGCCCTCATTTATTGTGTGTTCTCTAAATCTTCCACTTTTCACTTGGGACCTGAGCAATGACAGGCACTAGACAAACCAAAAGAGACCATCACTTTGGCTCTGCCACTAGAGCCTTGAAGGCGGGACTTACCATCATAAATCTCAGCCACCCTCAAGTTTGTTTCCTGGAGCCTCTGGACCAAATGGACAAATAAAGCCTACCCACCAGTTCTTGGTACAAGTGGCTCCTAGACTCAGCCCAAAGGTATTAACTACCAGGGAGGTAACTCCTGGTGATGTACTGGGCACTTACTGAAACTGAAGCTCTTACAAGGGTAGAGCCAATAGCCCTATGGACTGAGATTCCTATTATGTCTTGGGTAATGGAAAAAGCTCCCTGTAAAACTGGATCATCAACAGAGGCCTCCTTGTTAAAATGGACATTGTACCTACATGATTGAGTTAATTCCACTTCTACTGGACAAAATGAGGAAATGACCACATGCTCTTTCATTAAGATTAATTTGCCAAAACCTTCAGAAATGCCTTAATCTCTTGCTCAATAAGAACTAGAAGGAGGATGGTCAGCAATCTCAAAACAAGAAAAACAATGGTATTTCTTTACTGATAGAGTGAACCTAGGGTGTAAGGGACTCAGATAATGGGCAGCCAGAGCCTATCATCCTTATTCAAACACTCTAATTTCCACATGGGGGAAAGACCAAAGTGTCCAATGAGGTGATCTGCCTGCAGTATTCCTAGCAATAGAGGATGCCCTTGACAGGCATTTTCCCAAGTTCATATTTATGCTGACTCTTGGTCAGTGGCTAATGATCTAACTACTTGGTTGCAATTTTGGAAAATCAGAGCTGGAAAATGTAAGGCCAGGCAGAGACATTTGGGAAAAGAGATGGGAGGGAAATCACCACATTGTCTCCCGTGGCCCATGTTGGTGCACCATAACTTGGCCCATCCTAGGCCCAGTCACAGAGGAGGCATGCTACAGCACCAAACCAATCAACTAACCAAGCTACCAAAAGAGAGAAGCCTCTTGAAGGAAGGGGAGTCTCCAGAACTTGGAAATGAGTCACCCTACACTTTCCACCTGCAGGCACATGAGAGGTCAGTGCATTTGGCATTATGGGGTTATGGAATGGATTTTTAATAAAAGAGTCCACCCAGCAGAGAAATTTACACAAAGTCACTAGGAACTGTACCACATGCCAGAAATATAGACACTGGGCCTACATGAGAGAGGAAATTTACAGAAGAGAATGGCCAGTTCAGAACAGGCAGATGGATTTCACCGGGCCTCTCCCTGCAGTGGCAGTGGCCATCAAAAATGCCTTAACAATGGTGGATGCTTACATAGGCCTTCTGTCGGCTTACCCATCCAAGGTACCAACCTCTGCTAATGTTACTGAGGGACTAATAAAACAGTTCTTACAGGCTTTGATAGTGCCACAAGTTTATACAATCACATCAAGGTTCTCACTTCACTGCAAAGCAAAGACAATAATGGGCATTACAAAATAATATTTTTCACCTCCCCTGTGACCATACAGCAGCAAGTATCATAGAAAGACATAATGAGTTTTTAAAACAAGGACCATTGAGAGAACTTGGAAGACAATGGACCCCAAGTTGTCAAAATTATTGCCTGTAGTGCTGATTACATTAAATTCAAACCACTGTTGCATGACTACATCATATTTAAATTCACAACAAATGAGAACAGCAATAGACACTGTAGCTTCTGCTGGTATATGCACCCACACCAAATATACCCTAATTATCAGTTTTCATGGACTTGGGAGTCCTGACAAGGTTACCTCCAGTGAAGGAACATCCACCTGGTATTTTCACCTTTCCTTTCTTCCTCATAGAAAATCCAGACTCTAGCCTCTTCCCCCTCCATCCTGACGAGCACCCAATGCAGATCACAGACTTTGGGACTATGCTCAGCCTGTGTCCATTGATCATCCAAGGTAAACTGAGCAAATCACTCACCACCATCTGGAGAGGCACCCTTCCCTACCACTCATGGACTTTGCTCCACTGTAGGAAGTGTGGAATAAACCTGGACCTGCTCCTGACACCCGGGAGATGGAGCTAATCATCCCCAGGCTGGGTGACTCCATTTGGAAGATACTGGCGGCTGATGACCTCTGACTTTAACGTCTGTTATATTGCTGTGCTCCTTCCTTACCTGATAAATTTCTCGACTTGCCAGCATTGACTATACATCCTTGTCAAGCATCGTCTTAGCCTTGGTAATTTATACCTACAGCTGATAAGGTATGTCTGGACAAAACATGCCACATGCATACCACAGGGATTCACACAACATGAATCCTACTGGGGATGCGAGAAACCATGCTGTTGGCTATTCGGATTGGTAAATTCTACTAACACGACCACAGACATCAACACTGAGAGTAGTACTTCTCTGTTTATCTCTATTATTACTCGCAACATCCTTTCCAGCCAAAAAAGACTCTAAGATACCTCTTGTGGCTCATAAAGGCCTTCTAAACTCTTTGGGCCAACTTTTACTTGAAATCAGGCAAAACCGACTATTATTAATTAGTCTTTCAAACTAAAACAGCAATGAGCTACTATGTATTAAATCTCACTTGAGACATGCCCAGAGATAGCATGCACCCAATATTACAACCAGCATGCTTGTGACTGGTGCAATTAAATTAAAAACACTGTAATCCAGAGCCAACGTCAACAAACACTACGGGGCTGCAGAGATAAACTTATAGTTTTTATGAATACTGGGGATGATGATAAATATAAACCCTGCCAACAATGCACATCTTTAGAACACTGGCCTCTTTTCCTATAATTATAAGAATCTCTTTTCCTCCAATACAAACCTCATTTGTTGAGGCAAAAAGAAATTACAGTGAACATGTGGCCATGGGCACCTTACCATGGTCTTCCTCCCTGGCTGCCAATCCATATAAACAAGGAAGGCAATATATGACATATCAGTACCTTGGCCAACCGATGTCTAAACAGTCAGAACTACACCAGCCTGTGCATTTTCCTCTAATCTTACCTCACAATACCAGCTGCCAGTTTTGCATGACACTCAACGGAACAATAATTGCAATGTTGGCTGCCCACCACAAATCACACAGCTCTCGGGTGTTACAGCAAAGACAATTCTTAGGACAAACTTTAAATCCCATGAAGAAATCTAACTGCTGTCTGCATGGGAGTTTCTCTACCCACCTTGACAACTACTTACTTACAGCTATTACAAAGTTTGCCAATCCTACCGAGACCACCACTAATAAGGATGTGGGAAATATTTGAGGAAAATTACCTTCCACTGTTACTCTTCTGGAGGAGCCTTAAAAAATATATGCACAACCCACCTTAAAGGAAAAAGATACAATTATGATCATCTCTGTACCAAGTTAACCTGAGAGGAAATTTATTGGTGTAGTCACACTGCCAACTCCCAAGGAGCTACCCATGAGACTATTAAGGCAATACAAATGGCTGCATTAGAGAAGTTTCCCCCCAAATGGAAGCAATGAAAGACTGCAATGTCATGATAAACAGGGAAAGAAATGGGCCAAACGTATAACACAATTGAAGTCGACTTTTGAAATAACTTGGCTCATCTGTGAGCATTCCACATATGAGTGCCCCATAGTTCAGGATCTAATTTGGTGTACAGCTAAATTAACAACTTTTGTACAAAACACAAGAGCATCGTACACTCATGGAAACACACCCATGTTATTTCCTATTGGAAATCAACAGGAAACTCAAGAACCATTGCACACCAATGCAAACAAGAAGGAACATATAATTGCCCACCAAACAAAACTTTCATGTAGCCTTAGCCACAGCAATGCAATGGCAAATTTAACAATTCAACAAAAGCCCACATGCTGGGCTTGTTTCCAACAATCTGATGTTAGTATATATAACTTAATACTTCTCCCCTGGCCAGGCTCCTCCACAAACCTCATTTATCAAGATGAGCCTATTCTCTAACCCATGAACTTCCAACAACAATATCCAAAGGCCAGTCTCACAAAATACGTGGACAATAATGGGCTAAGCCCATTACCAATTTAGTTCATCCAGTTGCTGAATGAAAGACGGGTAACACACAAGTTGGTTTGACTATAATATTATATGTTCCTATTAATACCACCTTAATTGCTCTAAGCCACACACACCACACTTACCTTAAAAGAAATAAAGAAAATATAGGCCGCAGAGGGAGCCTGCTGGGCCTGTAAAAATTAAATAGGTTACTCTATCATGAGTCTCTCCTCATCCAACTCTGGACGATGATTCCTGTATTGGATTTGGCTCAAAATTCCAGAAGGCTTTACTCAGCAGCAGAACCATCAAGCACTTGCCCCAAAAAAACCACACTAGTCACAATTCCAATGAGATAAATGAGCTTTTCCAATAGTCCCTTGGTACTAACCACCTTAAGATCACTAATTTTGGTAGCAGTAAGAACTGCATAGGTGTGGGGCACCACACAACGATTAAATGAACCACAGAGAGCCAAGGAATTATCCTTGAGCTAAGAGAGCTAAGGAATTATCCACACAAATTAAACAGATAGCCCAAGGACTGAAACTCTTGGCCAAATCTCACCATACTTTAGGGCCCATGGTGTTAAATAATTTCATATCCTTAGTTACTTACTGGCTGCAGAATAGGAGTCTATGCACTTATTAACATGTCTTGCTGCGTGTGGTTAGATAACACTTACCAGTTGTTACAGATAACCAGAACATGCACTAAAGGGCAACTAACATTACTGATTAAACAGATTAAACAAATAAAAATCTACCCCTTTTTGATCTATTTTCCTGATTTCTCCAATCCCACCACCACCAAATGGGCAGGCTGGCTGTAAACAGGCTTTGAAATCCTACTTTGTGCCCTTATGGAATTCTGAGTCTCAAATATCCTCAAAGATGTTTTCTGATTGTGTCCAAACCCAGACATTACAAAAAGACAAACAACTTAGATTATACAGCAACATGGGGCCAGGGGATGGATCTTTATATAAATGAGCGAACAATGGCCTTTGTATACTGGCTGCTAATTTGTTTACTTTTTCATAGTGGGCTGAGACCCTTGCATCAAAAGCCCACTGGCACCAAAATCAAGTTTTTACACATCCCGTTGTTTTATAAGATAGCACAAAAAAGCAGACTTTTAGCCATATAGAGGCTACCTGCTTTGTATAACCAGCAAAACTGCTAGCCTTAGGATAGTTAATTTAGTATCGGTTAGACCCCAAGTGGCTTCTGCCCTTCAGAGCTCTCTGATCCAGAGGGTCTGCCACTTGTGGAACAACATAACCTCGTAAGTCCCATCTCAGATCAATTGAACTCCTTCTTCTGCCTCCCCTCATGCAAACTTGTCAAAGTGTTGTCCAAGTAAATGTTGTATGTACTACTGTCACATCTTGGTCATATCTTTTTCCTTGATCAGGCTCAAAATTCCTCAAACTCTCTATAATTGCAAACCAGACAGATTATGATTCAATTCTTTGAAGTAATAAAGCTATTCTATATTCTAGGAAAACAAAATGGAATAATGGCCTAAGGGAGTTGTAACTTCTTCCTTCATGGTGACACTTGCTTTGAAAAATGGTTTAGGGTCTGAAATCCAGTGCTTACTTGCTCTTGGAGATTAGAGATGTTATTTGCCATTATCATTAATAAAAAAAAGCTATTTCGATTGAACAATTAACATTTGTAACCACTGTGATAAATTTTATTAATATTGTCATTTTTTAAGATAACTTGAATCTATTTTTCTACTTGTCAAATATAGTTTTACTCTAGCCTCCCTCAAAATTATGTTGATGATCAAGTGAAGACATGCATATTAAAGTATTTGTGAACTTCAAGTCCCATATTGCACTAGTTATATACAATGTTTATGGACTGGCAAACCTGTTTCATATACGGGGTTTGCCAAAGACTCCACAAGGCTACTTTATGTTTAAAAATATCTGAGTGTTGGGAAATATGAAAAAGACATAAAATGTGTTTGAAATTTTTATTTGGCTTTGTATTTTTATAGCTCCTAGGTATGAGTACTAATGTCCAAGAAAGAAATCAAATATGTTGAAATAAAATGAATCTCGAAGAAAGAAACAAGGAAGGAGGAAAGAAAGAAAAGGGAAAGAAATGCAATTGTCATTTAAGACCACATTTTGCACGCATATTTGATAAATGAGGGAGAGAGAGACTAACTTCAGTCTTTTACGAAGTAAGTGGCTGTAGACTCAGCCATATGTTTAAGACTGACTTTGTAATGAGATTTCGGGAGACTGAACAAGAGCACATGATTGAACATAGAGTTCTATTATAGTGTGCTATAAAATGATGAACTGTTAATTTAACAGAGTTTTGCATGAAAGTCTATCTTTTTCTGTAAGAGTGGGTTTTTTTTAAAAAGAATGATTGGAAGCCATTATAGAGAAAACAAAGCTAACTCCTTCCAGATGCAAGGTTTCTATATTCCTAATCGCTCTTAGTACAGACATATGGGTGTGGGTAACAGGCTTGGCTTCAATAGGAAAAATACTAGCTGTTCCACAAGTTAACCAATTCATCAAGGAGACAAAAACAAGGTAGACTCATCAACAGGAGGCAAGTATATTAAATTGTATGTGGTCGTCATACAGGGTTTTATTGTAATAAAGTGATGAGGAATGATCAGCTTCCTAAAATCAAATGCTTCACATTTAATTAACCAGTATCAGAATATTCACTCACATTCTCGGGGGAAGGATTTTTGAAAGTGGCTCCTGCAGTTTACTGAGCTCTTCTTTGCATGCAAAAATGATTTTGTTGACAAGTAAAATAAGTAGCTAGATCCCTTTTAATAAAACTAAAATCCCACATTGCTTAGTCAGTGGCATAATTACATTCCAAAATAGGAAGCTTTGAAACAGAAAGAACATAACTAAGGAAAAGTTCTAATAAGGAAAACTTACAGTTATATATGATGAATTTGCATATAGGAAAAAGAAAATCAGAAAATGAAAAGCTTTTTATATGACGTTGAGTTTGTTGCCTTTCCTAGAGAATGTGAATTTTTTCAACAATAAATTTTTGTGTGTCTTTTTATTTTATTTTTTTTGTTTCTTTCTTAAAGTACAATGCAGACAAGAGACAATAAATTTAACATGTTAAACAAACATCAAACAGCACTTCTTGTGATTTTGGGAATGGTATCAATAAAAATGATTCTTATGATTGAGGGGTAACTTCTTTCAATTTACATAGCGGGAAGAATTTGTCTTAATCATAAGAATGCTACACATCTTCTTCCCCTAAGTATGAGTTGAAGGTGAGCAGAGAAGCTACAGAAGGAAAGAAATACACAGTCCTGGAAAAAAATCTTGATATTGGGATACCTGCACGTATAAATCAGAAACATACACAGAAATGTTGGAGATAGATCTAAGAATAAGCAAAATTCTGGAATCACCTGCTTCAAGTTTGGTTTGAATTTTTAGAGAAAATAAGGGTAAGGGAGAATCAAGAACAGTTTTAGATTCAGAATCAATACATATATTAAGCAAGTGATATTTACCAGGCATCGGTAAAGAACTCTTACAACTAAACAACAAAAAGACAGACAACCCAATTAAAATACTGCCAAAGGATTTGAATAGACATTTCTTCAAACAATATGTACAAATGGGCAACAAGCACATGAAAAGATGCTCAGTGTCACTAGTCCTTAGGGAAATGAGAATGAAAACTACAATGAGTACGGGGTCAGACCTACTGGGATAGCTAGAATTTTTTTAAAGTGTTTTCAAGGATATGGAGAAATTGGAACCCTTATGCAGTGCTAGTAGGAATGTAAAGTGTCTCAGCTGCTGTGGAAAACAATTTAGTGGTTCCTCAAAATGTTAAATATAGAATTACCATACAATCCTGCAATTCTTCTCTTAGATATATACCCAAAAGAAGGGGAAAGAAGTATTCAGATATTTGTACACAGATGTTCACAGCAGCATTATCTGCAATAGCCAAATGGTGGAAACATCCCAAATGTCCATCAACAAATGGATGGCTAATTAAAATGTGGTATATACAGACAATGGGATATTACTTAGCCATGAAGAGGAATGAAGTACTGGCACATACTACAACATGGATGAATCTCAAAAACATTATAAGTGAAAGAAGCCAGTCATAAAGGGTCACACATTGTATGATTCCATTTATATGAAACATTCAAAATAGCTAAATCCATAAAGACAACACAGACTGGTGGTTGCCAGGGCCTGGGGAGGGAAGGGATGAGGAGCAAATGCAGTCTAGAGAGGATTGAAATGATCTTTTGGAACAACACGCTTGTTTGGAAGCTGATATTCTCAAGTCTCACTTAGTCATAAAAAAGACAGTGTTAAGAGTGTTAATATATAACGCACAGAAGTACACAAGGAATCCAATTTAAACATGGGATATTGAATGCTCATTATTCATTTTTTAAAATACTAATGTTGAGTCATACAGAAAAGCCTGTTTTATACTAGTGTTATGTATTAATGGAATGAAAAATACAAAATGTTTTTAAAGGGGTTTTTTGAAGCACGAGTAGATAAAATCTGAATCAGTTAATTAGAGATCTGTTTGTCAAGATTCCCCCGTTTCCCTGGCTGGACAGGGTCACTGAGTCATTGCTGTATTAGACTGAGTGAATATTAATTTTACTCGTGTCTTTGGGGAAATGAAAACATCCAAATACACATGCTTCTTGGCATTTTACTTCCTTGAATTTTCACTTTTTAATCCATTTTCCTTTAAGTCTTTAATTATCTTTTCAGCGATGATTTTCCCTTTCATTTTGTTCGTGTGTCTGAGGAATTAACAATCCTATTCTCAGTGGTTTCGAGTAATCAAAACCTCCTGATTCAAACACTGTGTGCAATCTGCAGGGAGAAATTATTAAATTTCTTTAGTGCTCTACTCAGAATATGAAAGTGCAGACTTTTCAATATCTGAGAGGAGATGGCCAACGCTTTATCCTTCTGGAAGAACTTTTGAACTAGACATTTTCCATTATTTATAGTAAGAGATGCTTGGAGTCTAATTTTCTCCTGGAAACACTTGTGGGTAATAGATGGCACGAAATGAGGCCAAGTTTGTAGGTTTGAGATTCATAAGCTCATTAAATTTTTAAAGACCCAGACCAACCACAACTTCAGTCAGCCATTTGTTGAAGGCCCCCTAAATGGTTCTCTGGTAGAAATATGGTCATGGAGGTAGATCAGATGAAATGTAGGGGGGTGGTTGGTGAAAGGGGAATGGATAGGAATTTATAAGGCATTCTATTTATGTAAATGATTCCAAGGCACAGAGAAAGAGTCTTATCCTGAAGAGGTTTTACATACCAACGAGAGCTATGCTTCACTGGAAGATTGTCAGGTAATGAAGGAGACACCGAGTCATATTCTTTAAAAGCAGTTGCTTATAAAGGAAAGGAGAAGATTGGGCACTGGCTCAGGGAGACACAGAATCTAGACAGATGTTCACAAGCACACATCTTGGAATGCAACGGACCTCAGGCAAGTCATTGAACTTCTATACATGCAAGGTTATATATATAATATGGGGCATATTAATGCTTATTTCAGAGGTAGATTATATTTTATGTAGAGAAAAATTATTTTACATAAAATATGGAGTACATGTACTTAAAATTTTAACTACTATGCATGCTGTTATAATTCTTAACTAATAGGTTGTATAAACTGTTAAAGTCCTTTTCATTTCTAGTAATATAATTCATTCTTTCTAGGTTTGACATGAGTCTTAAAATGACTGACATCAACCTTTGACTCAGGTATATTTTATATTGGGCAATCAGAAAATAAGATTTCCAGGCTTGGTAGAATACTTATTTTGTATCCATAACTACAAATGTGCAGGTTCCTGATCTTGAGCTGAAAATATCTATGGTTGTTAAAATTTGAAGAGACAAAATTTAACAAAAATACATTTTGTCTAAGGTATTCTGGCTTTTAAAAAAAAAATCAGACTTCTTCTAGAGCAGTTTTTCTTAAGTAACTTACTACATCTTTGTGTTGCTTAAGCAATTTATGATGTTCTAGAAACTACTTTAGGAAGTGTCAGCTACAATAGAAATGTGCAGAAGAGTTGTTTCTTCATTATTGAGAAGAATTCTAAAGTTAATTCTTTGGAGTTGAGAGATTAGGTAACTGGAAATAAAGAAAAGGGAAAAGAGGAGAGAAAACTTTTTAAATGCTGCTCTTCTCCTTAAAGTTAGACAAGGAAATGAGAGAAAGACAACATGAGAACAACACGGACCTGCAGACACACATTTTACACCAAGTTGGCTGAGATGTATAGAGGCAGCAACATTCCAGTGGAGAATTGTTTCTGAAGTGAAATCCAGAGTAGGTTAAAAAGGAATAGTAATTAAGGTCTGAGACTAAGGCCAGGGTTCAAAACCAAAACAGATTGATAATTATTATGATTAGAAAAGGTACATACAATGATACATTTCCAAGCTATAAGCAGATCTTGTTCTGAAGTTTATCAAGTCCATTTAATAACTGAGTATATTTTTCCCATAAACTATATATAGATATATTTCTTTCTGTTACAAAATTGTCATGTATAAATTATTTGTGATTTAGCTGTGATAATAAGTGCTGGGAAAACAGTGAATAAGAAGATAAAGCCTCTGACAATGAAGGCAAATAAGTTTAACAATCATCAAAACAGTAATGAGCTAATATTTATTGAGGACTTATCGTGTGCCAAGTGCTATAATTTTCTTTATTTTTCAAAGTAGAAACATGAAGCAGAGATATGTAACATTAGTAAATAGTATCCGTTGTACTAATAGTGAAGAAATGTAATTGTGTATTAAGCTAAAGAGAGAGAGAGAGAGATTTGGGTTCATGTCCCAGCATCTCCCTGTCCTAGTTATGTAAATTTATGGAAGCACTTACCATTAGTTTCCGGCCATATAAAATAGGGATTAAAAATATCAACCTTAGAAGGTTGTATCGAAGACTGGTGGTAGCTAATTATAATTTATTAAAAATTTAACATGAGCAGGAACTGCTCCACGTGCTTCGTGTAGCTTAGCTCACTCAGTTCTCACAACAAAGTGGTGAGGAGGGCACTCTTATCCTCAACATTTTACAGGTGGGGGACCCTCAATGGGGGGCAGGGAGGTTGATGGACTTCTGCAAAGTAACAGAGGAAATGAATTGCAAAGCAGCTTTACAAGCGAGAAATTCTCATTCCAAAACCCAGTCTTGTAAATACTGTATGCTCTCCACCAATACCACTGTTTGCTATATGTATCACACGCTTAAGATTTCATATACACGTGTGTGTGTGCTTGCCTATATATATATGCGCAGACATACACATTTCATATATGTATATTAAAATGTGTTCATAATGTGTTCTAAATGCACAATAGACTCCTAATAAAATATTGGCATTATTATTGTAATTATTATTATTCCATAGAAACTAGTTGTGTCCTAGGTCTCATTTCTGGAAACATGACTGTAAGTCTTAGGGTAACAAAATGAAAAACAAACAAAAAAAGGTAACAATAGAAAAACAGAAAAAAAAGAGTGAAAAATTTGACTGGCACATAGAGTTTTTAAGATTGTGATATCTGATTGCACATAGAAATAAGGCAACTGTATTCTCCCTACTTTAAAAAGGACATTCTATTTCCATTTGGATTCCAGGCAATTAGAAAAACAACAAATAACAACAAAATAAACTTTCTCCATTCCTCAATTTTTTCACACTTTTAGCACTTTCCTAGCAGCAAATCAACTCCTGCTGTAGGAGATGAGGACTCCATTGTTGCCATTGATCAAAATTCAGACATATTTGTGGAATGTTCCCTCACACATTTTTCAGATTTCTCTCATGACCTATGTAATATCTCCCTTTGACCCTTTCTCTTCTTTGCCAAGTTCAAAAATGCATAGATTATACAAATAACTGGAAAATATATTCTACATGAGGATGAGGTGAATGATAAAACTTTTGAAAACAAACAAACAAAAAAAAACAGTTGGGGAGTTTAACATTGTTTAATTCATGAGTTTTAACTTATACCACCAGCTACTTGAGTATGGGGACTAGAATTCTCTTCTCAGTTCTAATTCAGGTAGCTTTCAGTATGCGTCAATATATTGGATAATTATTCTATGAGGAAAATCTTTCTCTTCCTCTTCATTCTTAAAATTAAGATAGTAAACAATTCCCATACCATCTACCAGGATTCTGCATAGATATAGGTATCAATAATCTCCTGACATGGGTTTGGATAGCTTAAACATATATTTCCCACTGTTCTGGAGGTCTCTGGTGAGAGCCTACTTCAGGGTTTGCAGATGCCATGTCCCTGTGTCCTCACGTGGCAGAGAGCAGAAAGACAGGAAGATCTGTGTCGCCTCTTATAAGGACACCAATCCCATTGTGAGGGCTCCACTCTCACGTTCTAATTATTTCCTAAAGGCCTCGCCTCCTAATACCATCACATTGGGGTTAGGATTTCCAAAGCTGAACTCTGGGGGGACACATTCAGTACAGGGCAGTTGGTATCCATGTATAAATATGTTCTCTTCTGTTACCAAGTCAAAAACCAAAGCCAAGACTACTTTGGGGCAAAATTTTGAGGTTTTTCAGCAGTGTCTCTCAACCCATTCCTGTTCCTACCTTCATTTAGAAATCAGTTCTCTCACATTTTATATCTCAAATTCTTCACTTCTTTCCTTTTTACAATCTTTTTCCAGGGAAGTATTTTTTTTAATCATTTCTTGGTGAATTTCAACCCTAAAAAACAAGCCAGATTCTTCCACAAGGTCTTTTTTCTTTTTCAGTGTAATAGGCCTTAAAAAGGGTTTGGCACCTGAACTAGGTTAACCTCACTAATAATAGATATTTCTTCCTTATAGGAATGTATTTATTCCTCAGAAAACTGGCCATTGAATCTGTTGCTGTTTTTAGTATTATTATGTTTGTTTAGTATTTTATACTGGTCCAAAGTTTGAACTTCCAATGCCATTTGTATGATATTTACATTTTAGCGGTATGTTTTTATTTACTTATATAAACCAATAAGGTAAAAGCAATTCTGATATTTTTTCACACCTTCCTTTCTGTAATTCTGTATTCATTTCTGGAACCTACAGTGGATAGTTATGAGAAAATCAAAGAAGCTGCTTGTAAACGATTTGTAAATGACAGTTCCAATCAGGGAAAATTGACATTGACCAGATCCATTTATTACATCATACTAATCTGTTATATTTGTATGTCATAATATAATAGAATCATAATACGAAATGATTCCAAAACGTGTAAATTGCTAAGGTTACAAGAAATTCCAAACCATATTTGTTTTCTTCACCTTAAAATAAAACCACCCTAGCATTTCAACTGTTATAATTAATGCCAAATATTATGTAGCAGATTACTCTGCCTGCTGCTTCCGTACCCACCTGCTGATTATCCTGTGATCTGTCTTGCTGCTTTGTCAACCTGATGAGTGGTGTTGCCCTCCAGACATTGTGCCCAACTGTTCCTAATTTACTTCCAGCATGTCATACTTGACTATTATATGAAATTAAAAAAAATACTGTGAAACTAATCACCTTCCAAGGCCGAGATTATAATCATGCAGATGCTTTGGCTATTTCCTCCTAATTCACTAATGATTGCCCTATATTCTTTTTTCTGATATTAAACAAGGGCACTTCTCTTCCCTAGGATTAAGAAATTAATTGTTCTCATGAATGTCCTTCGCGATATGCTTTAAGACTATATTCTCCAGACAGCTACCTTCTTCTTCTCTGTAAAAGCTTCGGGGACCAAGAACAAGAAAAATGTGCAGGTGTGGTGAGGGCCAATTAAAAAACAAATCTGCACTAACCGACGGGTAATCTTCAGTAAAATCACTAGTGACAATACCAGATGCCTGGGGAAAATTGACATTGACCAGATCCGTTTATTGCTGGCGGTGCTTTGATTCAGCGGTACCAGGCAGCTGTTGTTAAGGTAAATGGCTCGAACTCCCATTTTGTGCTTTTATGGGTTTGTTTTGTTGCAATAGTCTTAGTATTTCTTTTATTTTCACCCAGGCTTGTAACAGGTGAGATGTTACCATTTTCAAACAGCCTTTCCATCTTTCCCCCTTTCCCAGAGAACCGGATTTGCAAGTAGATTAGTGCTGCATTTGAGTTAATCACATTCTGAATTACTGAGCTGTTTGAATATATTTAATGAATGCACATTTATCTAAAAGGCGGGCAATTCAAATTAGGAAAACATGAGAGTCTTACCCTATTTTTCTCCCATTGTTCAATTCTGGTGCAAGTTCTTTTTTCATTTAGATGAGAGTCTCTCTTATTCACATTATTTTAGCACGTAGGACACAGCCGAGCCCATACTCAGCACAGAGTAATGTTTATTTAATGTTCACTGAAGGGATATTGGCATATTTATTTTTAATAGATGTCCAAATCTCACTGCCTTTGAAGTTTAAATCTTTGTCACTGTATTAAATACATTCTCTACGTTTGTAGTTTGTTAGATCTGCATGCTTGGTGGTTTATTCAAGATGCATAGTTAGATAAAGCCACATAGTAAATATATCAAACTTTAAGTCATAGTTTTAACTAACGGTCTATAATTTTATAATGAAATAAGAATATTCTATGGAGTAAAATTGATGTCATATAGTTTGTTGTTGTTTTGGTTTTTTTAGTAAAGCAAGAGACTAATGTAGGGGAAGAAGACATTTCCTCTACCCGCTGTGGGTTCTTCTGGCTGTAGAACGAATTAAATTCACATGAGACAGTATAACAGGAGAAAATTAAACAAAGCTTTATAACATGTGTGCATGGGAGAGGCTCAGGCAAAGTGAGCAACTTGTCAAAATGGCTGAAGCCCCCACCTTAAATATTATCTTCAGCTAACGACAAAGGAGGATGTTGGGGTGGAGGGGGAGTCGATCTTGGGAGATTACCACACAAGTACAGTAAACAAATACACATTTAAGTCCTTGCCTTTGGCATTGATTAAGAGTTTCTAGAGATAAGGTCATCCCCTTTCTTCCTGGTACAGAGAGGGAGACACCTTTACAGATGGAGATTTCCTTTAAAATGTAAATGTCTCTTAACAAAGGGTAAGTAAACTCTGCTTCTCAGAGTTCCTTTCCTGTTTGCAGTTTATTAAAAGTAACCAGTCCCAAATAATCTTCATGCCAAAGAGACATATCTTGGGGTGGCCAATGCCATTCCCCCACACTAAATATATTTTACAGTTTGGGTGGGAAAACTTTCAAACAAGCCTGGCAGCACAGCACATGTTTATTTTTCCCACTCATTCATGAGTATGTTGATAGAAGAGTTAAAAAAAAAATACTTAACTCGTTAAATTACCTTGTTCAATAGCATACAAAATATATCTTGAGTCAATCCAAATCTTTCCATCCAAACCATCTTTCCATCAAATCTAAGTCACTTTCAATAGTCACCTAGAACAGGGATTCTCAAACTGTAATAAAATGCATATGAATCACTTCGAGATCTTGTTAAAATGCAGATTCTATGTCCCTAAACCTAGAGGGGTCTCTGGGATTCTGCCTTTTTACCCAGCTCCCAGGTAATGTGGGCCCTGCAGGTTCACATACCATACTTTGAATAGCAAAGCACACACCCTATTTCACTCTGACCTCCTGCCTCTTAGAGTCCACAGATAGGCATCTGCTAACGAAGTCTTTCTTTTTTTTTTTTTAAATATAAATCTAACCCAAACATCATCCATTTTAAAGTCCATCACATGTCACTGTTGTCCTTGCACACTTGCAATTTCAATTCCTCAGTCAAGTCAGTGTCTTCTCACCTACTGGTCAGCAGTTATGCATGACGTCCTCTCTGGGTCATTTTCCTCTCCACCTCTCTTAACAACTGGTTCTTTCTTATCCTTCAAGTCTCAGCTTAAACTTTACTAACTCAAATATGGTTCCCCTGACCACTTTCTGGTAACAAAAAACATAGGCTCATCTTCCCAGGGCCAACCTATCTTGTCCCAATTCCCAGTGTAAGTGACTTCTACTTCTTTCTATTCTCTCATGTATGTTCATTTTATAAACATAGTATAAATTCATTTATGAACATAGCATAAAATAAACAGTATAAATTCATTTTGTCATTATGTAATTACCTACTTACTTGATTGTTGACTGTAACCCCCGTTAAGTAATAAGCTCCATAAAAATAGAAATGGCATCTATTTTAGACACCAGTTTCTGTGTAGGGACACACACAGTACCTGGCACAGAAGAACATTTAATAATATATTTTAAATAAATATTTCTATTTCTAATAGGATTTTTAGGTTTCCTTTAACAATCTATTCATGAATACAAGCATAAACTTTCTGAAATTATCTTGTTTTTACTTTTTTCTTTTAGGTTATAGAAAACATTCAAACACTTTGATGCACTTTATTTCACTGAATTTGTTCAATCTTATTTGAGGCCATTAATTCCATTCAGCTTATTAAGGAGACATTATCACCGTTTCAAGATACAACTCCATTCCATAAGGAAGATTCAGTATGGCCAGTGCCTCCAACTCATTTGCAACAAACAATTCTGCAAACTGATTTGCACTCCATTTCTATTCTAATAATGGTCAACATGCAAATTCGTAATGTGTGGGTATAGAATGTGACTGTTGTTACCTAGAAAAACCCTAGGAACCTATTGGAATTCATGCTTCTGAATGACATTTAATGCGTAACAGCTAATATTTATTGAATGCTTACTTTGTCTTTTATTATTGCTCCCAAAATATAACCCCAAAATCGCATAGATAAATTTTGCCATGATTTGGATCGAAATGAGACAGAAAGCAGCCTAATGAGGCAGGGCCATCTACAAGGCCCCTAGTCTAACAAGATAAGGCCCCTAGCCAATTGGCAAGCTAGGAGAATCAGATAGAGATCGCCAAGACCCACATTCCACAGTTTCATGACTTCCTTGGGCTTATGCGTGTGCCCTAGCATCCAGGAGTTCTCTGAAGGTGACGCTAGCCCCATTACCATACTGAGAATCACACCCGGGGGGCGGGGAGAGCTAGCATGCTAATGCTCCATGCCTCCCATGTAGTGGCATGCTACGTGACACAGCAGGAGCAAGCACAAGACCCCCTCTACATGCCAGGACAAGGCCCTCCTCCCCAGCCTTTGCCTAATAAAAGCCCCACAGTCCTGCTCCCTAAGGAGCCAGTCGCCTGCCCCTTTCCTTTCCCCACCAGCTCCTGTGAGCCTCTCCTGTGCACAAGCTAATAAACTTTTATCTTTCTACTCCTGTTTGTTGTCTCTCTTGATTTCCATCCTGGGGGACAACAAGAACCTAATGTACCGGTAGCAAAAACACAGGCCTATCTTGTCCCAATGCCCACCTTCCTAACCATCATGCTTTACTAACTTTAGCTTTTTAACAGATGCATTTCTTTCTTTTTTCTTTTTGCCTTGCTCTTCTGCTCTGCTTTTAATCCCTTTTCCTTTGCTCTGATTTTTTTCTCTCTCATCTCTTCTCTTTTCTCTAACACAATAAACTATTTCACTCTGGCAGCAGGAATGGTAATAACTAAAGTGATTTGGAACCTATCATCCATATTTTTGCTTTGCCAAGGGTTTTGGGATTAGCTGAAAAGAATTAATTTTAAACCATTCTCTCAATCAAGTGTTGAGACACATGTAACATATTCATGGGTAGATGTTTCTTCATAACAAAAGATTGCTGTAAAATATATAAGAACGAAAGATCTGCATTCAGGGATAGAGTAGGATTATAGTATGTTTTTACTCTCATGAAAAGGAAAAACAGTCCATATGGAATGTCTTCAACAATTTGGTTAAAAGGGTTTACTTTTAGTGTCTTTTTGACATGAAATTGTTCCAGAGATTACTAGTTTGTATACTTCAAAGTAAGGCCTGCAAAATGTACAAAATTCTCCCTGGCTCCTTTTCCCAGAACATAGTTCCGAGTTCCTAATTCCATTTATAGAAGGTGAAAATCAATTTTTTTTTTTTAAAATCAAAGCAATCTTCAGCCTGTAACACTCCCATTATGTTCCTTGAGAAGCCGCCTCGTCCACGGACCCCCAGGACTATAGACTCCATGGCTTAGGGAGAGAGTGCTATTAATTGAGAATGATCAAAAAATACTGCCAATTTGCTCCAGGAAGTCAGAGAACTTGGAAAAAGCTAAAAAGGCTATTCTACTTTGTATTGATCTTTATATGAAGCACAATCACAGGTTGCCAGAAGTTTTCCCTTCTCTTGTTTAAAATCAGATGTAATTTACTGTTGATAAACAGCAGTGCAAGATGCGTTCGATTTGAGGTCACTTCTCTCCACCCTATGCTTTGATCCTGCATTGAACATGCTGAGAATGTTCAGTTATTTTTAGCTGATTCAGTTTATGCCAGCCATCCATGGGGACTTGCAATCTTACCTATAACTTCATCTAATATCTACCCGTGAATAGCAAAATTCAATTGCAGTCCACTCAGCAACCCAAGGGAAGTAAAAATATGAGTATGCAGGAAAGGAAAAACCAAATACATTCATGATGGCACAGAAACAAAGGATGCCTCTGAAATTCTCAGAGCATTAAGTCACCTAATTATGATCTCCATTTCATAAAAGTAGAAGAAATGAGAGAATTCTGTTCCTGTATAATCACGCATTCTTTGTACTAGAATAATAGTCAGGAAACCCAATTAAGGTTAGTGGTTTACTGTAAAATAAGTGTAATACAGGTTGGGGGAGCAGAAAAGAGTTAAAAATATTTTGAAGTATTGAAAAGGACTTCCCTGCTTTAACAAAATTATTTTGAATATCTACTTCAGTTTATTAAAAAAGACAAAAGAGGGGCCAGCCCTGGCCTGGTGGTTAGGCTCACGGGCTCTGCTTCCACAGCCCAGGGTTTTGCTGATTTGGATCCTGGGTGTGGACATGGCACCACTCATGAGACCATGTTGAGGTGGCGTCCCACATGCCATAACTAGAAGGACTCACACTCAAAATATACAACTATGTACTGGGGGGCTTTGGGGAGAAGAAGGAGAAAAGGAAAAAAAAGGAAGATAGGCAACAGATGTTAGCTCAGGTGTCAGTTTAAAAAAAAGAGACAAAAGAAACTCCATTTCTAGATTTTCATTGCAAGGGACAAAACCAACAACAAAATTATGTACACGATGCCATTAGTTATGGGGTTGAAAGCAAGGTAAAGAGATGTAAGCTCAGATATGAATTTAATAGGAGGCTGAAAAGGCTATTGTGGCTATTTGTTTATGAAGATAAGAATATAGATATTTTAAAAAGGTGGTGGTTAATTTCTAGGTCCCAATAGTTAAAGACAAAACTAAGAAAAGAAAACAAGAGCAAATAAAAATAATCACATAGCATGGGTGTTATCTTCAAAAAGGGTAGACTTTAGAAGAGGAGACAGATAAAGGAGAAATTGCAGGCTAATGATTCATGCTCTGAAGGAGATAAGCATGGCTACTATCAGAGTCATGGAAGGAGATAGCAGGACCTGTCACACACAGGAAGGGAGGGCATGGAAGGTTGGTTGGAAAACTCCTGAGTGGAGTCTTGGGTGATGATTATGCAGGTGCCACCCACTCAAGGAGGGAAGAGTACTTAATTCAGAGGGAGGTTGTGTCCTGAGGCTAACAGATACAAGCAAGAGAGGTCAAGAGGTCAGATGGAGGCCTCTAAAGAACTATAAATGGATCAGTATGACTTAGCCAAGGGAAAAATAGAGAAGCTCTGGCAAAAAAAAAGAAAAGTGGATAAATAAAATTAAAGATGCAGTCCAAGAATATATAACCTATGTCATAGAAAGGAGATTGTGGTTTATCTTAAAAGCTGAGGGGAGTCATACAAGACTTTAATTGGATAATAATAATAACAGTCTGCTTGTATTGAGAGCTTACTATATGAACAACATTGTGCTAAGTGTCTTTCATTCATTATCTCACTTAATTCTTGCATTAATCTGATGAGGTAAGTACTATGATGAGTCTCATTTTATAAAGAAGTGAATGAAGATGAGGGGAGGTTAGGTAATTAACTTGTCAAGGCCACAGAACTAATAAATGGTAGAGCCAAAATCAGAAGCTCTTTTTCCAGAGACTTCACATTATTATTCCGCTTAATGGCTTCCCAACTAGGGAAAACATATCAGATTTGTCTTTTAGAAATATTACTTTGGTGGCAGTATAGATCATGTATTGGTGAAGAACAAATGAATGGCATGCTCCCAGGTATCAGAGGTGGGCAGTCAAGAGGTTATGGTTATAACGTAGGTGAGAAATAATAAGGATTTGAAATAGAGAAATGATCAGTCTAAGAGATAATCCATAGGTAGAATTGAGAAAAACACATAACTACTATGGACTGAATGTTTGTGTCCTCCCAAAATTCATATGTTCAAGCTCTAACCCCTAATGTGTCTGTGTTTGGAAATAGAGCCCGTGAGAAAGCAATAAAGATTAAATGAGGTGACAAAGGTGGGGCCCTAATCCAATAGGGCTGGTGCTCTCAGAAAAAGAGGAAGAGATGCCAGAGCTCTCTCTCTCTTTCCCATGTGAATGTACAGCGAGAAGGCAGCAATCTGCAAGCCAGGAAGCCAGCTCTCACAGGAAACTGAATTGGCCAACGCCTTCATCTTTGACTTCACTGACTCCAGAACTATGAGAAAAACAATATCTGTTGTTTAAGTCCCCTTGTCTATGGTACTTTATTATGGCAGTCTGAGCAGAGTATTTTCTAGTAACCTTCTAAATATGGAATGTGAATGAAAGGAAGGGCCAACGAGTCTCGAGTTTCCAGCTTGGGCATTTCTTACTACCTCAGTGTGGAACACAGGACAAGGGAAAGGTGTGTTAGGAAAGAGGATGAATGAATGTTATTCATGGGGATTTTCTGATTGCGCAGGATAACTTTGAGGAAATTTTCATTAGTCAATCGTTTAATGGGAAGAGAGGGATATGGGTTGGAAAGGTAAATTTTTGACTTGTCTGCATATATAATCATCTCCCCATCAACAATGGTGATGGTGGGAAGTGAGGAAAATCATAAAATAATTCCAAATTTGGTTTAAATAAAAATAACCCAAATCTAACACAACATAAATTTTATATCATTTAAAATTATGTCCAATATTTTGGAATGCCTTTTATACCAGTTATCCAAATTGTAGATATAATCACGTTTTAGGAAAAAAAAATACTTATCCAACGGTTTGACCTATGACAATCAAAATTTTAAAATTTTCAAATATCACATTATTATTGGGTCTCTATTAGCTCTCTTTTCATTTTCCAACTATGAAAACGAAACCTGTATATTATCCATTTGTCATTGAGCAAAATGCCCTCTTTGATTTCTCCATTTCACACTTGGGATAGAAAGTCAGTAACTTAGAATCACATGATAGTTTTTCACAAATTATAACTTTCCCCTCACTAGTCCTGCCTATCAGAGAATCACCCTCACAACGTCGTTACTAATCTCTCCAACAGACCCAGTTCACAGGAGCTATTTGGTAATCTCTCAATAGAAGTTAAACTATTTGTCAGCTCTTCGCATATTTCTTTCCACCCGTTCCTCAGAGTGACCCTTTAACTTTCTGAGAGGCAAACTCTTAAGTCTATCTAGGCCTAAATTATCAAATTCTGTTGTTGTTTTGATGAAGAAGGTCAGTTTCAGCCTTGTTTTCAAAACAAAGTTACGAACTTTGTAGTAAATTCTGAGACTTCTACAGTTTTTTCCTCTGTACTTATTTTTAAACACTTTAGGCATAATCAGGGCAAGAAAACATTTAATTCTTTGACTGAAATAAGAACGAGAAAAGAGGTTATGGCTTCCTGGTACCCTGGCACTGCAGAATTTATACTCCCCTGCAGATAAACGACCAGCAGAAGGATGCAAGTAAGCAAGCACAACATAGCATGTATCTCATTAGTGCTGGAGAGGAGCACTAACAGGCTGAAGTAAAACAATGATTGGTTTATTATTTACTCGGGGCATATAAATATTTAAGGGCTGGGCATAAGGAAACAGGGTCTCGATGAGGATGGAGAATTATTGATCAGGATGAAAAGACTAAATGAGGGGAAATTGATGCCATGAAGTCCAGAGAGAGAGGCCAGTTGTGTCAAATGCTGCCAGGAGGTCAAATGCTGCTAGGAGGCCAAATGAGAGAAAATGCAAAGAGCGCTCATTGGCTTAATTAACAGAGGTACCTGGAGGTCTGGGTATGTATCAGAGAAGTTTAAGGTGTAAAACAAAATGGAAATAAGGAAATAGAAAGATCAACTGGAAACTCAAAGAGCTAGTGGGAAGGAATGGAAGGCAGGCTTTTCAGTAACTAGAGAAATTCTCTTTTCTTTAATATCATAGAGAAGTGTATTTAAAATCATCATAGAATAAAACAGTGATGAGAGATGTTGAAAGTCCAGTAAAGCTGAAGATAACTTATGGATAAAATACTTAGGATGAAAATGGAGTACAGACAAAAATTGCTACCTGAACTGAGCCCATTCAGTAATAATGGTAGGTTCAGAAATCTTAAAGTAGAATGAGGTTGAGCTGCTCTTCCAAAGCTTCACCACAAGCTTATCATACAAACAAATCTCGATCCAAATTCTGCCATAGATACCGACATCTATTAAACAAATACTTATTACCTAGCAAATTCAAAACACTTTATTCAACCTGTTCTGTAAGTTTGATGAAGTCCCAGCTTTCTGCCTTTTTCGATGCTCCAGACACTGCCTTGCATATAAGGACCACTCAAGACTGTCGTTGTAGTATTGTGGGAAAAATGTTTGTTCATCCTTAAAATTGGCATCTGGCATCCAGAAATTCTTCTTTCCATGACTGGACTCTGGAAGGTTTAGGGATGGGAGCTCGGGTCCCATCTTTAGAAATAAAGGATATATAGGGGCCAGCCCAGTTAAGTTCAAATATTTCACTTTGGACGCCCAGGGTTCGCTGGTTCAGATCCCGGGTGCGCACCCACACACCACTTGCTGTGACAGGCATCGCACATAAAATAGAGGAAGATGAGCATGGATGTTAGCTCAGGGTCGATCTTTCTCAGCAAAAAGAGGAGGATTGGTGGAAGATGCTAGCTCAGGGCTAATCTTCCTCAAAATAAGTAAATAAATAAATAAAAATAAACAAACAAATAAATAAAAATTTAAAACAAAAATAAAAGATATAGGACCCCCACAATTCTTACCCGTTGATCATGTAAGGATCTGGTAAATATCTAAAGTGTTTTAGCCAAATCACAATCTTAAATATCCTCAATTTCACCAATGAGTTCTTAAATCTAATAGTGATCATGTTTAGGAAACACAGATTTCACGGTTGAGAACCCGTTTCAGATCTTCAACATGGTAATTGCAAAAGTCTGTGATTGTTCAGAGATTTATATAAGTCAGAATGTAAACTTTCTGATTGTCCCTGCAGTGTGCATTCCTGACCAGAGCAACTGATGGGTTAAATAAAGTTTAAATTAACTAGTACATGTATGTTGCACTGTTGATGCTGAACTATTTTCAGGTGGATGACAGATATATGACATATGGACTTGGCGAAAAAGCAAGGAGTCACCTAAAACAGGTTCTCTTTGGGGCCAGCCTGGTGGCACAGTGGTTAAGTTCACATGATTTGCTTCAAGGGCCCAGGGTTCACCACTTAGGATTCTGGGTGCAGACCTATGCATCACTTACCAAACCATGCTGTGGCAGGCGTCCCACGTATAAAATAGAGGAAGATGGGCACAGATGTTAGCTCAGGGCCAGTCTTCCTCAGCACAAAGAGGAGGGTTGGCCGCAGATATTAGCTCAGAGCTAATCTTCCCCAACAACAACAAAAAAGATACAAACAGGTTATCCTCCAGAGAAATATTATCAGGGAATAAAATGGAGGACAAATGACAAGAGTTGGGTTTTTTAAAATTATTACATTTTTGTTTTCTCAATTGTCAAAGTAGAATGTGATTATACTGTCTGTTGCCTTCTGTCAAGGATAGAGCAGCCAAACTTAGAAATATTAGCACAGCAAAATATAGCAACCTGTTTGGACTCTATTTCTTCTAAATCCATCAACAGTCTTTCATTTTTCTACTCCAATATCAAGGAAAGACAATTTTTGACCCTCTGAGCAAGTGAAAATACGAAGAGAGTTTGCTCAAAAGAGCAACATATACATCAAGAGAATGTTCTGTTCAGTCTTCTTGAGGGAGCTGGTGTGGGCCCAGTCTTCTCGGGGGTCTGTCTCAGTTCGGCAGCCAGGTGGAGCCAAGTCCCAAAGGACAGAACCCCAAGAATGAGCACTGGGGTCTCTGAAATGTCCCTAAACCAGGCCAACATGACTAGCACACCTGGTCTCTGAGAGTGAACATTGTCAAAGAGGTCTGTGAACTATTCTCATTGAACAGGAGGCCAAGAGTAAAGTTCAATTTGAGAAGCCAGTAGAAAATTTACTACGTTGAGGGACGACAGTAAAAAGCAGCATGGCAAGTAACATAGAATAGAGAAATTGAGCCCAAACAGATTATTGCAATACGTTATGTAAAATACAAATACAGAAAAAGAGAAGTTTATGTTTTTCTGCCTAAACAAAAATGTCTCCACAATTCATCCAGATAATGAACATGCAAAGAGATGGGGACAGAAAATAGAAAGGAAAGGCAAGAGTATAACAGCAGCATCTGTGACAAGGACAGAATGTTTTGCATGGCAGAGATTCGATTTAAGCAAATGAAGAAGGAATTCCTAGAGGCAAAATCCTTCTGCAAATAGAGCCACTGCACAAGCCTGAAACCAAAAAGAATGACAACCTCATTCAGGCCTGAGACTTGGCCTCGCATGACACAAGATTCTTTTTTTTTGGTGAGGAAGATTGGCCTTGAGCTAACATCCAGGGTCAATCTTCCTCTTTTTGCTTGAGGAAGATTGTCCCTGAGCTAACATCTATGCCAAGCTTCCTCTATTTTGTACGTGGGACACTGCCACAGCGTGGCTTGATGAGTGCGTAGGTCTGCACCCAGGATCCGAACATGCAAACCCTGGGCCGCAGAAGTAGAGCATGTGAACTTAATCACTATGCTACTGGGCTGGCCCCATGACACAAGACGTTTAATGTGGCAGAAACAGAGAATAAGAAAAACGTGTTTTGTGTACTGCCATATATGACTTGATTATTTAGTAAATCTATACACAGTTCATCCATAATATAATTTTCCTACTGTTCAATTCTTAATTATTTTTCTTACAATTAAAAAGAATCCAAATTTTTCATACACTATTAATTTACACAATTCTGAAGACATACGGATTCAACTGAATATCGAGTCAGATTCAGAGCCCAGGCAGCAGTAAGTATTAATGAAAAGCATAGACTGAAGTTTGAATGCTGGAACTGCCACTTATCAGCTACGTGACCGTGGGCAACCCACCCTAAGCCTCAAATTCCTGGAGTACATTCAAAGCAATTATAATTTCTATCTCATAAAATCGTCATGTTTTAATAATAGAATACTTCCAAAGGTCTTAGAACAGTATCTGAAACATTGCACGCACTCAATAAATATTTACAATTATTATTATAAAATGGGGACTTCATTACACAACACAGAATGCTAGCATTGCTGCCTCCTTTTTTGTTATGTGCTGGTTTTACAGAAAACAGAAAACAAATCATTTCCAATAGAACTGAAAGAGATATTCTTTGGGGTACAAGATGAGGCTCTCACACCTTTGATTTACCTGTATAACAGCTGAATCACCCCAATCATAGAAAAAAAAAGACTCTTCAGTTTCTTTGGTCATTATCAATGCAATACAAGTAAGAAAAAAAGGAATGCATTTTATGAATGCATAATGAAGCACGAAGCCCAGATATAATTTAGTTGACTAGATGCTAAATGGTTTCACAAGTTCAAAAGCTTTTGTTTTGAACCCCTGCCTATGCTAGAAAGAACCACCAAGTTTTAATTAAAATTCTTTTATTAGAATACACACACACACACACACACAGGAGAATGAAAAGACAGAAAAGCACTAACATTGGACCACAGTGCCCTCTGCCTTATGGACTAATTTTAAGAACTATATTTGATTCAATGTCACAATTGAATGAAATCAAAATATTTTCAATCTAAAGGATTTTAGTACATTAAGATGCACTATAGGACAATTGTGAAACTTTTGAGATTTTATTTTGATTTTATAATTTGTTTGACAGGCTTAGAATATTATGTAAATCAGAATCATCAGCCTTTTGGTGACATCTGTTTTGGGAATGATCCTATAAAAAAAAAAAATCCTGTTTCTTAACTACATTGCAGTGAGCTAATATCTGCAAAGTTTTAGAAGCAGAATAAATCTAAACTACTATAGAAAATTTGAAAACATTGTGCTCAGAAGAAACTCAGATTCATATCAATTTTACTCTTTTAAAAATAAGTCCTAAGCGTTGACATTTTTGCCACAGAACCAAGCATATTTGTCTTGTAGTTGAGAGCACACCTACTATTTGTTTATTGTGGTTTTGAGCTTAACGCAATGAGGTACATTTGGTGATTACGGGTTGACTTTAACTAGAAAATTTTTATCAACTAGTTCAGTGAGCGTCAGCTACTGATGCCTCCTTTATAGCTTGTCTTCACAATTCAGTAATGAATAGATCAAATTTCATATCTCTGTCATGTTATCCATGGTTTTAGAGTATTTGTAGTCTATTTGCTTCAAGTTTATCTGTTATGATAAGAATTGAAGATGAAATTTTCATACCACCGCTATATGACTTTTTTTAAGAGTTTTAGCCAAATAAGGACATAAATATGTTTAGCAAAAGGAGAAGCTACTTTCTTTATTCAGCTTTAAAGTTGTAATAAATCGTGTCAAGCATCATAGATGTGACATCAGGAACACACAACTACAATCCATTGTATAGTCATTGTAGTCTTTATTGCTTTGGAAAAAAACCCCACAAAAATTCCTGTGAAAGTATCTGTCCTATAGTGAGAGTCCTGTGGAAGGTGAGACATAACATATAAAGTGTGGATAATCTGAATTAAAAATTCAGAGTTTGGTGCTGAAGCTAAATTCTAATAATTAGAATAGTTATATCCCTGTGTAAGGCTTTCAGAAGATTATACACTGAAGGACCAAGGGTCTTTTACTCTTCTTGATAGAATTATCTGTCTTCTTTTGAGGAAACAAATGTACTGAATATGAGATTTCCTTTCTTTTCCATATAGGTAAAGTGTGACTGAAAAGAATCTTCATAAGAATGGCATTTTGCATATCTTTCTTTATACAATAAATTTTCCTTATCGTTTCACAGTACTAAACAACCTCTGTGTTTTCTTATTATAAGTGTTTTGATGTGTTCAGTATTAGCAGATACTGATGGCTCATTTCTGTTCAATACGTTCTAACGCAGGCAGAAAGAGATAGCATCCAGCCGGAAAAAAAGAACTGGTTCATTCCTTTCTTGCTATTCTCACAGCAATATGCAAGGGGCCTTTTTTTTGTTATTGTTGTTCAGCCATGCTTTCTAATTACTGATTTGAATGGTTCTGTAGATTAAAAATAAAGTTCTTAATTGAGTATAAATGAGTTTGGAAAATATCCAACTGGCAAAGCTTTTCTCTTCTAACATTTCTTAGAATCAAGATGTTTCCTAATTGAAGAAGCTATAACATCGCTATATCTTTTTAATTCTTATACGATCACGTCTTATGGGAAAAAGCACTGGGGTTTTAGTTTGTGTGGTTTGGGAGTTAAATCAGGATGTATAAATATATTAAAATACCTACAGAACAGATTTTTGTCACATTAACTACTTCATTTCTTAGAGAATCCTGAGAGACTTCCCACCAGCATGACAACAGCTGCCACAAGTTTTTTGGTCTTAAATACATTTAAGACAAGTAATCATAATACTTTCTATAGCTTAAGGTAATGTGTGCACATGTTTTAGAGACGTGATAGCATGAGTGAGCAATAAACATCAGATGGAGACCCAAATAATGGCTCTATAATTATAGGTACACAGACACCCCCTCCCCCCACCTCTTCATCCAGCTGGGCATATAACTTATTCTTTTCACTTTCCATACTTCCTTCCAGTACTTTCTTGGACTGAGCCCAACTTTCATCAGCTGTGCTAATCAGCCCACAGTTTTTGTTGAAATAGTTTAGTGAATTGTTTCATTATTAGATATATTTCTTTATTTAGATTATTTAATTTGAATATATATAATGTAACATAGAAAGTTACATATGTATTACAACAATATACTATGTATAGGGAGATTATACATTTGAGAAATATTATACATATACATATATAAGGTGTGTGTGTGTATATATATATACATTTCACATGTATTAAAATCAGTTATTAAATGTTTGTTGCTATAAACTATAAAATAAAGTTATTTCAGGTAGATATAATAAAATAAACAATTCCCTTGGGTTTTTTGAAACAATCTACTTTGTAACACTGTATTATAAATTGAATATTCACATTTTCCTTTCAACTTTTTTAACTTTCCCATTCATGAGACACAAGTTTAATAGACCCTGGATGTTGTACCAAGCCTGGGTTGGTAACTGGCAGATCTGAGAGAAGAACCCAGTGTTCTGACATCATCTACTTTATTTTGACTACAGCATCATGCTGAATACTTGGTTATGTTTGTGCTTTAATCTTTGTGAGCTTTCACTACGAAAGTGGATACTAATATAAAATATACTTCTAAAATATTTGGAAAACATTCTTCCGTCACTGGGTCTCAGTTATCATATTGGCCTGAGGTCCTTCAAAAAATGTGTTCATGAAGCTTGTTGTAAAGTCTCACCTTAGAGTGAATTCTGTGATATAGCAACACAGATGTTTCCAGTTTCAAATGGTTTGCGCTAATATCATTAGGCATGTTTTTATTCTAAATAGCATAATATTATTGTCTTAAAAATATCTTGTTGGTAATGTAGTTTCTTTAAGTAAGAAAACACAGTTTCAAAGAAGTGAGATTCTTCATCCAAAGTGATATTATTAGCTAATGACTAATAATAGAATTAACAACAGAAATAAAACTAAATCCCCATTTCTTGAGCACCGAGGTCATGCTTTATTCTTCCTGCGCTGTAGCCATGGTACTACACTGTAGAGAAGGTGTAAGGATGTTTACTTGTCTGTGCAATAACTTACTGATGGTTCTAGCTCCCATCTGCAAAATGCTGTAAATCATCCTAGGCTTTAAGTGAGAATCATAAGCTTTTTGTGAATTACTTAGATTTTTTTAAACCATCCCTTACTCATATGCTGATAGTCTTAATACTCACCAAATGACATCTGAAAATTGGTACACAAGAATGCTCTAAGAAAAGCTACTGCTTTTCAGGTAGAGGAAATGTGCCATAAATTATGAAAAAAATGTTAATATACAATGGAAATGATAACATACATAGTAAAAACCATTCCAATAATTGGAGTAGTCCAAAAGTAGAATGGGTTCATTAAGGAGATGAGTTCCCTACCCACGAAGGAGTTCAAGTTGAGGCAGAAATACCATCTGTCAATATTATAAAGTAATAATTTATTTGAAGTTTTCATTAGATGATTTATAAAGTTTTCCAGATTCTGAATTTCTATCTTTGCATATATACTTGAGTTTTCACAATTTGCACTTTCCATGATTATCAATGAAAACCTACAGAAGGCATCCTTAATTATTTGCTACAACACTTTCAGTATTTTATCACTTTTATTTTCATCTTATTTTTAAAGAATTTAAAAATAATTTTGGAAGTGATATGTCTTTACTTGCAAGTGTATGTAAATATAAGCAAAAGCAACACATTAAAAGGTAGTCTATTGGTTTGAGTAGTAGGTAATTGTTTACCTTTATTATTTTCCTTTATATATTACTGTATTTAAAATAGTATCAATTTTTCAAACAAGTTTAAAAACTAACCTGCATATGTAGGTTATAATTAAATATATCACATATAGCAGACCAGTGTATTATTTGCAGACTTTAACATGCAGGTTTGTCTTCTGATGGACATCATTTGACAGTGTTTCGTCTGTCAAGTATTTCTGAACACCTTTGTGTCATCGAAACCTTTCTCCTTTGGCAAGTAAATCGGCTCTGTTTAATTCTGGTTAGTTAACGCGCCAGCTAGAGGGCAATACGCCATGTTCAAAATGAATTGAGCCCCTGAAGAAACCCCAATAAAAAGCCATATTTTTTTCCTAAGGCTCGCCAGAAAATCAGAGTAACAAAAATACTGCCAGGCACTAGGCTGCCTCCACAGAGAAAATTCTGGATAAACATGCCATGCAATTAATTTAACAGTTTGTCAGGCTCAAATCAGTTCACAGAGAATTTCTGGAGAGATTCTTGTTTCCCTATTCCTAATTCTGTAAACTTATTAGCCTGTTATGACAGTAAAAGCCATTATTAATAATAAATTAAGTTTTAATTGTAAATGATATTCTAGTGAAATGTAGGAAAAAAAGTGTTTCTGGTCTCAACATTTTGGCATGCCTGTCAGCAGTTATGCAGATGAAAATCAATATTAAGTTGTAGCTCGGCAATAGGCTTGAAAATCATCTATACCATTATTATTATTATTTTGTTCTCTCTCATAGGGACATCAGACATCTGGTTTCAAAGATAATGGCAGTAACAATTATTTGCATCATAGCCCTAGCTAACTAGAGAGCTGAAAACATCTGTTATGATCTTCAGTTCCTCTAACCTCTCCCTGGAGAGACTTTGATCACTGGAATATTGTTTTTTTTTAATTTCTCTCTGCAATAATCATTTTTGCAAAATACAGATTACT
Organism: Equus asinus; assembly: GCF_041296235.1. Lineage (NCBI taxonomy): Eukaryota > Metazoa > Chordata > Mammalia > Perissodactyla > Equidae > Equus > Equus asinus. The sequence continues at coordinate 12,535,168 of NC_091819.1, forward strand.
TGATACTTAAGCAAATTGACTTTAACGCCGCTTTTGTCTTTTTGAATATAACACTGGAGTGGGGGGCAGTAAGGAAAACTTTTGAAGAAGATTATCTTGCCAGAGTTGGAATTTTACTGTCATAGCTATATCACACTGTTCTTTTAAACCATAGTCTTTGTTTTTCTCTGATATATTAAACTCATAAAAAATAGAAGTTCTAATATTTGAAGTAACACCTCAGAAATTCACTAGACTGCTGTCATGAGGATCCATTGCAACATAGAGACGAAACTATTAAAAACATTTATTGGCACTGTAATCAAATAATTAATTAAGAAGTATTTGTGACACTACCAGGTGCTAGCACCATACTGGGATCTTGGCTGTTTGGTGGATACAAATAATGTAAGTCACATGGTCCCCTGAGATGCCTACATTCCAAGCCTGTAGGAGAGATTTGAATCATTAACAAGTGGGCAAAATATAAATCGTAGACTATAGAATATGCACAATGGTGTTCAGCAGAAAGAAATCAAAGTGGGGATCACAAGTTGGAAATGGAAGATTTTTTGGTCAGGGGAGGAAAATTCACCCTGAGCCAAAATTCATGCCAATCTTCCTCTACTTTGTACATGAGATGCCTTCACAGCATGGCTAACGGGTGGAGTAGGTCTGAGCCGGGGATTCCAACCCGAGACCCCAGGCCACTCAGAGCATGTGAAGCTTTAACCACTCCGCCACGGGTGGGCCCTGGAAAGGGAAAATTTTAGTCAGCAATGGTCAGCACACTTCATGGCAGCATCAGATCAGTCTAGGTCACAGAGTTAGGCACTCCATTAATACGTGTTGGCTGCATAACCAAATAAGTACATGTGTGAATGAATGAAATAGAAAAATCTTTTCAAAAGAAATGGAATCTGACCTGGCTTTGGAAAATGGATGTAATATTTACAGTTTGAGAGGATGAAAAACGAGAGAGAAGTAGTGTGACCAATGGCTTTTATGATGAAGAAGGCTGGGATGGAATGAAAGGCGGGTCAGGGAAACAGGGCAGGGGTTCTTTTGAGGGTGGAGGGAAGGGGGATAGTAAAGAGAAAATACTTGCTCAGGTATAAGCTCCATATGAGGCATAATGAAAAAAATATTTTGTGCTAGCATGAGGGTACACTATAGAATTCTGCAAATGATGTGTGGAAGTATTTAATTACAATCCCTTTTTTTGTGTGTGAGGGAGATTTTCCCTGAGCTAGCATCTGATGCCAATCTTCCCCTTTTTGCTTGAGGAAGATTGTCTATGAGCTAACATCTGTGCCAATCTTCCTCTATTTTATATGTGGGATGCTTCCACAGCATGGCTTGACAAGCAGTGTGTAGGTCCATGCTCGGGATCTGAACTCACAAACCCTGGGCCTTCTAAGAGGAGCATGTGAACTTAACCACTACACCACTGGGCTGGCCCCTATAACCTGCTTTTAAAATTTCTTAAGCAGAAAAAAAAAAAAAGAAAAAAAACATTAGGAGCACTGAGTAAAACATGAAGAGATTGAAAGTACTTGGTCTTGTATGTGAGAAATTATAACAATTTACATAAGTATAGTTAGAGTAAAATTGAAGAAATACGAATGTTTGAGAGACCATAACAAAGATAAGACTTCATGGCTAGATATGTGGAATAAAGAGAAAAAATCACCAATGCTGGGAAATGTGGATAATGTTAGTGAAACTCCTGGGGTTGTGTAATAAAAGGAATACACTGAAATAAAAGATCACACTAGTTTTGAATACCTGAAGTCTGAAGATACTACCAAGACTTTGAGTGGAAATATTAAACAGGTAGTCAGAAATACAGGACAGGAATTCTATTGAAAGATTATATTTGGAGTATTGAATTTACAGTAATCAGCAAAGATGGATATTGGAAAAACTAAAAAAGAACCATCTCTCACGGTGAATAGTATTCATATTTGTTTAAATTACAACTCAATTTTGGGATGATCCAAACATATTTACCTCATGTCAAATTATTTTTTGTTGTTAGCAGTGTTCTGGATATTTAATTACAGTGCTAATCTCATATGATCTCCTTTTTATAGAGAAAAACCTTACCTTTGATCAAATTGTACATAATTCCAATAGTGTACATGTAGTGAAGCTATTAGAATTTGAGGATCAATGAGAGCTAAAAAGCTGTATATTAATGTACCCATATTTGTTTCTTCTTATAAAAATAATGTTTTAAGTCCCTGTAATAATAAAATTTACAAATAATGCATTTATCTAATAAAACAAAAACATATCCCTATTTTTATATTTCCCCACTATATCAATATTTCTTTGCTAACTTTATTTTACCTTTCAGTGCTGTGAGTTTTGGATGAAACTCATTCTCTTTTTATAAATGTTCTTCAGATTCAACCTGCTGTGCGCCTAGGTTAGGATAATTGAACTCAGGAGAATATTTTAAAGTGCCAGAGAAAAATAGGGTAGCAAGAAAACATATGGTTCCCTAATTATGCCGTAGATTTTTTTTATCTCTTTTTCTCTCTCTTTCATGATTTCTTTCCCTAATCCACTGTGTATAACTGGTTCTGTCATAGACAGACTTTGCAGAGGGAACAACAGTGACATACATTTAACTGTGGAAAATTGCTATTTGGTCTTTCAATCGTGTTTGTTAGTTAAATTGAATTTGGGACGTTACAAACCAATACCTGTAAAGAAACTCTGCTGTCAACAGGAGCTCAGGTTTATAACTGACCAGACACTGGAGAATTCAAGGAGTCTCCATATGGAAAGTTGTCTACAATAAAAATCATTGCTCATAAACAGCATGCTTTCACAGGGAACTTTGGCTGTAGCGCTACAGAAATATATTGTAGTCTTTTTATTTATTTTTAATAAGATTTAGGTTTCATATGGAGGTACTCATCTATCATTTTACTGAATAGACACAAATGCTTTGAATCTGTAATACTCTGAAAGCATCAGTAATAATAAAATTCAATTTGAAATAGTCATCTTCACACTATGTATAAGTATAGGTCATATTTAGATTTGTGTGGGTTCCACATAGGTTATTTCTCCAGGTTTCAAAAACAAGATTGAGATAAGTTTCTTTTAAAAACTAAAACACATGTAAAAATATGCTCCACATCATATGTCATCAAGGACATGCAAATTAAAACAACAAAGAGATACTACTACTCACCTATTAGGATGGCCAAAATCCAGAACACTGACAATACCAAATGCTGGCAAGGATATGAAGCAACAGGAAGTCTCATTCATTGCCAGTGGGGACAACATGGTACAGCCACTTTGGAAGACAGTTTGGTGGTTTCTTACTAAACTCAACATACTCTTACCATATGATACAGCCATCACGCTCCTTGGCATTTACCCAAAGGAGCTGAAAACTTATATCCACACAAAAACCCGCACACAGATGTTTATGGTAGCTTTGAAGCCATGAAAACACAGGGAGGAATCTTAAACACACTTTACTAAGTGAAAGAAGACAATCTGAGAAGGCTACATACTGGATGATCCCAACTCCGACATTCTGGAAAAGGAAAACTAGAGACACAATAAAACGATCAAAAAGATCAGTAGTTGCTGGAAGAGGTGGAGGGAGATGACTAGGCAGAGCAAAAAGAATTTTTAGGGCGGTGAAAATAGTCAGTATAATGCTATAATGATGAATATATGTCATTATGCATTTGTCCAAACCTGTTCAATGTACAACACAAAGAGTGAACCTTCAGGTAACCTATGGACTTTGAGTGATTATGATGCGTCGGTATAGGTTCACTCTTGGGAAAAAAGTACCATTCTGGTGAGTGAGGTTGATGATGAGAGAGGCTATGCACATATGGGAGGAGGGAACAATAGGAAATCTATGTTGTTTCCTTTCAATTTTTATTGTAAACTTCAAACTGCTCTAAAAAAATAAATTCTTGGGGCCAGCCCCAGCGGCATAGTGGTTAAGTTTGTGCACTCCACTTTGGCGGCCTGGGGTTCGCCAGTTCAGATCCTGGGCGCCATCTACGCATGGATCGTTAAGCCATGCTGTGGCAGCATCCCACACAGAAGAACTAGAAGGACTTACAACTAAGGTAGACAACTATGTACTTGGGCTTTGGGGAGAAAAAAAAAAGGAAGATTGGCAACAGATGCTAGCTCAGGTCCAATGTTCCTCACCAGAATTAAATAAATAAATAAATAAACAAATAAATTCTTTTTAAAAAATTAAAGCAAAGGAAAGTACTGGTTCACAATGCTTGAGGTGAGCTATCTATAGAAGCATACTTATATACTGTATACGTATATGTATATTTTTGAGGTAGTTAAAAAAATGCATTGCTACTGGGACCATTATATTACTTCAGTCAATGTGCTTGGGTAGAGCATAGCATCAGATATTCTTGTATCGATTTGAGTGTGAGTAATATATTTAGTTTTATTAATTCTAAAAGTATATAGATTAGGAGAATTTGTCAAGTTTTTTTCAAACATAGTCAAAGAAAGAAAGAGAAAATATCTGAAGGATTTATGTGATGTTTTGGCTGCTGACATTGTAGGCCTTTCTCTTAGGAAGCCATTAACTAGTCGTACATTTTCATATCCTGGGTAAAATATTCCTCAATACGTTAAACACCCTTTGCTACATTTTTTGCTTATGAAAGCCGTTGGTAAATTCCAATGTGCTCTGTGGCACAAGCACCCTGATAACGAGAAGAAAGTGTCCACTTCCCGGGGGTATTTCAACTGATGTCAAGGCAACTTCTATTTAAAGGTAATAAGTCAGCATTCTGACTTGTCAATCAGACTTTTACGAATTTGATTAGTGTTTCTCAGTCCCCCAGAGACAGATCAACTTTGTCAAACTGATGGAAGCTGGTTTCTGGACATCCAAAGGGGATTTCCACACCCCAGATGCCCTTTATGAACTAATTTATTGTGGTTCTTTTTGAACATCTGTATAACAACAGAGAAGAAAAAGAGAAACTAAGTGAGAATTTAAACAAATTTTAAAAAAATTTACCACAAAAAGTTATTCAAAGAGGATTAATTATGAAGACAAAGTTATTAAAAATCCATACAGTATATTAACATAGTTAATTCTAATTAACATAGTTAGTTCTAACAATATGAGCCTGGTTAGCATGAAGGAAGGTCATCCAAATATTGTCTGCAGACCTGGAAGTTAATCCTCTTGCCTTCTGCTCATCTTTCTTCCAGTAGAAATGATGAGAGAAATGAAGTCAATAAACTATTAGTATTAGGGAAGAACATGGTAGGTGATAGGCTTTGGAAATCAACCATTTAGATTTTCTACCACCTACTACTCTAAAACTGAACATTTGTAAGCCGTAATTCAGTGTTTAATAATTCAGGTAAATATTTTACATTTGTTGACCAAAACTCAGTATTCTCTTACTTAATAGTTTGCTATGTATGCCCAAACTTTCCTCTTTCCCTTCCAGAATTTAACCTATTTTCCTTGTTCTTCTTACAATATTAACTCTATGTTCCAGTGGTAAGGTTGCAATGTTCATTTTTACTCTTGCATTTTACACTTCCATTTGTCATTGACCATGACGAGATTGACGAGATGTCGGTGTGAAATTGGAGTTCTACGCACAAACATTCTTGATTGTTTTTGCTGTTTAAATGGTATTGTATGAGGTAGGAATCTATCAATATACTCATTAAATACATCCTCTTTTTTCATTTTTGCTTTCTTCTCCATCCATATACTTATTTTCTAATTTGCTACTAAATAATCAAAAGGTCAAAGGAAGGATAAATTAAGGTTTAAATCCTCGGTGCTTTATATAGTTCTTCTGCTATTTCGAATGTTTAACACCATATTAATCCATCCTAGGAACCAAGGAAAGCACATCCATTCCTGTCTAATATGGGAGAGAAAACTGATATTTTTCAGCACATCCAATCTCCAGCTGCTTTACCTCTACTTACGTCCTCACAGCAACACTGAAAAAAACTGATATCATGATCTTTAAATTGCTGACGAGACTGAGGCTTAGAAAGTTCCAACAACTTGTTCAAAGTTATCTGCGGTAAGAGGAGAAGAGAGGAGCTTTACTCTTCTCTTTCATTCCGAAGGTTGTGATTTTCCACAAAATTTGTAGTTCACAAACTTACATCTTTTATGTAATATCACCCAAATTTTTTTTGCCATACCCACATATGAACTATATTACTTACTGTTTCTGCACACAGCTTACCCTATTTGTACTGTATATTAATATTTTCATTAAATACATTTATTTTAAATGAAATTTGATCATTCTGGTAAATTAAAATGAACATCCTCTTAAATAAATGGATTGTAATCATAACAATAAGTTCAATGACAACAAAATATTGCTGACCACCAAATGTTTTGAGCCCAAGAGAAGCTCTGCTAAAAATGGAGATTAACAAGTGATAGAGAAATATTAAAACATATTAGATCCAAATAAGACTTTTATTTTTGAATTCATCAGAAAAGAATAAACAAAGCTGATAAAGGAGTATCTTTCTCCTTATGTATCTTCCTCTTTTTTCAATGACATTTAATGGTCTGTCCATGTGGCTACCTAAGATAATCCAGAATATTTATGTCTAACAATTGAAAAACATGGTACTAAACTGTTAAATTCACAAGGGATCAAAGACTCTTTTGGGTTCTCTCTTCTGGAGTCCAGAATCACTGGTGGCCATCTCCATTGGTTACAATATTTGCTACATATCTATGGCAGAGTCAGACAAAGGATGTTTGAGATCATAAAGGACTCATGGAAAATGCTTCTGTCCATTAGCAATTGAGAATGTTATGCTGCATTTTGATGATTGGATACATTAACCCAGAAGCAGTAAATTTTCCAATAATAGGTAAAATAAAAATCATTTTGAAGTGTCTCTTCTACTTGCCCTTCACAGATCTGTGATCTGTTTTCCAGCCGAAAGATTGAGGTATCAAAGGAAATCATAGATTCCTGCGTAAAGATATATTTCTAGCAATTTAAAACTGAAGAAAACCTTATGGATCATGTAGCATATTCTAAGGTAGGTGTGGAAACTAAAGTATAAATAGAGGAAGTGATTGCCCAAGACCACCCGCTAATTAGAGGCATAGCAGTAACTAGAGATTACCTCTCATTATTTATCTAAGCCTTTTCCCAGGATGCTTCAGGACTATGTTTATTCTTAGTATAAAGAACGGAAACAGCAACAAAAATAAACAAAACTGATGGAGGTTTTCCTAACTCAAATTGCCTGATAAAATTGAATAGAGAAAGACGGGTGGGCAATGTATGTGTCAAATTTCTTTTATATAAATAAAAATGTTGCTTCCAAACTTTAATTTTCTACTTCAAGATATATTTGAATGTCTGCATGGAATTATATGTTCTACTGTTAAGATTATATCATCAAATGCCTTGTATTGTTTGTTAATTGCAGGCACAAGAGTGAGTAAAGTAACCAACAGATTTATAAGTGCTAGCCAAACTAGAGCTTTCCTATTAAAAGGTGTTAAAAATCATCAAAAACTATAGGAATATTGCATTCATTATTGAAACTGCTGTCCAGCGCCATTTTGAGCCATAACTTCTACTTTAAATGTCACCAGATACTCTGAAGATTACTTTCAAATGCAGGTTCTTAATTAAGTCATATTTTACAAAGAAAGTACAAAGACACATGAATTGACTTCCTGGTTCCACTCTGGGGAGGGGGAGCTGTGCATTGTCAGGACTGCATCCTCTGTGGTCCATCAAATTGGCCCCATCTCACGTTAATTCAAGCACCGAAATAATCAGCTGCTTTGGTCTTATCAGTAACTTATCTTGTCCGAGCATATCCATATCCATATGACATTGTTTGTAATAATTTTTTTAAAATGTGATGAGTTTTTCAATACAAACTAAACATTCCTATAAGCAAATCTAAGGTATGGGTGGGAATATCTTAAGCTATTGGGTCTGCCTTTTGTTCTTCATATAGCTACATATTGGGAGTGATTTCTTAGAGAAGAGCTTCTTCGTTGAATATCAATATGCTATATTTTTATTTTACTTTTAAAACAATCTCCATTTACGTGAAGAAAAGTAAACTGAGTGTGGGGAGATTGATGACATTCACTTAATAGATTTGTGCAGAGAAGAAAAATTGGCAGTATTCAAAAAGCCAATAATACTTTTTCACGTTTTTCTTTTCTCCAATAGAATGTTTCAGATTCTCGCATACAATGCTATAATCATATAATTATTTGTAAATATTACTAACTGTAGTTTTGACCACACTTTACAATAATGAAGAAAATAAGAGAGGAAATATCATTTTTGTTGTTTCACTTGAATTCTTTTTAATTCAACCTGTATTGATTCTCTTCAGTCCGGAAAGGTTCTTTACAGTGCATATGTTATTTAACTGTTTTAAAAAGTAATTTTATTGGGCCAGCCCCAGTGGCCTAGTAGTCAAGTTCAGCATGCTCCACTTTGGTGGCTGGGGTTCGGTTCCTGAGCATGGACCTACACCGTTCTCTTAACAGCCATGCTATGCTGGCGCACCACATACTAAAAAATAGAGGAAGATTGGCATACATGTTAGCTGAGGGCAAATCTTCTTCAGGAAAAAAAAATTTATTACACTTCATACATAGAAACACAAAATATATGTTAAAAAAACCAAAAGTTTACAAAATAAAATATTCATGTCTAACGCCCCAATGCAAAATGTAAAATATTTTGTCATATATGACAATTTAATCTCTCGAGCATCTTTCCTAACTACTTGTTTTAATAATCTGCATTTCCTCATGTACTTTTCTCTTCCCATTATCAAATTCTGAAACACAGTTCTTAGATCAGACCAAGATCAAGAGCAAAGAATGAAGGCAGAAAGAAATTAATCTCTTTTGCTAAGAATAGAGGATATAAGTGTGAGCATACTCCCATTGAATATATTTTTGGCACTTAAAATTTTTTTATGATAAAAGACAGAAGTCGTATTGAGGTTAGTAGCATACTGAAGTTATAACGATAGCTTTTAGAAGAATTAGCAACTTAATTTCGCTTTAGTGTCAGCATGTTAACTTGTTTTACATTAGTTAAATGGGGACCATGATTTATCTTGCCAGAAATGTTTTGTTACTGCTTTGAATAAAAAGTGATAATAGTTTTCATAGCTTTTTGAAAAAAATCGGAACACAGTGATCAACCCCAAAACCAGATACAATGCTTATGATTTGTTTTTATAATCTGATATCTACTTTTCTATCATGTTTAGACAACCATGATTGATAACATGTGTTTGATTATCAAAACTCCAAATGTTTCTAATTATCTTATAATGAGTTCCAAATACGGGCTTGGATGGTTAACACCTAAACTCACTGGAAAAAATGGTAAATACATATTGTTAAATTCCACTTGCTTCAGGCTAATTATATTATATAGGCTTCGAAAAAGCAACAAACTAATTTTATATTTTTTTATGTAGTAGGGGAACATAGAAAATAATTACAAAATGTTTACATGGTACAGAATATAAGAGCATTACACCAAATTGTTCTCATTTGCAGTACACCAGATTAGGCTGTCGTTAACTCTTGCTGTGTCTATGGCAGCGGTCACCTAAATGACATTAATATTGCCAGTTGCTGGTTCACTGCCTAAAACAAAGAGTACTCATGTCATGTCCCGGATTTCAGAATAAAATCAAGACCTACCGTGTGCTAACCTGATTAATTTTTTCAGCCTAGTCTCTTCTCCAGCATAAATCTTAAAATCCCTCTGCACATGCCTTTCACAGAGCATCTCTTGTACTTTCCTACTTAACCATCACAATGAACTATCCATTCATTCTCTTATCTCTGCCTTGAATGCCATTACCCATATCTCTGCCACCCCGGTTTTTAATCTCTACGGGATGAATAAAGAGCCTTAATCCTCACTTGCAATGTTTTCGCCAAATAGAATTAATCGTGTTAATTTTGTGTTCTTAGAGCAATTTTTGACACTGCTACTTTAGCAGGTAGGAAAGCTTGCTTTGAGTTATAAGTTACACATATGTTTGTCTACCTGGCTGGTTTATCAGATCCTTAAGGAGAAGTATAACATAATTTTGTGTTCCTCGGAAACTTTATACATAGTGCTTAATACATGCATCGTAAATGGCAGTCATTGTTCTTGACTTGGTAGTATGTCTAATTTCTCCTTTGTTCCTTATTGTTTCTCAAACTCTTTAACTACACACAATTGTTCCCCAATTGTTCTAAATTATTCAATGTCTTCATTTCTTCAGATAAAGTACACTCCTATGAATAAATCTTGATACTGATAATAATTTAAAAATGAAAACTTAGCATCATTATAGTCTGACCCCTTGCTTGTAGAAGACAGCATTTGTAAGGGAAAACCAATTTATTTTGTTTCACTAATAAAATAAGCCAATTTCTGATGAATTTATTTAATCTAGGCAAAGGTGTTTCCTGAAGCTGTGTGAATTGAATTATTTAGCATTCAATCAGTTATCCTTGAACCATGGAAGTTAGCCCTGTTATTATACTACTTTTTATAGTAGATTCTACATTTTTCTATATCTTCAGGAATATATGATCTGCAATTCACCATTTTAATAATTTATTTTTAATTGCATGCTTTTATTTCAAAGATTGCCTAAAAACTACACAATATAGAAAATGTGTAAATTTATTCAGATTCACAAATCTCCTCCCCCCAAAAACACTAAAGATAATTCTGCTTCTCTAGCTTCGTTCTTGTGGCCTATTGTGAATAGTGGACTAATAATAAAGAGAGCTTATGTAAAGAAGGTTTGGAATGCATAGTAGAAAAAGCAGAGTTACTAGTAGAAGAAAATCTGGTAGAGAAAGATCATGAGAGTGGATGGAGGAGAAATACAAGTGTCATCACGAACTAGATTTGACAGAAATTAGGGGAATTTGAGAATTATAAACTGACAGAGATGAAGGATGTCTTTGTACTTGACATGGGGAGCTGTGGGCCAATATATATTGAAGATAATTTTGTAAAAGTGTTTTGTTGTATGTCAACAATAGCACCTACTTTGGAATTTCTTTCAAATGTGGCAAAGATTTAAATTTATTTTCAATCTATCGTGCATGTTAATTATAATATATTTTGAATTAAATATTGAACTGAACTGCATGTAGATTCAGCTTTGTATAAGTTAAGTAAGCCAATTATGGACCACCACCATATCACCAAATACTTTCAGATGTTCATTACCTGTGTTTATCTTTGTATTGTGGATAATGTTGGCCCCACATGACCATATATCAGATTATAGCAATATAGCAGCTATTAGTTTTCTTTGTCTTCATGTTAAAGCAATATTTACTCTTGTACTCTTCCTGAATTATAAAGTTAACACTTTTATTTCTTTGTGACAATTCCACTCTTATTAAGAATAATTTACTCTTGATTCATTTTGTAAACGAAATTTTCTGAAATCCTACAAATCACAGGACAATGGAATAATGTGCTATATCTCTCATAAATTAATGAGAAAAGTACAAAAATGGGAGTAACAGATAAATGTATACTGTATTAGTTTTCTATGACTGCTCTGACAAATTACCATAAGCTTGGCAGCTTACAATAGCACAGATTTATTACCATCAGTTCTGGAGGCCAGAAGTCTGAAGTCAGTTTCACTGGTCTAAAGTTGACGTGGAAGCAAGGCTGGTTCTTTCTGGAGGCTCTTGGTGCGAATTTATTTCCTTGCCTGTTCTAACTTCTAGAGGCTTCCTGGATTTCTTGGTGTATGACCCCTTCTTAGCTTCTCTTCAACTTTTTACTTTCATCATTACATGTCCTACTTTCTCTTCTGTGGTCAGATCTCCCTCCCTCCCCCTTAGAGTTTAGGGTTTTGGTCGGCTAGGACTGCCATAACAAAATAGCACAAACTGGATGGCTTAAACAACAAAATTTATTTTTTTCCCAGTTCTGGAAGCTAGAAACTGAAGATCAAGGTGCTGTCAGGGTTGGTTTCTGATGAAAGCTCTCTTCTTGGTTTGTAGACGGCCGCCATCTCCCTGTGTCCTCACATGGCCTCTTCTCTATGCATGGACAGAGAGAGAGAAGGAGTTGTCTTCTTTTTCTTCCTCTCCTTACAAAGACACCAGTCTTATCAAATTAAGTCCCCACGCTTATAACCTCACTTAACCTTTATTACCTCCATATGCATCTCCAAATGCAGTCACGTGGGTCAGGGCTTCACCATATGAATTTGGTGGGGGGGGGTACACAATTCACTCCATAACAAAGATCCACAGGGAATATTTAGGGTATCTCAGTACCTCAAGACCTTTAACTTAATCACATCTTTAAAGTCCCTTTTGTCATACAACGTAACAGTTCCAGGTTTCAAGAATTAGGGCATTCTCATTCTTCAGGTATTCAGGTACGTATTCAGGACTTCGAGTATACAGGTATGTATTCAGGACTCATTATTCAGTCTACCACATATACCCATGTGTTGAATCATATATAATATCACTTGAAGTTCAAATAATGTTGGAATAAGATGTAAAAAAATGTTTCGTGAGTCATCTAAATAATTTGTTAATATTTAAGTATCCTATAATAAACAGATGTAGAAGTATGCAGATGTCAATAGGACTTCCCTCATTTCAGTCATTATCTTACTCACATTGTGATTGGATATACTATGCACACCCCATCCTAACAGGTACTGACATGCTACAATCCATAATGTGTAAATATAGCCCCTTTTGAAGAAGTTTCCAGAAAATGGATGTTTATTTTATTGCATTTCCTTACTGCCTTTTGGACTACACTATACATATTACTCATCCAATAAAACAATGATCTACTTAAAAACTAGTTATTTGTTCAACGAGAAGAGTCATTGTATTTAAAATAAGAATATCAGATTGTCAATAAATAAAACTATAGGAATACTTGTTAGACACATCATTGATAGTTTATTGATTTCATGTTGTTAATTTGATTGTTTTTCACTTTCCTTTTATATTTAATTTTAAAATTTATTTTGATTAATAATTATATGTAAAACTAGAAGTAAAGGGTTTTGTATTTTTCTGTCTACATACACACATATATTTATATAACATCATAATAAAATATTATCTCAATACTGAGCATCTGTAGGAAACATTGCCTTACTATGTACCTTGGCAAAGTGAAAATTTGAGTTGCATTTATGTTCTCTAGAAGTCCCAGCATCATAATCAACATTTCTTCTATCTTTCAAAATGCAATGCTATGTATTTTAATCATAGAATTTCATATTTCAAGTAAATAATAATAGCTGTATTGCACTGACAAATAAATGCTAGACAATTAAAAGGCAAAGGAAACTAGCATGTACACAAAGATCTGCTAGATTTAGGATAAATATTAAACAGTCTAAAGACAAATAGAGAGAGAAACAGCAAAATCATATTGATAACCAGCCAAATGTTACCTCATTCTTTAACTTTCTTTCTTTTCTGGATCTTGTTTTGTAAATAGTTTTTCAAAAAAGAAAAGGAAAATAATCATAATACCCCACTTCCATGACCATATGTAGAAAACTTTCTCATTTTGTACTTGCCAACTTACTTCTTTCCCTTTTACACGGATTCGTAAAACAATTTGTTGCTGATTAGATAGTTGGGTTAAGAATTCCAATTTCCTCCTCAGGGTAGGTGGATAGTCCATATATTATGAGAAAGAATGCTAGAGAGTAATTCACTCCACACGAATGCCTATGGAGCTTCTGCTAAATGAACAAAGATTGTGTTCAACACTGAACTCAGGTGTGCAGAAAACTTCCAGTAGGAGATGCATGCTGGATTGAAAGAGAACAAATAGAGAAAGGGAGGGGTCAGCCAAGGAAGTACTGTGTGTGTTGGGGCTGAAGGGAACGCGATGGTGGAGGATGTTAGAGAAAGGGATTGAGTAACAAGGACCACGGCAATAAGGTCTATAAAGGGAAGTGATGTCTTCATTATTAGGCGAAGAAAGAAGGAGCATGGAGAGGCAGAACGAGGCTCGCTGGTAGAGGGAGCCAATCACATAGAAAAGGAGAGCTGCAGATAGATAGCCGTGGAGATTGAGAGAGAAAGAATATTAGATACAGAGAGGAGGAGAAAGAAGTGAGATGAGACAGGAGGGAGAAGAGAGAAAAAGAGAAAGCAAAAGAAAATAGGAAAAAGGAGAGCAGAAGAAAAGTTCAGAAGACAGAATGGAAGCAAAAAGAGCATGGATTAATAAAATCTTGGAAATTGAGAGAAGCCTTTTCTTTAGATTTTTAAAACTTTTTATAGCATATTTTGAATACATTGAATATATTAATTATTTTTAAAGAGTCAATTCTTATTTACTGTGCCCCCAAAGATTCCATCATGGATGAATTTATTTAGTCCTTTTGTGAGTGTTGGTCAAAGACCCACTTGAATGAGAATTGTATGTGATATTTATATAAATTGAGATTCCTGGACATACCCCAATCTGCTGATTCTGAAACTCAATGGTACACCTGAAAATATGCATGTTCACCATGCAGGCTGGATGATTCGATAAACATGAGATTTAAGGTCTTGTATCCATAGGAGCATCATTCAAAAGCAGCCTCCAGGTAGACCAGAGCACATTCTCCCAATGGGAAACAACATTTATTCTGTGTTTGGGATTTAAATGGTATTTTTAATTTGTTTTTTATTATCACACTTTGATGTGAAGAGCAAATCAAAGGCTCGTACTGCCAGTGGCAGAATGAAGTTACTATATGGCTGACTCAGCAGGCTGGAGGCCAGGTAAGAGTTGATATTGCAGTTCAGATGTGAAGGCAAGATGAAGGCAGAATTTCTTCTTCCTTGAGAGGTATATCTTTTCTCTTAAGGCCTTCATCATGACTTTCAAATATTACCTTTCAGAGGCCCTTAATGCCATTGCACATCTGAGACACCAGGGGTGCTGTTAAAACTGGCATGCCTGGGTAACTTCCCAGAAACAGCTCACAGTGGTGTGGGATGATGGGTAGTGGCATTGATATTTGTATACACCTTTCTGTTGGGCCCTAATGTACTGCCAAGGGTGCCATCTTTTACTTTCGTATCATAAAACAATGATTCTTAACCAGAAAGATTAATCACTCAAGTTTAGTCTGAGTAAAGTATTCCCATTAAAACATGCACATAGATGTAATTCTTCTTAAAGCTGCATTCTTAACTGGCAATTGGGCTGATTAGACCCCATAAATTAACCCATCAGAGCCTGGCAATGCTCTGATCTCACATGGATCTCACACACAGCTGCTGGTCTCCTTCAGCCACAGGGAACCGATCACATAAGCAAAACTATGGATGTGATACTTTATAGACAGTGAAAAGCAAATGAAAAGGTGAATTGGTTATCATTAGCTACTTAAAATAAAAATAAATAAATAAACTAATGAATACTTGCTAAAAATGTTTGTGAGTCTGGCAAGGGCAGTGAATTGAATCACAAGAGGGTGATGAGAAAAAAATAACCTGTCATTTTCTGCCATTAACATTGACTTCAGTCGCGCTAGAGCTCCCTCTGAAGAAAAAAAAAAAGGACTGTGGTGGATTTAACACCTGTGGATGACTAAGAGAAGCTCTTTTCATACCCACTTCGCTCGGCACTTGCAAGTACTCTTGTACTTAAAATTAAATCAAAAACATTGTCTGGAATCAGCTGCATGCAAGATAGTTTGGAGATAGTTTCCTTCTTATCTGAGCCAAAGTGCTAATGTCGTGTATAATTATACAATAACATTTGTTGAAATAAATTGAACCAAAAAAATCACACAATTATGCAAAACTCTGCTCAAAGTCTAAGTTTCAGCAAATGAGAACACGTGGAGACACTTCGTTGTATATTACACTGGAGCACTAAAGCAACCCAAAAATATAGCTTGCAAGAAAAATTGGGGGAAAAGAAATCTCTATTTTCAACTAAGTTGAGCAAAATGTCCTTTTTAACCTTCTTAATAGCACCCTGCCCTGTTTTTAAATTGAGTCATTCTGAGTACCTGAGTTTCCTGTTTTATAGTTTTGTAATTTGTAACGTCTGGCAAAGATCAAGGATTCTCACTTCCCACCTCACAGACGTCCTTGCAAACTGGAACAAGATTGAAATGGTTTACATACATATATTACCTCATTAGCACCTAATTAAAAATACGTCTGACAGCTGGCAGACAGCGAAGTGCTTTAGAGAATCCAGGTGAACTGATCAAGGTTGGAAAATTATGCTTGTCCCACTTAAATGAATTCATGGCATTCACTTACCATCTTTAGGAATGGGTTTTTCTCTAGAAACTTTATATATGTTGTATACATGTTGTTACTGACATATGCATACTGCATTGACATAAACATCATGCTATAGAAACATATGGAGTATTTTTTCTATTAGAAGTTCTCCTTAGGAAAAAAATAAAAATGAAAGGTCTTTTTAAACAAGTCTTGATTGTCTGATAGCTAACATTAGCTACATGCACACAGCTTGGTCTTCTGTATTTCTTAAGGTTTTACTTGATCCATGTCCTCAAGTGTCTATATAGCTCTACTGCTATTGAAATGCAGTAGGTGGAATTTTGCCTGTAAGTAATTTTCCACGGATTCCAGGCACTTCTGGATTAAAGTTTTTAGAGAAATTCCTGGAGCCAAGAGCAAGATGAGATGGTAGACTGTTAGAACATTACTGACAAGTTTCTAACGTATGTCCTTTGCCTTCCAGATCCCAGCTATTATCCTTACTAATATTCTTTCTATATTATTGTCTCTTTTCTAATCAAATCTGCTTTTTTCCTCAAATATCTCCTACCTGCATTATTTATTCAGATTGCTTTTGAATTTTATATGTTTATCTACCTCTATGAGTCAAATTGCTGAGTCAAAATACATACGAATTAATATCTAGTCCCTTATACCCTTTGATAGTTAAAACATTGAAATATATCAAAATGTATGAATCAAATTTGCAATTGTATAGTGCTCTTAGATGGCAGAGTGTTGGAGCCAGCTCAGACAAGCTAGAAGCATCCTGTGCCTCTCTTCCCAACTCCACCTTTACAAATGGCAAGTTGGTAGCTAGTCATTTGTACTATGGAAAGTGACAAATGCCACAAATTAGGACTGTTTCTTCCAAAGAGTGTTTGTTAAATATTTACATCATTACATTTAACCATAAATTTATTGTTTAAAGTGGAAATATATATTGATAACAATTGACCATCACACAATATAATTTGCACCATTCCTTTATCATTCAAGTAAAATGCTATCAAGCAGATGCTAACAAAATTTATGCAGATAGTTAGATAAAATCACTATTCATCTGTTGCATGGTTATTTATCTAGCTTTTGTCTATGGTTCCCAAAACCCTTGGAATTTCCTGAGTGATGAGTGCTATTGTTATTTATGGTGGGCCCTTCAGACCCCACCTGAGTTTATGCGAACTAGATCACTCAGAATGGGGACTGGCCATGCCAGAAAGACCAACCATGTCATTAGAGGGTTGGGCTTTGAAACCTGTGATATCGTCTGACCTTGGGGAGAGGAGGGGGCTCCAGACTGAGGTCAATCACATGGCCAATGATTCACTCAATCATGCCCATGCGATGGAACCCCAATAAAAACTCCAGACACAGAATTCTGGTGAGCTTCCCTAGTTAGCAGTACTCAGTGCATTTTGCTACATGTTGACATGCCAGGAAGAGGATGCATCCTGACTCCACAGGGAGAGGACATGGAAGATTCAAATTTGGGACCCTCCTAGACCTTGCCCTGTGACGCTCTTCTTTTGGCTGGTTCTGATTTGTATCCCTTTTTGCTGTAATGAAACTGTAATCAAAAGTATAATACTTCCCTGTGTTCTCTGAGTCGTTCTGGCAAATTATCAAACTTGAAGGGGTAATGAGAAACCTCAAATTTGTAGCTAGTTGGTCAGAAGTGTGGGCGACCAGTGAGAGTGGTCTGTCAGAGGTCTGTGCCCTTAACTTGTAAAGTTTGGCCTGAATTCAGGTAGGCAGCATCAGAATTGCATTGTATATCATAGACCTAAAAATATAAAATCTATAGGAAATACAATATTAAATGGAAAGAAATGCACTATATTTTATTGCTATTTTTTCACATTTCTTTTAAGGTCTTATTTGATTCAACCTATAATACTCCTTTTTTTTTAATCTACTGTCTATGTACACTGACTTTAATAACTGAGCACATAAAAATTGATAAGACGGACATGAGATGCAACATGTAATATCAAAATCACCCTATCTCTTACGAATGGTCAACTTTGGGGTTATTATCTCAAAAAGGAAGAAAAAAATGTATTTTTTCATTACAAATGACCAAAAAGATATTACACAGGAACTAGAAGATGGAAAAAAGCAGAGACCACAGGATAAAATTCTACCTCTCTTTTATTTTTATTTTTCTCCCTCTCTTATTTCTTTATTTTGAATTTTTGTCCCTTGTATATTTTCTCTCATTTCCTTTCTTCTAATTGGAGCTGTGCGTCTTCAAGAAACGTACTACATTAATCACCAGAAATCATGTGTATATTAGTAAAAACTAATTATTCAATTAAATTTGAAAATATTTTTTCAAAGAAAGAGGCAGAACAGTGATGGATATCTTTTAAGAAAAATGATGCTAAAAGTAAGTATGGTTGATGTTTAAAGCTTAAAGACAGTTTAATTGTCTCCACTTGACATTTATTTACATGTGACTAAAGGATACAGGAGGTTAAGTGACTTGCTCAAGATCACAAAGCAATGGTTGAGTTGGCATATAAAAAGCAAGTTGATGACGTTTAGATTTTAGTCTCTGTGTAGTATCCAGCTGAAACTGAGTACTGGAGGAAGAGTGACAGGGAACATTACAAATTACCAAATAATAAATAGTAGCCAGCTAGTTTATTTTCAGAGGACGTGACATCCGAGGTGAGATGGATCATACTACATCCTTGGTATCATTCTCAACCCAGGCTCAGCACAGATAGCCTCAAATTCTCAGCAACTTTTCTTTCTTTAAAAACAATAAAAGCCCTCAGAATACCTACCCACACCCAAAGGTTTTGGCTCAGTGGGTTTGGGGCGCAACACAGAAATTCACATTTTTAAAATGTGATTTTTGTTTGAAACCAGGTTCTGAAAAATGACCTAGAATAGCTTTGTCCAATAGAACTTTCTGCAATGATGAAAATGTTTTATATCTGTGTTATCCACAGCAGTAGTTACCAGGCCCATGTGGTTCCTGAGCCTTTGCAATGTGACTAGTGAAGCTGAGGAATTGGATTTTTAATTTTAATTAATTTAGATTTAAATAGCTACTCTATTATACAGAGCAGTACAGAAAGTGGAAGACATTTTGGTAGCAGGAAAGACGCATGTAAAAGAACCCAGATGGAAATAAGCACGGCTTAAATCTATGAGAGAGAGTCAAATATGTCTAGAGAGGTATAGAGGCTGAGGAAAAGCCTGATTAAAAATTAAATAAAAAGTCAATCTATATCTAGTATAAATTGAACAAACTTAAGGGGAGAGCCCAACAGAAGAATATTCGCAGTATTTTAAGAGAGAACTCACTCAAAGGGATGACTTACTCTCCGTGTTGAACCTGTCCCAAACTTCCTTGCCAGTGCATAGAAGGAATTCAAAACCATCTAGCCCTTGGATTCATATCTGGGTCCCTGACATAGAAGACACTGAAAAGGAAAATTGAAAGAACTACTTTATCTGAGTCTTTATAAATTTAGAGTACAAGCAATGGTGTGAGAGTTAAACAATGTGGAAAGAATTGTTTTTCCTACCCTTTTTCCCTAAGATATCCTCAGAATGTGATGAATGGTAAAACTGTGGAAATATAGTAACAGAGTTTTAGGGTTATTTTAGTTGTAAGGCACACAAAACCCAACTTAAATTAGCATTAGACAGACAAAAAGAAAGACTTGGTTCATGTAACTGAAAAATACAGTGGCTGAAAAGCTCTCATATACCATTTGTTTTGCAGAATCACACATTATTATAAGAAATTAGTCTTCCTCCATCTCTTTTCTCTGCTTTTCTCAGAGTTGGCTTCTCTTACGGTCACCACCAGATTCAAAGCTATTGTTTTCCCAAGTCCAAGAAGAGGTGAAATGAGGGTGTATCTCTCCACACTTCCCAGCAAAAACCCCAGCATTAGGACTGAACTAACTCAAAGACACATGCCTGTAAATTAATTTCTCACTTTGGCCAGAGGCGTGTGGTGTTCTGTGGCCAGACTTGGCCAAGTGCTCACCTCTAGAGTGGGGGTAAAATCATCTCCTCCAAAATCACACGGATTCAGAGACTAGTGGTTCTCCAAGGAAAATAGGAAGATATTTGCTAAAAGAAGAGAGAATGAATGCTCAACAGACAGCACTTCATTCTGTCATTGGAGGGCCCAATTGGCACTGCTCTATGAAACAGAGAAGAAGCAGAACCTCAAAGAGTTGGAAGAGAGGCAGGAAAAACAATGATGCCAAGCAGAACTGCATACACTATCAGCGGCTCCTGTAGGAAAGTTGTTCACAAATATAAAGAAAACATGTTAAGTCATAGTTTTAAGATATTGAGGGAGTTGGAGATTTTGCATGAATAAATAGAAGCAAAGCACTAATAAAATTTAAATCTAACTATTAGTGAGATCTCTGTACACTAGATGAATGAGTAGTAGAGAATTTAAGATTATAAAAGCAAGCAGCATATAGAGAATTTTGGGGGTGCTAATTTCCAACATATGGCTAGAGAATGAAGGAAAATAATAAATTGACAATACACAAGAAGAAGTTAGCCAGATTGAAGTGTTTATTTATTATTATATATTTGCATATACACATCTAGTATTTGAAATTTTAAAAATAATTTCTCTACATATTCATATGTAATTAATTTTAAAGCATTTTGAGATAGACATTATACTCCCTAATATACCTAAGGGGAAACAGGCTTAAAAACACTGTCTTACAAAGGATTGTTGTCTTCTAATATAAAAACTTATTTATTTTTCAGTATACTTCACTAATGTGATAAGCTACTATAGAAATTAAAGCAATGATGTGATAAAGACAGAGATTGGGGAAGATTATATTTGTGGCATACTTAGAGTAAAATGAAAATACTCCAGTATAAGAGATCTGTGAAGAATTTTGTAACAGTACAGGATTTTAGGGGAGAAATTTTAAACTAAAAAAATATGAGAAGTAGATAGATCAGAAGGAGATCTCTCAATTGTTTTAGAAACAAGCAAAAAGAAAGAAAACGCAAGGGATATTAAAAGGAAATATCCTAGGAATGATCATGAGACTATTGAATGTATCATGACAGGTGAAGGAGGAAAGGCTCTAATATTTAAGATCTGGAGAGAGAAAAGAAGGACAGATGTCTGAGCATGTCTGTGCATGTGTTGTGTGTGTGTGTCTTACGTAGCAGATGTAAATACAAATTGTGTCTAGAAAGGAGGGTCTGTGGGTGTGTGCATGAGAGAGAGACAGACAAATATGGTCTTTTCCATTCTATTTAGGAGATAACATTTCTTAGCAAATACAGTTACTTTTTCGTACAACAAATGCAACAGCTATTCATTTCAAATGCATTGAAAAACTACTTTTTTCACTCAACTACTGTATTTTATGCCTTACAAAATTGGGAAAGCTATATGGTCAGATTATGTTAACGAAGAAATGCAGTATATGTACCCAATGTCTATGATCCACTGGGAAAAGTGCCATATATGGACTTCAAAATGGAGGAAAAAGAACGAAGCAAAATCACCAGCAGCTGGAGTCAACGAGTAGTTGACTTTTAAATGGGACTTTGAAGAGTTGATCAGATTTAAGGAAATAAAGATGAATTTTAATTCAGGTAATGAAGAGACCCAATTTTATCTGGTGTTTCATGGGCACCCTACTGCGCCCTAAGAATGACTAGCTTTTTGCTTTGAAAGCCTAACTAGTAGCTGTACATGTAATTTATTTCCTAACGGACAAAATTGATTGCTGTGCTTTGCCAAGTTCAGAAAGATTTTCCTTTTATTTAGCTCTCAAGTGGTAGTATTCACCTACTGTAGGTATCACTACCTCTCTTCGTAAAGGGGAATAAAAATGTGCAATTAACTTCAGACAATTTCTTAGAAGCCTTGTCTTCTACTGGGCAATTTCAAGGAAGCAATCGCTTGATGATATATTTCTTCTCACGTGACTTTTAGCTCCTAAAAACATTATTGGAACTTTTCAAGTCTGTAAGTGGAAAGGCACATCTCTGACAAAAGACTATTAAGTAGGCCCTAAGTAGGGAGGTTATTAACGTTCGAGGAACCAAGGCTATTCATAAGCCAGTTCAGCAGATCATCCTACTGTTGAGATGGCCCCACAGATTTTGAGTTAATAGAAAGTACTGGATCAAAGTTTAGAGAGCTGCTTAAGAGCAGGAATGAAGCAAGGTCACTCTTGAAAAAGTTCCCAGAAGGATAATATAAAAAGAAAATGAACTCTTCTTAATAGTCTTAATTTCTTTAAACTTCAATTTAGAAACCTTAGCTATTGGTGTTTTTAATAAAAATTTATTTACGTATTTTCTAATTGACCATATTAAAATGTTTACAAAGAATATTTTATGCCACTACATTTGTGGGTGGTTTGTGACATAGCAATAGTAACTGAGACAACCTTTGTCCAATATTTTTTCCATCCGAGTAACAGGCGGTTATTTATCTGCAATCCAAACAGTGATGTATTAAAATTGTGGTTTGATGCTTATGGTAGCTTTGTAACATTTGTCCTGGTTCTTTAGTCCAACTGCTTCTTTAAGTTCTAAGCTTCACCATCCATTTGCTCCCACAAGTTGAATGATGTGAAATATTTCTTTTTCCTACATCTGAGATATTCAGCTATCTATTTGGGTTTCCACACTCTTTCCTCTGTAGAAAGCAAGCCATTAACTCCTGACTCTCATTAAATTTTCTGATGATTAAAACCCCGCACCAGCACAGAGGCAGGCACAGAGTTTCAATGAAAAGGATAAATTTCAAGATGCTGGTTTGGGAGAGCTGTGTCTGCCTTTGATTTGTACAGATATTGTTCTTCTAGCCCAGTCACCATGCCAGCTTAAAAGAACATTTATAAGTTAGAACCACTCTTTTGTATTCTGATTTGTATAAATGCCTATTTCTATGGATTACTATGGTTTGACCTTACATATTTGTTTTAAAAGATTTAAATGAAGAAAATATTTGGTGCCCAGAGCATCTGCAAAGATGGTAAGCATGATGGAGAGGACAGAGAAGAAATGCAATAGAGGGAACTGGGTGACGTGGCTCGAGTCTTACCCTTTTTGGTCTACTGATGGTGCTTCATGCCCAAGATAAGGACCATATAGACTTGGTTAAGCTTTTGAGCATCATTTCTCTGAACACTAGGGAAGGAAATTTTCTTTCTCTGACTTTCTTGGTTTCAGTTTATCTCAAATGTACTTGTGTGTTTTCTTTTTTTTTAATGATTGACACCTGAGCTAACATCTGTAACCAATCATTTTTTTTTCTCCTTCTTCTTCTCCCCAAAGCCCCCCAGTATCTAGTTGTACATTCTAGTTGTAAGTCTTCTGCTTGTTCTGTGTGGGGTGCTGTCTTAGCATGGCTTGATGAGTGTTGCTAGGTCTGCACCCGGGATCCAAACTGGTGCAACCCTGGGACACCAAAGCAGAGCACGTGAACCTAACAACATGGCAACCAGGTAGCCGCTACTGTGTTTTCATTTCCAACTATTTGCTCAGCACAGAGCTTGCAATCAGAGATAAAACAATGTAAAATAATGAGAGCTGTGTCTTACGTTTGCAATCCAGTAGGGAGATGGACGGATTAATTGGACAGTTTTAGTATGAGATGGTAGGTGATTTGAATTACGTGCATGTGTGCATACACATGTGTGTCTGTGTGCGTTTTTCCACCTCCAGCTAAAAGAATAAAATAATGCACTGTGAGGATCCAAATTATTTGGACGAGCAAGTTTCTCCTTATCAGAATTTTTGGCTGAGGCAGATAGAGTATGCCCACCAGTTTTTCTTACTGATGAGCAGTGCAGACACGATAAGCTCTGCATCAGTGGTATCTGCAAATTCTTGTCCAGAATTGTTTCTGCTGAGGTTAGATGCTTCAGCTCTCACTTTTCCTCTGGGCCTGGCCATGCTGTGACAAGGCTTTCACTGCGCAATTCTTATACATGTTCCAGGAGCCAACGCAAAAAACAGACTGTAGAAACGTTTGCACTAATTCCTAAAACCGACTCTGTCCTGCTGTTAATGTACATTGATGTAGGCAATAAACTGATTAAAATGGTTTTGCTGGTGAATCAAGAAATAAGCTATTTAAGGACAAACATTATTTCAGCGCAAAGAGCTAGCAAATTCTTAGTTGGGATTTTTTGCATTAACATAATATAAACAGCTAGCTGGATTAAAAATGACCTGTCACAGTCACCAACTATTTAGAAAAACAGCATGACTATGTGAAATTACTATGACTTCTTTCCTCCATTACCAAAGAACTCTGAAATGTAGTAGTTTTTAAAGATTGTTATGTGAATATAATGGAAATAGTTTCTGGGAAAAATTCCTGGCCTTGTGTTCATTAAATTTCCATATTATTAGCAGTTGTTTCTAGTTAGAAGGCAAATTGAAATTAGTTTATTCTATTTGGGGAAGGGGCAACCCACTGTTCTAAATAATTAACTGCAAAATAGTATGTGGGCAAACACAGAAAGTGATAAATATATGTAGCAAGAACTAAATAGAGTGCTTGAAACCATTACTGTTATTTGCCAATCTGAAAATAATTTCCTTTGTTCTCTTCATGAGAGAAAGTCTGGAAATAAACATTTGGATGATTTAAAAGCCATCAATGAAAAACTATGACTTTAATTAGTGTCATCATCCTAGGGAAAGAAAAATGTTCCTCCCTCAATTCATTGGCTGTCTCCATCTTCAAAACACTTGAATGTATCCCAGAGGGTTAAAAACAAATAAACAAACAAATAAGACACAGAATGAGAATTTAACTAATAATATACTGGATAGACCCCTGTTATGTGCAAATATATTGTATCCCATATAGTGTGAGATCAATAAAACACAAGGCAAAATATAGAATGTTTAGAAAGGATGGAAGCACGTTATGAATGATAGTCAGGAAGGACAATGAAATATTTGAGAGAAAAAAGTTCAAAAGTCTCAATAATGGAAATAGCATTTTTTGGGAGGTGGAGGGAAGAGCTTGAGGAATGTTAAGACTTGACAGGTGATGCTATAAGACATTCCATGATTATATTTATTCTGTTTATAATTTTATTTCCTTAATCAAAATGCATGCACTCGACATCTATTGAGTTAACGTAGCCATGCTATTATTCTAGGAAATAAATAAAATATATAATGTTTTCCAACTAGCAGAGAAATTGTCATGTAGAGCAATCATATGTGCTGACCAACACAAAATAACAACTATGAAAGTTCAGAAAATGAAAAGTTGACTTTGAAGTGGGGATGTCAGAGAAAGAATTGTGGAGAAGGTGGAACTTGACCTATACTTTGGAGGACGATTTGACTCTGAGCAAGTGCTTTGCTCTGTTTCTTTTGCTCCCTCCTTCTATTCCTCCCCCCTTTCTCCTCCCCCTTCTCCCTCTGCTTTATACCTGGTTCTTGGAGGAGTGTGGAATGAAGAAGACGTCATACGCAGTTATCTATGACCTGATACTTATTTCCATTGAATACTACATATCTGTTTATCTGTCATTTTTCACTACTAGTCTATAATATCTCTGAAAACGAAGCAATATTTCATTCATCCACGGGTCCTCAGCACCAAGCACACACCCAACACATCCTAACATAGGCCCCCAATAAAGACTGTGATGTTATGCAGGGGAAAATAACTAAAGCCCAGGGCCAACAAAGTGGAGACTGTGTTCATGCATTGGAATAATACTGTTTGAAATTAGTAAAGAATGCTATAACTTCATAAGGGTTAAAAGAACGCATGTGGCGTTTATAATAATTCTGAGAGGCAACAGGGAAATCTAGCATTTTCCCCCTACAAAATAGTAGATTATACAGTATTGACATCATATCTTCCAATCTGCTTCATTTCACCTATCTACATATTGTGTGTTACTATAACATAATTACATGATTTCAGTGAAGTCTGAAATATACTGAACATAAAACCAGCTAGCTAGTCCTAATTTACTTCAGTTTATAATGGGGAAGCCCTGAAAGTATTGATTAAGACTGAAGTACAGAATTTGAGGTCAGAGAGAATCTGGAATTATCCTGGTTCTATCATTCACCGTTATTTAAGCTTCTAAAGCGTCAATTTTCTCATTTGTAAAATGGGGTTAAAATAGTACCAACTTCGTCATAATTTTTTATAGTATTAAAGGACCAGAAACACCTGTAAACAGTTACTGAACACAGCGTAAAAGAAATGCTCCATTCATTGAAGGGTTGTAGTCAGATATAGAGCTAGGATTTCTGCATCACTGTAATTCACAAGGTACTTTCCATACACCAATATTGTCACCAATGATTAAGCATTACCTTAGGTACAAATTATCGGAGGAGAAAGTTGGGTCTGTAATCACAGGAAAAATTATTGTATAGAAATGCTTTTAATTCATGAATATTATTGATGCAAGAATAGATAAAATATTGTCCTTTGTAACTGTCCTTCAAAACTCTCCCGGGAGGAGGAGGTGTAGACTGATGAAAGAGTGGTCATCGATAAATTAAGGCTATTTTACATTCTTTCTGTTGCTGCCCTCACTAGGAGTCATGATATACTTGGGAAAAGTTTCTAACTCAGAGGCTCATGCAACAGGAGGTTGTCAACGTAGGACCTGTGGCTGTGGTTCTTGGCCACCTGTGTTGAAATCCCAGTTAAAATACCGTATGCAGGTTACTTACAGTTTGCAGTGATCTGATCTGCTGCTTTATATTTCCACGTTGTTAGCTTCCCCCTTCCAGAAAGGAGGCCCTCAGAAGACTATCAGAACACCAAAACGTGACACCCACATAGATTTTCATGAATCACTTCTTATTGCTATACTTTCTCCATATTTTACTATTGGGGAAAATGTGGAAACCCACAGACATTTAGGAACTTGTGAGAGAGAGAACATGAGATAACAAGGATCAGGGCATTCAGTCACAACGGAGCTAGTAAATCTAGCCCTAAGGCACTTGTCCGAGAGGAGCTCAGAATTTAATGGGGGGTATAAAATTTCAAAACAAACAAGTAAACAAAACGAAACCCGGCAATACTTCCCAACTGATGATAGGCTAAGTGGTGTGAATAAACTATTATAAGAGCTTAAAGGAGAGTGAAATAAATTCTAACTGGACACAGAAAATGTATCTTTGACCTGAAGCAGTCGAGTAGAGAATTACTCAATTATTATTTCAATAATTTTAGCTTGAACATTTTGAAACATACAAGCATATCCAAAAAATGAAATATTTACATTTTTAACTGCTTCATTTTTTCTTGGGAATATGTGGCCTCTGATAAGATGTAATGGTTGTCTGCATTTTTAAATAAGAGCACTTACATCAATTTGTAAGATGTCAAACAAGAAATCTGAGAAAATAAAATCTGATCATGTAAATATTATTGAACTTCAAAAGATTTAATTAAGATAGTGATGTGAACATTGAAAATTATACTTCAGGGATGGTGTACCCTCAAAAGAAGTTTCTGCATCTGATATCAGGAAACCAGGTGTAATGATTCAGACCAGCCATACAGGATAACACAGAGAAGGCTCCAGAACTCACGTCCTGTAGCTATTAAACTTGGAGTTTTCGTTCAAAGAATGTAATTCAAGTAGTTTCCAGTCTTAGTGATACTTTCTTGGTTCAACGATGACTACAATAACTACCAATACAACAGCTTTATGGATGGTATCAGACTTCATTCTCAGAGTATGGTCTCTGGGATAAGACTGTTAGTCATATTACTTTTGGAAAGTTACTCAAGTCAATTATTCAATATTCTCCATCTAAAAAATGAGAATGTTGATACGGTCTACCTCATGGGATTATCATAACAGTTAAAATAATTGATCCATTTAAATCTCTATCAGAATGTTTTACACCTGTCAAATATTCAATAAATCTTACTGATTATTATTTTAACATACATGATCAGGATGAAGATTCAGGCTTACATTAGTGAAGTGGGTTGTCCAAGGACAGAAGTCATAAAAGGACCTGCAATGAAGTTGCTGTGATTGTAAGGTGTGTGGTATTAGCTTTTATCCTGAGCAGCCTCCAAATTAAAACAAGCAGCAAATATTTACTGAGCCTTTCCTACATGATGCTACTATATCAGCTCCCAGAATCAAATGATGAATAACACAGATAAATATTTTCACTCACTAAATTTATATTCTAACTGAGATTAAGAGTGTAAACAAGAAACAAATAGTTGGATTGGTTTCAGATTATGTTGAATGTTCTCAAGAAAAAGAATAGGGTTATAAGAGGACAGAAAACAGAGAGAGCTTCTTTGGATAAGATATTCAAGGAAGACTTCTCGGAAGTGTTGACATTTGAGCTGAGACCTGAAAAATTAGAATGAGCCATCCAAGCAAACAGCTGAGGGAAGGACATTCTAGGGAGGGTGATCAGGATATTCATTTGCCCGGAAGCAGTACTAGAAAGTAGTGTTCTAAGACTAGAGAGCCAGAGAGGAAGTCTGTGTTGCTGGAGGAGAGTGAGGATGGAAGATTGCTAACTAGCTAGAGCATTCAAGTACTTGTGGTCTTTGTAAGAAGTTTGGAGTTTGTTAGAAAAGTACTAAGAAGTCATTGAGGGGTGTGAGCAGAAAAGTGTAGCCATCTGAATTGCTTTTGTGAGAATGGAATGGAGAAGATCAAGTAGAAAGAAAGGAAGCCAGCTTCACTGCTTGGTATGGTGGTAACGTTGTGAATGAGGGATCTGCATTGGAGTTGGAAAGAAATGAATGAATTTGAGAAATATTTTTGGGGGAGAGGATGATGGGTAGAAGTGACAAGCCTTGGTGACGAATTGAAATTGAGTTTTGAAAAAGAGGCTCTAATGCTGATCCTGGATTGAAAAATTGAGTGAATGATGGTGAATTTTACTGTGAGAAGATCAGGTTGGGGTAGGAGAGTCAAGAGCTTCATTTTTTTTTTTTTTTTTTTTGAGGAAGCCCGGCCCTGGGCTAACATCTGCCACCACCAATCCTCCTCTTTTGCTGAGGAAGACTGGCCCTTAAGCTAACATCTGTGCCCATCTTCCTCTGTTTTATATGTGGGACACCTACCACAGCACGACTTGATGAGTGGTGCATAGGTCTGTGTCTGGGATCCAAACGGGCGAACCCCGGGGCCACCAAAGCAGAATGTGCGAACTTAACCCCTGCAACACTGGGCTGACCCCAAGAGCTTCATTTTATCTTATTAAATTTGAGAAGCTTCTTACACATTGAAGAAGAGATGGATAAATGTAGGTGAAACAACTCTAAATGTTATTTTGAACACCAAATAAAGAGATAAATGACACTGGATTGTACAAAGAGGGAAAGAGTAAGGGTGGAGGGTGGAAATTATAAGGCCGTTTCTTACTGAGAAGGTTCTGTTTTCTTGTCCATGGAAGAGAAAAGATTCTTTGCTGTTGAACACTACTTCTGGAACCAGCAATTTCTTCAAAATCCAATCCCTCTCACAATATGAAATCAGCTACAGCATTTCCTATTGAAAACAAAATTTCAAGTTTCAACTGTTTAAATAGAAGATCTTTTTAATACTCTTTTAAAACTGATATTCCATGGTATTTATTCCAAAAATAATTTTAAATTTCTAAAATAAAGTATTGGTCCACCAGTACTCACAGATTTCATTTCTTTCAGTATTTTTTTAATCCTATAAAGGAGATTTTTCTAATAAACATTCTATTGTTCTATCATAACATGGCAAAATGTATGGTGGTTGTTTTTCAAAAGTGTTCCAAACTCTACATCTAGAGATGATGAAAACTCGTAAGGAATGTTGTAATAAGTATGCGTGTTGAGTTAAAGAAATTTTACAGTCAAGTTAGAACGTCTTGAAATTAATATTTGCAATCCAGACTGCTGTGGTTTACATTTCTTCTATATGTGTGAAGTCAGGTGTTTACCATTTGCACTTAAAACCCCACAAAATGGATCATCCCAAGTGGGTTGACTTTAACATGTGTTTTGGCTTGTAAACAAATAATAGTAATTTCTTTTACATTTCTGGAAATGATTGTATAGAAACTACGTATCTGCTTCTAGATACAGTGTAGAAATAAAATTTCATTTAAGAAAACTCCCCCTAATTAGCATTGAGTTACCAAATTAGCAGTAACTAAAAAGTGCTTTAGTAACTACTGACATGCCTTAATTCCTAAAAGTGCAGTTCTTAAATGCATATGGATATAGTTGCTTTACTCTTTTTCTGTTCTGTCGAATGTAACTCGATAATTAAAACTTGGAAGTGATTGATTTATGTAGTGAGCTTTATTGCAACAGGGCTAACAAGAGTACAAAAAATCAAATGAGTTTTCTGGATATTAGATGTGATATTCTACATCTATATTTTTACCTGAGGAATAAAATAAAAATATATTTCTGTTTCATCAAACATAAGAATAGGGTGTTGTGTAAGGTCTATTGAATTAACATTAAAACTTAAGGAAATCATATATTCTATAAAACTTAAAAATGTGATACTTCTGCTCTTCAAACTAGAAACATCCACTTATTGGTGGGTAACTATAAACATAGCACATTGCACTTGTTTCATAGTTTTTAAAATGATAGAATGAAATTAAAATTTGAGAATAAGCCACAAGCTATAATTTTCTACACAGATCCAGTAACTGTTTTATTAAAAAAAGCAGATTTTCATTAGTCTCTATTCCCTAGAAACCAGAAAATAATATTTCTTAGTAACTGAGGATGCAAAAAAAAAAATGCTCAAAAATTTCATCATACCTTTATGTTTGTTTAAAAGCCAAGAATGTTTTATTTAAAGCAACCTCAAAGTGATAATTCCCTTCTTCAAAACAAAAATGCTTCCTATGGATCCCCATTCCTTCACCTGAGTCACTGTGTGGAAGCAGGAATAAATCCCCAACACGCAGCACCGATCAGGAGAGCTCCTATCTGGGTGGGGGGTATGTGAGAGATTTGGTAAGGCTACACAGGGGCACAGCTATTCCTTACAAAAGAGAGGTCAAAGGATGAAGATTAACGTGAAATCAAGGGATTGGAGGATATTCTTAATATTTTCAATTTCTAACTGTCTTCCGAATAAAAATATCTTTTATGAAAAAAATGAGACCAGACTTTTAGCCAGAATACCATAGGAAGTTGATGCTCTGGTATATTCTTCTGCTCAAATAAAAATCAATGAAAGATAAGACATAAAAAGACATCATGGTCAACTTGAAAAATAAGTTTTACATTTTCATGGCCAAGAAATTGAGCAGAAATGCAAAGAAATGTGCTGGAATAGAGCCATTGGACTGCGGGGTACCAGGTGCAGAGGTAGCAGGGTCTTGAAGTCTGACTTTTGCAGAGCATCACAGTTTCTGTGGTCATTTACTTTTAGCTAAGGGGTAGGGAAGATTCCTTTACGGGTGAAAAGATTCTTGAAACATAGTAAAATAATGTCTAGTTCTATCTACTGTTCACGTCTAACTGTGGAACAGAGACACGGGAGGAGCAGACAGCGGCTTAAAATTGAATTGTGGGTTGGTCACTGGAAGATCCAAGACCCTTCCCTTAGGGGACCGAGGATGGGGTGAAGGGGATGGGGCATACAGGCAAAATTGCTGGTAATGAAGCAAAGAAACAAGGACATAGAGGGATAAAATTGTGGTAATTTGGAAAATAATACTTGCTCAAATGATGCTGGAAATCAAAACTCTAAATTACTAATAAGAACTAACCCTAAAGGAGTTATCTCAACAAATCCATGATAAGTACATGCATTTTCTCATAATAAAAATAATTTTAGAAGAATGATTTTTAGGATTGTTAAATAAGTGTTTTGGGGGTGCTCAAGTAAGTAAATGAAGAAAGAATCTTTTACAAAGAATGAGAAGAGGGCCCAGCCTGGTAGTGTAGTGGTTGGGTTCATGTACTCGGCTTTGGTGGCCTGGATGGAGTTCAAGTTCGTATCCCAGAGAGACTTGGCACTTCTCTTCAAGCCACAGTGTGGTGGCATTCCCACATAAGATGGAGGAGGATTGGCACAGATGTTGGCTCAGAGGCCATCTTCCTCAGGCAAAGGGAGGAGGATTGGCAATGGATGTTAGCTCAGGGCCAATCTTCCTCAGATAAAAGAAAGAAAGAAAGAAAGAAAAATGAACAAGAAGGGCCAGCCCTGATGGCCTAGAGGTTCAAGTTCAGCGTGCTCTGCTTCAGTGGCCTGGATTTGCTTCCCGGGCATGGAACCACACCCCTCATCTGTCAGTAGCCCTGGTGTGGCAGTGGTTCACATGAAAAAAAAAAAAGAGGAAGTTAAGCACAGATGTTGGCCCAGGGCAAATCTTCCCCAGCAAACAAATAAATAAATAAATAAAACAAGGAAATGTAACCAAAATGAGGAGAAAGGAAACAAGGATAACTAGACATGAAAAGAACTCTTAGAAATTCTTGGAAAAAAAAATATACACCTAAAAATTAAGGGTAATCCTTTAATATTTTCAGGGAGGTTTAAAACTAAAACTTTATATGTATATGAATAAATTATTAAGAGAGTGCAAACAAAGCCTTAGGATGGAAGAACCTTTTTAAATATTTATAGCTAAGGACCAATATCTAAAATGTATAAAGAAAAAATCATAAAGGAATAAAAAGCAGACAATTGTATTAGTCAGCTTGAGCTACTGTAACAAAATACCATAATCCGAGTGGCTTATAGAACAGAAATTTATTTTCTCAGCTCTCCAGGCTGGAAAGTCCCAGATCAAGGTTCAGCAGAGTTTGGCTTCTGGTGAGAGCTCTCTTCCTGCCTTGTAGACTGCCAGCTTCTTGCTGTGTTCTCCTATGGCCTTTCCTCCACGCATCCACTCGGAGAGCGTGAGATAGATGGCTCTCTCTTGCTCTTCTCATAAGGCCACTACTCCCATCACGAAGGCGCCACCCTCATGACCTCATCTAAACCTCACTACCTCCCAAAGGCCCCATCTCCAAATACCATCACATTGAGGGTTCGGGGTTTCAACATATAAATTTGGGAGCATGCAAACATTCAGTCTATACTGCAATCAAATAGAAAACTGGCCCGAGCACTTAAGAAGCATATTGAAAAAGAAAATTTCAAAATGTGTGATAAACATACAAAAGGCGACCAAAATTGTCATTCATCAGGGGAATGCGGATTCAAAGTAAAATGAAATCAAGCTATATAGTGTGTTGGTCATAAACTTTATCCTCTAAACTGAGACAGTATTGAGAATGATACTGGCTGCTGATCATAATTGTCCTTGGACAATAGACATAGACCATGACTATCCTAGGCAAACTGTACACCCTGCCACATACTCACTAGATTAGCAAAAAATAAAATAGCTGGCAGTACTAAGAGTTGATGAGAATGTACAGCAACTGGAACTCTTATCTATTGCCCATGAGATTGTAAATTATTATCACGCGTTTAGAACACATTGGCACAATCTAAAAATTGGAAGATACATAGGCCTTTGAGCCAGAGAGTGGACTCCTCTATGTACACCATAGAGAAGACTATGTACTTTTCCTCCAAAATATTTGTAAATGACTGTTCATAGCAGCATTATCTGAAATAGCCAAGTACCAGGCAAAACTCATTTTTTATGGTACACGGATATAAAAGAATACTAAGTAGCAATAAAGGCAAACGTGACAACATAATTTTGACTGATGGAAGAAAGAGAGAAAATAATTTATACCATAATATTCTGTCTTAGCCCGGCTTGATGGTTAATTTTATGTCAACTTGGCTAGGCCAAAGTACCCAAATATTTGGTCAAACACTCTTCTAGATGTTTCTGTGAAGGCATTTTTTAGATGGTATTAACACTTGAATCAGTAGACTTTGAATAAAGCAGATTGCCCTTCAAAATGTTTGCGGGCCTCACCCAATCAGCTGAAGGTCTTACAAAAAAGATTGACCTCCTCTGAGGAGAGGGAATTCTTCTGGCCAACTGTCTCACTGCAACTCGTCTCTGCATCTCCAGCCTGCTGGCCTGCTCTGCAGATTTCAGACTTGCCAGCCTCCACTAACACTTGAGCCAATTCCATAAAGTTCCCCCCCCCCCATTCTGACCATTACATCTCATGATGCTCATAACACTAGTCTATGAGATTTTAACTGGCTCTCTCTTGGCACTATCACGCCATTTTACAGATGAAAAAACTGAGGCATAAAGGTTAAACAGTGAGGTCAGCTCGGTGGCATAGTGGTTGAGTTTGCACACTCTGTTCAGTGACCCCAGGTTCATAGGTTCAGATCTCAAGTGTGGACCTAGCACCGGTTGCCAAGCCATGCTATGGCAGCATCCCACTTAAAGTGGAAGGGGATTGGCACAGATGTTTGCTCAGCAACAGTCTTCCTCAGGCAAAAAGAGGAAGATTGGCAAAGGATGTTAGCTCCGGGCCAATCTTCCTCACACATGCACAAAACGGTTAAACAGTTTGTTCAAGGGAACATAAAGAAACTATAGAAGATCCAGGATTCAGACATAGCCAATTGATTTCCAAGTTCAAATTCTTGGGGGGGTAAAATATATATATATACATATATCTCCATACACCTAAGAATTAAAAGTAATACTTAATATTTTTAGATAATAAAATAGGAAAATATGTTCAAGACTTTCCAAGCTCAAACTTGAATTTATTGGGTCACTAGCTCCCATGAGAGGATATTAAAATGTTGCAAAATCATTAGCTACTTTAGTTTTTATATTTAATGCAGTGTAACGAATAAATAAATACTGAAACTGAAGAAAATGGACTTTTAGTCACTGATAATAGATTAAGCTGAGAAGATGCACGTATCTTAATCAGAAATGATCAAACTACCCAGGGTAAATTTTCTTTCTAAATATTATGTAGCCCAGATATATTTATAACATAATCCTTACAGCCTTTACATAGAAATTTTTCAAAGCACAAATATTTTCTTTTTGGCCCTTGGCTCTAGCTACCTATGGAGGAGAAGATAATGAAGATTTGAAAAGGAATAAAGAAAAAGTAAAAAGAAATAAAAAATAAATACTGCCATGGAGCTGACCCTATGTCAACATTGAACTACATTGATCATAAGTAAAGTCATTTCATTCATTCCGAATTCTCTTCAGAGAATGAAGATCTAAAATGAGGGAAGGAAGATGAGGGCGTGTGAAAGAAGCATTCTCCTAGTCTTTATTTCTAGTCAGTAAAATAATTTGGTTAATTTCCTTTTTTTCAAATAATTGTTTGAAATATTGTGTTAGTGGGAAAGCAGTTATAGTTACTGTATTAAAAAACGTACAATTTCACTATTTGAAGCTAGTCTTTGGATTAAGACAACATAAACAGGAATATTACCTTCTGACAACATATTTTGTCAAATAATTTTTAATATATTTAGTATATAAATTTGTTGTCTTTCTACAAAAATCTAAAAGTATGATCTTGCATGATAGTAGGAAAATTTTAACAGTACTAGAATTTGGGCTGTAGAAATATTTGTGTCAAACATCCTAGCACCAACATAAAGTCTTACTTTATTTTTTATTCCATTGTATTTATTTACTTGTTCAATATTTAAATCTAAGCATTAATAATTATAACTTCTAGATATAGTAAAGTCTCAGGGTTTTTTAAATTCAATGATCCTTTGGAAAGGAGCTAAGCTGAAATTGACTTAGCTCATTCTTACTTTATAGAGAGGCCAAATTAATAATGAAGAAAACTTTTGTAGGAATAATTAAGAATGTAAGAAATATAACCTCGGGCAATGTGAGCACTTCAAAAGCACACAGTACATGCAATTACAGAAAGCCCAATTATAATTTATTCTGTTATAGTCATTAAAATAACTTCCCCTAGAGGTTTTTGTGAAATAACACTTTATTGCTTGTACTTTAAATACAAAGGCAGCTTTTATTTTAAAATAATCATGATTTTAGCCTTTTTACTAATTTAAAATGTTATACAACTATTTTCTTTTATTAGTGGTTCAACTTTCCAATTATCGAATGTTTCCCTACATCCCAGTTCACCTGTAAGCTATACAATGTCATGTCATCTGGTAATCCTTTCTTAGTACTTACCAAATTTGACACACATACACACACACACACACTTATTTTTTAAAATATATCATTAGTATCTATCTGCTCTCTAGAACATAATCATCATGAGGGCAAGAATCATATTTATTTTACTGTTAATGTATACTCAATCTATACAAAACTGACATGTATTGATAAGGTGCTTAAAAAACATTTGATAGATTAATGTTAAATTAGTGAGTGAAATAAGTAATAGAACTGAGATAGCTTACCATCAAATGTACTTCTTTTGAATTCAAAATTAAGAAATATGCCCTGAGCTCTTCACTAAGCACTCGCTAGACTTATAAGACCAGAATCTTATATGGGATTAAATTAATTAATATTCACCAGAGCCCCGTAAGGCAGGATGAGTTATGCTCACATAGTTAATCAGTAGAATGGAAAAAAAAATGAAGAATGAGTTCCTGGTCCTAGGACTTCTTCCACTATACTTTAAATATTGATTTTCATTGACAATTGACAGCATATTTGTGTTATTTTAAGCAGAGTCAACATTTGCAGTGCGATGGTATTAAGCAATATGCCATTAGGATTAATTTGTCTTATAGAAGATTATCTGTTTTTAAAGCTAAAACCCGATATTATATAGTATAGTCCTAGAGGTTGTCTAATCAAATTTTACAGGAACTCTCAATTTATAAAACAGACAAAAGAAAATGACTTTGGCTGAGGAGGTTGAGGGAGCTAGAGCCTTCAATAGCCGGCTTCTCTTCATCCTCTACTTAATCCCTGAGATATCGTCCTCAAAGAACTAAGGAACTCTATGGAACATGCTATGAAAACTATGACTTTTGTTCAAACTCGTAAAGTTTCAGAGGAGTTATAGACCATGAAAACTTGGGCTTCTATATTCCTGTTGTTTCTTAAGTATGTAGCATGCCTTGGATTTATGTCAAAATAGTAAAACTCATCTGCTTTTTGGTAATACGTAATTAGCATTAGCTTTTTTTAGAGAGGATGATCCTAACAATTTTTATACCCTAAAAATAGGTCTCTACTATACTGAGCAATGCTTTATGAAACATTTTACTTCATTTTGCGATTAGAAACATTTGTCTCGCTTTACCTCATTTAGATACACCTCCATTAACCTTTGTGTGTAGTCAGTAGAGTCAAAATAATTTTTCTTCAATATAAAAATAGTTTATTTTTTTATGAAAGTAGAGGTGTTAAATGGACAGTTGGATATAGCAGGCTGGAGCTCTGGAAGAGGTTGAGCGCAGAAATATAGAGACAAAATAGCCCCCTAGTGTATTTAAATAATGTGTAGTAGAGGATATTCCCTAATGAATGAGAATAGATAGGTAAGAAGATAGAGCCTGAGCCAATTATTGCTTAATCTTGGGGAACTAGTATGTTTAAGGATTAGAGAAATGATAAGAAGCTGGCAAAGAAGACTTGGAAAAGGTAGTCAAAATATAGAAGGTTAGCCAGAAATGTGTTGTTACAGAACATAGTCAAGAAAATATTGGAAAAGAAGAGAGAGAGAAAGAGAATAGTTAGTTGAGAAGTCAAGTGGGATGGAAAGAAGTTATTTGAATGAAAGTTTTGGCAACAAAGAAGTCATGGGTACCATTGACAGGAGTTGTTTCTCATAAAGGTAGAAAGCTTGATAGGAGTGTATTCAAGAAAGAATAGGAAATGAGTAGTGGAAGCAATGAGAAAACTCTTTGGTGGGTTGGTCAATGTGATTAGACCCTCTGAGCTTGCTAATTAATGGAAGATGGAAGGCTGATGGAAGATGTTAGGCTCCCACCCTCCCACAGAGACTCTGAGGGAGGGGCCCTATCCTTCTTGATGACTATATTTCAAAGGGATGGCTCCCAGGTCCTTGAAAATACATTACAAAGTTGTAAAACTGACAAGAGACTCAATTTTACATCTAAAAAGGGAAGAGAAAGAATTTAAAATTGCGAATGTTCTAAAGTAGATGCTCTGAAAAAAAGGGAGGTTAGGGATCTACCTTCATAAAGAAGCCTCTCTAAAGCTTAGTCAAGCTGAGGGGAACATTAAGGCCTCCTTGGTCCCATGGAATCTGATCTAGATATGGAGGTTATCAGGACAAGAGTGGGATAACACATAGTGAAAAGTGTCAGGACCAAGGGATTAAAGACCGTAATGAAAATGGATAATGACGAGTTAGAGTTACTGCTGAAAATGAGCAGTAAAAAAGAGGAGCTGGTGTTACTAAGCAGAGTACTCAAAATTGAGATTTTTTTTTTACTGTATAAAGTTATAGGCAGTAAGAGATTCTAGACTATAAACATGGAAGTAGGAAGCTGAGGTGAGATGGAGAAAAAGTTATTTGAAGATGAGGAGATTCAGAAATCAATAAATTGGAAGTTTTCTTAACACCGTTGCTTCAGTAACCAAGAGCAAGAGTGGGTGCATTCATTAAGAGATGATATAGTGAATCTGGTGTTAGGATCTTCAAATCTTCGATATTTAAGACTGATTGGGAAACGTAAATGGTGGTGTAACAAGGAAGCGCTATGGTCTGATGGCCATCAATGAAGCAGGTTTCTTTTTGTTGGTTTGAGAAGGTGTTGGGGGTGGGGCAGTGGGGGGAGGTCTGGAAGTGGGGAGGAGAAGCAAACCACCTCCAGGGCTTGTGGTACCCAAAGTAGGAGGAAGAAAACAGCCACCACTGAAAATGGTTACAGAGGAGAGATGGCTGTTTTTTTTATTCCATGTTTCAGTTGGACCAAGAAGGTGAAAGGAATGTTCTGAGAAGCTTTTGAAGATGTGGAAGATTTGGATTTCAGTTCTGGGAGATATAATGAAAGTGTTTGAGAGATTTAGAAAGGATGGGTGGTTAGGTTAGATTAGGGAGTATATAGAGCCATTTGGATAAATGTCCATCCTATGATGGGTCACCTGAAAATTTTAGACTTAGGGTAGAGCTGAATAAATAGTTACAACAAATGGTGGAATGAACACTGTTGTTCCCTTAGGGTAGTAGAAGTAATCACTGTAATCATTGCCTCCTTCTAGGAATTAATCTCTGGGGCAGTGTAAGTCATGAGACAGATGGTGTTGTGGCAGAGGGAAGTGACACGCCAGGAAGAGAGGAGGTCTGTAGGTCTCCCTGAAATTTCTTCAAAGACAATGTCAAAGGGGCTTTACCAAGCCCTCTTGATTACTGTTGTGATGGTGATTGCTCCCATTAAAATGAAAATTTTGAGCATTGCAATGAAATGATTCATGATGTTATTATGGCGTTATTAAAAACACACAAATACTTAGTCTTTCCCTTACTATTTCACTAGAAATATTAACCATTGGCGGATAATAACAACTGAATAAAACAGTAAGGTTGACATTTATCCCATGAATCAATTTAAATTGTATTTTGGAAGACTAATTCCTTTTCCCACTTGAAGATGAAAGAAGAGAAATTGATTCAATAAAAATATCTCCTTTGTACTGTTTACCTGTAATCCTGTGATTTTTTGTGAGTTTTTTACGAACTGCCATAGAAGGAGGTGTGCTAGTCCAGAGATGAGAGCTCTATTGGGCAAATGGCTTTGTTTTTTCACAGGCTGTCACTCCCTCCTGCTTGCCATCCCCCCAAAGCCTGTCAGCCTCCAACCTCTGCAGTTACAACCCACTGTGGGATGCTCTATAAAAAAATGGATTCTGTGAAATTATTCTGCTGTACACAGGCTTATTATTTAGTCAATGCTGACATATTTCTGTAGCTAACAAGGCAATGTGTCAAAATGACATTTCTTTATAACTTGGATTAATGTTTTAAAATCTAGACTCCTGAAGTATAGACTTCTTAATCGATTTTACAGAGACTGTGCACATTGCTCTAAAAATAATGCTGCATGTGAACTCACGTTTGTTT
Source organism: Equus asinus (assembly GCF_041296235.1). Classification (NCBI taxonomy): domain Eukaryota; kingdom Metazoa; phylum Chordata; class Mammalia; order Perissodactyla; family Equidae; genus Equus; species Equus asinus. The sequence goes on from NC_091819.1 coordinate 12,575,448, forward strand.
GGAACGTACAGAAAGAAATGGAATTTCAAACAATCTATTGAGTCATATATACACATATTTTTTACAATACAATTATTTATTTTACAAGGAGATTCTGTACATCAGAGAAGCAACTTGAAGTAAATAAATCAGGCTTTTTACTTTTTGGTAAGGAAGGTTGGCCCTGAGCTAACATCTGTGCCAATCCTCCTCTATTTTTTATGAGGGACGCCACCACAGCATGGCTTGATGAGTGGTGTGTAGATGTGTGCCTGGGACCCCGAACCCAGGAACACCAGGCCACTGAAGCAGAGGACGCGAACTTAACCACTACGCCACTGGGCCGGCCCCCATCAGGTTTTGATTTCTTCTTTATGTTATGATTGTAAATTGTTACTTATGTGGAAAAAGAACATAAAGTCCATTTATATATATATATAAAACATGAAATGATTTGACCCCAGGATATCTTCTTTCAAAAAACATGAATGAGAAGGTGAACAAGATTCTTTGGTGGCACATAGAAAGCCAACAAGTAGCTGAGGAAATCAAGTCCTGTTTCAGGCTTGGCACATGAAGAGAAAGAAAGGTCGTGGGAGAAGAGTTGAAAATGTCATCTTGAGCCACAGGGAATACTGACATAAGCCAAGTTTTTTACAACAAGATGGAAACATTAGAAGAAGTCAAGTTAGCAGTTAATGTGTGGCCCCGTTATATACAGACCTTTAACAACATTGTGTACAAAGTTGTTTTTCTATTATTCAGCAAATATTTATTGAGCAACTACTCTGTGCCAGGCAAATTTTAAGCATTTGGGATACATCAGTCAACAAAACAAATAATCTGTGCCCTGAGGGAACTTACATCCTAGTAGGTGAGACATTGAACAATATGTACAGTAATAGGGCCAGAGGGAATTGAGAGTACTGGCCCAAGGTGAGGGATGGTGATTGCAGTTAGAAATAAGATTGCTAGGAAGGCCTCATTGATGTTTGTAAGCAGTTAAAGTAAAAAACAATCCACAAACTGGCAAATGTAAGCTCATTCAGAGTTGGAGGTTGAGTTGTAAACATCATGTAAATATCCTCAGTGCCTTGCATATAAAAAGTTATTATATATATATATGTATATATATATATATATATATTATTCCACAAAAAGAAAGATAGGAGAGACACAAAGATAAACAAGAGAATTAATTAAATAACAACGTTTATCACCTGGTATCAAACATGGTGCCAGATGCTTTAGCATTATTATTTCTCACAACGACAGCATGAAACACCATAATATAGATGCTAGGATTCCTGTTTCACAAACAAGTAACTGAGTTTTATGGAAGGTTAAGTGGATAAACAACTTATCCACACTCACACAGCTGTTACATGTTCTGCCTGATCACAAGACACACGCTCTTCCAATGCCTCCTATCATTTCCTTGTAAGAAAAATTCCCTATCCACCTCATGGTGGTGATGAGACCCAAAATAACTTTTCACAAGAAAAAAATTTTTAAATGCAGGAAAAAAGAATATATGATGTGGAAAGAGAAACTGTCCAAAGTCCCATGAGTTTTCATATGAAGAGGTGATTTCTGGGGAATTTTGTTTAAGAGGTGCTATTTCATTTGAGACAGGTGGGAAAGAAAAGAATTTAAGAGATTTGAGTAGAAAGCTAGGCCATTTGAAACAGAGCAAACTGGGTTACCAAGTTCAGCTGAGCTGAAGTTTATAGTTTCTTTGCTGCGTTTTTGTTTCCACATTGAAAAGGAGGGTAAAGTAAAGTATAGACAGAGGAGAATGACCCAGGCAGGTCAGAGAGATTGGAGCTTCAGAGGTAAGAGAAGATAATGGATGGAGCAGTGTCCTACACGTAATAGAGTGCATAACCACAATCACCATTTGTCATCATTTATACATTATCACACCTCTGATCTCAAAATGGGACTTACCATTGATGTTATAAGAAAGCATCATTATCAAATTTTAATGGCAGCATTTTTCCTTTCCCGGTAATATATAAAGTAATTGTGATTCATACAAGGAACAGGTCTTCAACTTAATGAAATACAGTTAATATCAAAGATCTATATATTTTGTGGTTTCCAGACTCATACTTTATTTTTTTATTCTTTGTTTTCTTATCTCTTCATCTCCCCCATTTTCTCTCACTTAGACTATAACATAGCTCACAGTTTCCATGTGCTTAAATCTCTTGGGTTTCAACCCATCATGTAAATATTGGGGAGTCCCAGGGCTAGGCTCCTGACCCCCCCCTCCTCCTCCCTACTCTATCTCTGGACTGTCTCCTAGACTTTCCCATTCCTTTGTCTTCAACCCCTGCTAGTAACTCCCCTTTCTACATCTTCAATCTCCACACCTCTTGAAAATCACAAGCTCATATTCCTGACCACCTTTTGAACAGATCTCATCCGTACAAGCCTCAAAGAAGTGTATTGCGTCACTCATCCTTCCCCTTAAAAAACAACAACAAAATAACCCTAAACTTTGTATTCCTGATCTCAGTTAAAGAAGTCAAAAGCAACATATTTATCCACATGAGAAATCTTAGCTTAGTAAAAATATTTTATTCTATGCACTTGCTCAGCAGGCACACATAATTGGCATCAAAGTCCTGTTGATTCTACTGGCTAAATGTCTCTCAGGTCAGATACTTGTTTTCTTTCAAGAATTAGTGTTATTCCAGTAATTAAAATAAAAGAACATACTTATGCAACAATCCATCATTAATGAAATGTTTAAGGGAGAATTGATAGGCTTCGTCTTCCCTCTTTATTGCAACTTAGTGTTCATAATTTATTATGTGTCATTCTATAGTTTTCCTTTGCTTACACAAACATATGAACACATGCAAAATTTTCTACTTCTTTCTATTACTATTGTCACCTTAAGCTCTAATATTTTCCCTTGGAACTACTGAATAATTCCCTCATTCTCTTCTTAAATACTTTGAATGTCTCTCCACCTACTGTAGGATAAAACTGAACCTATTAGAATACAGAAAGCTCATGGCTAAAAAAGATTTCCCTATCCTCAGATGCAATTTTCAGGGTACTTTTTTGGATGCTTGTTTCCTGTATTTTGGGTTAGAAAGCAGATATTAAGTGTTGGCTTATCCAAATGACATATTTGAATTTCTAACTTTTAGAGAAATGGAACATAATGGAAATTGTTTAACACATAATAGTTTTTGGATATGTGACAATAACCTATATGTGTTTCTCCCAATAGCATAGATGTTACCAATGAACATAATCTTGGTATGAGTTGCTAATATAGAATTTTGAAATGTTTTCATCTAGATCAATTTAATACACTCTAGGATTTTGTTAAATTTCTCCTGTTATTCTAGTAAATTGGACTAATTATATTAGACTTTGGTTGTCTTCAATTGTACTATTTCAAGAAAGGCTAACAAAACTAATTACAGCATTTTCAGATTTACATTTTTCATTCAGATAAGATGTGTACTTGCTCTTTTGAAGTCATACAAGTTGACAGATCATCATGCTTCTTTTGTCTATTTTTCACTCTAAGGTTGACATTTTATGTAGATGATGGCTGTCAAAACAGTACGATTGCCATCTGGTCAACGTTGATGGTCTATTCTCCAAAAAATAGAAAGCATTCTTTCTGTGTGTATTGTTGGATTGTGTGCATCCTAGAACATCCAATACCTTGTGATAGTTTTCAATATGACATATAAAAAAGAGGAAAAATATTTTTAGATTTGGTTGAAGAATATGAAATTACTATTGTCACTTGGTCAGTAATTCTTTGAGAAATTTTCAAATATAAATACTAAAATTATGGATATATCCAAAACTTGTTAACTGTATTATTTTATATATTTCTTCTTTATTTGACAGATAATTGTTAGCATATTTGAATGGTTCTGCAATCACATGTAATCTATAGTTGTTTTGGAAGAAAGGAAGTTAGATATTCAGAAAGTTTTTGCTCATTTCTTCAGTTACTAAATATTACATTTAAAAATATTTTTTACTTGTGGCTGGTCTGTTGAGAGTCTCTATCTCTTCTTTATTCAGTTTTGGGGGGGTTGTATGATTCTAACAGTAATCAAAAACCTCCCAAAAAATGAAAGTTCAGGACCTGATGGATTCACTGGAGAATTCTACCAAACATTCAAAGAAGATTTAATACTTATCTTTCTTAAACTCTTGCAAAAAATTGAAGAAGATAGGATGCTTCCTAACTCACTCTATGAGGCCGACATCACCCTGATACCAAAACCAGAAAAGAACAACACAAAAAAAGAGAATTATAAGACAATATTGCTGATAAACATAGATGCGAAAATCCTCAACAAAATGTTAGCAAGTTGAATAGAGCAATACATTAAAAGGATCACATGCTGTGATCAAGCAGGATTTGTTCCAGGGACGCAGGGGTGGTTCAACATCTGCAAATCAATCAATGTGATATACCACATTAAGAAAATGAGGGATAAAAATCATATCATCATCTCAGTAGATGCAGAGAAAGCATTTGGCAGAATCCAACATCCATTTTTTTATAAAAACTCTCAATAAAATGGATATAGAAGAAAAGTATCTCAACATAATAGATGCCATATATGACAAACCTACAGTCAACATCATACTTAATTGTGAAAAAACTGAAAGCCGTTTCTCTGAGAACAGAAACAAGAAAAGGTTGCCCACTCTGGCCACTCTTATTCTACATAGTACTGGAGGTTTTGGCCAGAGCAATTAGGCAAGAAAAAGAAATAAAAGGTATCCAAATTGGAAAGTCACAGTTTGCAGACGACATGATCTTATATATAGAAAACCCCAAAGAATCCATTGGAAAACTCTTAGAAGTAATCAACAAGTACAGCAAAGTTGCAGGGTATAAAATCAATTTGCATAAATCAGTAGCATTTCTATACTCCAGTAATGAACCAACAGAAAAAGAACTCAAGAATACAATACTGTTCACAATTGCAACAAAAAGAATAAAATACCTTGGGGTAAATTTAACTAAGGAAGTGAAGGACCTATATAATGAAAACTACAAGGCCTTTCTGAGAGAATTGGATGACGACATAAGGAGATGGAAAGACATTCCATGTACATGGATTGGAAGAATAAACATAGTTAAAATGTCCGTTCTACCTAAAGCAATCTACAGATTCAACGCCATCCCAATCAGAATCCCAATGACATTCTTTACAGAGTTAGAACAAAGAATCCTAAAATTCATATGGGGCAACAAAAGACCCTGAATTTCTAAAGCAATCCTGAGAAAAAAGAACAAAACAGGAGGCATCACAATCCCTGACTTCAAAACATACTACAAAGCTACTGTAATCAAAACAGCATGGTACTGGTACAAAAACAGGTGCACAGATCAATGGAACAGAATTGAAAGCCCAGAAATAAAACCACACATCTATGGACAGCTTATCTTAGACAAAGGAGCTGAGGGCATACAATGGAGCAAAGAAAGTCTTTTCAACAAATGGTACTGGGAAATCTGGAAAGCCACATGTGAAAGAATGAAGATGGACCATTCTTTTTCACCATTCACCAAAATAAACTCAAAATGGATCAAAGACCTAAAGCTGAGACCTGAAACCATAAGGCTTCTGGAAGAAAACGTAGGCAGTACACTCTTTGACATCAGTATTAAAAGGATCTTTTCGGACACCATGCCTTCTCAGAGAAGGGAAACAATAGAAAGAATAAACAAATGGGGCTTCATCAGATTAAAGAGCTTCTTCAAGGCAAATGAAAACAGGATTGAAACAAAAAAACAACCCACTAACTGGGAAAAAATATTTGCAAGTGATATATCTGACAAAGGCTTAATATCCATAATATATAAAGAACTCTCGCAACTCAACCACAAAACATCAAACAACCCAATCAAAAAATGGGCTGGAGACATGAACAGACATTTCTCCAAAGAAGATATACTGATGGCCAATAGGCACATGAAAAGATGCTCATCATCACTGATCATCAGGGAAATGCAAATCAAAACTACACTAAGATATCACCTTACTCCCGTTAGAATGACAAAAATATATAAAACTAATAGCAACAAATGTTGGAGAGGTTGCGGAGAAAAAGGAACCCTCATACACTGCTGGTGGGAATGCAAACTGGTGCAGCCACTATGGAAAACAGTATGGAGATTCCTCAAAAAATTAAAAATAGAACTAGCATACGATCCAGCCATCCCACCACTGTGTATTTATCCAAAGAGCTTGAAGTCAGCAATCCCAAAAGTCCTGTGCACCCCAATGTTTATTGCAGCACTGTTTACAATAGCCAAGACATGGAAGCAACCTAAGTGTCCAGCAACAGACAAATGGATAAAGAAGATGTGGTACATATATACAATGGAATACTACTCAGCTGAAAAACAGAACAAAATCATTCCATTTGCAATAACATGGATGGACCTTGAGGAAATTATGTTAAGTGAAATAAGCCAGCGAGAGAAGGATAATCTGTGTATGACTCCACTCATATGAGGAATTTAAAATTATGGACTAAGAACAGTTTAGCGGATACCAGGGGAAAGGTGGGGTGGGGGGTGGGCACAAAGGGTGAAGTGGTGCACCTACAACATGACTGACAAACATTAACGTACAACTGAAATTTCACAAGATTGTAACCTATCAATAACTCAATTAAAAAAAAAGAAACAACTGTGAACAATAAATGGATATGATAACGACAAAAAAAAAGATGTGTCTACTATATTTCAGAGATAAGGAAAACTTTCACAGAAAGGAAAACAAATTTTGGATGGTCTCAAATTTTAATATCAAAAGGTATAGAAGCAAAGCATATTTTCTTCCTGCTTGGATTAATGTGACTCAGTAAATTCTTTGAGGTAAATGAATGATTCAGAGAAAGGAGACAAAAGCGTGGCCACATAGAAGCCTGATAGACTCAGGTACTTATAAAGTCCAGAGGGAAAGATACATGTTTTGCGGGTAGCGTCACTTACACTTAGATCTGAGTGGAATCAAATAAGGACGTGATAATGTTGTAGTTTGAAAAAACCCTGAAACTTCCATTAAAAGAGACTCTCCTGGTTCAAGAATCAAATAATACACTTGGTTATGCAAATTTTTATCAAGAGAAATCAGGACCCTTTCAGATATAACCAAAGATAATGAAAGGGAAAAGATGTCCCAGAGTGTACATCTAAAGCCTTGGATAAAACGGACTTGAGAGTTTCTATCAGGAGTAGAGCTAAAAGACAGATAAAAGAACATTTCCTCTTTCTAAAAAGAAGAATCTTGGAATATTTGGGAGTAAGTGTTTCAGAATTGCTATTAACCAGTAACTGCTATGTGGCTTCCACTATTTTCCTTTCCAAATAAGAGTATTTGCTACAATGACCATGCTCTATTTTCACCACTGTATGCTATTTGTCTCTATTTCATTTATAGGCCTGCAAATAATGGGGATCTTCATGTGGTCCCGATGAAGAACAGCCCATCATAAGACCCTGGGTTTCAAGCCTGAGGCCAGGTATCTGTGAAACAGCTATGGCACCTTTCTTGAGCAGGAGTAAGTGTATGTTGCACGTAGAAGGGAGATAATCAATCGCTGTTACCAAGGACTGTACTTGTCCGAGTGTATTATTATCAAAGCCCTTCACTCCCTCCTCTCCAATACATTTCCATTCATGCCCTTGCCATATGACTTCTTGCCACATGGGCTTCACCATATGATCTGCTTTAGCCAATAGAATGTGAACAAAAATGTCAAGATGGCAGTCCAAACAGAGATTTGAAGGGGAATTCCATGTATTCACCAGTCCTTTTTATAGTCCTGTCTTCTGCCATGAGAATTGTACAACCCAGATAGCAGCATTTCCTTCAACGTATGCCCCACAGTGAAAAGATCATGGAGCCCCACTGAGTCAATCCAAGCTGGTGGAGCCCAAGAAATGTGCAGCTGAAATCTTGGAGTTACTTTTCCAGAGCAAAAGTTGACTAGTAGAATATATTTTAAAAATAAAGAAAGCAGAAAATACATATGAACATACAAAAATAAACCCAACAATATACATTCTATAAGCCCTTCCTAAAGAAATTAGCAGCTTAAAATCTACAGTTGAACATAAAGCTAATTGAGAAATTAAAGGAAAATGATTTGTGATATGCAATTCAATTTATTTAATAACAAGACTAAGACTAAAGCAGAATGTAATGTAAATACAATCAACTCTGAAAATACATACATAATATAACTAACAACATTTAGGAGGGAAGGGGGAAAAGTTACTAAGCTGTGAAATCACAGTGATTTTCTCATTTAAATTAATAAACAAGTTAAAAACAAAAACAGACTATACAAAGGTTTAAAAAGTATAGTAGTGGGACTGGCCTGGTGGCGCGATGCTTAAGTTTGTGCTCTGTGCTTTGGTGGCCTGGGGTTTGCCAGTTTGAATCCTGGGTGTGGACCTACTCATCGCTTATCAAGCCATGCTGTGGCAGCAGTCCCACATATAAAGTAGAAGAAGACCGGCATGGATGTTAGCTCCGGGCCAGTCTTCCTCAGGAAAAAAAGAGGAGGATTAGCAGTGCATGTTAGCTCAGAGCTAATCTTCCTCAAAAAAAAAAAAAGTATAGTAGAAAAAAGGTAAAAAAGAATATTAGAAAAAATAATATAGTCATTAACACCAGGAGGTTTATGACAATTGTGATATGTCACCTAGATCCCCTTTCAAAGGACTCGCTCTTATTGAAAGGCTGAGAGTGTTATTGATGGATAACCGTTAGTTATTTGCTTCTTCAAAGGATGCCTCAACCTCAGAGAGACATCTAGCCCAGTCACACTCTGCCACATGATGACTGAGAGCTAGTAAAGTATAAATGACTCATCATCTTAGCTCAACTGGGAATAACCTTGAAGGACCACAGTAGCTCCAGAGCTCCTAGGGTCATCAGTCCAGGCTGTTGTTGGGCTTACATTCCAGCTCAACTTCTCCCCTTCCCAAAGCTGCTTCCTATCCTTCCTGTTCCCCAATGTGTATACTAAGTGCACCCCTGAATAAATGTCCTACATGCTAACTTTGTCTCAGAATCTGCTTTCGGAACCCAGCCTACAGCAGAAGGTAAAGGGGAAAGAAGGTGTCTTAGCTTAGATTCCTCCAAATTCAGACTCTAAAAAATACTTGAGTAAAGAATTTATTTAGGAGGTGAATCAGCACAAAGGTTCCGATGTAAAGCCAGACTCACAAGAATAAGAGATCTTATCCAATATCAAATTCTATGAAAAAAGTTTAAGAATGAAAGCAATCAAGAAGCAGAAATAAATTAGGGAGAGGTCTACGCAACTGACAACAGCTCCCCAGGCCCTTCTTTTGTATTTTGTACATATGCTGTGAAACCTAGAGCAACAAAGGAGGACTCCTGTGAGGTCTGTGGGTTACATCACACAGCAGGAAGTGTTCAGTTTATGAAATATGTCCATTTAACATCCTACGTTATTATATAGCTTATGGGATATTTTCCAGGGAGTCGTAGCTCACAAAATCCATAGATTCTAGATTTGTTCACCATACATAAACCCAAACCAGGGATATTCTGCTTAAAGCATTTCATGCATGAGAACTCTTCTCCCAGCCAACAGTATTAGTGTGCTTTGTAAGGACAAGAAGTCCAGTTATCATCATATTTATAAGGAGATAAGACTTGTGGCAGCTGTCTTCTTTCTTTCCCTGGGACCATCTGCCCCTCAAAGATCAGTTGCTCTAACGCCTCCCTCCCCAGAGGTAACAAAATTTGGGCAGGAGTAGGTAAGGGAGTAGGAAATTAATCAGAGGAGTAAAGAAAGGCAATAAAATGCCTACGAATTAAAGGGGCGTTGCTGTGGGCAATTTGGAATTTATTCAACTGAGGATCCTGAGAAACCATGTAAAACAAATCTCAGAATCGTCCCACTGAGGAGCAAAGAAGTTGGGATATTTTTTCCACCAATTCTTGTAGAGATTGGTTAAATGTTTCTCTTGGAGATGTTAGCTGGAAACTTGGACAGAGAAAACTCAAGTAAACCAGAAGTCCTCATGTAGAGAGACAGAGGTGTTTGGTGTTTGAATCTCACTGTATAAGAATTCTTCACTGTCCACTGGGCTAACACTGTGATTTGTCAAAGGGAGATGGACAGAGCAATAGCAGCATCTGTTATGCAGGCCAAAGGAGAGGAAATTGAATACACTAATTTTGTTATTTTCATAGTAGATAGTCAATGTAAACTTTTTTAAGTGAAAAAATTTTCTAGCATATAATCAGTGAAACATAAGTTAAAGCATTTTCAACATTGGAAGAAGCGAAAGCATAAAGCAAAACAAAGAGACTATGATGTGACAAATTAAAAAGAGGTACACAAAGGGAAACTAATCTCAAATTGGTGTAAAAGAACTAAAAGTATAAACATATCTGGCAAATCAATAAATCTAAAAGGATCACAGATTTAACCGTAGACTAACATGAGACACGCTCAAAACAAATTATCAGTTTAGAAATAAAGGTATAGGTAAAGTTTATAAGAAAAAATTCAAACAAAAAGAAAGCAGAGTTTCAAGTTTTAATATCCGACAGGTATATTTTGGGATGAGATACATTAAACATGGTAAAAAGGGAACATTATAACAATCAAAAGTTAATTCCTGAAATGAAGATCTAACAATTACAAATATCTACACACCGAACAAAGACAAAGGACAAGTTATTTCAAAATACACACAAAACATTAGACTTAGGCGAGGCCATAAAGCAAGTCTCGGTTTCAAGGGAATTAGATCCTTTAAAATATGTTCACGAGTATAGTAGAATTAGGTTAGAAATCAATAAGGAAAGATAAAAAGAGATCACAACTCTAGAAGTTAAGCGATACAACAGCAAATAATCTTTGAGTCAAAGGAAATTTTAAAATGTCTTGAATTTAATGATAATAAAAATATTCATATCTCAACTCAAAATTGTTATATCCAAACTGATCTATGAGCTTAATGGGATCCAAAGAAAAATCTCAGCAGCTATTTTTTGTCAAATTGAAAATACCTATTCAATTTTTATGGACATTCAAAGGCCAAACACTAGTTAGTCAAGGCAATTTTGAAAAAGAAAAAAAGTTTGGAGGACTAATCCTTCCAGATATTAAAATTATTATAAAGCTACAGTGGTTAAGACAGCATTCATACAAGGACAGACGAATGAATGAAACAGAATAGAAAACAGAGTAGGTTTGAAACCCCTATGTTTATGGTCATCTAACCTGCTTAGGTAGTTCTTTGCAATGTAGTGATGAAAATATAGTCTCTTTAGTAAATAGTCCAAGTGAAAAAATTAAAGAATATTTTCATTACCTTGGGGCCAGTAAACAAGTCACATACATAATGCAAAATGAATTAACCATAAGAGGAAGGATTGATAAATTAGACCATTAAAATTAAGGAAACTCTCTTTAGCAAAATACACTGTGAAAAGGATGTAGTTGATAGTAATTTTATTATTTAGCCATCAAATTTTTGGGATGGTCAGCTTCTATAATTTCATTTGTTTTATTTATTCAGTGTGCCATGAAGAGATAGACTGCACATCACTTATCTTTGTTTTGTTACTTTTAGTGTAGTGGAAAATTCTCCCAGCTTGGAGTAAAACAAATCCAGAGTCCTGGACCACCCTTGATAAGGAAGGTACTATGTTCGGCTCTAAAATGTGAACGATTGAAGATTTTTATTTGAATATAGAGAAAATATAAAAATAAAAATGAACCAGTGGAAAGATCAAAGGAAAACAGGAAAGTGCAAGAAAGAGGAAAAAATGAAAGGAGAATGATCCCAATCGTGCGTCTTGATCTTAAGGTTTTAGGAGTAAATTGTTTAAAATTGGTGTCAAGTTCCTGACGTATAAAATTTGGGAAGAAAGCACTCTACTTCTAAATATTGGCTGCTTTTATAAACTTTTTAAACCTGCCTCAGGCTCAGATCCCACAGAGACGTGAATGTCTAGGTGCAGTATGTCAAACACATCTGTACTGCAAATCGTATATTCGCCGTTCTATGTTCTAGGGCTCATGTGTGATTAAGAACACCTGAAATCCTTTCCAATATGATTTAAGATTGACTTTCATTGTTGTGTCTTTTAATATACTTAGTTTCTTAGTTGTGTACCCAAGGATGTTCTTTTTCTTCTCTCTTCTAATTCTTTCTTGCTTTCTTCCTTTTCCTTCCCATAGTCAATTTGTGTTGTGATTGAGTTAGCCAAAATATGGGGAATAGTAAACATCCCTAATTACTTTATCATCAATCTTTCCATAAAAATTAATTAATAAACCTTTAGGGTTATAAGTGACCATCTAGTTAACCTCAAAGGCAGTTTAGGTGTAATGTATGTAGGCATAATTTTGTCATTGACTATTTCCTGAAAAAAAATTTTTTAAATAGCAAGCAAGAACAAACACCGCAAATTTACCTGTTCTTCAAATTATTTGAAAGTGAAAAGCAATGAAATCTTTAGCCCTTTTGTTTTTTTTTAAATCTCTTGTCTAATCTATTGTTTCTCACGAAATGCATATGTTAATAGAAATAAAAGTTGAACACAAAAATTCCTAAAGAATTTGAGAAATTTCTTCTGGATAGAATCATAGCACACAAAGATATTCAAGGTAATTTACATGAAAAGAACGAGACCTGAGTGGGACAGTTGAAATCTGATTGAATAAATGCAGCAAGTCTATGAATATGTACAATCAGGTTTTCCCAAGGTCATACAAGTCCATGGTGTTCAAATAAAATACAAGTTAAGTACCTTAGGTTCTCATTAGTAATGCTAATTCCTATGACCGTCCTCAGAGATTCTGTTCCAGGCAATCTGGTGTATGGCCCAAGAATTTACACTTTCGTCAGAGCACTCCTAAGTGACTTGAACTGCATGCAGGCAATTCGAGAACTCCACTTTAAGAAACGCGCAGATACTGGCGTATGTTTGAAACTGATTAGGCTGTGTTGTGCTCTAAGCATATGCCAAGAGCTTAGTCGCACTGTAAAGTACAACAAATATTGTGAATATTAAAATCTTCTCATATTTTAATTTAAATATTTAAAAGTAGAAAACCGAGTGAAATTTTGACGCTGTAAAGATTAACACCTACGCAGTGGTTACCCTGTAGGATCATGGGCCCACTGGTTTGGATGTTGGTAGCGATGGAGCCACACAAACACCAGGAATGTATGAAAAGATTCATTAGCGAGAGAGTGAAGCTTCCTGAGGAGAACAGAGCAGGCCCCCAAAGAGGTCTGAAAATGGTTTGAGAGAGAGAGTAGCTGGTGGCTGGCAGGATTATTATGGTTAGTAAGTGGGTGTGGAATGAGGATTCCTACTGGCTGGTTGGAGCTTATATGGTTGGAAGTTCCTGCTGGAGCCAAAGGAGGGAATGCCTCCACACTCTTCTCAAATGTGGGGCAAGATTAGAAGAAGGAAGGGTGGGGCTTGAAAGCTGTCTGCAATCAAACATCAAAAATGGAGTCAGGGCCTGGTGGTGACACAGGGGTTAAGTGTGCAAGTCCTGCTTCTGCGGCCAGGGCTTCACCTGTTCGGATCCCCTGTGCAGACACGGCACCGCTTGGCAAAAGCCATGCTGTGGCAGGCGTCCCACATATAAAGTAGAGGAAGATGGACAAGGATGTGAGCTCAGGGCCAGCCTTCCTCAGCAAAAAGAGGAGGATTGGCAGCAGATGTTAGCTCAGGGCTAATCTTCCTCGGAAAAAAAAAAAAATGAAGTCAAACTCTTCATTAAAATATCTGATAATACAAAGTCATTAAGATTTAGTGGAAAGTTCTAAAATATGATTTTCAGCTGCCTGAAATCAGTAGGAATATCTGTTTGTCTTTCTTACTACCTGTATTTTTATTTATATATATATTTTTTTTAGGAAGATCAGCCCTGAGCTAACATCTGCTGCCAATCCTCTTCTTTTTGAGAAGGAAGACTGGCCCTGAGTTAACATCCGTGCTCATCTTCCTCTATTTATATGTGGGACGCCTACCACAGCATGGCTTGCCAAGTGGTGCCGTGTCCGCACCTGGGATCCCAACCAGTGAACCCCGGGCCACCAAAGCAGAACATGCACACTTAACTGCTGCACCTCCAGGACGGCCCCTCTACCTGTATTTTTAAATAGAGGGTTCAGTAATTACTTAACCATAATGAGGTCAACAGTATTATATTAAACATTTTGCAAAGCATAGAATGTTCATTTTTACCAAGAAAGCGTTATTTGGAAAGCACTGTTCTATTGTCAACCTACTTTAGTTGTGTGGTTTGATTTCTGTCAGCTTAATTGAATAAGTTTAAAATAAACATTCCACAAGAAAAAGCCCCTGGATTTACTAAATCGCACAACAAAATAATCTAACACTCATAACCAATGAATACATATAAGTCTTGTAGGTTTTTCTATTAAAAAAATCAAAAGCAGTTTCTGTGATGGGTTACTATACTACAGAAATACTCCATGGTAAGCAAATTCCTACAGAAAGTGGATTCCACAGCAAGACTTCAGAAACTGACTCAACAATAACAAGTCAAATAATGACTTTCACTCACATGTATTTTCATATTTTGATGGAATTAGGCTAACACGCAAAAAAATGGGAGAAAACTGTCCACACAGAAACATTCAGCCAAGCACTAAAGTTTAGGAAACCAAAGATAAGCTTCAGATAAATGCCCAGAAATTGCTCTTAAAAAATACTCTGGGAAGATTATAATTCTAAATAAGGGAAAAAGCAAAGGGATTTCTTTTAAAGAATAAAGTAAGTTGTAACAGGCACTGAAGAAACCTTACCACCTACTCCTGCAAACAAGTTTTGGCTGCAGGGGAGGAAGTAGACAAGCTTGGAAAAGCTTTCAGAGGAATAAAATCACAGGAGCAGAAATGGAAAACAATGCCTCCCAGGGAACAAAGAAGTCAATCATTTCTGTGACTCTGCAGGGATGGCTTACGAGCGCGTCTGTGAGTACAGCGTCCTGGGAGAAGTTAGGCTGTCTCCTCAGCTTTCCATTGTACAGGTAAAAGGACGGTTTGGGTGACTGCTCGGGCCACTTTTCTTTCTCAGTTTCTTTAATCATGATTATAGGATAGTCCCCTTTTTTTTAATAGGAAAATCCTGGGTGTCAATATTATTTTATAAAGAATTTTCAGTGTTCTACCAGAGCACCAAATGGGCGATAAATTGTCAATACTTGGGTCCCCTTTTGGAAAGAACACATTTATCTACTGAGCTATGGAGAGACCATTTATCTTCTGAGTTATTAAAAACTTCTATTTTAACCTGATATGAGAAGAATAAATGCAATGAGCCAGTAAATTAGAGGTTTAAGTAAATCGAAATAAAATAGATGACAAAAGAAATCTCTGTATGATTCCACAGAAAAATTATGGGCTTTGAAGTCACACAGACCTGAGTTCAAAATTTAGTTAGAAACTTAATCACCACATAACCTTGCAAAAGATACTTAACGTGTCTAGATTTTCAGCTTCTTCATATAAAAAATTTGCAAAATGACTGTCACGATTTGAATTGATATGTGCAAACCACAGAGCCCAGGAACCAGAAGTCATTTAGCAGGTTCTCAAAACTTAGTATATATTACATCATAAATTATAGAATCAGTACTTAGTAAAATACCAGCAATTCCCAAAACCCTGCTGAATTCTGGTCCCTTGAAGTTTATAAGAAAAAAAAACGTTTTCTGTGTTAAAATAAGATTGAATAGCAGTTCGTAGGCTCAGAACACTCAGGTATTATCTTGTAGGTGATGAATTGAATATGTCCAGGAATGCCATCATAGAGACTACATTTATAGACAATCTGTGCCTTGGTACATGGCAGTCACCTTTGTCAATGTCCCTTTGGAAATCCAAAATGATTGTTAGCATATCAGAAGACCTAAGAAATCTTGTTGTAAGTTTATCCGGAAAAACAAAAATCCCACAGAGTTTCTTAAACATATTTGACACTACAGTTGGGGGTGTGTGTGTATGTGTGTGTGTGTTATATACAGCTATGTCTTACAGAACTGCTTTCCTTAAACCAAATTTTAGAAAAAAATTAAATACTCACATTATTATCACGTGCATTGGAGAGGATGGGTTATATCAGTCTTTACGTAAAAATGGACTATCAGTGTCTTATTCAGCTTGAGCTACTATAACAAAAATACCGTAGACTAAATGGCTTAAACAATAGAAATTTATTTGTCACCGTTCTGGAGGCTGGAAGTCCAAGATCAGGATGCCAGAGTGTTAGGGTTCTGGTGAGGGCTCCCATTTCCGTTTGCAGGTGGCCACCTCCCTGCTATATCCTCACATGAGGAAGACAGAGAGCCAGCTCTCTGGTCTCTTCTTCCATTGGCACTAATCCCATCACGAGGACACCACCCTAATGACCTCATCTAAACTGAATTGTCTCCCATAGGCTCCATCACCAAATACCATCAAATTGGGGGTTAGAGCTTCAGTATATGAATTGTGGGGGACACAAACATTCCGTTCATAGTGATGGGGTATCAAAGAATTGAGTTTTATACATACTCTATGTACCTCAATTTGTTCACATGTAAATGGAAATAACTTCTTTAAATGGCCACTGTGAAGTTTAGAGACACTACGCATGGAACATCTAGGTCTGTGACATTAAGAAAGTAAGCACTTAAAAAATGAAGGCAAATAATAATAGTAACGATAATAAATATTTTGATAGTGGTGTAATTAAATACCTCACTATCTCTAATTTTAAGTCATTTGGAGCTGCTTATTGTATTTCATCTTCAATTTACTCTTGGATGCATTTCAGTTTCTGCCCATCCCACTCCATTATAAATCGTGTGTGTGTGTGTGTGTGTGTGTGTGTGTGTTATATAAAGATTACCAATTAGCTGAAGTTTTCTAAAGCAACATAATTTATCCATTCTCATTTTATCCATTATCTCAGAGATTTTAATGCAGTTGACAGCTTTGTCCTTCTGGAAATAATTTCTCTAATCAGCTTATAATTCACTTCTATAATTTTCCTCTTACTTTTTCCTATGATTGTCCTTTCTTTCCTGGTCAACACCTAAATGACGGATTACGTCACAACTCAGTCCTGGACCCTCTTTTTCTACTTTCTTTTTCATATGATCTGATCTTATAGGTTTGAAAACCCATCTTGGCTTATGAATGCATCTCAATAGTCCAAACTCTTGTCTGATATTCAGACTTAAACTTCCAACTGCCTTTGGACATCTTCCTTTGAAAACCTACAAGGTATTTCAAAAATCACAAGGCCAAAATGGAAGTTTTTGAGTGTACCCTACCACCACCATCGCTCTTTTATGACACACAGCCTCTCCAAATCCACCAACCAGTTGCCATCATCTCTGGAAATCTTTTCAGCATCCACTCATATTATGGTTTAACTTGAAACTGGCTATTCTCTTTGATTACTCCCTCACTCTCAATCACTTCCATCTGATATTTTCCATCAGAAAGCTCTATAATTTCTACCTCTTAGATATATTGGCAATCCACCTAAATTTTTCTTTATTTCTATGACCTCTATGCCATTCATATCATTATATTTATATGTGATCCCCATTTTTATGGGGCCCAAAGACCACTAAGAGATCCATTGATGTAATCCTAATTAAATATAATCAGTTTTCATTAATGTCTTAAATATTTTATTTTATGCGCTTTTTCTTTTTTTGGTGAGGAAGATTGACCCTGCGCTAACATCTGTTGACAATCTTCCTCTTTTTGCTTGAGGAATATATGCCCTGAGCTAACATCTGTGCCAATCCTCCTGTAATTTGTATGTGGGACGCCACCACAGCATGACTTGATGAGCGGTGCCGTGTCTGCACCCAGGATCCAAACCCATGAAACCTGGGCCACCGTAGTGGAGCACACAAACTTAACCACTACGCCACCAAAGCCAGCCCCTTAAATATTTTATTTTATATACTTAAAAAATATTATTCTGGGGCAGGTCCAGTGGCACAGTGGTTAAGTTCACAGGTTCCCCTTAGATGGCCTGGGGTTTGCTGGTTTGGATCCCAGGTGCGGACATGGCACCACTTGGCAAGCCATGCTGTGGTAGGTATCCTACATATAAAGTAGAGGAAGATGGGCACAGATGTTAGCTCAGGGCCAGTCTTCCTCAGCAAAAAGAGGACGATTGGTAGCAGGGCTAATCTTCCTCAAAAGAAAATATAATAACATCAAAAGTAAAAAGAATATTATTCTGAGAAATTGTCCATTGGTTTAAGAAGATTGCCACAAGGATCCTAACTTATCCTGAGAGTTCAGACTCTTTTGGCTTTATAATTCACTCTGCTAGACCTTTGGCATAATAAGACTGTGGATAATTTAGGTTTTTATTTTGCTTCTCTTTTGTTCTTGTTGTTATCGATTTTAACTTTTTGTTCATGCTTCTGCAGCATTTCTGCTGGTTTTCAGCTTGGCAGTAGGTAAGACTGAAATAAGTTTCTATTTATATTAAAATATAGGAATTTATTTCATGTGAAATTGAAGCAAAGAGCAGGGGGATGTAATAATGATAACAATTCTTCTTTTGTATCTATGCTCCCTAGTTTAGGGGAGGAATGTGTGTCACTGATTTACCATTAATATTATTTATAGAGTGTATTTTTCTTATGAAGGAAGTTCAACATATTCTGTGCCACAGGCTTTTTGTATTAAGAATTACATCCCTATTCAGGAATCACTCAACTGAATCTCTGTGTCTTAAATGCTCTTGGAACAAACTCAGGGTCTACAAGACCATTTCCTCAACAGGATGAGAAAGCGGAGTCATAGACAGAAATCTGAAGCCAGGCAGTCATTGGAAACAAGCTGCATTTCACCTTGCGGGGTGTAGATTCATAAATGCAAGCATGCAGGCAAGTTTATTTCTAAAGCTCCTGGTTACCATAGTAACTAGATTTATAATTTATGTATGCGTGTGTCTGTGTGTAGGTTTGTGTATGTGTTTTACAAATACTACTTCTTTACAGCTGAATTAAAACTTTTAGATATGATATGAGCAGTAGATATTTAAGATTAATCAGTTTAAAATCTGGAATGTTCTTCCTCAAAATCTGTGTGTGTTGCTCCTTGTCCCACAGATCCGCACAATTCTCCTACAGATTAGAATTTGGGGGAAATGCAATAAAAGATGAAAATCATAACAATGGTTTGAAACTAGTTATTAATTATGTAAAGTCATATTTGGAATAATTAACTCAGATGATCTTTGTCCAAAGGAACAGGTATTACTTTTTAAATTTCCTATCACAATGACCTCCAGGATATTTTTGATAAAATGAACAGAGATTTAGTCAGAATTTTCTTTATATTCTACACACAAGGATAGAAAGTACGGGTTTAGCATCTGAGGGGGCACCACACAATATTCTGGTATGATTTCTAATTTTTACTTAATGGAGATAGATTTTGACTTTGTGACTTGTTAAAGGAATATCTTCAATGAAAGTGACAATTTCTGATCATTATAATCTATGTTCTATAAATTAATCAGTTATAGGCTTTCAAATACCATTTAAAAAATTAAGCCCCTTGTTACCATTATAACACTTGAATGAGAAAGAAACATCTACTGAATATATTAGTGATAACATAACCTTTACATTTCTGTTCCAATTACTCAACTCAAGCTTAAGGATTTGCCTGAGCAATATGTTTCTTGTACTGCAAATGTTTTCAAGTTTAAATGATGTATTTTTTCAATTCAACAAAGAAAAGACAGCTCTCAAGAAACCTTGCTTACATTAAAGTAAAAAGATATGCTAATGAGACAACCCAATACTTTTGCATGCCAGTTATTCTTTCACTTTCTCTATACCAATGTATCTATATTCATGCAAAGCATGTTTGATAGCGGCCATTCTTTTTTTTTTTTTTTTTTAAAGATTTTATTTTTTCCTTTTTCTCCCCAAAGCCCCCCGGTACATAGTTGTGTATTCTTCGTTGTGGGTTCTTCTAGTTGTGGCATGTGGGACGCTGCCTCAGCGTGGTTTGATGAGCAGTGCCATGTCCGCGCCCAGGATTCGAACCAACGAAACACTGGGCCGCCTGCAGCGGAGCGCGCGAACTTAACCACTCGGCCACGGGGCCAGCCCCGATAGCGGCCATTCTACACTTAGATCCAGCTACGTTGGCTTGACTTGAAACCCTTCGATGTAGCTCTTATCTAAAGCCCTGCTGGTTTTTGAAACAGGCATCATTCCAGTTCAGGGCAGGCTAAGAACTATAGATTTGGGTTGCTGATATTAATGAGGCAGGTCATTAGTTGGGGGAAGCTGCATTCCATATGGTAGATAAAATAATGCATTTAGGAGATGGGCTGAGTTGGAGAAAAGTTTAATTGACTCTTGGCCAAGACTTTTCTTTTATCAAAGAAGATATTTTTATACTCTGAATTCACATTTGGTATTAATTACAAGAGTAAGCCCTAAAGAAAGCAGGAGTCCTTAACATCATATTTATAATTTCTTGTCATCCTTTAATTTTTCTTTTTTTTTTTCTGAGGAAGATTAGCCCCGAGCTAACGTCTGCTGCCAATCTTCCTCTTTTTGCTGAGGAAGACTGGCCCTGAGCTAACATCCATGCCCATCTTCCTCTCCTTTACATGTGGGACGCCTACCACAGCATGGTGTGCCAAACGGTGGCATGTCCACACCCGGGATCTGAAACGGTGAACCTCGGGCTGCCAAAGCAGAACATACCAACTTAACCACTGTGCCACTCTGCTGGCCCCCTTAATTTTTCTTGCTTTTCACACTGCATTTTCCTGGATAATTTTATAACTGAATAAGAACCTTGGCGACAGTTGCACATTGTATAAAAGCAACTATGTCGTATTCTATGTAACATCAATTTCTGATGCTCGAATAAATTGTCAATGATGACAGTAGTTCTTAAACCGCATGGCTTTATTTATATGAATCTGAAACTTTATTTACATCAATATAACATTCTACTATGGCTCTTATATCAATTTTTGCATGTGTGGTGGTAGATTTCTCTTCCATCCCCGTGCTGATCATTTTATGCCTGAAGCAAAACTCTGCCCAGGATTAGCTTATTTAGGATGAATAGGTCAAGCTGAGTATGGAAGCCAGAACAATGAAATTTCTTATCGTCAGTGGCACAGAAGGCCACAAATCCTTCTGAAAAATAGGTGCTTAGGGATACTGCGTGAGCATCTTCGATAGCTTTAAAATAGTGCTTTCTAATCCATGGCACACAGAGAAATTCAAACCAGAACCTTATATGTTATACTGCAATGTGTGGATTTTAAATTAAATTATTCATTTAATCACAGTTTCAAAAACTTCCGGGAAAAAGGAGGTCAAAATCAATGAAATATCAAATATTTTCTTGCTTCAAATTTACAAAAAATTAAAGAAACAAGAAATTATTCACAGATCAAAGGTAGCTTTTTTTTAGCAATTTATGCAAATGTGTATATATATATGTATATATAGGCATTTATAGACAAACACTATGTATTTATTAATGTAAAATCTCTCAAATGTAGAAGCATTCCAATGAACATTTAATAGTATTGTGTTAGACTTTACTTCAGGTAAAATGCAAATAAACAAATACAAGAGATACATATATTTATATTTGTTTTTAAGTTAACTTGAATTATATCCATGTATCCCTTAAAGATCATTCTTTTAAAAAAATGCTATTTTAAAGAGAATGTTCCAAATTATGTGCCTTTTTTTCAGGGGTGTTATTTTTTGAAATGAGTATCTGTGGATATATTTACAACTTATCTCATTTGATTATTTTTCTTCTTTTGGTAAGCGTAATTCTAATAGCAATTTTTAGAAAATTATTTCAGGTAAATGATGAGTTTAAAAACTCTGGGCACTATGTTTAAGTAAACAGATACTTTCAAGGTATATTTAAAGAATGGATATGCTATAATACTTGCTTTCAAGTAGTCTCCAAGTCGTTTGGAGAGAAAATAAATCTAACAACAATGCAATAATTAAAAATAATATAAGATCATATAATCAATGAATAGAGAAAGAGGATGTTAGAGAAATGCCTGAACTGCAAATGTAACAACCTGGGCTAGTTTCAACCTCTAACACGTTAGATGGTTCATCGCAATCTTGGTCCTTAGTTTTCACATTTAAATATCAAGAGGTGGGACAAAAATTGTGTAACTACTTTGAGTTCTAAAATTCCGATTTGGTAAATGAAAAGAAGCATTTTGATTTGGAGTTGTCATGAAAGACTTCAAAAAAAGAGGTACGACTTCATGAACCGTATTATCCTATATGATCTGGTTAAGCAAAGAGGAGGAAAGAAGCATTTCTCATGGAAATGGATGCACAGAGGAGAAAATATGCAAGGAGGGAAGTAACTATATTGGATCGGAAGGCGGCCTTATTCCCTGGAAAAACTAGCGCATGCCCTCTAGGTAGTAACTGGTAGGCTTTAAGGGATGACATAATGACAAGCCTTACATTAGGATGAGAAGGTTGGACCACACTTGTTATGAAATAAAAATCCATAAGAACAGCCTGAAGCATGGAAATAGGCTTGTGAAATCCGCCTTTATGACATGCAATTCAGGATAAACTGGAAGGTGGAGATAAGAAAGAATGTCCATCAGGAGATCATTGCGTTATCCAAGTATAAAGAGATGCAAGCTTAGAGTGTTGGCAGTTAGAAGCAAAGAACTGGGCAAATTCAGCAGTCACTTCAAAAAAAATTGAGAAAATTTGGAGATGATTAAACTTATCAAAGAGTGCAGTATACATGAAAGTCGATGTGCATAGCTATTTGGACTCCATCCAATTTTATAGTTTATTACTATCTTTAATTTTATAATTTTCTTATCTTGCCATTGTCTTTGTAATTCTGCTTGCATTTGAAGGAAATTTTCTTTTAGAAAGCTATCTTTCTGTTTAGCATCATTCTCTGGCTAACAATCTGGAATTGAGTCTGAACTGAGATATGAAAACAGTATTGAAGTAAGACCTGTGTGAGGTTGACGTGGGCCCACAAACTATAATAGTGATTCTTTCTCTGCCTAAACTATTCCTCACTTGAGTCCATGTTCCCTGGAAGATTTTCCAGCACAAAATAGATACTCAATACATACTGATTCAATGATTAAGTAAATTAACAAAATTAATGCTTAAACCAGTTTCCCCGTCCATTATTTGGTAGTAATAGTAACTATACTTTAAAAAGTGAGGTAAGTTAGATAGTCTAACTTACAAATGTTAGTTCCATCTCCAAATAAAAATGCAGACTAAGGTTTCATATATTTCATTGCTGACATACTTGATTGGTCAAATAGATTAAACCTTTCTTTCAAAAATGCTCCTGTGTATGTGTTTGCATTTTGTGACAGCTAGTGTTTAATTGCCATATTTTACAGATAAGACACTGAGGCACAGAGAAATTAAATGATCTGCCCAATGTCACATAGGTTGTTAATGACAACTCTGTGGTTAATCCTTGTAGTTACAATTTCCAGCCTTCTGCTCATTGATTACCATTAAATAACATTTTACTAAACATGTGTTTTTATGTTTATGCCATGCATTTTGGTTGTGCTAGAGCACGCATATAATAAAAACAAAGGGACATATCACAGATCTGATAAAGTCCATGGAAAGGGACTCAGATCTCATACAATAGGAGTCAGGGAGCCATTGAAGAGTTTTAAATCTGGGAATATCACTTAGTTGGATTTTGTTTGTGATAACTCAGTCTGCAATGTGAACAAATGATATAAGGTGAATAGGATTAGAGCCTAGAATGCCTAGATAGCATCGAAAGCAGAGGTCTGCATGAGGGATGACACTGGGCGAAGGAGAGATGGAGGAAAGGAATGAGAATGAGGAGAGGAGTACAGAGGCGCTCAGCTGTGTGTGTACCATCTTATTTTGGCTCACTCTAGCATAATTGTGGAAAAATCTTAAGATTTGACATTAGATTTGATAGCATTTGGTACAGAAGATTTGTATTGTTTTATTTTCTTTCTATGTCTAATGTATTGCTATCATTCAGAATTAAAATAGAAATGAGATGGTTTTGAATTCAGACTGTGATAGCAGGCATGTAGATAGAGGAACAATTCTTTAATCGTGAGAAATAAATGATAAGGAATAGGATATATTGGAGTATATGAGGAAGCCATTTAGTGTAAAACTAATTTGGCCTGAACTTGTTTTTCCAAAAGGGCCTGACATGGCCATTAAGCATGCATTGTATATCTGCTTTAAGTATTTACTACATCCCAAAGACAAGAACAACGCCTTAAAGATAAGGATGTAACTTCCCCCACATTGGCATTTCCTTAAGGATAAGCATCTCTCCCTAAACTAAGGATTGATTGCTGGCCTGCTGTGCTCACCTTGTAACCACCCACCTTGAGACCACAGACCTGCTACTTGGTGCATTCATCAATTGCTGTGTGAATTGCTGTGCCAGCAAGGCAATCTCTTGGCTGTTGTAAAAAGATCATTCCAATCATATGTGATACATGGCTCTCTGATGGTATGTCACTCCTCTATACATCCCCACTTCTTTGGAGTACTCCATCCTTTGTGAAAGGACTCTCCTGGGCTATATGGTCCTCAGATCTGGCTCATAACAAATTCACCCCAATTTTGATTTATAGATTGGTTATGCAATATTTGCGTCGACAATTGTTTAGAAGCTCAACTAAGGGAGTAGGAGAGAAAAAAAGAATTAAGGATAGTTCCTAGATTTCTAAAATGGTTTTGTAGGTACGTGATGATTAAAAAAAAAAAAAAAGAAAACTGAAACAAAAGTATCAAGGAGACGCAGTTTAGAGAGGGGGCATTATTATATATAAGAAAAAGGTATATTTTATAAATCCAGGACCCAGAGAAAATAGGAAGACATTGTATGAAGAGAAAAGATGGAATAGGTAGCAATACACAGGAAGAGCAACATCTCATCACCTTGCAGAGGAAAGAAGATAGAGAGGAGTATGATTATGAAGACATCTCTCACTGACATCATAAATCCCAAGACAAGAAGTGACATTTCAAAATGCCCCATCACTTTCATTTCATACATTTTTTCTTGCTAATTAGATTTTGTGCCCAGAAATATTTCCTTACTGTTCCCCGCCTCCATATATATTTTGGAAGAGTAAATTATCATCAAAACAAGTCAAAAAGTTGACATATCCTCTACTTTTAATGTAATGTAACATCTTGCAGATTTCTAATTAGCTGAAATATGACACAAAGTCTACCATCCTCTCAGCCAGTTTTATAATTTGCATCATCCTAATACAATGACATGGTTTGAAAAAGAATAGATTAAGGCTAATAGCAAGGTATATATTAGGAATTGATTTTATTTTTTTATAGATATAAGTATTGCTGGAAACTCTTGCTTCAGTTAGAGTCCAATCAGTAAAAGAAAACCTACACCAGATGTTTCAATAGAGGTGGGAAAGAAAAAAGCATTCTTTTCACCTGACAACTGGGAGCTGGCCATGATACATCCCTGATGGACATAAACAATTTGACAGAACTCCAATGCAAAATGATATAATTGAGAATGCCAAAAACAAAACCACTCTGCAATCATGTCTGTGCACAGAAGCAAGAAAACGGTTTGTGCAACAACAAAAATGGCCGCCATGCCTCTCTCCCAGGAAACAAGATGGCTGCTGCTTTGTTTGCCAGTTACAGCTTTACACTCCTTCTGTCCTGAGTGCATCCTACATAAAAAATATTAAGGTGACCAATAATGTAATTAATCCCATTTTGTCAATAACAACCCTCATTCCAAAGCAAAGAAACTCTACTTCCTTCTGTTGTTCTCCGTATCACCTAATACAAACCAAAACCTATCAATGAATCTATTCTTTCACCATGTTTCTGAGATGGCCCTTCTTCCCTTGCTGGGTGTTTTCCTGCCTGCTCCAAGGAAACCCAAGCTTTGACTAAAAAAAAGTAAAGTAAACCCAAATTTGACTATATCAGTGTTTCTGGTGGTTATTGTTTAGTGGGATTCAACAGAGGAAACTTTTCTTTCTATTTTTTGAAGAAGATTGACACTGAGCTAACATCTGCTGCCAATTCTCCTCTTTTTGCTGAGGAAGACTGGCCCTGAGCTAACATCCGTGCCCATCTTCCTCTACTTTATATGTGGGATGCCTGCCTCAGCGTGGCTTGACAAGTGGTGTGTAGGTCCGCACCCAGGATCCAAACCAGCGAACCCCAGGCCACCAAAGCAGAATGTACAAACTTAATCACTGCCCCACTGGGCTGGCATGCAACACAGGAAATTTTAAAGGAGGATGATGGAATAATTGAAAGGAGAAAACTGGGAGCAGAGGGGCAGCCTGGAGGTTAGCCAACAGCAGGCACATAGTACAACCCGGAGAACTGGAAGGATAAAGACAGGAGCTGATATTTACAAAGACAGGAACCTAGTTGGGACAAAAGACAGTGAAGCTGACTCGCAGCAGAAACAGGAATTATGGAGGGAGGAGATGCTTGGTGGAGTCTGGGATCATGGCAAGACTCAGCTATTGCTGCAGAAGGTGGCATAAACCAGAGGGAAGGAAGGAAAACATAATTTATCTTCTTGTTGCTTGAAGATAAGGCAAATCTTCTTTGTAACTGAAAATTGCTATACTCCTTCCAACATGACAGCCAACATTTAATCAGGAATGCCAAGAATCAGGATTAGGAAGACAAAACATAACCAAACAAAATAAAACTGTGACCCAAGATGTTAGAGTTGTCTAGATTGGATATGATGGTAATTCTAATTAATATGTGCAAGAGAAGAGATAACAAAATGAAGGATTTTATCAGAGAACTGAAACGCATATTAAAAATAATAGAATAAAATGTGAATTCTATAACATGTGATTTCAATGTCAAATTCCATGGATGAGCTTAACAAGATATTGGATACTGCTGAAAAAAGAATGAATGTGCTGGAAGATAGATCAGTAGAAAAATTGCAGTGAAGTACAGAAAGGAAAAAGAATGAAAAACACAGAAAATATGACAAGTAATATACGGGCAAAGGGAGCAAATGTCTAACAAAAAATTAACTTGAAATTTCAAATATGAATTACGAATAAACTTCTATGTTATAGAAAATATAATGCTTGTAAATTTTTTTTACAACAAGAATTTAAGTAGATCAATTTTCCCTATATGATATTAAAAGAGAAGCTATTTCATCTGCAGGACCAGTTTAAAACCCACCTGTTAAATATAAACTTTACCCTTGAAGGATTTTGGAATTCAACCAAATCAAATTTAAGTGATCCATAATAAATTTCATATCTCATCAATATATTTTAGCTCATTATTTCCTCTTCGTTTATTTTTCTATCTCTTATGTATCTTAAAACTACTTGGATGCCAATTTTAAGCTTATATAATATTAAATAAATATTCTTAGTTAAATGGACTCATTTACTGTGTGACTAGAAATAATATCATAGTCTCTGATTCAGGTTTCTGTAAAGTCAGAGATGGGCAAACATTTTCTGTAAAGGACCAGAGAGTAAATATTTTAGATTTTGCTATCCATGGGATCTTCATTACAACTACTTGACTCTACTATTGTAGCGCAAAAGCAGCCATTGCCAATACATAAATGCGTGGGCATAGCTGTGTTCCAATAAAACTTTATTTCAAAAATAGGCTCATTGACAGATGAAACCATAAAGAAAATATGGTGTATACAGGTAATGGAATATTATTTAGCCATAAAAAAGAAGGAAATCTTGCCAGTTGCAAGAGCATGGATGGACTGTGAAGGCATTATTCTAAGTGAGATGTCAGACAGAGAAACATGAATATTGTACAATCTCAGGCATATGTGGACTCTGGAAAAAAAAAACTCAGATTGGTGATGGCCAGAAGCAGGGGGTGGAGAATGGGCAAAATGGGTGAAGGTAGTTGGAAGGTACAAAATTCCAGTGATAAAATAAATAAGTCCTGATGATGCAATAATATACAGCATGGTGACTATAGTTAATAATAGTATATCGTATATTTGAAAGTTACTAAGAAAGTATATCTGAAAATTTCTCATCACAAGAAAAAAAATTTGTAATTATATGTGGTGATGGATGTTAGCTAGATGTGGTGATTTTTTCACAATCTACACAAAGATCAAATCATTATGTTATTCATCTGAAACTAATATAACATTATATGTCAATCACATCTCATTAAAACAAAAAATTGGCCCCTGACAGCAGTCTACCAGCTCCTGTGTTAGTTCACAGAAATGCAAACTGAGGCTTTATTTTGTCAAAGTTTCCTTCCAAAAAAATAGTTAAAAGATTTCTCCTAGAAAGCAATAACTTATTTTGATATTTTACTCTTTCATTTATTCATTCATTCAAATTTGTAATGAGATATGACTTACGTAAAAAATCAGATTGTGAATTATAGAAAATCCTGGGCTTCATATTTTAAAAAGTAAATATACGTACATAAATATATATATACATATATACATATATATGTTTGTTTGTATATGTACAACACTTCTCTACTATTTATTCCTAAATATTTACATATACTTCTATACCATTTATTCCTAAACCAAAAATATTATATTTAGTTTTATATTCATGGTTATTGTAAAGAGGTTAGCATTAATAGAGGAAATTATCCATTCTAAAGCATTTTTCTTTTGATTTTAATAAATATAAAATCTAAAATATCAACTAAAGTCAACCTGTCCTTGGAAATAAAAACAAATTTTGAACCCATATATGACATATAGTAGGAAATGTTCCTCTAGATACTTTAAGAATATTTGGGGTAAAAATGGGGCACAGGTGGAGCCTCGTATATTTTCCTAGTAATCTCTGGTTACAGGTTTATTTTTCTGCAAAATTCTAGAACTTCTCATGGCTCCTTGATTCAGTATGCTCATTTACTATGTTATCTTAAACATGGACACTTAAACATGTTATCTTAAAAATGGACATTTTGGATAATTAAGAAAAATTATCCAGAACTTGGAAAGAGACGAAAAATAACTGTGTATCTTTTCAATGATGTCTTGAAGCATTTTCTAACAGGTCTGCCAAAGGATTATTTAATTTTCTAGGGGACTATACCAATGTTTGATTCAATATTTACTCTTTATTAAGGCTTCGACTTGAACCTGGAGAAGAGTAGACACACACACACACACACACATACACACACAAAATTAAGACTGAACCTTCAACTGACTGCTGTTAAAATTCCCTTAGCTATTTCTAGAAAGGGGGATTGACTTTTTAACCTGTGATAAAATCTGTGATATTACTGTTATATTTCTATTTCCTCTGATGTCCTTCCTCCCCTCCTAATTAATCGTAATTTCTCTTTCTCAAATAAACATACATATATATTAATATACCCCCAGACTAGTATAGTCATCATCTTTTGTTATACCCTACTCTACGAAGTCTATCCCCCAATGGCTTCATCTACATAACCAAACACATATGCTAAAAGGAATATCTAAAATAGATAGATTTTTCTCCTAAGATCAACTCTTAAAGAGACTGCAATTCTATACAAAATCAAGAACCCGTTTTGTGGAATGAGGATATAAAAAATGTGGAAAGATTTGAGAAATGGGGAAAAAACACATTTCACTCAGAAAGGTTGCAAGAGGAATCAATATCTTCACAGGAGAGCTGTAATTCAGTCAAGATACGTTTAACTTTATAAAAACACCTGGAGAAAAGTTTAACCATACAAAAGACATTATTGAAAATTCTTTAAGGAAAAGCACAGAGAAGAAAATAAAGCATCTGAACAACGTGAAAATGAGTTAACAGAATATACAGCCAGAAAAGTGTATATTTGGCCAGGTACTAAGGAAGAAAAATGCGTGGTAACATGTCTGGCACAAAGAAGTCTTTATCAAGGTTGAGCTTGAACATTGTGAACACAGAAAACTCACCAATCAGAACATAAAGTGTCAATAATGAGAGAAATGATTTATCTGTGTTAGTAGGGAGCTGTGCTTCCTAGAGGTAATGTGACATAATAAACTCCAGAAGTAAACAAGACGCTAAAAGATGCATCAACATCTGATGAAGATAAACTTAGTCTTGGCAAGATATTTGTCTACAAATTATATTAGGAAGAAAAAAGCAGTCTTTGACATCTGGGAACTAGCCTGGCACTACCAGCTCTTGGTGTTGCTACAAGCTGGCCTGACACTCACAGATGGCTGTGCGTCTCTCCTGTTAAACATAAACATTTTCATAAAGCACCAACATCAGAC
Organism: Equus asinus; assembly: GCF_041296235.1. Taxonomy (NCBI): domain Eukaryota; kingdom Metazoa; phylum Chordata; class Mammalia; order Perissodactyla; family Equidae; genus Equus; species Equus asinus. Next base: position 12,605,803 of record NC_091819.1, read on the forward strand.
AAGGGCAATCTGCGATCGTGATGAATCAAGGCACAAACAAGACCACTTTGTCATAATCATATCTAAACACAGAGAAAACAGGAACATTGTATAAACTCCAAAAATGACCAACCACATCCCCTTTTCTGGCTAATAGAAGTGACTGTTGTTTTTTAAAAAAAAATCAGTAGAAGCATTAGCTTCACTCAATTTATTTCCCCAAATTCTGAAGAAGAATTAGAAGACTCAATCACAGAATTATCTCTGCTTCCTGACGTCACTCCATTCAGAGCACAGTCCTACTGCTTTGCGTCCTCCCCAGAAACACCTAACGCAAGCCTAAATCCTAAAATACGTTTGCCTAGCCTCTTTGTACTGAGACATCCCTTCGTTCCCCATGGTGTGCAGTATCCCTTGTTATGAGGAGTCAAGAAAGCTGACTTTAACTACAGGTGTGTTCCGCATGGTCTTTGGCTACAGAGAATTGACATATGTATTCAAAGCCATTTCCTCCTAGAACAGTCACTTAGAGAACATTATGTTCCATCTAGAATTTTTGTAGAAAGTTCAGCTTTTTAATTTTTATTCCAGTGGAAATCTTCAGTAAGAAAACTTGAGAAGTGGCCAGGATCCTATGCAACAAAATGCTTCTGTGCATAGATAGTCTCACAAGGTCACTGAGGAATATAAATGGACAGAATATGTGGCCGAGCGAAGACACGCTTAACAGTTACTTCCTGAGGTGTAGTTGAAAACGTTTTAGCCCTGATGATCCTGGTTGGACCACGTGAAGCTGTAAAATTTGTCTAAGAACTAGAACATGTTAAGTAGCCTCCATTTCTACAACTTCTCCTAAGCTGAAATCTACTATCATTATTTAGTATCTTACCATTTGAATTTCAAGGAAAGGAACAAGAGCACACCAAAAGAAGGGGGGAGAGGGTTCTCCCAAAAATCTGTGAGAATATGGTCCAATTTATTTACCCTAGGCATTTAAAAGGACACTGATCATTTATGCCCAATACCAGAGCCTGAGAAACAGTTTGATCTGCGGTTGTCAACATTCCGTTAACTGTTTCTGTGTTGGGGTAGATGCGGGAGGTGCTTGGTGGGAGATTTTTATTTCTCTGACACACTTTCTGTCAAAAGTACTAGTTTCTTATAAGAATTTTAAGAATAACAATGTCAAGGCCCCACCTGAGACTAAAAGAATTACAATCTCTGTGGCTAAGATCCGGGCATTGTTCTTTTTTAAGAGCTATCCTGTGAGCGAAAGTTGATAATGACAGAACACAATGGACTTGACTCATTAATCAGTAGAGCTGTTACTTTGTTTGAAGAAGATCTGAGGAATATCAATGAGAAAAATTCTACTCACCCCTACATGGGGCTACTTCAAAATCCATCCCAACACTAGGACCAATGGGATTAGAAGTTAAATCTCCCAGTGTCTATAAGAATGAATATTGGCTACAATCCCTCTAAATCTCTGAAATGGTCAAAACATTTCTATTATGTTTACTTAAAAGTTATGCCAAATTCAAAGCCAAAAATGTTCTCACTACTCCATTTCATATTTCAGTCTTTGCTTAATCTACTTGGTTGTCCACTCAAGTTTACTAGCACAGGATTTATAAATCTTAGTCCCTCCACCTTACCTATCTGCCAAACCATGTCAAAACCAACCACTGACCAGCTTTGAAATGAGAGACAGAAACAACAGAAGAGATGACATAAACTTGGCTCGAATGCTACAATTCTTTCTCACAACACTTCAAATATTCACTCCTGCAGCCCAAGATGCCTTGATGTTGACCCAACATAATCTCTAATCCCCATATTGATGGCAAACAACTAAGTGGGGGGAGTGATCTAAGAACCTTGAGCTCTACAGGCTTTTACAAGCATCATAGGGTGCATAGTGTGTTGGAGAATTTCATTTCATAAGCAGAGTTCTCATTTTTCAGATAAGTGACAACAATTATAGCTGCATAGATAATCAAATTGTGATTTCCTTGCTATACTTGGCTCTTTCATTGGTCGCCTGCAGCTCTTCAAGCCTTATCATTTCTGTTGGCATGGGATCTTTCGGTGATCACAAAATAGCATCAGAGATGCACAGATCTGGGACTAGCCCACTAAGTGCTGGTATGTATTTGGTATCTATTGGACCAGACACTGGTGACTTTTTAATATACATGTATGCTGAATGACTTATTTATCGCCTTTTTGCCCTTTCTTAATGTTACTGGAGTTTGACTTTATTAACCGGTTTCAACTGAAAAAGTGAAGCTAATAATCATAGAAAATATGAAACTAAATGGATAAAAAACAAGATTTGGGGGCCAGCCTGGTGGCCTAGAGGTTAAGTTTGTGCACTCTGCTTTCACAGCCCAGGGTTTGTGGGTTCAGATCCCAGGTGCAGACCTACACACTGTTCATGAAGCCATGCTGTGGTGGTGACCCACATACAGAATAAAGGAAGGTTGGCACAGATGTTGGCCTACGGACAATATTCCCCACTAAAACAAACAAACAAACAAAGATTTAACACCAAAAGCAGAAGCAACCAAAGCAAAAAAGAAAAAAGTAGGACCACATCAAACTAAAAAAATTCTGCACAGAAAATAAAGCCATCAACAGAATCAAAAGGCAACCTATGGTATGGGAGAAAATATTTGCAAATCATATGTCTGATCAGGAGTATACGCAAAATATGTAAAGAACTCATACAACTCAACAACAAAAAAACAAATAACTCAATTAATAAATGGGCAAAGGATCTGGACATGTTTCCAAAGAAGATATACAGATGGCCAACAGGCACATGAAAAGATGTTTAATATCACTAATTATTAGGGAAATGCAAATTAAAACCACAATGAGATATTACCTCAGGCCCATCAGAATGACAGTTATTAAAAAGACGAGAATCAACAAGTGTCGAAGACAATGTGGACAAAAGGGAATCCTTATGCACTGCTGGTGGGAGTATAAACTGGTGCAGCTACTATTGAAAACAGTATGGAAATTCCTCAAAAAATTAATAATAAAACTCCTGTGTGATCCAGCTATTCCACTGCTGGGTATTTATCCAAAGAACACAAAAATACTAATTCAAAAATATATTTACACCCCTATGTTCACTGCAGCATTATTCACAATAACCAAGACTTGGAAACAACCTAAATGTCCATCAATGAATGAATGGATAAAGAAGTGGTATACACACACACACACACACACACACACACACACACACACAATGGAATACTACTCAGCCATAAAAAAGATGAAATCCTACCATTTTTGACAGCATGAATGGACCTTGATAGTATAACACTAAGAGAAATAAGTCAGATGGAGAAAGCCGAATGCCATATGATTTCATTCATAAGTGGAAGATAAAAATGAAAACACACACATAGATACAGAGATAAGATTGGTGGTTAACAGAGGGGAAGAGTGGATGCGGGAAGGCGAAAGGAGTAAAAGGGCACACTTGTACCGTGACAGATGTTAGTTAGTCTTTGGGTGGTGAACACGATGTTCTCTTCACAGAAATCAAAATATAATGATGTACACTTGAAATTTATATAATGTTATAAACCAATAGTACCTCAATAATAAATTAATTAACTTAATTTATTTTTAAATAGACAGACAAAAGCAACAAAAAACAATATTCCCAAAGTTATAAATGAACATCATCATTCTTTCTTTCAAAACAAATCAGTATAGTGACTTACATTAAAAGCAGTCAAATTGGACAGAAGAGTGTTAACAACGCAGGTATTTACTGCCAGAGTTATCACCAAAAGGAAGAGATGCTAGAAAGTTGCATTTTAGATGCAATTTATTTTTTGTAAAACAAGTTAAAATCTACCAATACTTTTTCCATTCATTTCTTCAAATTCAAATTAATAAGCATGAAATTGGGCACCTCACCAACATTTGAATGTGATCACAATGAAGATTTGTGTGCGAATTCATTCTTGTCACATGTAAGAATTTCACGGCTTTGTCCTTTTCCCTCTGAGTTCTCACCCCTACTCATTTATTCTCTTCCTACTTCCTTTATTAATTCCTCTCTGAGCATCAGTTTCTTTCTGTGTAAAGGAAGAGAATGATAATTCCTCAAAGTTGTTTTGAATATTAGTGGAGATTATAAATGCAAAGTGTTGAAAGTTGTAACTTGCACTTTATAAGCGCTAAAAAAGTGGCAGTAATGGGAGTTAGAGGAGAAAGGCTATTATTTTAATAGGCTGAATCAATAGATTAATGATTGCCTTAATCATTTAGGCCTCTAATTGTCTGAGTCTCTACAGTGGACACAAAGGGAGTAAAATGTACTCACTCCTTCCACAATTATTTAAAAATTTCAATTGTGTGAATCACAGTGCCAAATCCTATAGAAAATAGGGGGAAAACATGTTTCTGTCTTTAAGAATACTGCCTGCCCACCGGGAAGCAGGAGAGAAGCTGGGAATCCAGCAATGACACCACTTGAAAACAATGAGTGATAAACCTCCTGGTGTCTTCTAAAAGTACGATAGGAGCTCAGAGAAAGAAGTTGAGTGTACTGGAAGAATTGAAAAAGTCCTCTTGAGCTAGGACTAAGAGAAGGAGGGAAATCTAAGCAGGTGGAATGGAAAGTGAAGACATTCTGAAAGGAGGGTGCAGAAAAGACACGTCAAGGACTTCCAAGTTGGAACAGAACTGGGTGTGCCTTCTGCCGCATCCATTTAATAGCTCCAATATCTGAGGAAGTAGTTAAAACTTGTTCCGTTATAACGGCATGCCGAGACTAATGCTATGTAGTAGTATCAAATGGTGTTTTTACCATGGGGCAATGATTCGGAAAGACTGTGAACACAGAAATATACACCTTGGTCACAGCAGGAAATTCACTTATGATAATAGGTACACCTTTGAGTGCTAACGTGGCCCCCTCGTGCAGCTTAACGGTGTAGAAATCAATGAGCCCATGGTTCTTTACGCATCCCGGCTGGGGTGAATTTGTCTCTCTATGGATTTCAATTAACAATAAACATAGGGAGAGCCTTGGTGAGGATGGGGGGTGAGGTCTCTTTGCTCTTTCATTTGCATCTTTATTCATAAGTTTTCACATTGCTAGTGGTGGTATGCTAGAAAAATCAGGAGAAAGCAATTTAGACTATGTCTGAATTATTATTATTAAGAATCTTTAAACCAGCCCTTTTTGGTCTGGTCTTGCTAACTAATTATCACATCAGCAAAGGCAAGGGAGGGCTTTTGTTTTTTGTGGGGAACTGTGAAGAACTGAGATAAAGATGAGAACTAACACACTAACACACACACACACACACACACACACCACATTCAATCCTCCTGGCCACATAGATTGAGTCAGAATAAGCAAAAGCTCTAAATGACTAAGACAGTAGGGAATTATTTTGCATCTTGTAGATTGAGTGGGGAAGGATATATGTTGGCCTGAGCTTGGTTTGCTGCATGACCCCAAGAAGTGGTGGGCCACTCAGGGAGGTATTACATGAGTGATTCAGCATAGTTACTCCCACACCCCAGCACACACACACAAAGTATGGCACCAATTCAGAGAGGGGCAGAGCATGCAGCAGCTGAGAAAGAGGCAGTAGGTGCTGATAAAAACTGCCCTAAAGGCTAGATTCTGCCCTCACTTTATATTTGATTTAACCTGAGGCTCACCCAGTGGCGTCTATCCTCCCCCTGCCATTCTGCTCTGTGTTGCTGGCTTCCTAGTCATCAGGTCTGAGGGCTGATTGTGAAGGAAAGCCAGAGAGTAGCCCAGGTCATATGCCATGGGATGAACACCTGCATGACTACCTAGTGAAACAGATGAGTGATAGTGGCCTCACCTGTGCAGCTTCATTTTTTTTAAGGTTATAATATAAAACACATGTATAGAAATCAATAACAAAATTAATACAAAAGTTTAATGAATTACGATAAAATGAAGGCCATTATTGCCACAGCCCAAGTCAAAGCACAGAACGTTACCTCCCCCTCCATGAGCCCTACCACATCACAAGCCCGCCTCTTCCTCCAGAAGGAACCACCATCCCCATTTCATAATAACCTCTTCATTGTGTATCTTAGTGTTATCACCCAAGTGTGTGTCCCTAGACAATATAGTTTACTCCTGACGATTTTTTTTTTTTCCTGAGGAAGTTTGTCCCAGAGCTAACATCTGTGCTAATCTTCCTCTATTTTGTATGTGGGTCTCTGTCATAGTATGGCTGATGAGTGGGGTAGGTCGGTGCCCAAGATCCAAACCTGTGAACCCGTATCACCACAGAGGAGCATACTGGACTTAACCACTATGCCATGGGCCCGGCTCCAGTCCCGACCATTTTTTAAAATTTGCTATCTCTGTTAAGTCTCTTTATTCCATAGGCTTTCCCTCTACCTCTTTCTTTTCCTGAGCTGAAGTGTTTGACCTGTGGACTTTCACTCGGCCAATTACACACTCTTGATGCAGCTCACCAGGATCCTGTGTCCTCTGTATCTCCCACAGTTTGGCAGCTGGATCCAAAGGCCCCATCAGACCTCGGTTTGGTCTCTTCAGTAGGACTGTAGATGGTGCTGTTTTCTCATATCAGGAGACCATGACATCTAGGTTTCCCCTTTCTGTGTGTCACATTATAAGTCATTGTTACGCAATGCCTACAGTCATTGACTCATTCGAGATTGAAAAATGGTGACATTCTAAGTTTTTCATTTATTGTTCATACTTAGTTGGAATACTTTTATAAAAAGACACCCTACTTCGCCTATGACCTGTTTTCCTGGTCATAAAGTTCATAAAGGATAGGAAAATGAGTGATTCATTTTCTTTATTTACCAGTTTTTATTATAATGAATGTCCACTATAACGTTCAAAAATAAACAATTAATTTTAACATCAGTATAAGCTCATGAATATAAACATATTTCTTGGGTTTAACTCTTTGAAGTTATTATCCTTACTGAAGCTCAAATTATCCCATTTTAGCCCACAGTAAACTCTTTAAGTATGCTAAATCCTTTCAGCATAACATATTTACTTTTTATTGCTTGCTTTCTATATTTATAAAAAGATGTTCTAGGCTCCTTTGATGGCTGCCCTAGACCTGCAATCAGCCATTTAGTCAAGAAACTGGTTTCTGCTAGAAGCTAATTATATTGCAAGGCTGTAATACAGATAACAAGGATGCTCCTTGCACCTGGATTGGCCAGACTATTTGTGTCGAAGGAGCTAGAAAACATACAGATGGGAATTTTTAAAATAAAATGCTTCGTGTATTTATACTGATATTTTCTATTAGAATCAGATCTACAGGTTTTTGTTGCTTAATCTCTTCTCTGTTGCATCTGTATCTCCCTTCTTCCACACTAGGGATCTTAGTTCTCAAAAACCCAGCAGATGATAGCATTAGAATGTCTCATAAGAATTAATTTACTTATAGGACATTATAAACACAACAGTCTCAAAATAACAATATAGCATTATTAATATTAATTTCATTATTAAAATATTTTCAATACACTTGCTATTCTTCCCACATTTTTTATAATTGTACTATATCTCCATTGTCAGTTATACTTAGTTCTATAAGTAACCATATAGTTGATGTTTGCTATCCATCTTTATGTCAATATCCTTCGAGTTATTTTAGTTCTGTAAATATTTTATGCTCCTGCATGTTGATTAGTTTTTGTCTTTAGTAAATTGAAAGTTATTTTGTGTTCTTTGAACTTGAAAGTCCTTGGCTCACATATTATTTTCTGGAATATATTAGATATGTTGGTTCATTTTCCGCTGGCTAAACGAGTTGCTGTTGAAAATCTGATGTTAATATAATATTCATTCTCTTTTATATTACTTGATTTTTTTTGCCTGGATGCTCAAACAGTTCTCTTCATTAAAGTCTAATAATTTTTGTTAGGATATACCTTAAAAATGGTCATTCTGGGTCAATGACCACAGACACACAAAGGGTTCCTCAATAGCTGGTTTTAATTTTTTTTTTAATTTCAGAAAAAATGTTTTTGAATTACATTTTTGTATTTATTCTCTGTTCCTGAATTGGTTTTCTGTCTTAGTGACTCCTATGGTCTGTATATTGGATTTTGTTAACCTTTGAAAATTCCATTCAAATCTTTTTAAGATTTTCTATTTATTTTTAAAATTGTTATCCCTTTCACCTATTTATCTCAAGGCGGTGTCGGTTGTACTTATTTGCTGTTATAACTCTTCTAGTTTGATTTCTTGCATTTCTCATTCTTTTCTGAGTTATTACAACTCATGTTTGAGTTTCTCTTTTCTAATTGATGTTATTTCATTTATTACATGAAATTTCTTTATGTCCTTTGGTTTGTTCTGAAGCCGTAGATTTTAGTTTATGTATTTTGTGAGCATTTCATCTGGAGACCTAGCATGATCTGTGTGATGCTCTTCTTCTCTTCATTCTCTCTTTTTAGTCCTTACAATAATTTTGTCTGGGATATCACCTTGATCATTTCGCATTGCTCATTTCTATGAAATATTAGTTTTCCTTGATTTTTAGAAGAAACTATGGTTTAGGAGGTTTTCCAACTCTATAGTTCCCTCTCTTCTGTTGTTTTGGTGTAGTGTTTAAAATATGGTGTGAACTGGGAGAAAATATTTATAAATCATGTATCCAACAAGGAGTTAATTTCCAAAATATATACAAGACTCATGCAACTCAACAGCAAAAATGCAAACAACCGGATCAAAAAATGGGCAGAGGATATGAACAGATATTTCTACAAAGAAGTTATAAAGATGGCAAACAGGCTCAGGAAAAGATGTTTAACATCACTAATTATGATCCAGGAAGTAGGTCCTCTCAAAGCACTGAATCTGCTGGCACCTTGATTTTGGACTGTAACCAACCTCTAGAACTGTGAGAAATAAATTTCTGTTGTTTATAAGCCTCCCAGTCTGTGAACCAACTAAGGGAGGGCTAGAACATTTTGTTGCTGTCCACAATTTATCCCAATACTGAGGGGCATGATAAGTCCACTACTGGATGAAAACTGAGAACTGCAAGTGAACGAACTGTATAGTAAGGAAAGTCTGACATCCTAAAGACCTGAAAGAGCACCTGGAGATGTGGCTAATTGGTAGACTAGTCAAGGTTGAAGTTTACATAATATCACCTGTTTATGCTGGTGACTGTCACAAGGTTAAAGAATTTACCTCTCTTCACGTGGTCCACAATTGTTAAATACTTACTGGGAAAAAGGATAGGGCCAGGAAGAAAAGGGTGAATTATGGTGAGTCATATCATGGTCTTCTGTATCTCTAAGCCTCTTGCAAAAGGAGGTCCATGGACACAGGTGCCTGTAGCACCACAAGGAATTCATTTATCTATTTTATCTTAATTTTTTATTTGCTTGAGGAAGATTAGCCCTGAGCTAACATCTGTGCCAATCTTCCTCCACTTTATATGTGGGTCACTGCCACAGTGTGGCTGACTAGTGGTGTGGGTCTACACCCAGGATCCAAACCCACAAGCCTGGGCTTTCAAAGCAGAGCATGCCAAATTTAACCACTATACCATGGGGCCAGCCCCAGGAAATTATTTTCATTTTACATACAGATAGTTCATTATTTATATGTCACTTCCTGTAGTCTAATGGTATAAAAGGAATGAATCCATAGGTTTCTTGGCTCCTTCAACCTTGATAGAGTGAATTAACTAAAGCTATCAGAGAAATACTGGGAGCTGTTTGCAGACTTTAATTGACTTCTTTTTTTTCCTCCCCAAAGCCCCAGGACATAGTTGTCCATCCTAGTTGTAAGTCATTCTAGCTCTTCTATATGGGATGCCACCACAGCATGGCTTGATGAGTGGTGTGTAGGTCCACTCTCAGGATCTGACCCTGTGAACCCCAGGCTGCTGAAGTGGAATGCGAGAACTCAACCACTTGGCCATGGGCCCAACTCCTAATTGACTTCTGAGATCACAAGTCCTTTGCAATTTTGTTTTCATGCTAGCTAGTAAAACCATGTGAAAGCTATTTAATCTGATTCTGAGTTACCCTTCTTGCCAGGCTCTGACAAGCCTCTGTAGTGTAGCCTAGTTTGATTGGCATTAACTCTTTCCTTGCTATATATCCCACCATACCAATTCTACTCAGGGATCACTGTTGTTTTATTCATTATTGTATCCTGAGAGCCTGGCATCTTCCTCAATAAGTGGGGAATAAGTGAATGAAGGTATCCCTCATATATATGTGGGATGGGTTTGTAGATGAAGAATACCAGATCCTCAGTAGTATATATCCCCAATGATATAAGTGAAATGGACATGGAATAAAACTGCTGTAATGGGAAATTTGAGTGATATTTCCAGAAAGAAACAAGTCTTTCTATAGATTGTGTGTACAGTATTGAAAGTCATGGAATCATGAAAGTTGTGCATTGGAAAAGATTTTGGAAATAGGGAGACAATATAATCTCCCAGTTCTACACAGTGATGTATTTCTCAATACTATACACATAGTATTCATAAGAAGAGGAAAATCCATGTTTCTAGATTTGTAATTTAGAAGAAGTAGTGGAGAAACTTAGTATGCACATGCTGTGAGTTTACTGAAGAAATAAACACAGCCTGAAACATTCATAATTGAGTAGATGATACACACTGATTTAAAGTTGTCTTCACAATAATTGTTATGGAATTATAATAGGAGAGACTAAGTGAACTTCAGATGCACCAATTATTTTATCAACTAGTTTAAAGCTTTAGAACGATGAGAGCTGTTGACTGATACAAAGGCAGTATTGATTTTTGATTTCTAGAGGTGTTCAGATATAGTATTTGTCAGACTACTTTATAGAGCTTTTCCATTTCGGAAACTATGTTTTCCTTTATTTTTTCTCTGTTTATAATCTCTGTATGCAGCTCTCAACTCTGTTGTTTTTCTAATTTCTAGCCTTTTTTATTACTTTAACAGAAGTAAAAATCTCGAATTCCTATAAATTTTTTGCAATGATTCTCTGCCTGAGTTTAATAGCATTTCATCAATTTGGGTATAGGTGAATAAAATGTTTGAAAATCATTCAGGGCAATTCTGAAGAAATGCTCAAGTGAATTTTATACTCACAACAAAACCAGCAATAATAAGTCAAAATTTATACTGGGCCAAATGTTTTTAATTACCTTCCAGATGTAATTCTGCATATACACAGATGGCAGGTAAAGCAGCTCAGTTATACAAAAGAAGGTGTATGAATAATTGCTATAGTTTGAACAACAAAAAGAAGTTGTTTTACATATAAAACGATAGACTAAAAGATGTACTGAATTCTGTATCTAGTTTAGAAGGAGGGGATCCGATTGCCATTATAGCCTCAATAACACAAAATTGTGATAAAAGATAGTGAATGAATGGTGGAGAGCACACTGAAATAGCTGCTTGTAATTGCAGAATGATGCAACCTGTCTCATTGAAAGTCTGGGAGAACTGCCGAAACATTCAGATAAACAATGTTTAGATGATGGAGAAGCTGGCCAACAAGCATTGCCGAACACCTAAAACACCATATGTAACAAGCATTCAGAAACGGCTGCTGTGTTCTAACAAGCAGTCATCAAAACCGACAGTCAAAGCTACAAAACCATTTGGCATCTATTTTCTCAGGACATAGAAGACCATAAAATAATGAGTAATGCTTCATATTTTCCTAATAAATAGATCACTTTTTTCCACCACAAGTTTGAATGGACACTTATCTTGGATTATCACTACACAAGAGATTTTAGAAATTTTTTTAAACAATTTGATTTAGTCTACTATTATGAAAAATTTTCAAACTAACTAAGTTATAATGCATTTTGAACACTGAATATATGCCAAGATAAGAAAAAGAAAGATTAAAAATCAATTAAAAACATTTTCAAAACAAGACCTTTCCTTAATAAGAACATTTTTTTAAAGGCTGAGAATGCACACTCTATTTATGATGAACCAAAATGTTCTCTTAATCATTTAAAAATGCTTCCAAATTTTCATAAATGTGTCTGAATTAGAATTACATGGGGAAATAAAAGATTACCTTGACCAAGGATCAAATATGATAAAATATTTGTAATTTTTTAATGTGACTTGTTTTGTGCGTCTAATTATTTAATGAACAAGATACCAACCATTGAAAACAGATATTTAATGAGAATAGTCAAATATTTCTACTTTAATCATTAAGGCTATGTGATTCAAACAATTTTAAACCTAAATGCATACTTTCTGATAAATTTTTTTAAAAATCTTACCCACAGTATAGGAAAGGAATACATGTTAAGTAAGGTATCTTTAAATGGAAACACACATACAACAAAGTTATATATTGATCAGTTGACAAAAATGTGTGACCAGAGGCTCTAACTCCTTTTTTTTTCTAGGAAAAATGGTTCAGTATTCTCTGATTTAGTGTTTGTGGTGACTTTACAGGATATTACCATGAATGAAGAGAATTCTGTGCATTCAACTCTGCAGTTGCGGTGGAAAATCAGTTACAGACAACACTTAAATGAAAGGGGGTGGCTATGTTCCAATATGACTTTATTTATAAAAACAGGCAGCCTGCTGGCTTTGGCCACTGTGTGCAGTTTACCAATCCCTGAAGGAGTATAGAGAATTCCTGAATGCTAATTATATAAGGCATCACCTGAGGCACAGGGAGTTACATAATATTTAAAGGGAATTACATAAACATTAAATTACGTAACATTAAACGTTATATGTTTTTCTAAATTAATAGACATGACAAACCAGGTACTCACCTTTCTCTACAACAAGGTATTAAGTAAAAGTTCCACTTGAATACATAAACTATTAAAGGACTTCAGAATAAGGTGACATAGCTCGTGACTGAAGAGCTAGCTGCATTCTCTTTTAAGCTAATACTTAAGTTTGAAAGAGGAATACAAATTGGACACGCAGAAACAGAAAAGTCAGCCATCTCAGGTAAAGTCAGCAAAATGAGAACAGACTAGAGGCCAGAGAGGATTATGTTTTTATTAGATGAATGGTTTGTGTGTTAGTTTGGGTGCTCCTAGAAGCACATGCCAAGACAGAATTAAATGTGTAGAATTTTATTAGGAAAAATAAGCATGAGAGAAAATATGGAGGGGTCTGGAGAAGTGAGAGAGGGCAAGTCTGACCACAAGTGTTGGAGAGAGGAAAAAAATCACCATGTGGTCTGCGGCCAATGTGGGCCTCAGAGGAGACTGGTCTCTCCCAGCAACAAGCTGCTATGCTCAGTGATTGGCTGGGAGCAGCCATGGGAAGTTGACCTCCGCATAAAGAATGATGTTCTTGAGAGGGCAGCAGCTGGGACCTCTGCTCAGTTAGCTTCACTCCTAAGGGGGAGCTCTCATGGCCACTACAGATTGTGAGCTCAACGATTTATTTATTTGAATTTTAAATTTTATTTTTTATTGCCATAACATTGGTTTATAACATTATGTAAACAAACAAACACATAGACATGGAGAACAGATTGGTGGTTACCAGAAGGGAAGGAGGTGGAGGAAGGGCTAAAGGGGTCAAGGGGCACGTGTGTACCGTGACAGATGGAAACGAATTTCGGTGGTGAGCACAGTCTATACAGAAGTCAAAATACAATGAAGTACGTCTGAAATTTATACAACATTATGAATGATTTACTTTTAATCAGGCTTATAGAATGTGTTAAAATATTCATTTGTGGACGTTTAAAAATTTAAGTATGTTAGTTGTCATCATTAGTCAGGATAGATTTTGGAGTCTGAGGGAACAGCTTGAATCTTAGCTACACTATATATACACTCTTATGCAAGATATTTAGTGCCTCTGAGTCATGCTTTCTTAGTTTGTAAATTGATAACTATTGCAATCTCACATTTTTGTTGTGATGAATAAACATAATAATTCATGTAAATTGTCCAGCACTATGCCCACTGCATAGAGGGAGCAAAAAAAATGGTAATAACCTCCTGATTTTAAATTTAACGAAAAAGTACATTCTAAAGATTTTGAAAGATTATTCTATTCTCAACAAAGGAAATATTTTTAACTTTAGATAATCAATGTTAGTTTATTTCTACTAGTATCAGTATCAATGAAATATTATATCCTGGTCTCTCTATGTTGCTAATATTTGCTGAGTGATTTGTAAAAGTGATTTAAAAGGTAAGCAATGATAAAGTCACCTTTCAGAGAAGTTCATTTTGTCCACATGACTTATGAAAGTCAGTAGGATTTCATTATAGAATTGTTCCGTAGGCGATGTGAACACGTTTCACATTGTCAACAAAATAACCGTTGCATGAGAAATTATTACTTAGCATTCCTATCCATTAAGTAAAGAGTACACTCAAAATCATTAGGCAATGAAGAAAATGCAACAAAGTCTCACTAAATTGATTTTTAATCTGGTTAGATTCTTAGGTTATTATTCTTCACAATTACAGTTACTAAGTTGCATATTCCAATAATTTTTCATTAGCATATTCAAACGTGCTGTGCATAAAACTGTTGACTATACACTTCTAGTACATGTATATACAATTTAAATTAATGTAAGGATACTTAGAAAATAATGAATTTTCTCAAATTACCTTCAATAATTTAAAAAACATTTTTAGATAGTGAAAATAAAATAATAACAACAGAACCTATTCAAATGAGTGTGATCTGAAAAGTTTCTTTTAACACTCTACTTGAGTAAAACATAATAAAACTCTATGCTCAGAATCAAGACCTTGATTATTTTATGTTTAAAAACACCCTTAGTTTGGAAGGTAGAGAGCGTAGAGCCAATCTAATTATTATTAGGATGTGTCCTGACACATATGTTTCCTTTGCTAACAAGTACTTGGAATTCTTCATCCTGAATAATATCTTCTTCCAGATAAATTTGTTCATTTAGAACCAGGTGAATTTATGATATATCATGAGAAAATATTTGCGATGATCAACATAGAATGTCAGGAATGTCTTCAGTTTCAAAGAATTGACCACATAGCAGAGGATTCAAGAAAATTCAAGCTGGAATGAACCAGGTGAGTAGGCAGAGCTATGCATTTTAGACAGCGAATGATGACAGAGACTCATTCATCAACTCACATTTATTGAGAATCTCTTGTGAGCCAGGAATATTCTAAGAATTGGAATATGGTAGTGAGTAAAATACTAAATCTGTGCCTTCATGAAGTTTCCATTCTTGCAGGAGAACACAAGAAACAAACCAACAGAATTACCTATGGTACGAGAAGCTATGAACACATATTGGACAAAAGCACAGAACATTGGAGATGAACTGCCAAGACTGGAAGCTCAGCTCCTCCTCTTTATAGCTCTTTAGTCTATGGCTCACTCTTAACATAGTCGTGCCTCAAGTTCCTCGTGTGTCAAATGAGGAGAATAAAACTGTCTCTCAGTGATGTTATGAGGATTCAATGAGTTAGTATAGTAAAGTTCTTAGAACAGTGTATGGAGCACAATGTCATAGAAATACCTGCTGTTATTAATATCATTTATCGGATGATGTAAGAGCTATCAGGGAAATTAGGCAGTTTAAGGAGAATAGGAGAGTGTCTGGGGATTTGATAAAGGATGGTCAGGGAAGGCCTCTGATGAGTGACACTGGAGCAGAGGTGTCAAAAGAGGCATAGAGCAAGGCTAACTGTTATCTGGGGGGAGAGTGTTCAGACAGAGGGGACAGCAAGGGCAAAGGCCTGTAGATCATTGTGAGGAGTGTGACTCTTACTGTCGTTGATATGGGAAGACAACAGAGGGATTTTCGCCGAGTATGACCTAATTTAACTTATATTTGAAACAGATCCCACTGACTGCTCTATGGAGAATGGGCTCTCGGGGATCAACAGAGGCGGTCTATTAGGAAGCCATTACAGTAATCTGGGAGAGAGGATGTTGGATCATACTCAGGCGGTACCAGTGATGATACGAGAAAAGAAAAACAACAGGTCGAAGTCTAAATATATTTTGTAGGTAGATCTGATGGGATTTTTTTGACAGATTGCATGTGGGTTGTAAAAGAGAAGTCAAGATAGCTCCCAGGTTTTTATCCTGAGAACTATAAGAATAGAATTTCCATTTCCCAAGAAAGGAAGACTGGCGGATGGACAATGTTTTTGGCCCACAAGAAAATATAAATTATGAACAAGAACACATCTCACTTAGTTTAGCAAAAACATGGATTGAAAAAAGGAAGTAGAAAATATACCATCTGGGTATGACCAAGTTCATGGAAGTCTTGGAGGGTAAGCCAAGGGTTTTATTTTCTAGGAGGTTAGAAATTTTTCAAATCCTCCTTCTTTCCTTCCTTCACTCCTTCCTGCCTGCCAGCCTGCTCGCCCGCCTTTCAATAGAGGAAGATCTTTGTTAACTTTCTCTCAGAACTTTGTAGGCTGGATGTATTGAATTTATTGCGAAATCGAGTCTGACTTTCCATCTGAAGTAAAATTTGCCATTCAAACAAAACGGAAGCTGTTAGAAAAGATAACCTTTATAAGAACTCATTTGGGCTTTCTTCTTTGTTCCCCTCCAGTCAGAGTACATAAAATACAGTGAAGAGCCCCTCTCTGCCACCACTTGTATATTGTTCCCACATCTAGCATCTACTTCTATCTTTTAGAGTGTCACAGACGGCATCTTAAAAATTTGTAAAGTCTCCTGATTCCAGTTGTCATAAAATATGTGCTTAGAAATATGTTATTCTTGAGTTTCTGGGATTTTTTTCCATTTAATTTTTTATTAAAATGGTTTAAAACTTTTCAGTAAAACTTCTTTTTATTTCAATATGTAAAATTATGTTTCCTTATGGCTTTCTCATTAGAAATATCTCTAAAATTTATTGCTGAAAGTCACAGAAACATAATTCTAAAAATGAGGAAAAGAGGGGCCAGTCTGGTGGCATAGTGGTTAAGTTCGCGTGCTCTGCTTTGGCGACCTGGGGTTCTCAGGTTCGGATCCCAGGTGCAGACCTACCACGGCTCTTCAAGCCATACTGTGATGGCATCCCACATAAAATAGAGGAAGATTGGCACAGATGTTAGCTCAGGGACAGTCTTCCTCACAAACAAAAAAAAGAGAGAGAGAAAAATGATGTAAAGACTACCCACCAACTGGGAGAAAATATTTGCAAATCATATATCCAATGAGTTAACTTCCAAAATATATAAAGAACTCGTACAACCTAACAACAAAAAAATGAACAATTGATCAAAAAACGGGCAGAGGATGGGCTGACCACTGGCATAGCGGTTAGGTTCATGGATTTTGCTTCAGTGGCCTGGGGTTTGCAGGTTTGGATCTACACCCTGCTCATCAAGCCATACTGTTATGGCATCGCACATACAAAGTAGAGGAAGACAGACACAGATATTATCTCAGGGCCAATCTTCCTCAGGCAAAAAGAGGAAAATTGGCATCAGATGTTAGGTCAGGGGTGATCTTCCTCACATACACAAAAAAAATTGGGCAGAGGATATGAACAGACATTTTTCTAAGGAAGATATACAGATGGCCAACAGGCACATGGAAAGATGTTCAACATCACTAATTATTAGGGAAACCCAATCAAAACTAAATGATATATCACCTCAGGCCTGTCAGAATGGTTATTATTAAAAATACAAGAAATAACAAACATTAGAGAGGATGTGGAGGAAAGGGAACCCTCATACACTGCTGGTGGGAATGCAAACTGGTGCAGCTACTATGGAAAACAGTGTGGAGATTCCTTAAAAAATTAAAAATAGAAATACCATATGACCCAGGTATCCCACTTCTAGGTATTTTTCCAAAGAACATGACAAGACTATTTGAAAAGATATATGCAGCCCTATGTTCATTGCAGCATTACTCATAGTAGCCAAACCTTAGAAGCAACCCAAGTGCATACTGATGGAGGAATGGAAACTAGACTTTTGGTGGTGAACACGATGCAGTCTATTTAGAAGCATCTATTTAAAATATAATGGTATATACCTGAAATTTACAGAATGTTATAAACCACTGCTACCTCAATAAAATAATAATAAAATAAAATAAAAATGAAAAGTCATCCTTCGAAAAGTCAAAATTAGTTTATCATCAAGTAAGAACGGAAATGATATGATTTGCTACAATATTTTTAGGAAACATGTACCTTTGCTGGTTATATCTTTTAGAGAAAAAAATGAATATGAAATGTTGGTATTACAAATAGACTGATAGTACTGATTTTACGAGTTCATGTAAAGTGGGGTAATATGAAATCCTGAGTAATGCAGTCCATTTTTTTGTGAACCAAATCGAAATTCCTGATAGATTTTAGAAACTTAAATTTACAGTTACCATACCGCTGTGTATTTTAATTTAGATGGGTTATTTTTTTCTCTATTATCCTCTCTTTGCAAAGCTTTTTCTTTCTCTTAGATTGAATGCTTTATCTTTGACTTGAATATTCAGTGCCAATAAGTGGAATGATTGCATGAAAAAGATATATCTGAATATCAATAAATCTATTTAGAAAGTTCAACATTAAATTGATTAGTAAAACACTGGGCCAGCGCACATGCAATGATGTTACATACCGAATATAATTGCTCCATATTTAGTTACAAAAAAACATACTCTTAGCTTGCACAATCTTGATTATTGAGCCAGTTAGATGGTTAGCTAGACTCAAGTCCTTCTTCCATGAGCATACTAGGCCAGCCAGAAGCTCTCCAGTTAGGAAGAACCAGAACAGAGATGTAATACCATGCAATTTGCAAATGGAGCCATTCCTAAGATAAGAAAAAACTGGTTATAGGATGTTAGAAAGGTGAAACATAGTTTATAAAAATCCTAGATACAATGGATAATGACTAGCACAGATTTGGCTATCCACAAGTAATCCCAAATGATCATAACATGTCACATTTTGATTTATTTGTGGTCTAGTGAACCAAATTCAAATAAGTGCAAAGGAATTGCAATGAATTATTTCATGAAATAGCATCAGTGAGTAGATTGACCGTGACATGAGTAAACTGGGATTTGAAACACTGAGCAAGGGCAGTACCAGGAGGTCACTTTGCAGGGAGGAGTAGAGACAGATCTGACCCCTGGTGAATCTATAATCGGGGGGATGAAGAAGGATGAAACGTGGAAGGACGAGTGATCGGTGAATTTCCTGGTTACCCTCCCCATGAATTCTGGATTGGGTGCTAGAGTGGAGTTGCTTGTTTTTCTTACCTCCTAAAAAGTAAATAAGTAGATAAATATATAATATATATAAATATATACATAAATAAATAAATATATAAATATATATATAAGAGAATCTCTTGTCAGAATGGCTGCAGTAAATTCTAAATGGCAGATCGTGTGATTGGGCCCCCATTCAATCTGGGGTAGAAACTCCCTTGCTCTTGCTCTAACAACCGGTGTGGGTAATGTAACAGATGTAGAAGTTTCCACCAGCCTCTTAGGGGCAGATATAAAGCTGCTTCGAACAAAGAGTCGGTTTGCCTTCCAGAGATGTGCATTGGTGAGAGGCAAGAACCATGTAGCAGAAGCAGCAGGATGGACATCCCCAAGGGACGCACGGCTGATTTTCTGTGGGTGAGAAGCCCAATAAAGTTTTAGGAGGGGACTCTTGTCAGCAGAGGAGGATTGCTGAATTTCCCTGGGAGAAACCGATGAACATTGCCTGTACTGAGAGAACAGTTTGTGAGTTCCTTGGGCCGAGAAAGCATTAGAGATAAGCACTTGCTATTAAAGAGGCAGCAAGACATCAGCAAGAGCCAGCAAAGAAGGTACCAGAAAACTAAGCACTTGAAGATGGAGGGGAGTGTGTCGAGAAGAAATTCCGAAGGACAAATCAGTTACAAAACCAAGCAGTACAAAAATGCGACTAAATTTACTAAAAAGGAAAAGAAGAGAGAAAGAGAAGGAAAGAGAGACTGTTTCAACAGAAAGAGCTGAGTTACCTTGAAGGGACATATTGAAGTGCTTCAACTTCCAACCCCATCAGTGAGACTAGGGCTCCAGTGCCAGATGCAATCAATTCTAGAAAGCAGAGGAAGGAGCATTTGGCACATCTGAGTTGCAATGCGTACACTTTGACACACCTCTGCATGCAGCAAGCTATCTTTTGGAAAATTGAAGGCAATTGAAAAATAAATTCTGACATAATTTTATCTTTTGCGAGACTAAACAGTTGCCAGTAGTCTTACTTATTTAGTTCAAGGATAGTTTAGTATTTGATTCAAAATAAATTTCTTCCATCTTTCTCCTTAACTACATTCTGTGTCAACAGCTGTCATTTCAGGTTTTGGCAGCAGAGTTGTTACTGAAAATTGACCTTCAATGAGTCGGGTTACCTCATCCAAGATTATAAGGCTTTGAACAAGTGGAGCTACTTTTTATAGTGAACACTTTAGGTCCAAAAATAAAATGCATTTTGTTCCATCATGAGATAGAGCACTGGATTTTTCCTTAAAAAAAAAGAGTTGTGTTTCATACTGTTTAGTTACAGCATCCTAGTTTTTCTGGAAGACGTTGGCCTACTTATTTTATACTGTACATTAAATTTACCTTCAGACTATTTACAATGATCTGAAATTACTAGGATTATGATGTTTATGAATTTTAATTTCCCATATTTTCCCTTGCTCTGATTTTATCCAAAACTTTGCAAGTATTTTTCTCTAAATTTGCCAGAGTTAAAAGAAATATCAAACTGGGAGAGGAGATGAACCTGCTTTCAAAATTGACGAATGATTTTGTAAGATCAGGCCCTCAACAATGCTATGTAAATACTGTGAAAATGAACTTACCAAGTTAATTTTGTCAATGCTGGCATGCCTAAACCAAATTACTCCAAATTATAACACGTTTGTGTGTTCATGTGTTTTATAGGTAGAATTCTCTGAGGATATTGCCTTTTGGATTTTGGATGCTGACTCCTCCCTATATCTGACACACGTATGGAGATTTTCTTCCTCCAGCCACTATCCCATGCCCTAAATTAGTTGAAGCCAGTAGGCCTTTTAGTAAAACCAAGTAAATGACATCTGATTTGAATTTAGGAATGAATGCTATGTCTGAAGTGAAAAAGTGTGAACAGCTTTTAACTATATATTATGTATCAATGCGTTATTTTCCCATCGACAACTCACCCTTTTTAAATGTCTTTACAACTTCCAGTTAACCAGGAGAAGAAAGCTCCCCTTGGTGGCTGCTTCTAGGAAAAGTCATTCCACGCCATTTCTGTTGCCTTTCCCGTCTGCCTAGGTGAGGCAGACCCAGATTTTCAAGAACACACAAGCGGCAGAAGGGTTCCATCTCGGTTGCCAACAATATGAACCATCTCTGAGTGAGGTCCTGAGAAGCTGGACATTTTTCCCCCTCCTTGACCGTAATTTTCTCTGTCACCCCTTCAGCCTCCCACTTTAGAGCTACTGGACAGGTAATGACATACCATAGATCATGATCTCTGTGAAAAGCCCAAGCATCTAGAAAAAAACAAAACAAAAATGTGTTTTAGTTCCATCCTTATAATTAGAAAATTAGCCTTTAATTAGGCTAAAAAAATGTGCATGTGTACCTGTGTGCATGTGCACATCCAGGATGCTGATTTTCGAGGACTAGGAAGTCAGAGGTCTCTGTACTCAAGGACATGTGCAGTCATTGACTAGCTATGGGAAAGTAACCACTTTTCTGAGGCTTACCTCTCTAATATATTAAGTAAAGAGTGTTCAGTGGCAATATTTTGAGTGGTTGTATTAAACAATATAATAATAATAATTAATATATATTGAGGATTTACTATGTACTAGGCATTACGCTAAGCGCATTACATTGAGCATCTCATTATACCTCAAAATGAGATCTGTATTTAACATGAAAAAAAAGAGCAACTTTTAGTAACTTGAAAATTCAGTCTTTGTGCAGGTTAGACCAAATTCACATCTACTGAACGCACAAAAGTAGATCAGTGACCGCAGAATATTTTAGAGTTTTGAGCAAGTGCCACTGGATATTATCTTGGACATGGAGTTCAAGAACATATTTCAAGTCAACCAACATTTTTGACAGTTATCCTTCATGAAGTCTGTGACTGTACCAATGAGATTTGCAAAAGCAGAGAGCATAGAAAATTGAAAAGAGAGATCCATTTTTGTAGTTCAGATATATTATAAAACCTTGGCTGGAAGGACTCAAGAAAGTAAAGAGGGATTTGCAATTTTAGAGTTTGTTATCCAGTTAAGAATCCTGTGTAGAGTACTTCATTAAGGAGATAAGGCTACATCTGAAAGTCAGAGTCTAGTTAAAAAAGAAGTAGATTTCCAGTATCACCATCTTCAATGTAAATAATACTCTTTTCTAGATTCTTGTATGATTTGGAAGATTAAGGCTTTATCTTTCAAAATAACTACCATATCTCCAAGATATTTAACAACTATCTTAATCTGAATTTCTGACAATTAACTAACCTTTCATGGGAAAATTAAAAATATATATTTGGCGTGAAAATATATCACAGTGATTTTTTTTAGTATCTACAAAGATGAGTGTATCATAACTAAAATACTTTCTCTGTTAACCAACAATTTCAAACCTAGAAAATTTGACTTTTATTTGATCAATTACAATCAAGAATATACTTACTAAATAGATTGAAAGTAGAAATTTAGAAAGAAGGATGATTTGAAAAAGTTTATAACTTTTTTAAAGAGAGGGTGTAGATTTAGCTAACAAAAACTCAAAAATCCGTCGAACAAAAGAAACACCTCATTTTTTTTGCTTTTTTGGGCATTTCTCTACTATGTACATGCCCCAAATCCAAGCAATACTATTTTAAGTTTGATGATTTTCTTAGAGAAAATAAACTGTGCAAAAAGTGTCAATTTCTGCCAGCTCCCTTTCTTAAGGAGAATTACAATCTTAGCCATTAGCTTTAAACACCAAAACACAGTTTATTCAGCATGCCAAACAAGGCAGGCCAGCATGAGGGTAGTTCCTCATCCTGTGAAAAGCTGTGTGATCACCTGCTAATTGTCTAATCAGTTTACATTTTATGTAAATCAATTATCTTCAGTTAAAGATTCTAGGATTCTGTTGTGAGCTCTCCACATGCTGGATCCTAAACCCATGTTATCTTGAAAGATCATCTTATTGAAACAATTAATTCAATTGACATCACTGACATTAACTTCAAATATAAGCAGCTTTCACAGACTAACAAGAAAATCTTAAGTACTGTGTATGTTTTTCTGAGTATAGGTAATCGTGTCATTGTCCATGGATGGAAGCTTGGGAAAACATATGTTCATATACAGCCCTAACAAAATGAATGTCTTTTATAGTTGTGATTTAATATATTTTAATTATCTATGTTCAGTAATCCTAAAACTATACTTTAGAGAAAATACGATCTTGGTTCAGTTATTTTAAAGATATTTAATTATTTTAAGCGAGATTATCTTTTTAAGCATATTTACATTCACTTATTTTTGAATTCCTCATACCTTCTGACGATTTTCATTTCAGGAGTGGAGAAACATAAAAGATATTACTGAAGTGTTGATTGGACAAATAGATGTTTCCAAGACTTGTTGAAATAATCTTCACTTTAGCTATAATAGACTAAGGACACAACAATTGAACAATTAGTACAATAGGGAACAATAATTGAAATATGCATATAAAAACATATTGCATAAATGCATATATATTTCCTTGCTTTGTCAGCTGAGAGGGTCTAGAAAAAAGACACTGCAGTAGCAATGAGCACAGCTAATGCCCAGATCTAGGATTATAACACCACTCTTCATTAAAAGAAATCAGGGCTCCTCAAAGAAATGGCTAATTCTAGGACTGGGGAATATACAAAATGAGTCTGAATGTTTTACAGGCAGTGCAGGAAGTAAGGTAGTGTTTAAATACAAAAACTTCAAAGATGCGATATGTCAATGCGAAGCAGGAGCCAACTGTTAAGCTCCCAGCGTCCAAAGCTGGAAAACTTCGAGCAACAAACTGAATTAAGTATTATTGGGTTATAACCCAAGGTATAAAATAAATGTTCATGTGTCCATACTGATATAACAAATGATTGAGTAAATAAATAAAATAGTAAGAAGAGACAAATCTCTTATGCTGAAAAATTTCAAATAATGTATGTACACACTACCCACTCCTTGACTGTGGACTGTGCTTAAGAGTACAGTATGGAAAAGGGAAAGAAAAGGTAACTTTATAGTGGAGAAACCTGACGAAAGCTACCACAGCCAGGGTGATCAGTGCCAACATCAGCAGCCATAAATCATGCTGAGAGTATGTACCCTTGATATGACATGATGAGAGTGGCACTTAACCTCTGTGGTCTTCCTGCCCAAAACTCATACTCCCAGTCTGCCCACGAGAAAATCATCAGACAAATCCCCACTGAGGGATGTTCGACAGAATACTTGACCACTACTACTAACAAATGCCGCAGTTATCAAAAACAAGAAAATTCTGATAAACTGTCACAGCCAAGAGGAGCCTGAGGAGACAAGACCACCAATGTAATGCAGTATCATGGATGGGGACAGAAAAAGTTCACTAGGTAAAACTAAGAAAATCTGAATTAAGTATGGAGTTTAGTTAATAAAAATATACCACCATTGGTTCTTTAATTGTAATAAACATACCATCCTAATGTAAGATGTTAATAATGGCAGAAACTGGGTGTGGGTATATGGGGGCTGCCTGTATCATCTTTGCAATTCTGTAGTAACTCTAAAATTGTATTAGAGGAAAAAGTATTTAAAGAGAACATGGTACATACCCTTTGTTAACAACAAGGAGTTCGGGGTAAGTCAAATGCAGCTCTGTGCTTTTCTGTAAAAGCATTTTTCAGTATTGATCCAACCAAGGTTCTGGCTTAAGTGTCCTCCTCTGTACATCATTCTCTTTGCTGTTCAGACAGGTTTGTGCTACCTTCCTGTTAATTCCAGAATTCTTTGCATGCACTATATTAAAAGACTTATAACCTGACTAATAATATGCTATTTACCTATCTCCATCTCCCGCTGTAGGCTTTACCACGTTAGGGAGTCAATGCAATTGATCCATCTTTAGATCTGCAAGCTTTAGCACAGTGCCTAACATATAAGAGAAACTGAAAACATTCGTTGGACGCCTGTGACATATATAAATACATGAATAAATGTAGCCACAATGCCTTAAATCCAAATAAACTCATGGAAATCAAATATACTCATGGAAGTCATTCACCAATATGTATTAAATTGCTATAGTGAGGCAGATTGCATGGTTTCAAACTACTAATAAGCTTGGTAATAGAAGGGTAATTGTGATCTCTAATTTATGACTGTTTTTCATTGTTCACGGGTCAAACAATGCAAGCCTTATTTGTTACGCATAACAACAAAATTGCTGAGAGTGACATCGATGTCTGTAAAGTACCTTATTTTGACAGTGGCCTTTTATAATTTGGCCCCAACTGCCTTTTTAGCTTAATCTGCAATTACTCCAATAAACCCTATCTTCCAGTTATATAAAATTGCTTTTTCCTTGAAACTGGATTCTATCTCATGGAATACGTATATGCTATTTCCTCTGCCTGGAATGCTCTTCCCATCTTCCCGTCTGGAAGTTTCCTACTTACATTTCAAGACTAAAGTTGAATCAGTAAATGTGAAAAACACAATACGAGCCCTGACAAAAACATATGGTAGTTAGCAAACATTTATAGTTTTATTTCTAAGTGCACTTACGACAGTCTAGCTATCTCTTTTATGGGTCTAGATTTTCTGAGATGAAAGGGTTCAGAAATTCCCCGAGTTCTCTAATAAAATAGATTGGAAAATAGTCACTATGGCCAAGAAATCCTTAGAATCAAGTTGCAAATTGCTGTTTTCTACTTAGAAAAAGAAAGTCTTATCTGCATCCTTTGAGTTACAAATGGGCTATTAATAATGTGGTGAACATAAATGTAAATTTAGATCTTTTAACTTTCTTATATTGATTTAAGAAAGTTCTTAATGAAAATCAGTTTCCAAATGCCCAAGATTTCAGTCGTCTTTTTCACGCACTCAGTTGACACATTTTTTTCTTCAAAGGCAAAGATTTATTAGTTTAGTACACTTATTAAGGGAATCATTGAGTATGTAAATAGTGAATATTATTAAAAATTATTTTATTAGGGTCATATTGGCTTACAACACTGTGTAAATTTCAGGTGTGCATTATTATATTTCAATTTCTGTATAGATGGCATCATGTTCACCACCAACAGTCCAGTTTTTATCCATTACCTTACATATGGTCTCCTTTACTCCTTTCACCCATCCCCTACCCCCTTCACCTCTGGTAACCACCAATCTTTTCTCCTTACCTACATGTTTGTTTGTTTATTTTCCACATTTGCGTGAAATCATATGATATTTCTCTTTCTTATTTCACTCAGCATAATACCCTCAAGGTCCATCCATGTTGTCACAATTGTTTTATGGAGGCTAAGTTTGGATTGCGTTTGTCTCTGCTGTGGTCCATATGGCAAAACTTTATTTGTTCTAGTTAAAATACACTCTCGGGGCTTGCCCGGTAGCATAGTGGTTAAGTTTGAGTGCTCCATTTTGGTGGCCTGGAGTTTGCAGGTTTGGATCCCAGACACAGACCTAGCACCACTCATCAAGCTATGTTGTGAAATCATCCTGCGTAAAATAGAGGAAGATTGGCACAGACGTTAGCTCAGCAACAATCTTCCTGAAGCAAAAAGAGGATGACTGGCAACAGATATTAGCTTCCTCACCATAAAAGGCCAAACACTCTATATTCTCAAATCTAAAAGTGTATTGAAATGAAATATGTTTGCTAGAACTTATCTGCTCTTTAACATTTCTAAGTCACAGCTTACTTACATATCAAACTTGAAGAGTTGACAGTGAGGTTTAGAGAACGAAGAAACTAAGGCAAAATTAAAATCACACAAGTACATTGATTACCCTTTTAAAAGGCTTGCTATCTGATATACTTTATACATATTCTTTTTGGGGCAAAATAGTCTCCATTCACTTATTCTGAAATGATACCTGGTAGAAATGCTAAAACTGGCCTTAAGATTGACTATATCTGTAAAAACCCAAAGAAATACAGTCTGTCTCATGTTAAACAGAGCACCATAAAGCCAGAATCATATTTCAAAGGTTCTCAGACAGCATTATAAATGGTAAAAATAATTAAAGCTCTGCAAAATATTGCTTATTATAGCAACTAACAAAAACAAGTGAATGCATTATACCTATACCATTTATAGCACTTATCATTTTGCATTTAATTAAATGCCATTCCTCAATTTCTTAGGGAAGATTGTCAGTTTGTTAGAGTGAGGATCGTAACTTATTCATCATTATATATCTAGTAACTAAGTACTAACAATATAATAATAACAATACTAATAGTAATGCTAATCACAATAATAATAAGTGAAGTTAGTTTTTTTTAACTTGACTAAACAGGCATTGTGTTCAGTCTCATCTTTACACTATCTAATTTAATCCCCTCCCAGAAAACCCCTATCGAGTAATTATGTTTAATCCTGTTTTACAGATGCATACCTGTGGTTTTAAAAAGATTAAGCAATTTATCCAACATCATCACACCAGCAGAAAATGGAAGAATTCCTTTAAAACCAGAACTTTGTTATTCTAGAGCCCATACTCAACCTTTACATTATGACATGGTTTATTCATCCATTCAACAACTATACATGGAAAATTTACTGTATTTGTCAGGCACTAACAGGCACTGCGATACATCAATGAGCAAAACAAAGTCTCTACTATCATGGATCTTATGTCACGAGAAATAGGAGGGAAGAAGACAAATAATAGATAAGTATATAAAGAAATATTCAGTTAATATCAGAATAGCATGAAAAATTCGACATCTTTGAAAATACGGATAAGATAATTTCTCTAAAATGTAGACGAACATAACAAACTTAAGAAAAATGAAAACATAACAGATTGAAACCATTTGAGAAATTGATCCAAGCTTTAAATATAGCTACGGGGCTGGCCCAGTGGCACAGAAGTTACGTTCACATGTTCCACACTGGCGGCCCGGGGTTCAACAGTTCGGATCCAGGGTGTGGACCGACACACTGCTTGTCAAGCCATGCTGTGGCAGGGGTCCCACATATAAACTAGAGGAAGATGGGCACATATGTTAGCTCAGGGCCAGTCTTCCTCAGCAAAAAGAGGAGGATTGGCAGCAGATGTTAGCTCAGGGCTAATCTTCCCCAAAAATAGAATATATATAGTTGCAAAGAAAACCCACCAGGACAGTTTTATGGTGATGGAGAGGTTTAAGAACTTTTCAATGTTTTAAAGTGTTGTATAGTGTTAAAGGAACTGATTCTCTACACTCTACAAATAGTTTTAGAGATTAGAAAAGGAGGAAAAGCTCTCTGGTCATTTTTCAAGGCTACTAAAACATTCATTGAAAAACCCGAGAAGTTGAGAAAGCAAAATCATGAATCAGGAGCCAGCGTTGTGGCCGAGTTCACATGCTCTGCTTCGGTGGCGCAGGGTTTCACCAGTTCAGATCCTGGATGTGGACATGGCACTGCTCATCAGGCCCTGCTGAGGTGGTGTCCCACATAGCACAACCTGAAGGACCCACAACTAAAATATAGGACTATGTACTAGGGGGTTTGGGGAAGAACAAGAAAAAAGAAAAAGAAGATTTGCAACAGATGTTAGCTCAGGTGCTAATCTTAAAAAAAATTATGACTCAATCTCTATTACGGAATGGATGCAATGATTCCAAAAAGAAAATATTATTAATTGAAGCCAGGAAAACAAACACACGCACACGCACACTGATGTATATTCACATTGCATGAACAACATAAAAAATATACATCCAGAAAACACATTATGGCTGTGTATTGAGGAAACTTTTGTTATATATCACCAGATTAATAGATTAAAGGAGAAAACAAATGTGGTAATTTCAATAATGGCAGAAAACTATTTATTAAAATTTAACAAATGCACTTCTTTATTTTTGTATGCCAGTTATCTTCGTTTTTTATTTCAGTTCGCCAAAACATGAGGAAGATTTGTATGACCTCCAGAAAAGAAAGTCTTTACTTCTTTACAAGAGACAAGAGGATCAAAATTCCTTTTAGAAAATTAGGAGAAAATGAAGCCTTCCATATACTGATAAAACTGCTAAAATACAGAAAACATTATACTTCATTGTGAAACAGTAGAATTATTCTATTTAAAGAAAAGAGCGTGAAATAATTTACCATTTTACTAAGGGACTGGACCAGCAAAGGAGGAGGTGAGAGGAAAAAGCAGAAGTATAATGACTGGAAAAAGGAGGAAATAAACCTGTGTACATTTCAGAAGACATGATTGTCCACACAGAAAATAAAAGAGAATCTATAAACTTCTGAAATAGAGAAACATTAAAAACAGTTACTGAGTCCAAAGATCAATATATAGAAATTAAAAGTATTCCAATCTACCACAAAAAAGTATAAAATGCTATTTTAAACATTACCATTTATTTACAACTCCTTACTCCTTCAATGTATGCTAAACAAAGTGTAGATTTCGGAAAAGATGAAGGAAAAAAGAAACTTTGCGGTGGAGAAACTTGACAAAGACTACCTCAAGCCCATTGATCAAGGTCAACATCAATAATGACAGTCATGTTGATAGTATGTACCCTCGATAGGACGTGATGAAACTGGCAACATATCTCTGTGGTCCTCCTGCCCAAAACCCATAACCCCAGTTTAATCATTAGAAAGACATCAGACAAATTCCAATTGAAAGACATTCTAAAAATATCTAATTAGTACTTCTCAAAACTTTTGAGATGATTAAAAACAAGGAAAGTCTGAGAAACTAACCAGAGAAAGCTAAGGTGTTGTAAGCACAGAATGCAATATGGTTTCTTGGCTATGATCCTGGAACAGAAAAATGAATTAGGGAAAACTAAGGAAATCTGAATAATGTGTAGAGCTTAGTTAATAACAATATATTAAATATCGCTTCATTAATTGTGACAAACGTACCATAGTAAGATATTAACAATAGGGGAAACTGGATTTGGGGTATATGGGAACTCTATCAGCTTTCCACTCTTCTGTACATCTAAAACCATTATAAAATGAGAAGTTTATTTTAAAATACCATTTATAATAATCTCAAAAGATACAACTCACCAAGGAGCAAAAATAATAAATATGCATTGATATTTTGCCAAGACTATGGAAGAAAAAGAAGGAAAGAAGAACTAAGAAGTATCTGCATAGGAAGACTAAAAATTGTAAATTAATCCCAAATTAATCTGAATTACATGCCTAATTACAATTGCAATTTCCTTCAAAGAACTGATAGAATTTATCCCGAAATTCATATTGTAAAATAAAACCCAAGAATAGAAGTTGACCAGGCAAACAGAATAATTTGTTCCCAACATACCCACAGCTGTTTGGGTTCTTGGTATATGTCAGAAGTAGCATTATGAGGCAGGGAGGAAAATATTGATTATTCAGTATACTGTTCTGAGATAAGTGCCCATCCACATGAGGTGGGGGTTGGGGGTGATAGGTAAAATTATATCTCTACCTCATTCCAAACTGAAAATAATTTCAGGTAAATTAAATAGTCAAATGTGGACACGTGGATATCAAAATTGTAAAACAGGGGCTGTCCCAGTGGTGCAGCAGTTAAGTGCCCACGTTCCACTTCAGCAGCCCTGGGTTCGCTGGTTCGGATCCCGGGTGCGGACATGGCACCATTTGGCACGCCATGCTGTGGTAGGTGTCCCACATATAAAGTAGAGGAAGATGGACTGGATGTTAGCTCAGGGCCAGTCTTCTTCAGCAAAAAGAGGAGGATTGGCAAGATGTTAGCTCAGGGCTAATGTTCCTCAAAAAAGAATTGTAAAATAAAAAGAAAATAGAATTATTTTCATCACATCAGATAATTGCCAACGCACAAGCAAGAAAAGACTTTCTCCTGCAGGTGAAATTCAGGAAACTCTGCAATGAAAACTAAAACTATCCTCTCAATTAGCATTTCCTAGACATAGTCTTATATTGAGTTAGAAAAGGGAATATAACAACCTTTCACAGAAGTGCATTTATAGAGGCATGTTTTAAAGTTTTGGCTTAACTTTAAGAAGATTCGATTTTGTTACGCTATTATGCCAATTTTTAAATATTGTCCCAGTTTCAAACCTACTTTTCTATACTCAGCTTTGTGATACAGAAGCAATGATTCTGCAAACTGCATTTTTTCTTTGCCAACTGCTCCTTGTTAGCTAACAGTCCGGGGTTCTGGGAGGCTGGAAGCTGCGAGAAGGAAGACACAGCCTTCTGGTTTGCTTCCTTTTCCTGTTTTCTCTTCCTCTTCCTGTCAGCATCAACCTTGGAGTGTGTTTTTTGTTCATTTTTTTTCCTCCTCACCCTTACAACAGTAGTTTATTCCAATTTTCAGTTTGCCAGCAATTCCAGAACCAGCCTCAAGTGTGCTCACAGAGATGACAGCATCAGCCAGCTGGAGCCCCTTCTGTTGAGGTTGGGCTCCCAGCTCCCAGGGGTCCCTCTGCAACCTTTAAATATCAATAATTCTCATACTTCCTTTTGGTATCTGCTTCCCATTGTTTCTATCTGTGTGATTTCTGTGTTCTATTTTTGCCTTTTTAATTACTCTATCGCTGGTTAATGATTGTTTATATTGAATTATTTGAGTTAAAATAAGTGGGATTGTACTTCCTTCCTTCATCTTTACTGATTCAAGAGAATTAAACTTCAAAGTTTAGTTTGGTTTTAAGAATACTTTTCTTACAGTAATATTCTTTTCTTTTACTTATTTCTAGAAAATTAGAACCACATAGGATACCTGTTTCTCTTTTCACCTTAGCAACCTAAAATATGATCCAAATATATGGTGGACTTTTATGTACTGTATAAATAAATATCTAATAATTCTACTAAACGTACTTTTCAGAGATCTAAACTGTGGCCCATATGAAGCTTTTGTCAAAGAGGAAGCTTACAGACCCAGAAAGAGTCAGAGAAACAAGTTCAATTTTGGTACCAATATGACTTACCAATGTCTTGATTATCAGGAGGAAATCTGACCAATTATTTATTACATAGTTTGAATCCATCCAATATACTACTAGTATATTTAAGTTTTAAATTGGATGCTATTTATTTAGAGCCTTTGCAACACGGGTTTTTTTAATTAATTCGTGAAAAGATATGATTTTTTAAATTGTACAATTCAAAAGAGTTTAAAGACCTCTTGTGAAATTATTATATTGATTTCTTATTTGCCTGCATGAATTGTGTTAATTAAATTTTAGTCTTTCAAGCATATGTTATGGTTTAGTGCACTGGCATATAAAATTTTATGTAGGATTCAGTGTTCATAATACTCTCATAGGATTCACTGTACCACGGAAATTAAACTAATAATGCTGAAAAGGATGTTTACCTTCAAGATCCCTGTGGCACTTTAAAAGATCAATCAACTTGGCACTTTTGAAAATTTAAATTAAATTGATGATGTCTCATTACACTCTCTTTGATGATTATGATTGCGTAGAAACAGAATATAAATCTTAAGGAAACCAGCTCTCAAAGGCCAACTAACAGGAAATGTGATAGATGCTGAATGGAGGCATTGTGACTTTTATTCATCAAGGATTGAGTAATTATTTTAATTTTCTCTTCATTGCTATCTGAGGTACACCTTATGAACTAAAAAAATATTAAAAATAAGATTGAAAGAAATGCAGGTGAAACTTAAGCAAAAAATTGCATGTTTACTTACAATACTAATTTATCATTTATATAATAATTTTCAGAATAAGTCCAAATTTATTTAACTTTTAAACAATAAACTATGAATTAGTATATATCCACATTGTCTATATATCAAAGTACAAACGATGCTTCTAAAACTACTTTTTAAAACAAATGAATTTTCAGCTAATATTACAGTTTAAATAATTAATATTTTATAGATATAACTTGGTAATTTCTTCCCTTTAAGATTTTCTACTTATACAGTTTGAAGGAGAAAAAAATTGATAATCCTTTTCATTAATAATTAATCATAATCAATTAATAATCATTAATCATAATCAATTGATGCAAAAGGACATTTTCTAAAAGTCAATATCCATTATTGATTTTTAAATCTTAGTAAGTTCAGATTAGAATATTTTCTTTAATTACGATGCACATTTTCAAATTCCACTCTATATTTTAGTTAATATGAGAGAGATGATAATCCTACATTTTGAAGCTCTAACAATTTAAAAAGTAAGATAAAATTATGAAGTAAAATTAAATGCAGATGAAACAATCACTTGCATGTAATACATATTGTGCAAATTGTTTCAGTAACCAGTTAAAACTCTGTTTAAAAGGGATCATATTTAGAGCCATAACAAGAAAATATAATTTAAAAATAAATTTTAAAATAAATTTAAATGTTTAAAAATAAATTCATCAGGAAATGAGCAAGACCAAAATGAAGAAATACATAATAATTTATTGATAAGTCACGAGAGATATACATATCATAGGAATGAAAATAACATAAAATCTTAAATATTAGAATCTTAACTTTTTTTATTTGGCAAAAACCACAGAAAAATAAGTGATTCCCACAGCATGCACAGCTTCCCCAATGCCCAGCTCCTGTAGTGAGGTGGGCTTCCCTGGCACCAGGCTCCTAGCAGCACCCAGTATCCAGCAGCTTCCCCCAACACTCTCCTCTCCCATCTATGCTGTTTTGTAGCAGAGTGTCTTCTGTGAGACATCATCTTTTGAACACAATTCCCAGACACCCCAGAGCAAGTGCTGCAAGGTTATGGCCTACATGCCAAATCCAACCCACCAGTTTGTTTGTTTTTTTTGAGGAAGATTAGCCCTGAGCTAACATCTGCTGCTTATCCTCCTCTTTTTGCTGAGGAAGACTGGCCCAGAGCTAATATCGGTGCCCATATTCCTCTACTTTATATGTCAGGCACCTGCCACAGCATGACTTGATGAGCAGTGCATAAGTCCACTCCTGGGATCTGAACCGGTGTACCCCAGGCTGCCAAAACAGAGTGCACAACCTTAACCGCTGTGCCACTGGGCCACCAGGTGTTCTTTTAAAGTAAACTTTTATTGAAACCCAGCCATACCCATTTCTCTAGTTGGTTGTACTGGGAACTTTTGTACTGCAACTGCACAACTGAGTAATTATGACAGGGACTATACGGACCACAAAGCCTAAAATATTTACTATATGGCTTTTGTTGAAAAATCTGCCAACCCTTGCCCTAGAAAATGGATTCCAGCAAGATTCATAGAGGAGATTTCCAACACGTTCCTCTTGCTCTGCTTTCTCTAACAAGGTCTGCATCCAACTTCTGGGAGGCAGGGCTTCATCCTTAGGAGTTCTAGATCAGCCCATAGGAGTGGTTATTGCTCCTTAAATCTGCTCTTCATGTATTCTCTAGAGTTCTCTGTGCTCCTTACTAGCCCATCCTTCATAACTCCAATTCTCTGTTATAACTAATCATTTCTTATATTAAACTCTCCTTGTTCAAATAGTCTATGGTGTCTCTTTTTCACTCAGCCCTGATTGATAAACAATGAATATTATTTTTCCTCCTTTCATCTTTGATCTATATGTCTTTCATTTAACATGAGCTTCCTGTAGACAGCAAAGATTGTTCTTTCTTTCTTTTCATACAGTCTAACCATCTGTGCCTTTTAAATGAGGTTTTGACCATTTATTTTTAGTGTAGTATATTGATATATTTGGATTCAAGGCTAGGATCTTGCTTCTTTTCTTCTCTTCTCTCCATGTGTTTTTTCTTTCTTGTTTTCCTCTTTTTATGCTTTCTTTTGGGTTAACTGAGAATTTTTAAAATTCCTTTTGGCTTATTAATGTTTAATAATTAGTATTTTATATATTTTGTCTACTTTCCTAGATGTTTATGACAGGAAGAGAAATTTAGTCTCTATTACTACATAATGGCTAGAAGTTCAAGTCCACAATGGGTGTTTCTTTTAAATTATATTTTTGGGGTTTTTTTGGATTTGTATAAAATTACTTCAGTTTCGTGTAAAAGAATAAATGTTCAAAACAAGAAATAATGATAAACAAATGAATAAAAGCCTAAGTTATAGAAGAAGAATAGTTCTAAATCAGGCTGTCTTAAAATTTATAAAACTATGTTAGAATATAGAATTAAGCTAGAAAGTAAATTTGCATTAGGATAGGAACAGACTAACGTGTCATTCCATTTAACTGAATACACAATACAGGATGAGATGACAGTATGAGAACTTGATAGATGATAAAAGCAGCAGTTTGTTAATGTGGGAGATTAATGTGTAACTGCTGGTACAACTGGTTATATAAATGGAATAAAATGAAATTAAACTTCTATCTCTATCTTACAAAAATAAATTCAAAAGACAACTTCTTGAAAATTATACAAAAATTTTCAAGAAAATCTAAGACCTAATGTAAATTAGAGGTCAGGGGAATGTTGCTAACTCTATTAGTTCATATAGGCTAGGGTTTTCTTCTATAACAATCCCAAAACCTTAGAGGATTATTTAAAAAACCAATATCTCATCATGCTATATATCCATCATGGGTTGTCTGGGGCTGTCTGCCATGTCTCACCATTCTTAAAACAAAGCTGATGTGAAAATTACCACCATAAATGATATTGATTTCTGTGGTATGCCAACTATAAAAACTCTCCTGAAAGAGACCTGCTTGTTCTGCTGGCTTTTCATGGGCCAAAGTAAGTCAAATATCAAGCTCCACTTTAAAAAAAAAAAAGTAAAATCCTAATATATGCCAAAAAAGGGAACTGGAAATATTTGTTCAATATTTCTAATGGATACCTGGAAATCTCTCAAAAAACCTGGAATCCTAAAAACTATTGAAGAAAATAAAGATATTATTGATTCTAGTAATTATATATATTTGTATTGCCATAGATCCTCTAAACGAAGTCAATAGATGAATGAGGGATCTGAAAAAAAATTATAAAATAGGTGACTTACCATTATTATTATCTCTTATGTATAAAAGTAATTGAAAACTGACAAGAAAAATATACAAATGCTCACAGCCACAGTAAAATTAGACAAAAGGTAACAGTAGAGAATCCATAGTGATCAAATACAATATCCAATAAACAAATGCAAAGAAACTCAAATTTACTCTCAATCAGGACAATGAACAGTAGATTATCAATAAGCTATATCATCGCTTCTGGATAAAATAAATAAATGAAAAAAACTATGCACCTATGTCTGGTGGAGATATGAAGAAAATTTACTGACAGAAAAGTGAAATCTTGCCATCTTATCAGAAAACAGCATTTATCTATTAAAATTAAAATAACATACCGCATATGAAGCAAATTAGAAGAGAAAGAACTTGGAGTTCCTCACTCCCTAGCACCCACTCCACAGAACTAAAAGCAATGGTTGAGAAAGGCCTATTCTATGGACTAAATTGTGTCGCTTCAAAATTCATGTTGAATCCTAGCTTCCAGGATTTTAGAAGGTGACTGCATTTGGAGATAAGGCACTAATGAGGTAATTAAGGTTCAATGAGGTCATAAGGTGGGGCCCTAATCCAGTATGACTGGTATTCTTACAAGAAGATGAAGATGCTACAAGGAATGTGCCCACACAGAGGAAAGACCATGTGAGGACACAGCAGGAAGGCTGCCATCTGTAATGGCTTACAGAAGAAGAGAGGCCTCAGGAAAAACCAAACCTGCCCACGTCTTGATCTTGGACTTCAGCCTCCAGATCTGTGAGAGATCCATTTCTTTTGTTTAAGCTTTAAGATGTCACTTTCAAGTTTAAAATACCACTCAGTCTGTGGCATTTTATTCAACAGCTCTAACACCTATGCACTTGTACAAAGATATTTTTAGCATTTTTCGCATTAGTAAAAACTGAAACAAAATTAAAAAAAATACACATCTACAGGGAAGTCGCTAAAAATATTATGGTACTTACAAAATATGGTGAGGGACTTACAAAGAATAACTGTATATATATACCAGATGCCATGGTTAGAGTTCAACCAAGCATTTTGATGTGAGAAAATATAGGTGTAGAAAAATCCCTATAATCTGATCTCATCTGATTTTTGCAAGTTTTTGTAAAGACAAACACACTTTAAAAAGAATATAGATGGGGGGCCGGCCTGGAGGTGCAGCGGTTAAGTGCTCATGCTCTGCTTCGGTGGCCCAGGGTTCGCCGGTTCGGATCCCGGGTGCGGACATGGCGCCTCTTGACAAGTTATGCTGTGGCAGGCGTCCCACCCAGTCTTCCTCAGCAACAAGTGGAGGATTGGAGGCAGATGTTAGCTCAGGGTTAATCCTCCTAAAAAAAAAAAAAAAAGAATATATACATAGTATATTCATTAGATGTTGCTTCCTTGGAGAAATCTTCCTTCTTCCCACAAGTCTAAGTCAGTGTCCATATTCCTATTCACATCTTTGTGGACTGCCTCCTGCTAAATCAGTGGTGCAATTTCCAAAGGTTAACAAATGAGAGAATTAAGAGGTTTGAAAAAATCTGACTACAATTATTCTTCAAAGTCACTGTGGAAATATTTGTAACAGAAGCTGAATTTGTACAGCAAAGCTTTATTATTCTTGAACAACAATAAATCTGCAGATTCTATTTATTTTTCTTTGAAGGAGTCAGAAGTCAGAGGCCAAGTGACAGTAGTTACGAATTTAAAAAGATAAACTTTGACTACACAAATTAGATAATACTTGAGGAGACAATTTACTTTGTCATCTCTCAAAGCCAGTAAAATAAGTTTATCAACTTAGTTGTAGCTAGAAATCTATACACTATATTGCATAGCAAAATCATTTATGTGAGTTGGAAGAATGTCACATGAAACTAATTTTCTTACCCAGCAATTTTAATTTATGATCTTGGTAACAAACAAATAAACACACTATCAAGGAGAATCTTTTCCGAAGAATATCCTCATACAGAAATTAGATAAAACCATTTTCAGACAAGATAGTTTAAACAACAAAGAAAGAAAAAAGGGAAGAGAAAGAGGAGGAGAGAGAGAGAACAAATATTGTCTTCCTAAAATTTCAGTCCTCATATAATAAAAATACTCAGAAAAATGAAGCTGAATGATAGCACTAAGTGTAGTGACTCTATCCTGCTTTAGAGGCCTTTCATTCATTTTTTTCCTAGTTATTGCATTTTTATTCTAAAATTTGCATTTGGTTCTTCTTTATATCTTCTCTTTCTTTTCATTTGTTTTTGTTTTTTAAATTTCTTTTCATTTGTTTCAAGCATTTCATAATTGCTCATTGAGGCATATCTATTATGGCTGCTTTAAAATCATCATCAGGTTATTCAAACGTGTGTCATCTCCATTTTTGAATCTCGTGTTTCAGCAGGCATCCGTCACTGCTCTTGTGGGTGAAGATCGATGCCATCTGGTTACCACGAGGCAGGTGTGGATGTCCAGGCTCCCACGGGGTCTCCAGTGACACTGCTGGGGGAAGAGGAGGACAGGAGTGTCACTTGTTCCTGCCTGGAGATGGTGAAAGTCTGGGCTCCTCTCTCTGTCTTCTCTGGCACCACCCTGGCAGGATGTTGTGTGTTGGGGCACCTCATCAGACTGGCCACTGTGGAAGTCTAGGCTCTCCTTTGCTGGCAGGGCTGGAAACGGCCACAGATTTTGTTTCTTTGTTTTCACTTGCTCATTGTGTGTGGTTAGTTGGAATAGAGTGTTTATCATCTAAAAGTCTTCTGTCTTGCTAGGTTCTTTCTTTCCTGGATTTTTGGCCAGAGAGCCCAGGCTTTTGGGGGTCTTTTTTTGCTGGCACATGTTAGCATTTCTAGTTTCTGGCCTCTCCAATTCTGAGTCAGGATATACGAGGCGAAAAGAAAACCTAAGGAATTCAGCACTTCAGGGGTTGAGGTCCCTCACTGATATGCCTTCTTCCCTCCACCTCTGAGAGCCTCTGTATGTTTGTTTTATACATGATGTCCAAGCGTTGCAGTAGTAATTAGCTGGAAGACTAGGGAAGCATATCTAGAAATTGGAATTATACTGTTTTACAAATGCTTAGCCATTCTTTTCTCT
The DNA here is from genome assembly GCF_041296235.1 of Equus asinus. Classification (NCBI taxonomy): domain Eukaryota; kingdom Metazoa; phylum Chordata; class Mammalia; order Perissodactyla; family Equidae; genus Equus; species Equus asinus. The sequence continues at coordinate 12,645,009 of NC_091819.1, forward strand.
TTTTCTCCCCCCTGCTTTTTCTCCCCCAACCACCCCAGTACATAGTTGTATATTTTTAGTTGTGGATCCTTCTAGTTGTGGCATGTGGGATGCCGCCTCAACTGGTCTGATGAGCGGTGCCATGTCCACGCCCAGGACCCACACCGGTGAAACCCTGGACCGCCGAAGGCGGAGCGCACCAACTTAACCACTTGGCCACAGGGCCGGCCCCTCATTCTTTTCTCTTTAAGTTTGCAAGGACATATGAGGAAAAATTCATCAAGAAAATGGAGACTCTTTTATCCAGTTTTTGTTTGTTTTTCTTTCTGAGGAGGATTTGCAATTTAATTATCCTTAGAAATTATACAAGAGATTGTTCCAGAAGTTGCCTTACTGCTACTGATATATGACCACTCATTGCTGTCTCCAGCATGCCACTTCTCATATTCCACCATTGGAACAAGAGTCAAAACAAACAAATCTCATCCAGGGGCCGGGGCAGTCTAAGCCAAACTAGACAGTTGCTCACTTCTTTGGTTTTCTTTTTACTCTGTGCTAACTTTGACCATTTGCTAGTCTCTTTTCCTTTTTGCAGACTTCTCTTCAGTGGAGATCTTAAGTCCTTCTCTGGCTGCTGCTTTCTGTGTCCTCCTATCACAGATGGTAGCCTGCCTGTGATATGTGAAAACCCTTCTACCTCTATTCTTTCCTCTGCTCAATTAGATGTGCTTAACCTATGTTTCTCTCTCCAGGGGCTCTTTTTTGACAGCTAATTATCTAATTGAAACTGATAATACACTGAGTTGTTAAACCTCCTAAGTCATATACTCCGATTTAACAAAGATTTTTCTGAAGGCTGTGTCATAACTCAGAGGAGTTTCTGCAACAGGAGTGTCAGGTGTGGTGCTGGACCTATGGGAGGAGTGGGTTTATTGAAGAGATTGATTTTGAGCTTAAAGGGTTTAGTATCTTGTAACTCACAACTTATAGGTGGTGCTCTGGCTGTGATGGAAGGAGGCTTGTCCACTGTCTCGTACCAGGTAAGCAACCCGCTTCTGGGGAAAATCAGCATCCACATCCCATCTACGTGTATTGGAAGTGCTTTGAGAGCAGAGCATCACCGACAAATAGAAATTTACCCCCACATTCACGGTCCCTTCTCCTGTTCCCTATTTTGATCAGGACTAATGCCTATTTTAGTTTCCATAACGAGCATTCCTAACATTTTGATAGAGCACAGGAGAAGGTCTTTTTTTTTCTAATGACTGTAGTCTCTGAAAATCAGCACTATCCTCTACTCCTTTGGAATTGCTTTTGCTGGAAGGAATCATAAAGTCAGGATTCTACTAAAAATAAACAACCAACCAAAAACTGCTATTGTAAAGCAAAGACTTAAGATATGAAATGAATTAGTCAAATCATGTTTCTCTCTATTCTCACTTGCTCCCTCAGTTAATCACTCCCTCCCTCTCTTTTAATTTTCTTTCTTTCTTTTTTTGCTGAGGAAGATTTGCCCTGAGCTAACATCTGTGCCAATCTTCCCCTAATTTGTATGTGTGTTGCCACCACAGCATGGCCACCCATGAATAGTATAGGTTCGTGCCCAGGAACCGAGCACAGGCCACTGAAGCAGAGCATGCCAAAGTTAACCACTAGGCCATGGGGCTGGCCCCATGATTTTCTTTTTCCTTCTTTTTTGTTCCTTTTGACTCCTTTCTCTCTCATACCTTCCCTACTCTCTCTTGCCTCCTTCTTCTCAATCTTGGCCATTGGTTATTCCCTAGTTACTCTTATATTTACCCATAAGGGAAGAGTGAGTTATGACACATGAACTTCAGATAATTCATGGTCTGGCATTGGCATTCTAGCTCAGGACACTACTCTATCCTTCACAGACCAGGGTTGAGGTCCTGTAAGCATCACTTAACTAAATATAAATGGTTCTCAACTCTTGCACTTAGACACAATCTCGGCCTGAATTCCCTTCCATGCAACAGACGTGTTTCATAGATTATACATAGATTGAAGCAGATCTATTTCAAACTATTTCCAAATAAAAGCATAGACAATAAAAATCCTTACAAACATATTTTAACAGGTTTTTGGAAAGAAGTCACTAATGCATATATTCTAGAACTGGGGAATACTTTTCTCCACTCTTTTATAATTAAGCAAATAACCCATATTGTTAAAGGAAGACTGAATTCATCTTAACTTAATCCTTCAAATACTAACTGATGCTTTTATTGGGCTCCTACTATGTCTAAGGCATCATGTTAGGAAAAGTCCATAAATTGTTGTCCAAACAATAAATTATCAAGGTAGATTTTAGAAATCCATTTTAAGTGTTGAGGAAACTGAGTTTCACTGAAGTTAAGGTGCTTGTCCTTAAGTCATAGCTGCAAATGGTAAAGCTAGAATGCAAATAGAATTCTGTCTGACTTGTTCCATTACCTTCAACTGCTTCTCCAGCTATGAAACAGAGTCAAGTACAAATTGAGGCCAGACTTTAGGGCCCATGCAAAATCTTGTGTGCATTTTGTAATTGCAAAATGAACTTGGTGGCTAGAACTGCCTGTATGTGTCCAGCAACAGAAGAGGCAGCCATTCCAAGATGCTGGTCTAAGAATGTCTTCGTGAATGATGAAAAGACTTTGTTCTCTTTGCTCTTTGCTTTGCTGCCAGCCTTCCCCGTTTCCCCTCTTCCTCACACTGGTCTAGAGGAAAGGAAAGACAAAGGTACTCACTCCAGGCAATGTGAGTGCATGATCAGCTCGCTTAGCAGGGGGGCAGAAAGAACTTAACTACAGAAATCGGATTGAGGATCATCTATGGATTTCATTTTCTATCTTCCCCCAAGAAAATAAAAAGTTGGCTATATCCGTATCAAAGGCATCACTTTTTTAAACTAATTTGCTTATTAGGATTCCTACAATACTTCCACTCTAGATATGTTGGGACATTTTAGAATGTAACATCTTTTCAATGTGGGAATTATATTATATATAAATTGTTTAAATGGCTCTATTTGGACTGTTTTCACATGATCATGTATAAGATGATCAAAGGACTCTAAATGTTAGCTAACAAATTTAAGAATTGAATGTTTATCTTTAGACATGACATTGTTACATTAAACAAAAGTACTTGAAGACATTTACTAGTAGTCTAAATTTAACTTTACTTTTCTCTACATTATGTTATATTTCTAATTTGATAACTTTGGAATCAGTTACAGAATGCAATTTTATTGACTGACAGACCAGTTGAAAGAAATAGAAATGTATAAATGCATATTTCTTAAAAATAATTTATAAGTACACATTCATCTATGTGATGTCCAATATCGTCACTATCATGTTATTTTTTAACACAAAGTAAGATATTTGACAGACTATAAAGACCTTTAAAATAATCACAAATGAGAGAGGTTGATTAAATTAGGAAAATAGTACTGTTGTTTTGATGAATTATTTTACATAATATTCAAGAGAACAATTCAGAAGCTGTCTTACTTTCAGTCTCAAATTTGCTCACATAAATACGTGTTAGAATAAAGCATTAGCATTTACTTTATAGATCAAATTAAATTCTAAACAGATTGCTGCCCTTGACTCCTGTCTATAAAAAAATGGACATCTGCCATGGCCCTTACCCTCTTTAAGAGCACTTTGTGGCCACAAGCAGATCATTTAAACTCTCTGAACTTCTGCTTTCACTTCTTTAAAAAACGATAATAATCACCAGTCTGGTCTATCTCAAAGGTCATTTCAGGACCAAAGATGTTGATATAAATAAAAATGCCTTGAAGAATTATGTAACACTGTGCAACTGGGGGTTATTACAATGACTATGCAATGAGTAACAGTTCAGTTAGTCGTGGTACAAGTTATTGATGTCACTGGAATAAAATTCCAAGTAACTGATTATACTATTTTCAGTCACTCTTCAACCATTGAAATACATCACATGTTCTCATGCACATTTATGTAGAAGAAGAATAAATGGTGCTGACATTGCCTGATATGATAAGTCACAGTGTAGAGTATACCTTTCTTTCTTTTTGTTTTTAAAGATTGGCAACTGAGCTAACAACTATTGTCAATCTTTTTTTTTTCTTTTCCTTCTTCTTTTCCCGAAAGGCCCCCAGTACATAGTTGTATATTCTAGTTGTAGGTCCTTCTGGTTGTGCTATCTGGGATGCCTCCTCAGCATGGCCTGATGAGCAGTGCCATGTCCACGCCCAGCATCTGCACAGTGAAACCCTGGGCCGCCAAAGCAGAGCACATGAACTTAACCACTCACCCGTGGGCTCCCCCTTTTTCTTTTTTTTGTGAGTAAGACTGGCCCTGACCCAATATCCATGCCAATCTCCCTCTGTTTTTTGTATGTGGGACATCACCACAGCATGGCTTGATGAGCAGTGCATAGGTCTGTGCCCGCGACCTGAACCTGTGAACCCGGGGCTGCCGAAACAGAGCGAACGAACTTAACCACTACTCCACCAGGCTGGCCCCCGGCTATTTCTCTTCTTAATCATACATGAAGGTATAATGTATCTTTCCATAGATAAATAGATAAATGATAGATTGATTGATTGATTAATATTAAATAAGCACATAATTTACATTATTTGTAATATTTTATTTATATCTAGTTCAAGGATGTGACAAAGGTTTATTTCTGGTTTAAGCTTTCAAAGAGATCCACTAAGGCACACTAATTTTATTTGTTATTTTACTTTATAGAAGTATAGGTAATATCTGTCATAGCTTATTTTTTTAAAAATCAGTAATTATTTTATACACATATCCTTTACTTTGATGATTATGTATTACCCCTTTTATGACATACTTCTAATATGCTTTGGAAGAATTACTCCTCTCTGTTTTTATTACACATATAACATTTATCAGAGGAATGAAATTGTTTGTAAATATACCCTTCACTCCAAACGGATTGGGTTCTTTGAGAGCAAGAAATGTGATATTTTTTTTTTTTGGATCAGCAGAATCTACCCCATTTCTTAGGTGCCTACTCACTTAAAAGTGCTTGCATGCTGTGAAATTATACAGAAGTAGCAGATAAAATTAGTATGGAATTAAATGTATTTGGCATTAGAAATTGATAATTTTCAACAAGGAAATACAGAAAAATTGATAAACAGATAAAAAGAATCATAAAGGTACAGCAACTTAAAAAATCCACTCAGGCATGTATTTTTTGCTACCCCAAGTATTGCTAATTTACAAGACAATATAATAAATCATGTTAGACTTTGATGACAGCAAAATGAAAAAGCTTCAAATTATTTCCAAAACCTTATTTTACATAGCCCCTGAAGTGTGTAGTACAATAAAAATCCTTACAAGTATGTTATGAAAAATACATGTTCATTATTAAAGTACTGAGAATACAAATTATTTTCCTCTTTTTAAATATTTTCTAGAGTAATTTTATGAATATGATTTATTTTTAAAATTTATTTTTATTATTGATTTTTTGCTTGTATTTTGGGAGCTTGCAAAGGATTTAATTACCTAGTAAAAGTACTTATGTGGTGCTCAAGTCCAAAAGTGTGTGTAGACGTGTGTGTGTGCGCACATGTGTGAAAACACTCAGTCTCTCTTGAAAATGTAAAGAAAGAAAGAATAGTCATTAGAAAATGTTCATACACTGAAAGAAAACTCAGAATAACAATTAGGCATCTTTTTAAAAAATGGTTTATGCATGAAAAACTAAAATATAAAAATGAGAGCTCTAAGATATTTTTCCAGACATACAAACATTTAGAAAAGTACTTTATTAGCTAATTGATATAGTTAACTGAATGGTTTCCATTCTTATTTCGTGATCTCTCCATTACTATGAAAATGTGAACACTTTGAAACTTAGTTAGTGGGTTTAAAGAAAATAAAGTCACCTTTTTCATCTCAGAGTTAACTGTGAAGCAGCCGGAATGTCCTAATTACCTAAGGGGTTGAAATTATTCATGCATGGCAAAGATTTAATTGATGTAGGTGCGTCTGATAAGTAGAAGACAAAACCAGCTCTGAAGGATTCTTTTCTCTGAGGAGCTGATGGAATTCTGTGTTGACAATAGGGAAAATAAAGAACCTTTACTTTTCTTATCATTTTTTAATTTGCTCAGTAAAGCTTAATAAGTTACATCTGTCTCGAAGGGCTGGTTCCACAGCCTCAATTTATTGGTATGAACTTAGATATTATATTTTCACACATTTAGATACGCCCTTTAGGAGAGAGCAAACTTTTTCTATAAGGAGTCAGATACCAAAAATGCAGGCTCTGCAGACCACATGGTTTCTGTTGCAACTATTCAACTTTGTGGTTGTATAGAAAGCACTTAGACAACACCTAAAGGAATGGTCTAGCTGTGTTCCAATAAAACTTTATTTACAAAGCAAGAAACTTGTCTGAAGGCCATCAGTGATGACCCCCAGATTAAAGCATATCTCTGCTAACATGGCTAGAATGTCTAATGTTTTGAAATAATTTTATCTTCTGCTCATCCACCTCATTCTTTTCAACATCAAAGATATAAAGTTCTAATGAAATTGTATTCATAGAATTTCAATATATTCAGCACTGAATTTATTGAATCTATTCCCACATGGCTTTTCATAATAGGAAGCATTAATTTTAAAAAGAGTAGATATTTTGGTAAGATTGTTCTGTAGTCATTGTAATTTCTAAGTAAACCAGATTTTCCCAGTGCACTGCAGATTTCCAAGCCATAATTTAGAAGATATAAGCATGTTCAGTCAGTCATTCTGTTGTCACACAAAGGGCATGATCCACAAGACAAAAGCCAATCAGTCAAGAGGCAAGATGGTGGTAGAGAAAGGACATTTTATTAAGTGAAAAGCCAGCTAATTGGAAGATGGTGGACTCATGTCCTAAAGAACCATCTTAAAGAGAATATAGAGTCTTTGAAGCAGTTTTATAGGGCTAGTGGGCTATGGAGGAGGGACCCCAGAATGTTGACCATATGGCACTACAGACTGGGGTTGCCATACCATCTGGTGTTGTACACTGGAGGGACACCACACCAGACCTTTCACCTGTCATTGATGATGTATGCCAGTATAGCATCTCTCTGCAGGGGTCATTGGAGGAGAGAGTCAAGAACGTTGTCCACCTGATGCCTAGGCCAGGGGTCGCTACATTTCTAACGCCCTCAAAAGAACAAAGTTACTATCTTATCACAACTGGGAGGCATAAAGCTAAATAAGTGTGATAAGTCATAATGCATGCAGTTTCCTTTATGTTTCAATTATTTATTATCTAGTCTACATGCAAGTGAGTATGTCCAGCTGGGTTAATTTCTTAGAGGTTATCCATAGTTACAATATGGCTCCCTTTCTACAAAAATGATTTTCTTTATGTCAGACTTCTGTTGAGCCAGTATCAATTCTTGAACAAATAATGAAAGCCTTAAAAAAGTTACATAACTTCCAAAAATGTCAGATTCCATTAAGACACTGGATAAAGGTGATCTGTTTTAGCTTATTGAGGGACTCAATATACAAAGAGACATGATCAGACCACATAGGAGAATAGAACTCTGACCCACAACCTCTGCAGCGACCAACCCTGGGAAGTCAAGCCACAACCTCTGTAGCAAATGGCACAGAAAGGTCAGAACATGATCAATGATGACCAGCTTCCCTAATCTTTGCCCCTCCTTCCAATACATGACTAACAAGAGAAAGCCAAATATGCTCCACAAGTCAATCAGATAAGATGCCTACTTCTAATTAGCCTGCCTCCAGCTTCCCCATACCAACAACCTCCAACTAGAACAGTACCTGAAGCCTTCTTTTTTTTTTTCCACTATAAAGCTTTTCTACTCCACTGCCTGCTTTTTAGTCTCTGACAGACATAAATGATAGAGGCTGACTCCTGTGCTGTATAAAACTCTGGATAAATAGACTCTAGCTGGTCTTATTTGGAGGAGACTTTGTGTATTTCCACAGTATAATCTTCATAAAGAAGCACAAACTTCAAGATTGGATAACCTGACTTCAGGTGGAAATTCTACCACTCATAACTTGGTGACATTGGGCACCCTTAAAGCGTCACGTGTGTGCCACAAATTCTTATTTGAAAGTGTATTTGAAGTCAGAGAAAACATAACAATATCACCAGTATACAGGGCTAAGCTGACAAGTAACAAATAGAATGCATTGGTTGAGAGATGAGTGGTTTGATGGATGGTTCCAAGCCATCCAATGTCAAAGGATTATGCCTATCTTCATCTAGGATGGCTCAAAAGTTATTTTTCCTATTCCTAAAATCTTTCCCCAACTCCCATCCAACCTCTGATGACACCTGAGAATATATATGCTTCTTGTTTATTCCCCATTCTGGCCTCACAGTGGAATTCTTTGAGGGTCTTTGGAAAAAAAATACCGATGCTTGGACTCCACTTTGAAACAGTTGAGTCAGAAGCTGAGGGTTAGGCTCAATACAAATCAATATTTTTTAAACAGCCTTTTGAACAATAATATATATACAGATAAGATCACATATAATCAATATCTTAAAAGCTCTCCAAGTTGCTCATACTATGATATAGCCGGAGCTGAGAACCCCTAGACAAGACAATAGTAAATGTTTCCAGCTATGTACGCAAGGACACACTGTGATCAACTCACATAGGTAATCCACTTATAAATTTGCATTGCTTCATAATATTTTGTTTTGACTTATTTTTCAGTAAATGTCTTGATTATATGTTGATCAAGATGGACATTCTTTAACATTTTAGTCAATACCAATATGTTTCCATTTTTAATAGTGCTTGTATGAAGCAATTCCCCTGTTGACAATTTTTTTTAAAACATTTTCCAATATATAACTTCTGCGTACATTACTGTGGCTACTAGGATGTGTACCAGGAAATATATTTAAATAACTACAGAAGTATGCTGATCTTATAAAAGTCTACTGTAAAAGCAGCTTGCATCAAAATTGTGGGAGAGTGAAGGGACCCTTGTTAAAAAAAATAGCTAATCTGAGATTTGCTCTAAACATATTGAATTAGAATCTATGAATGTAAAACCTTGAAATCTGCCTATTAGAACTCCAAATGATTCTGATGCACAATAAAGTTTCATAATCCCTTAATTCACTTTCAGTCAGTTCAATATTTACTAAATTCCTAAAATGTTCAAGATAATGTGAAGGATAAGAAAAGAAATGGACATATAATCTAGCATCTCAGTAATTTTATAGTTTATATTTTAATTTCTTTCTTGGTTTAACAACATCCTTCAACCCATTAAACAAGCATATTTTGCCTACGAACTTTAATTATGGCATCCTTTACCAACCTCATTACTTGGTTTTTGGCTATACACCGATATAACTCCAAAAATATGGTTGATGGGCCATCAATAACAAAAGCTTTTGTGCATTTTTCAACACCCCTTTCCAGTTACGAGGATATTATTTGCAAAAATAATTTATTTATATAAAGAGGTAGTGAATGTCAGGCACTTCTCAGTATTTTTATGCATTATTTAACTTATTCTGAAATTTCTCTGAATATTATTATTTCTATTTTATAGACAAAGAAGCTGGGATGTTAAAGAGTTAAAAAAATCCATCAATGCTTCACAAAGGAGCAGTAACTGGAATGATATATCACGGAAATCAATGTGCTCTAAAGGTCAGTATACTTATCTCAGTGTTCTACCGTTCAAACTGAAAGCTGGTGACTCAGCCTATGCTTTACTTTTGAAAGTGGATTTAATGAAGATACTAGAAATCATCTTTCTTATTTCTGTGTTTAATTCCAAAGAATTTATAAAGCAATATGTATTGAAAATTACCTCAAAACTCCAAATTTATTGATACTTTCTTAGTGCCCATTTCAATGTACACTCTATTTCTATTATGTCATGAATATATCCATCTTTTTATGTACATTAAATATTGAATAACTTCAGTAGAACTTCAAGGAATTATTTCACGACAAACAATTACATTAAGGGTTAGAAATTCATTGGAAATTTCCTCAGAAAAGAAAGGATTACATTTTTAACCATGAGTAGCATTTTATTATATCTTTAGTGAATAATAGAGAAAGTAAGAATATTAGTGATGACAGTACATACTGATTGTGTATATCATTTTATGTCTGTAATATGAAGATGAAATAAGAATACACTAGTTTCAACTTTGTCTCAGAATCTGTCCTTTAATTATATGATGTAATAAATTCACCCACTTCTTTATGTTACAAACCATAATTTCTCATGTAATTAGTTCCATTAAAGGTTATTTTTGGATGATTGCAAAATTTGTCTATCTTCAGCAAAAATAAAACTAGGACCCTGGGACTCTTAAAATAACAAAAAGAATTTTTTCTATAAAAAAATCATTGTTTTATTTGAATAGTGTTGGAAATTTTTTATGTTCAACATTTTGAATGACCAAATCACATAAAGATTTATGCAGTTAATAAAAATCATAAAATTTTATTACTGGAGGAGACTAAAATCATTTAGTCTGACTCTGTTTTGCCAGTAATTAAACTGAAAGCTTTAGAAATGAGTGACTCGATGAAGGTCAGAAATCCTAGATGTCAGTAGACTCTAGATTAAAAACCACAATTTGTACAATTTTTCTGCAATCCATTGTTCCTGAAATAGGTCAAATAAAGAGTGTAGATGATACAATGGATCAAGTTCTATTCTTAAAAAAGAAATGAAAGCTAACCCTATGGAGGACTTTCCTTAAGTCAGACATAATATAAAGCACTTCAACATGGACCACTTATTTAATGTTCCTCATAGCTTTATCCGATAGGCGTCATTGTTAATACCATTTTACAGATGGTGAAACTGAGACCTAGAAAGATTAATTAAACTTTCCTAGGTCACATAGCTAATAAGCATCAGACACAAAACTAGAAGCCAGGCAGTTGGAACCGAGAGGAAATACCCTTAGACCCCATCCAGTCCCGCATCCATTAGCCAACCTCTTAGTCCACTTGACAAATTAAAAGATGTATCACCCTCCTTTTAAAATGTACTAATGCCCACGTCTATCAAATGCCCCAAACTGGTAAGGCTACTTATATGTAAAGTATTGACATAGAGTACATATAAAGTAAAACTTTTTATTTTTCCAGGCAATAAGTCACTTGTGGGCCACAGTTGACCAAGGAATGGTATCTAGTATTTAATCTCCATACAGAGAGAGCAAGAATGACTTAGCGTTTCTGCCACATAAAGACTGGATATACATATAAGTATTTCTTATTATTTCTCTATTTTGGACGTTCTCCTTCAGGATGAAGTTAAAGCATAATTAATTAGGGAGATTAACCAAAAAAAAAGTGTCCTTCCATTTCATTCTGTGAAAAAACATAAAGGACTGACAGATGATCTATCTGTACATGTTTAAGTCCATATTTCAAAAATAGTTTGTGGGAAAAGAACCAAAGATATGATTACCTCTATTCTCAAAATCGGTGATTTTTCTATTTTGAGGTCCAAGAAAATCTAGTTTCGTTAAAATTTCCAAGAACAAAAAGCAGTTAGATCCTACTCCTTTCTACATGGGGGCCAGATAGCATGTGCTCAAACCCCAAAAGTTATATAATCATGGATGAGACACTTTATACCTCTGCCTTGTATCCTTATTTGAAAAGCAGGGGAAAAAATGATAGCTATTTCACAGAGTGGTTCTCGAAATTAGTTGAGTTTATAAACGTGCTTAGAACAGAGGTAGATGCAGTGTGAAGTGCTACATAAATGTAACTTTCCTTGTTATATTTTTTATTTATGTTTTTAGGACTTTGAATAAAAGTTATCATTTTATGTATGTACCTATAACCCAAAATCCATCACTTCGAAAGTATATTTCCAATGTCATCAAAACCCTTGACGTATAGTTTACCTTTCAGAAACCTAACAGCTATTTTGTAACCGAAAAAGAGCAAGACCTGCTCTGACAGTCTTGGGACTATCTTCAATCTAATGTTTCGTGGCTGAAAAAGAGCTACATTTATAACTAATGGGATATCTATCCCTTGGGAGTCAGAAAACATCACTTTGGTAATAATATTGTATTTCTAGAATGAGTATCTGAACCACAATATTAACCCTTGCACATTGTACACCATGTCAGCACAGCTTTTATGCTATTACATTTGAAAAACTGAAAATTTTGAGCAAAAAACTTGAGCTTATTTCTTAAAGATTCACAATATCAAATAGCTATTCGGACTTTTTATTATAAGCTGAATTTATTTGCTGTTTGGATTTCACTTGAGCTTGAAAGACTGATTTCAGCATTTTTGAGAATGTTTATAGGAGAAAGGCGAGTGACTGATGGGGGAGGGTGGTCCTAGGATTTATCTAACTCGGTGAAATGATGGCAAAAGTCCTCTGTACTAGGGTGGCTCCAGGTCTGAGTTTGTGCTGCTCACGTTGTTGTTTGGCCCTGTCCATGCCCCCAGGGGCATATACTATAAGCCTGAACAGCAAAAGCGCAAACACTTTCAGAAATTGTTTTATTAAAATATTTAGGAATTTGAGGAGAAGAGCTTGCAGGTTATGTGGCCTGATTACTAAAAAGTAGAAAAATAGGAGGGAAAGATTATTCTCCTTATTGAAGTGAGGAGACTATGAGAATCAACTCAGAGGCTGTTGGAGACTTGGAGAGAAGCATTGCAAGTGGAACAGCAAAGGGGGACCCTTCTTGACCAGGAAAGTGGATTAGTCTCTGCCCTTTGGATGAAGACCAAAAATAAGCAGATATTAAAGCAGAAGCTTGGGTAGCAGAGAAAGAATGGTTCATATGCATGAACCAATGCAGCCAGAGGAAATGGAAGCCTCCATATGATAGCCAAGAGATTAAATTCTCAATCACATTTAATTTCTGCTTTTTCAATCAAATGAATGGAATTAAAATGAGCTTGCTGCGAGCCTGTGTGATGTAGTGATTAAGAACCCATTCCCGGATCAAACTAGATGGGTGCAAAGCCTGACTGGGTCATTATAAATGAGTATGATGATAATACTGACTTCAAAGGATTGGGAGGGAGGCTAAATCAGTTAATTTATGTGTGCAACTGAAGTATTCAAACAACGCTGTGGGAAAGAAAATGGCACAACCCATTTGGAAACTAATCTGTCAATTTCTCATAATGGCAAATATCCATCCATTATATGAACCTTCTCAGGACTTATTCAAGAAAATTAAAACGTGTGTATGCATAAAAAAATACCTGATGCTAGAATGTATCTTTCTGAAAGTGTATATAAAAATATTTAACATTAGCAGTGATTTTTCTCGAAATTGTAGAATTATGGTTGATTTTTATATTCTCCTATTAATCTAATTTTAGGAAATTAATTTTAGAAACTTTTTTAGTGTATGTAATAAGTTTCATTATGTTTCTCTAATAGTTATCTGACTTTACCACTGGAGATATGAGAAATACAGTAAAGATATGAGAAATACAAAGAGATGAAATATGGAAATATGAGATATATAGTAAAGCCCTATGCTTGTCATTGACTCGTCCCAAAATACTCTCTTGTACATTTTTCACAGTATTGTGGTGTAAGCATAAGTGTTGAGAAACTACTAGGTTGTGAGAAATCTCTGAACAGAGAAGTTATTTAACCCCCTCAAAAAACCCTGTGACTTAAGCGCTATTATTTCATTGGAGAAACAGAAAATTCTGAAGCAAAGCAGCTCCACAACTTCCCCAGTTATGGAGTAAATGCTGGAGTCAATATTTAAAAAAAACAAAAAACAAACAAAGAAACTAAATAACTACATGAACCCTAAAGTCTATGTTTCCTTTGTTTTTCCATACCCTTTCACTAGTTCATGCTGTTTTTTGTTTTTTTTTTTAATCATAAACTGTATTTCAACTCAATTCAGAAACGGCATTAAATGAATGTCTCAGTCAGCTCTGGCTGTGATAACAAAATACCATAGATTAGGTGGCTTAAGCAACAGATGTTTATTTATCACATTTCTGGGGGCTGAGAAGTCCAAAATCAAGAGGCCAGCAGATTCAGTTGAAGGTGACTGTCCTCTTCTTGGCTTGTGGAGAGCCACCACCTACGTCTGTGCTCATGTGACCTCTTGTTTGTGCCCATGTGGAGAGGCCTTGCTGTCTCTTCCTTTACTTATAAGGGCAGTAATCTTATTATGAGGGCTACACCCTCAGGACCCCATCTAAACCTAATTACCTTCCAAAGATCCCATCTGATTATTTCTGATAATTTCCAAGTTGAGTAGGAGAATTAAGTCATATATAAAAGTAAAATGTCATATAAATATATTTTTAAACAGTCCAGATGAGAATCATAATCAACTAAAAACTGATACCATAATCAAAAAAAAAAAAACACCAAAACCTTTCTATAGGCCATGCAGTCAACAAGCGGTAGAGCTAGGATTCACAGCCAGAGATGCCTGTACCAAGCTTATGTTTTTCCAACTATAAGCTGATGCCTCCACAGATGCGTGTGTGTGTGTAGGAAATTAGGAAAGGAATGTCAAGATAGAGGAATGGTGGTGTGGCAATTTTAGATAGAAATGTCAGAAAAATGGCTTCCTTTGGAGCAAGACCTTGAATGAAATATATGAAATAATGGATCCATGTAAAGATCTGAGAGAACGTTATTCTAGGAAGAGGAATATGAGGTGGAAATTTTATGAGCTGCGAAAAATACCAATATGACTTGGATGGAGTGAAAAAGCTAAAATATGATAAGTGATAAGAACAGAGATGATAGAGACAAGACCGTGCAGGGGGTTACAGGTAACGTCAACTATTGGGGATTTACTCTAAGTGTAACAGGAAGCCACTGGAGGGTGAGTGTCTCTGACCCAGGAGTTAGAGAAGCTGAAAGACGGCTTTTGGTGGAAGCTGGAGGGACTGCAGGTATAGCTTCTGCTTTATACCAACAAGATGTGCCAGCAGATCTGAGACAAAGTGTGTTTCACACACAAGCACTGATGCCACACTGATCTTCTAAGCATAAATCAACATGTCTGCTGCTTCACTTCTGCCTTCACAATCACGTGTGAATTTCTAAAAAAATCTAGTGAGATGGATGGATGGATGGTTGAATGTATAGCTAGATTTCCTTTCAAAAGAAAAGAAAAGTGATGCAGCCAAAAAAGAAAAAAGCTTTCATCAAGGAGAAATTGATCAACTTGGTTGAATGCTGTTGTGTCATCAGTAAAATGAGGACTCAGAACTGGTCTTAGATTTTATCAGTACATTGGGGATTAGAAACCTTGACAAAGATGGATTCAGGGATGTGGATGATACTAGGTTAATAGAGACAAGTGTAACCCAGTAGAAACAATGGATATGTGTATCTCTATTGAGAAGTTTTGCAACAAAGAAACACAGACAAATAGGCATCAGAAAGTATTTCTTTTTAAGAAGGACAATATTGAAACAACTTTGTATGCTCATAATCCATTAAGGAGGTAGAAATTAATGACTCAAATAGAGAAGGCTGAGGGGACACAGTCCTGATTTGCTGAGAGGTGAGGGGATCTCCTCATCCTCATTTTGATCTTCGCTTGTCCTCTTCTGCTATTGTCTTTGTTTGTAGAAATAGTTTGGAACTTTGTCTTGTTTCTACAGCTTAGCATTATTCTCTCATACGAAAAAAGTAATTTTCCTCAACAAGATTAAAATCTCTCTTTTTCTTTCTCTTGGGAACATCTTATTTGAAAATAATAGAAAATTTGCAGAAAAGTTGCAGGAATAGGAATAGTATAGAGAAACCATGATTATAGTTTGTATAAATTTACCTAAGGTTAACGTTTCACTTAATTGGCTGTATCATTTATTATTTATTTATTTATCTTTTCTGAACCTTTTGAGAGTAAGTGGCATACATCCCAGAACTTATTCTTGAATATTCCAATGTATATTTCCTAAGAATAAGATATGCTCTTACCTGACCATAATACAGTTATCAAGTTTAGCAAATTTCACAACGGTAGAATATTTTTATCTAATCTACCATCTTAATTTCAATTTTGTCAATCAACCCTCTAATGTCCTTTACAATGCATTTTCTTTTTTCTTTTCTGCCAGTACAGGATCCAGTATAGGATTAGTCTTGGATTCAACTGTCATGTCTCTTTCAATCTGGATTAACAAAAACTGTATCTCACTGGTTATGTAATGGTTGATAAATGGTACACCTATCCATGGCTGGCTAATGCATATGTCATTCAAGAAACCAGGCAATAGAAAAACCAACTACTATTTATCTGGACATTTCAATCGCATGTAATTGCCCACAGCAACAATTATAAATTCATCTACCCAGCTTTCTGGTCCTGTATAATATATTCTCCCTCTAATTATCTATGCACTGCTCCTTCTGTGGAGGTGTCAACTTGTAGTTGGAAAAACATGAGCTTGGTACAGGCATCTCTGCCTGGGAATTGTAGCTGCACTGCTCATTAACTGCACAGCCTATGGCAAGTTCTTTGTTTTTTTATTTTTTGATTATGCTATCAGTTTTTGCTTGGTTATGATTCTCATTTAAAAAATATATTTATATGACATTTTACTTTTTTTATACTACTTAATTCTCTTACTTGACTTGGAAATTATCAGAAATAATCAGGGCCCGATGTGTTGAACACACTGAGCTGTGAATGGTTTCCATTTTTCTTTCTTCCACATAATGCAATTTACCATCTTAGTGTCAGTCATCATTACTAACAACTAAATATTTTTCAAATATGTTAGTAGAAATACATTTCATCATCAGAATATTTGTCAAGTGACTTAAGATGGTAATCGTTGAAATAAATGTTATGCAGGTGTTCTCTGATAAGCCTGGGAATGTCTTGATGTGAGACTCAATTTATGAAGCCAGTTGTCAGTGTTCAAATATGTGCCACAAGCTGGTTGTTCTAACAAGGACAAAGAGTTCAAATGCCTAGAACAAGTGTTTAATTATGAGTCAAAAGTAATTTAGTGGTTCCTGAGTATAGAGTTTACTAATGGCACACCAATTTGCATTTAAATACTGTCAAGCTCATTGCATGATGAGAAAGTCTATTCAGTTATAAGATAAACTTTTTGATGAAATGTGTGTGGTTGATTACCAACTGGCAATAGCCCCAATATTTTGCAGATAAGCTATTGACACTGCCATACATGAAATTACACAGAAGTTATTTTGTCAATGTAATTTTTAACCTACCAAAATATATAATTCATAAAAATTCACAAATACAATATCAAGAATTTTTAACAGAGTAGTAAAGATTTACATATGAGATCTATATCGTTGAATTCTTAAAATGACGTCATAACAAATTAAGAAGTAAATGCATGCCAATCAAAGTAGAAACATTCTGGTTTTTCATTTATTTATTTTTCACTCTTCTGGTAGACATTCTTGTCTATGATACAGGAAAGGAAAGGACACATCACAGACCACCCTTCAATCTTTACTAGAAATATGAAGAAATGAAGTTCTTTGTTTAAGACTGGCAAAGTGTATAAAATAAGTTACTGCACTGATCTTATAATTGATGTTTTCTACTCATTTCAGGTCTTCTGTAAGCACAATACACCTGTAATTTTCTTGAGGTCCTCCGTGACTCAGCCAATGAAAAATCATATTTAGCTCAACAAAAGCAAATAATGTGATTTTTGCAGTCCAATAATCCCCATGTTTCGAATGCAGATTTGTGAAAACACTATCTGTAGAGTCTTAAGTAGTAACAGTAAGAGTTGCTGGCTGAAAAAAAGAATCAGTATGCGGTTAAAAAAATCTCTACAATATTATAGACAAAAATCTGGTGATCTATGGCTAAGATTAGCTCTTTTTTTAATGAGACATACTCTTACTTGGTTTCCATTGAAACCTATCACCAGTTTTAGTTTTGTTTCCAAGTCCTATGACTTAAACTTGAAGCACTTTCCTTCTATTCTGTTAAAAATGGTAAAATTGAGGAAAGAGTCATTAATGAGAGTTGGATTTGGGGGGAAAAGAATAATTTCTAAATATACTGTTCCCTTTTTTTGAAATAAATGTTACTTTCCTATACTTTTAACATCAGTATTACTCATCTATCTTTGTTTTGTCCACTAAAGTTCATCTGCCCAACACGTCCATCATATGTAATTGACCGTACTCAGTACCTGCTGTGATGGGTGGCATCATCTCTGTAGTATCTGAATGTGAATGAGGTGGCAAAGTGACCATCTCTCAGCTCAGCGCTGATTATGCATCTATTATTTGTACGAGAATGAATTGAAATTCCACCTGGCAATATCTCTACCGTTGTCATTCTGTGTACCATAAATATTGTATTTTGCTTCAGAATAATTTAGTTTATCTTTGAATTCTGTGTGCCGGGATGGTCTTTGAGCTGATTCAAGGTAAACCACAAAAACACATTTGTTTTGATTTTCGATTTTTAATTATTTTGTTTTGCTGTTTATATTTGTTTCCCCTGAGCACTGACCTCTTATCTAGATCAAGTGAGGAATTATAAAGACATGAAGACACGGCACTCAAGTTACTTTTAATTTACTAGCAACTTCTTCTTCCTCTTTGTAAACAACCATGAGCCAAATGCTTTATTTACACCTAATTTCTGGAACTATTTCAAAGAGATTTCTTATGTTTTAGCAAATAAATAATAAGTTACTTGAAAATTTTCAACAGTTCAAAAAGAAAATATTAAATTGCTAGTAATGTTGCCTCTCAAAGATCATTTTAACTTCTCAGTATTTAATGACACTCTTATAAAAGACTGTTGTGCATTAGAAAAAATCCTCAGATAAGAATTCAGCAATACCAGAAAGATTTTAGTGGATTTGGAGAAATAATTGAGTGCTTGACATCTGACTTCATAGGTCAAAACCTGAAAAGGCAACACCTGAAAATAAACTGATATAAAATTGTGAAATTTTCATTGAGAGTCGGGTTGGTGGTTTCATAAAATGAAATGAGTATGTGACCTGGATTTCAGAAGGTGTAAAGAACAAAGAAAGAGTTATTTAAGAGATGGAATTCTGTTTACTCCATGGAATCTTGAAACAGTGGACGGATATGATCAAGGTCACCTGTGGGCACAGTCCAAATGGTCAAGGAGAAGGTGAAACATGAAACAAATTAAATTCTAGTCTCCTAGTTATGAGAAATGGACATTGAGGGCACTCAGGTCCTTCAGAGCTAAAGCCAAACAAGAAGGTTAAGCCCAGGAACTGACTGACTATAACACGATATATAAAATCTATTACCTTGCAGTAATAAGTAATCAGTCGTCTTATTTTTATGTTTATCCCATTTAAAAAACCTACCAACCAATGATTAAGAATCCTATACTGTAAGAGAAATTTCAGAAAATTTTTACCATCTCAAATGGATTAATTATCTATCATAAACTACTTCTGAAAAATTATTTTTTTAAATTTGTATCTTATAGCTTGTATACAAAGAAAATTTTGTAAAAAAAAATCCTCTGTATTTGTAAATCCAAATGTATTGTCAATCAAAGAAAGTTTTATATATTGGCTGTAATTAGCAATGATCTTTTCCATCTATAATATGGACATAAAAGTTAACAAGTTAATTCACAGAAAAGCTATTGCAAATATCTGTGTATGCATGCTGAGAGTGTGCGTGTGTGTGTGTACAGGCAGCCATGATTGTGAGTTCACATGGAAAGACACATATATTTATGACTTTATATTCGAAACGCTATTCTTACACATTCTGTCGAATGAGACAATACGTAACATTCAATGTAACTTACACTTGCATTTCAATTCTAAGCTGGGCAAAAGTTATGGTAAAAAACATCTGAAACTTTAGTTACACAAAAATTTTTATTATATGTTTAACTTTGTGCTTATTTCCAAATTCTATATTTGAAATAGTATATTCAGTTCCTATCACTAATGTATTTAAAACATCTGGAGCTATTTTAAAAGGCTATTACAACAGAAGATTTTTATGCATTGTTTTAATGTGGTCTTTCAAATTTATGTGCCTAAAATGACCCTCTAGTGACCTGTCCATTTCAGTAAGGATATAAATCTGCTAAATTGCATAATTAATTTTTGTCTTTAACTCTCTATGAAGTGGCATGAATTAAGATGATATGATAATATAGAAATTATGTGACTTAGGCCACAACTAAAGTGAATATACATCTCAGTCCACAGCTCAGTGCATAAGAACAAAAAATATTGTTTTAGAAAAAAATATTTCTTTTCATTTTGCATCTTCTTTCACCACAGTGGTAGAAATCAAATATTTGTGATTCAGGAATCTTCTTTGCCTTAAGGTTGCATTTAAAGTATGCAATATTACAAAGTATGTTGGCTATAGAGGGGGTGGGTGAGGAGCATCTTGTCCTCAGTGTTGTCTTTTACTTGTGGATACCCAGTATCATGTGTGCCCCACTGACTTCAGTGTAAGTGGGACTCAGGTTGTCGCTGAGGCAGGTCTTGTTCACATATTTCTGCTCTGTTGCAGACTCTGATCCATGGAAATCAATCCACAAATACAGAAAGACCTATGTGTTTAAATTGCGTGTATACGCAACAATGAGAGAGATCAAGACAGAGAAAGAAAGAGAAAATGTTTTACTATTTATTTAATTAATATTAGGAAGAAATCACTATTTATAAAATATGATCCCACTACACAATTAGAACCACTATTAGTAATGAGCTACTGTAAAAAAAATAGACCCAAAATATACAACAGCTCAAATACAAGAGATTTGTTTTTGTATTTCTTTAAGCGCTCATATAATAATCCAAAACAGTCACTTCATGATTAGATTTTCTCTGTACAATAATCCAATGACTCCATCATTGATAGGGTACCATCAGCATTCACTCGGTAGGTGGAAAAAAGGAAAATTGAAGAGGGATATCTGTTCTTTAAAAGTTTTTTATTGGAAATGTCATACATTGCTTTTCAGACTTTATTTGCTAGAGCTCAATCATAAAACCCACTTAATTCCAAGGGAAGATGAGAAGGTGATCCAGCTATGTGTCTAGCAGGACAAAAAGATCTTTAGAAGACTACTAATATTCTCTGCAAGGATCATCACTTGTGGTTACTAAATATTCCTAAGCCCCACTTTACATATGGAACATACTTATCCACATCCCCAAATAGACAATAGCCCCATCCAGTTGTTACATCTGGCTTATTGTCTGGGACATCTTGGTCAATGCACAGGCTATCTAGCCTGGAATCCCATAAACTACACGGTCAATTATGCACACCCACCTTCCGTGTCTAATAATATATCTTTGTGGAAGAAGAAGAGAATAACTACCAAAAAAATCCCCTCCCATTTGGGAAAGATAAGAATGGGAAACACACAGCAGTGATGGAATCTGGCTGTGTAAGCTCCAAGAAGACTTATCGTTCAGATCTCATGGCAGGAAAAGAAACTCCCTTCTCTCTTTTATGCATATCTGTTGGCTCTGACTCTCTAATATCCTTCTTATCATATTATCACTCACCGTGATGTCTAGTGTTGGTCCGGATAAATATGCCCCACTTGACCTCTATATAGCCCATTTTCTGTTTGTGAATGTTTGATGGCCCTAGAGGTGTTTTATGGTTACAAGTCTTGTGTTTTCCTTGGCAATGAATCACCTAAAAACTTAATAGCCTTCTAATCTATTAACACCATATGCTGGTAATCATAGCCAAAGTTCTTTCTTAGACACAGATTAGGCTTCCTTATAGTCTTAACGTTTTTTCTGTCTCTATCTCTCTGTGTCTCTCAGTATCTCTAAACCCCCTTGGAAAAAAAGGTTTTGATAAGAAAAAAAAGAAAAATCCTTTCTTTGATCTGCAGTGTTGATTTGGAGAAGTTTTAAACAATCATTGTAACTCAAAACATTTGCAGCCCTATCTCCTACATTTTGGGATGCAAAGCCAGGCTTGTTTTGTAAAACTGTGGAACCCCCCCCCCCAAATAGTATATTCTTTTTGGTTTATGCTTTTAAACCCATCAGTCCTCATCTGAGTTCATTTCTCTTTCTTGTATTCGTATAATGTAAGAAACAACACACCAAGTAATGCTTTGACTCTTCCTGCCAGGTTCTCCTAAAAGAGTGGTCCTTAAGTGGGGGTAAGTTTGTCCTCCAGCGGATGTTTGGCGATGGTGGGAAGCATTCTTAGTTGTCAGCACTGTGAGAGGGTACATTGGCTTCTAGTGCATAAAGGCCAGGGATGCTGCTATTCATCCTACAATGCGCAAGACAGCCTCTCACAAAAAATAATTATCCTGCCTAAAATGCCAATAGTGCCACTATTGAGAAAACTTGTCCTACAGTTACCACCAAGTAGGTACTTGACATTCTCTCTAAATGATTCTATAGGATGATATTTCTGGGTTTTGGCCACTGGAAAAAACTGAGTGCCCATTTCTCCTGCCCAACACCTCACCCCTGAGGCCAAAACTTGGGCTTGCCATCTAACAACCAATGCCAATACCACGTTAAAGTTTCCTTTGGTACGGTACCATCCCACTTCAAACTAATAATTTCTGTATTACTTAGGGTGAAATTAACTACAGAAAAAAAAATGAACCTCATAATATGAAAGAAAGAAATCAAATAGAATAGGACCTAATGTCTTACTTAGATAACAGCCCAAAGTTTCTTAACTGCCATCTCCTGGGACCTCTTGGCATCCTCTGCATATGGATGGAAAAGAGGAAAGAAAGATGGAAAGAGAAGAAAGGAAGCACACCTCCTCTTAAAAATACCTGACCCGGAAATGGATGCATCATCTCTGCTCACATTCTATTGACTAGAACTTAGTCATGGAGCCACACCTGTACACCAGGAAGGCTGGGAAATGTCTAACTTTGTTTCCAGAAAGAAGAGAAAATGCTGATTTGGAGACTAGCTAGCAGTTCCTGCCAGAATGATCACTGCTGATTTTATCTCTTTCCATAAATGAAAATTGTAGGACAATACTAAAATAGAAACTCTGTATTAGTTGCTAACTACTGTTGTACAAATTGCCACAAATTTAGTTTCTTAAAACACACAGATTTGTTATCTTAGAGTTCTGGAGGTGAGAAGTCCAAAGTCAGTCTCGCTGGGAGAAAGTCAAGGTGTCTGCAGGGCTGCGCTCCTTCTGGACGCTCTTGGGGAGATTCCATTTCCTTGCCTTTACAGCTTCGACGGGCTACCTATGTTTCTCAGCTCAAGGCACCACTGTGACCTCTTGTTTCGTTGTCACATCTCCTTCTCTCTCTCTTTTCCACCATCTCATCACCTTCTCTGACTCTGACCCTCCTGCATCCCTCTTATACGGACCCTTTTGATTACATTGGGCCTACTTGGATAGCCCAGGATAATCGTCCTGTCTCAAGATCCTTAACTAAATCACATCTGCACATTCCCTTTTGCCATGTAAACAAATATATTCACAGTGTTCTTGGGGTTAGCACATGGATATCTTGAGAAGGGGGGCATCATTCAGCCTACCTACCACAAGATCCAAACAAGTGGAGACAATAGCTGCCTCCTTCACTGCTGCATTCTCAGTGTTTAGCACTGCACTTTGAACAGGCTATTGATTTGATAGATTTTTTTAAATGAATGAATTAATCAATCAGTCTTTTAAATGATTTATAGTTAAGGCTTATGCAGTTCTTAGTCCATTTTTATACGTTGGTGACTAAAACTTCTCAAATTTTATCAAAATATCTTTATGGTTGAGATCAAGTCCTATATCAGAATCTAAATATAGATTTGATGTTGGAAGAAAGAGGAACTGGAAAACCCCCTCTACAATCTTGCATCTATGTGAATCTTTCTAGAAAGAGATAAGTCACTGCATTGGGAGAAGGTAAGCTTTCATTACAAAGGTTCTGTTGAGCTGAAACAGATCCTCGTATAACCTCCTTTTACACTTTTTTCGGCCTTCTGGAGTCGCATAAAGCAAGACAAATCCTTCTTTCACCTAACGTGTCTTCAGGTATTTTGGCTAACTTATTTACCCATTTCGTTATATTATTTTCTATGACATCTTCAAAATTCTTACATTTAAATTGATTTTCAATCCTTCTAGGTGGCAAAGAAATACTTAATGGGGGCCATCCCCGTGGCACAGCGGTTAAGTTTGCACGTTCCACTTCTGCTGCCCGGGTTTCATCAGTTTGGATCCCGGGTGCGGACGTGGCACTGCTTGGCAGGCCATGCTGTGGTAGGCGTCCCACATATAAAGCAGAGGAAGATGGGCACAAATGTTAGCTCAGGCTAGTCTTCCTCAGCAAAAAGAGGAGGATTGGCAGTAGTTAGTGCAGGGCTAATCTTCCTCAAAAAAAAAAAAAAAAGAACTACTTAATGGTAGTGACAAACATAAACATAATGATCTAGGTTTTACGTGTTCTAGGTTTTGATACGCTGTTCAGTAGCAGTGTTAATTACCTTTTTCAGAAAAATTTACAAATATACTCAATCACATTTTGTTTATTTTACTTATAAATACATTTTACCTCATAATCACCTCCCAATGAGGGAAAACAATCTGCTATTTTGATACAAAATAATTTCAAGCAATATTTTCAATCTAAATGCAGATCACTACGTTTAACCATCTTGAATGCTGTCATGTTGCTTTTGGCTCATTGTTATAGCATACCAAATTCATTTGAATCAAATTTTTTCTAGGAACAAATTTCCTAGAATCTTTCACTCCCATTCTTCAGGTTAAAAAAAATTACTTATTATTGAAAAAAATCTACTTTCTCTATCTTTAAATGTTACAAATGGCATTACTGCAATAAGAAATTTCAATGCTATCTGATGCATTTCTGTGATTGTGGGATCAACTAGAAATAGAACCTTCAAATGTTTTAGTTGATTTGGGTGGATAGAAAAGACACCAGGTTTAAAAAGATGTAAACAAAAGACAAGGCCCCTTCATCAAAATACCAAAAGCAAACAGTGTAATATTTCCAATGTATCTGTCAAACACTAGAACTTAACAGTGTATTGTAGCTTACTTTTAATATCATTTATGGATCATGAACATTATGAGATCATTATGTGATCATTAATTTAAAAATAAAACTAAAAAATCACACTACAGTATAGAATCAATATTACAAAAAATATACACTCATTTTTTGAAAAATAAACTTAGGATGGTTTCCAGAATTATTCAAAAGAATGAAAAATAAAGAAATTAAAATTATATGAAAAAATAAGACATGAATATAACTGTTATACTAATTATATAGTTCTGGAGTAAGACACAGGGACAAATTAATAGAAACAATGCCTAAAGACTTATTTAAATGATACGTTTCCTCATATGACAAAATTCTGCAGATTAAAAGATAAAAGTTTTGGATTTGGGAAATAAAGAAAAAAATACAGATATCTTGAGAAGAAAAAATAGATAAATAAAAGGAACATGCATTAAAAATAAGAAAATATTTTTCGAAAAGTTGTCCCTAGACACGCTGACTGCACTAAAAACTAAATGAAACAAAAATTCATCTTTTTGATAGTTAAAAGAAACAAGCAACTATTACCAGGCATCACCTATATTTAAGACAAAAGACTACCCAGAATATATAGCTTTCTGAAAACAGTTACCGGAATTTACTTGTACTGTAGCCAACCAGAGAAAAATCAGAAAAGAATGCAAGACTGAGGAAAGCACAAGTGGATTTACACCATTTAATTTATTTTTATAAGTGCCTTATATAGACCCCAAAACAAACTTTAAGGTCAAAAAGTATTCTGATAATAAAATATATGTAATAAAAACACATAGCAATTTAATCATGACAACCAGGAAAATGGAAGAGTAATGTGTAGAATTATAATGTTAATTTTCTTATGTTATATGAGAATAAAAGATGCTTCAATCTTGATTGGATAATTAGAACAATGTTTTCCTTAAACATAACCACTATCAAAAATAAAAATCAAATGCATTGTTGAAAGTTGCTAAAGAAAAAAGTAATAGAAATATGGTTTGTAGCGTGAAAGAAGAAAACAGAAAAGAGCTTGAATATCATGAAGATAAAGTATGATTTACAGATAAGCTCATGTGCTCGACTAAGAGCAAAGATTTAGAAGTTGGTCCAAAGAATAAAATATAATTATATAAGTATAAAAGAAATGAAATAAAGTTTAAAAGATAAGTGGTTGGGAGTTGAGAAAGTGGCAGAGGAAGCCGAGAGCCAACATTTTGGATCCTGGGCATGGACCTACACACCACTCATCAAGCCATGCTGTGGCAGCGTCCCACGTACAAAATAGAGGAAGACTGACAGAGGTGGCAGCTCAGAGCCAATCTTCCTCACCAAAAACAAAAAGAAAAGGAAAACAAATACAAATTGAGGTAATTATTAAATCCAGGGAAAACAAATGTCTTGAAAAAGAGTTGTAATCAATATGTTACTTGACTTAACTCCACACAATATTTACATAGTCATTGTAAATAGCTTTGAAAATAGCATTGTAAATAGCATTGAAAGAGCTTCTCCCAATAGTTTATTTCCTGCCCTCCATGTCAGTCTTTGCAGAATATTGAAATGATTTGTCAGAACCGGAAATACTTAGAAGTCCAGGCAGTAAAAAGAGACTTTAGCAACATTTTTCATCAGATGAAGTGAAAATCAGTCTTCAGAAGAATGAAATTTATTAGAAAATAATTGGCAACTTCAAAAAAAGTATACCGTGTTTTAGGTAACTACTGAAAGCAGTTTAAAAGAATCAAACCATGTGAAGTATTCAGTGTGCAATTTAAAAATCAATCATTTTAATATATGTCTTATATAATTTAGATGAAACATTTGCCAGTTTTAACATTCAGAGAAACATGAGAAAAATGTTAACATGAGAAAAACAGATATTCTATAAGCAGAGCAATAGATGTCTATTTAAAACAATATATTTTCCAAAATTTTGTTATCAAAATTTTACAATTATCAAAAGCATAAAACAACATTTTATGTTACTATTTGAATGATAATCTCTTTGTTAATATGAAAGGATGACCTTTTACATTTCAAATATTAAGATGTTCCAATATAACATGCCTGTTTACATATAGTAGTCATATTTGATCTAACTCATTTGTTAATTTTTATCCATATTTAACTTTTTAACATTATATTATATGACAAAAATATTTAGGTGGAAAATTTTTATAATACTTGGGAGAATTTTCTAAACCTTTCAGTAGCATATATAGTTTCTGACCCATCAATTGTTCGCATGTTTTTAAGATTGTCAAGATAGAATTCATTAACATATAACCAAATTTACATCTTTTATCGAAATACTATATAACCTGCATCCCTCGATGGATTAAAGAATGCTGTATCATAAATTGTGCAAATTGAGCCTCTGTTATATAGCTTAGCCAAATCATAGCTCTGCCATTTGCTTCTTATGACAGAATAAAAATAAGGGGCTCATAAAAAAAAAATAAAGCAGTCTGTCATTCTTTCCTAAGAAAACATTTGTCAGGGATGCTTCAAGAATAATTGGGATGAACATGTGTTGGTTTCTACAACCCACTGAGTCATTTTAAGGTGCATCTGAGGGTGTTCAGAAATGATATTTTTTATCATCAACCTAGTTGTGCAATGATGTATTCCCACAGGTTTTTCAAGCTTGCTTTAAAAGAATTATTTTGCCTGATTTTAAGCTTAAACATTTACTCCACTAAAAGAAGAAGAAGAAACCTTTTAAATTTCCCTCAGCTGACTCTCAAGATTCTAGACTGTACATATTTTATTGCTAAATTCATTGCTCTGTGATTTATGCCGACAAATATTGTTTGGAGCCCTATTGGATTTTAGAAAAATGTAGTCTAGATTTTAGTTTTTAATTTCTCTGCTAAGTAAATTCATATTTTCCTCTGAGAATGTGATGCTAACATGCATAATTTGTCAGCAAAAGGAATGATCATATTTCAATTAAACGATAGCACTCATCAGTTTCTCTTGTTTGTATTCTTGTTAATTTCTTCCAATTATGTGTGATCCATAGCTGAGCAGAGGCGTGCCTTTTCATCTTTCTGGCCCCTACAATGCCTTGCATATAGCTCAATATAAATTTATTAAATTCAAATATATGTAGATAATTGTTTTCATAAAGCTATTATCTGAAGAAAAGATTGACAACAGCATTATTGACCATTCATATGCTATTAGACTCACAGTAGCTTGTTAAATTCTAGTTACCGCCTTTGACCTGGTATATTAAAATCACTTTTTGATGTGAAATTTAATTAAAAAGAAGGCTAACTTTATTAATGAAAAGCTGCAAGATTAGAAGATTTTTATTTGATGGAATCTAATTTTATAATCGCCGACCTTCAGCCAGTGTTGATAACTTCAAGTAGAGTGCATCCAGGAGTGATAATATGGCTGCCAATCATGAGTTACACCTGGTAAACGCTGTTAACTTTTTCTCCCCTCTTACTTTAACCCATTCACTCTGCCGCACCTGCTGTGAGTCCTATTCTTTCAATAGCGTCTACAAACTGCTTTACGTAGATGTACAAAATGTCCTACCAATTAGGAGAAGCAAAATGATATGATATAAAAGGATGAATGAGACAGGTCCTTCCCAGTGACACATTTTCATATCATTCTGCCTCTCAAATATTCAACCCAAAATATGCACACGATTGTTAACAAAAGAGCAATTTTCCCCCAAAATCAACTCATACAATATGATTCCAGACTAGCCTAATTTGTCAAAATAGAAGTGTAATCCCCATGGTTACTTGAATGGCACAGGAAATAGTCCAAAATAGTTATTTAATGAGTATTCATTGAAACAATAGATGTTTTTTTTTCTAAACTATAACTTCACTATAGAAATAATGTGTTATTAGTAGCCGAGGTCCTAGACTGGTGGCCCAAATTTCTGAGCATGTGACTCTACTCTCTGACTAATTGCACTGCATGTTCAAACAGAGTGTTTCTTTATACCAAATTTTCTCTGTTTTGTTGGTATTGATTTATAAATAGCTTTTGAAACCTTGAGATCCATAAATATAGTCGTTTAAGATAGACTCATATTTCTCTCTCACATAGCAGTCCAGAAGCAAACATCCCAGGACAAGTAAAATGATTCAGCCATCCTCTGTATGTGGATTTCATCTCTGCATCCAAACGAGTTGATGTAACTTCCACTTTCCCAGTCAGCAGGAAAAAGAAACACAGAAGACACTATAAATGGTCATATTTGAAGGGCATAGCTGGAAGCACGGGGATCGTGCCTGTTCACATTGCATTGGCCAAAATTTCATCACTTAACCAGAACTACAACAAGGAAGGCTGGGAAAAAGAGCCTAGTAAGGGCCGGGGAAGGGGGATTTGTGTTCAGCTAAAAACCAAGAGTTCTAATATTAAAGGAAGAACAATAAAAAAATGTAGGTGAACAAGTAAACCTCTTTGCCACATTGTGCTTCTTACTTTGTATAAAGTAGACCATGAGAATATTTTGCGTAGATATTAGCTTCACTTTGAGCTTCATTGAAATTGATTAAATGATAAAAAGCATAGTTAAAATGTTGTTTTCTAATTTGGGTACTACTGGTTACTTTAAGTATCATTTTGGTGAAGGTGCTATTTCTATAAATGTCTTAAATTCTTCCTTGGGACTTATCTCTTGTCGAGTGACGAGGGTTCAGAAGATTTTCTTCCTTTTGTAAAAGAAAAACGCAACTCCTCTCTCTTTTTTTTTTTTTTTTTTTTTTTTTGGTGAGTAATCAGGAATGGATCAGACAAAGATACAATAATAAAATTAAGTATAACCAAGTTTCCTTGTCAATCCATGCTTTCAATCATATATAATTAACACATTTTTAGAAAATTAGCAATTCAATTCTTAAGCAACATTTATTGGTTATCCAGTCAATTTCGGATGAATATATCACCTTGGGACAATGGAGAAAACAGAGCTTAATTATATTGGGGTGGTACAGCAGGTCTCTCATAAGAGGTAAGTGTTAAAGACCCAAAGGTAAGATTGAAGGGTGAATATATGTTGACGAGCCGATGAACGTGTAGCTAAGAAGCGTGTGATAGGAAGAAGATATTCTCAGCAGAAAGACCCACTGTTACCAGCTCTTAGTTAATATCAGTCCTGATATTATTTCCCCTACAGTGAACCCAGCATATACGGGTTAAAACTAAAAGCAGGCATTTCCAGTTCCCTGGGTCTTTAGTTACACTCACACATAAATGTTCGTTTCTTTAACCTCTGACTCCTTGAGCTATAGAGCCAAATAGAAGTTACAAACTTAAATTCCAGATGACCTCACACTGGGCTCCCAATAAAGTTCTAGCTAATCCCAGGACCTTGAAGTTCTTTTACAGAGAAACTAATGTCCAGAGAATATCAAGAAACCGAAGCTTCCCAGGCCCAACTCCTTGGCTTTCTGACGTCAGAGCCTACCTTCCACCATGGAGATAAACAGCCAAGGACACTCATCTGACAAACCTTTTGCCTCCTCCTTTGGAAACAGCCCCAGACACAGGCCAATGGGAAAATACTGACCAAGAAGTCTATGGCCTGCCTCCCCTACCTAAAATCCAAAATAAAAACCCCTACCCATGTCGTAACGGAGAATAAGAAACTTTTGGGGCACTGGTCCTTGCTTTGCTCCCTCCACCTGGCAAAGTAAAGCCCTTTCTTTTTCATGCAAGACTCTCTTCTTGTTATTTGGATTGGCATTGGGATCAGAGACCGAACTTTCAGTAATACCACCTTAGCAATAGTATGTTCTGAGTTGAAATTCCATTGTTTATCTAGGAAATTATGAGTTCAATCTAGATTCTATGTCCAGAATATACAGGGATTGGGGGTAATGAAAAAAAAAAACTTATTCTAAACCTGCAATCTCAGTTCCGTAATATACTGGTCCTTTCACTATATGTGACGGACCAGCCTCCACGTTGCACAAATAGGTAGGGTTGAGGCAGGCAAATGGTTTTTCATATTCTTCCTTCTCCTACTCCCTTCTTTCTCAATTTCTATGTGTATCTTCTATTTGTTGTTTTTCACACAAAAAAACTAGCCTCTGTTTTTCTTTTGAACATCTTCAAATTTGGAAAATCTGCCAGCATGGTCTAACTAAAATAAAGATCTACCCATGTAAATTTGACGCTTAATTTTTTCTATATTGCTGTATTACATACAGGATACAGTCCAAGGTCCTTTATAAGGCATAAAAATCCCTCCGTGTTCTCACAGTTGGTTCCCTCTACGTCCTGACCTCCAATGTCAAAGGAAAAGCTAAATTAAATGGCTATTAAGTTCTATTTTGAAATGAGGTTATATTTAACCCTTAACAAATATTCATGCAAATTATTTCTTCAGGTGTTACAGATGGCTACCCTCCTCTGTCCTTCCTTTTTCTAGAGTTAGCTTTTACTAGCAAATAATGGAAAAGTTAAAGTTTTGTATCTGTACATACCCATACTTGCACAGCTGTGCACTCTGTGGTCCAATTAGAAGTGAATGAAGTGGCGATTATTCAAATTACATGCTGTGTTCTCTTATTCTTTTTATTATGGTTTAATGCTGTCTTTATATTGAGCACATTTTGCATGGCTCACAGTAGAATGGTAAAGGAAAGAATACGAGTTAGGAGGTTGAACACAAGCCGCTTTCTGAAACCAGGACATTACCAATCCCACACACTAGGAAGAATATTTGCTAGCAGATTTACAATTTTGACCAAAATAGAAATGCTCCCAAATCATGGCATGATGAACTGTGAAACTTTTGACAACAATTTGTACCTTGGAACTCAGAAACCTAGAAGTAGCAGAGGCCATGTAAGAAACAGAAAACATACTGGAAACCACTCCTCTATCAGAGAACAGCAAAACAAGAAAACTGATGGAGAGACTGCATTGTCAGAGCATTTTTCTTTAAACCCACTCAGTGGAGCGAAACACAAAGGCAAGGCTAAAGTGGAATAAAACATATGACAAAAACATGGTAACCACAGTTGCAACTTCTGATAAATGTTGCCTGAGTAAGGAAAAATAGTTATAATTTTTTTAAAAAGTACAGTGAGTCATGGGGCTTTTGTTTTATCCCTGCTTCTCGCTTAATTGGCTTAGACTTCCTAAAGTAGACCACAAAGTGAAATCTGAGAGGCTGCAAATAGAAGGAAAACGTACACAGACTGTTACCACAATACTCAAACAGCCCATAACCACTCTACAATTTGCTTTATTCTCTTCAAAATAGGGAATATAAGTTATAAATAAAAAGCCTTCAAATGTAAAATAAATAGAAATATTCAGTCAATATTGAAGATCAACTGGAATTAACCAGGTGTCAAAGAAGATTCAAAAAATTATTGGGAAAAAAATTGCGCCGATCGATTTGTCAGACAAAAGTGATTCACATTTCTCTTTAAAAAATGGTATGTTCGGATGGTACTATCCCTGATCAGAAAAGGGTCGAATCAATGGATGCCAAAATGTTAGAAAAGTTGAAAAAATGAATAATATCAATCCAGTAAGGGGACTATTTATATTAGCAAATATAACTTTGAAATTATTAATAAAAATACACTTTAGAAGAAGACTTTCTTCAGGAACTTTATGAAAAGTATTTTAAAAATAAAGTGATGCTTTGCATGCAAGGCAAACAATGAGATTAAAAATTTTAGGTAAGATGATACTAAAAGAGAGATGAAAAAACAGAATAAGATTAATAAACAAAGCTAACAAACATAGGATTTTAGTTTTAAAGTTATTTTCTTAGTAGACTTTTCCTGAGTCCCTAAAGTAATTTCTATTGGTACTCTTTTTTAGAAACTAATTGTATATGTATGTAGTTTTTTGTTCATGTACCTCTTTCACTAAATTATGAACTCAAAGTAAGATCCATATTCGTTTCACTCATCACTCAATGAATAGAGTATTTCTTATCATATGGTAGGTGCTCTATAAATATTGAATTAAATGCATGGTTGATCTAGAGGAGAGCTGACACTTGTAAAATTCATTCGTTGCTTTTTGTATTTACGAGAAAGGAAAGACACTTAACTACTTAGCAGCAGTTCAAGATATAGGATTAAGTGCCACGTTTGAGTGGTCTCTTTTCCCAAATATAATTGAAGCTATCAAAAGGAAAAAAATTCCTAATAGCAAGGGTACAAGCAATATTCCTAATATACTCTGAGACCATCTTCTGTATTCAGAATCGCAAGGGCGAAGAATGAGAGAGAAATGAGGGTCAAAAAGTGGGTAATCGTTTAATAAAACATTTTCAGGAGAGCTGATCCATATGACAAAGTTTGTAAAATCAAGGAAGAAAGAGAGAGAGAGAAAAAGAGATGCATAAAGAATAAGAACTGCAGAGACAGAGAGAAAGGGAAGAAAATATTTGGTCATGAATTTAGGAACATTCTTTTTTTTTTTTTATTATTGAGGTACAACATTATTGACATACAACAAATGACATAAAACATTATATTAGTTCAGGTGTACAACATAGCAATTTGATGTTTGTATATATTGTGAAATGAGGAACGTCCTTCATAGAGAGGCAAATGATTGGTGACTGGAATCTCACTAGTACCTGATTATTTGGTGAAGTATGCATAGTTGTCCTTATAATGTACACAACACTCATTTCTTCTTTTCAAATTATATAATAAATCCATAGACCCAGGAAAATAACAATATCAGGCAGGATTCAATAGAAAGAACAGAATCTACTATGGGTATTTTTGCTGGAAAATTTAATACATGGTACTCAATAAAATGTAGTGATAACTGGAGGAGTGGATCATAGTCCGCACATACATACCTTACTTCCAAAACATGATCAAGCTGACTCGACTTGGTTAGCTAGCTACTCTTGCATTGGACAATGTAAAGTAATGTACACCAGCAGAAGAGAGAAATGAAAGAACAGATGTAGATTAATACTCTAACTTTGAACAGTTAGAAATATTGTTCAAACTTGATAGAACAAGAAATAAGAATTTGTGTGTTTTATTTAAATTTATAAAGGTAACTAAGTAAGATAAGAACCAAAAATGCTACTAAAACTCTTGCCAATCAGACAAAGGAGGAGGGTAGGAGAAGTGGAGCGAGGAATAAATAAGCTGTTTTCTTCATATTTTATGATAAGGAGACAAATTATACAAATTAATTTAGTCATCAAAATAAAAAATAATAGAGCTTATTTATATCATTTGGAGTTTGGAGAAACCCACCTAAGACAAAATTCAAAAAAAGTTACAAATAGTTGCCTCTTGGAAGTAGGATTGGAAATCCTGGGAAACAGAACCTGTGATTTTTGCTTTCAGAGTTGCCAAACTATGGTGGTTGATTTATTTTGATTATATTCACATTGAATATTGAAAATTTTAAGTACACATGCTACAGTGTTTACAAAAAACATAAGAGCTAGAGATCTGTGTCAGTGATAAATATTTAATGAAAGTTCAGATTCTGACCTGATAGTCCCAGTGGTTTTGCTGGAATGTGTGCTGGAATGTGATTGTTTTCAATTTTGTTTCCTGTTTAACAATAGATAGCTTCTGTTGCAGACTCACAAGTTTAACTGTTGTATTATAACCGTATTATATGTCATCAGCGTGGTTATGACATTTATTTATGTAAAAAACAAATATTTAGTTGATGTTCTATGTCTTAATTTAATCTTTATACATCTTCCATTTTTATGTGCTTAAATGAGTACATATTGCAACAAAAATGTAGTGATAAGAAAAAAACCCAAAACACTATTTAAGAAAGGAGACCTAAGACTCAACGGATGTAGATTACGAGTTCATATTCTTTCCAATCCCCGCCGGTGGTCTTTGTCATGCAGAAAAGTTGTTCTTCCTTACTTCCTATTTTTAACTTCTTGGACACAAGATCTTTTCCCATAAGCCACCTTTTTCTTTTTTTTTTTTTTTTTGATAGTAGAGCTCTATTTCCAGGAAACAGTGTGTGAATATTAATTAAACAATGGCGTGTTAAGTTAAGATGAACTGCCGAGGTTCAGTACTAGAAAATGAGTCACGGTTAAACTTTATTTTCATCATTGTTCCTAAACTAACATGAACTATTTTAGAGAAGCTTTCCATGAAGTTCAACAACACTGCATATCTTATTGACACCAGAGTACTCATAGCTTCAAGATATACACTCAGATTTCTGCAGACAATAGTCAAAATAGTCCTTGACCTATAAAACTGTGCAAGTGCCAGACACGGTAACACAAAAGTCAGGAAAAGTTGCAGCACAAGAGTGTTCTCTGCTTTCAGGTTGGAATTTCAAAATTAGAGATTGTGAAAACATTTTTATTTAGAATGTTATAATAATAGTGTAAACATGTAATAATAAAAAAAAGGGGAGGAAAGCAAAGTGCTTTTATTAAAAAAGCAAATGGGGGGGGCGGTGCTGGCCCAGTGGTGCAGTGGTTAAGTTCGTGTGCTACACTTCAGTGGCAAAGAGTTTGCAGGTTTGGATCCCGAGGGTGGACATACACACCATTCATCAAGCCATGCTGTGGTGGCATCCCACATACAAAATAGAGGAAGATTGGCACAGATGTTAGCTCAGGGACAATCTTCCTCACCAAAAAAAAGAAAAAAAAGGAAATGGGAGAAACTTATTAACTTAATAGGAAAAAAATGAAATGTCTATAACACTTTTAACGTATTATTTTATGCTATGTATAATTAAATAGAGAATAATCTTGGGAAACATAATTTTAAACATGGAATATTACTGAGTAGGTCTGATAAATTTTAAAATATATCTACAAATGATATAGACAAAACCATTTGTTTATTTCAGTGAAGCAATGCCAAAATATATTATGGACATTGGGCCAAAGCAACTATAATTGCTAAAATATTAATTATAATTTTTTTTTAGTTTTTGTGCATCAAAAATTTCACTACACTTTTCATAAACACACTAATCATATAGCATAAAGTAATTTGGTAATCACAGATCTTCAGCATTAAGTTTTGTTACTTGATTGATATTTTTTTCTGTTAAATTCATGCAGTCTGTGTGCTGCCAGTGTTGCAAATATCTTGTAAGGTAAAACTTGAAAACTCTGCATAAGAAGATATTATGAGTCTACGGAGAAACATACAAATAATAGATTTTGCTGCCTCATCTCATTGAAAACATTTATTACAAAGCAAGTTCAAATATAGTTAAATCTCAATAGTTATAACAAATGAGCATGGTAATTGCAGGCAAAGACAATAAAGCCAGCTTTTGCAGTGTTGCTTTGCTGTGATTTTTTATATCTGATAGAATGTATGTCTCTGTTGAGATTTACACGGGAGTCAGGCAATTGAAAATGTATATCAATTGTGAGATAAGGCCCCGTGCTTGACATACTTGACAAGGAGGAATGCTGGCACATTACACAGTACGCTTGAAAGAAGATGGAAGTTTTATTGATGATTAAGAAATCAGAAAGATTTCTTGCCTATGTACTATGATTCCAAGAAGCAGATAAGAACGAGCTCTTCAGACATGACAACTGAGTTAATCTCCTTATTTGACTATGCACAGATATACATTTTGACCCCCACCCCACCATTAGGTTCAAAAGTCTCTTTTTGATGCCCTGTGACCTCAGATATCCGACAGAAAGTTCCAGATAAGAGCTCCAAAATGTACAAATGCACTTTATTTAAAGCACTATGTGCATTATATAAGTATTCACTAGTTTTTTGGCATAGCAACATCCTAAATATTGATTCAGTTTTGTAATAATAAAAATGTGTAAGATTTTTCTTCGCAAACTGTACTCAGAAATAAATTATAATAAAGCCTACGGTAGCAATATTGCTTTCCAAACAGCATTATTAAGGTATTTCTCATTCAGTTATCAAGTGGCTCATTAACATTTGAGGAAGTATTCATTACAGTTCTCTTTCAAAATAGAAAATAGAACATTTTATTGAAAACAATTTGTTTTTAATATTTGATAGGGGTATGATAGAAATAAATGATCAATGGGTACCAAGTGCAAAATAAAAATAACCAGTAGGATACATAAATAACATGATATATTATTTCAGAATATAACTAAAGATATTAAAATTAATGTAAAACTCAATATTTACTGAGAGGACAAACCACTTATGGTGCTTAATTTTTCCCACACTACTATTCATAAAAAGTAACAAACAATAATTACAACTAATACACTGCAGTCTTCCAATAATCTATCTAAAATGTAGCTGTATATTGACACCGGCCATAACATTATACATCGAGCAGGTCAAAGTTTACGCTGTATGTTACTATTCATCATTTTAAAAAAAAGAAACGATTTTGAAGGCATGTTACGTGACAAGCACTACTATTCTAATCTGTGAGAATAAAGGAATGATCAAGACAAAGACCCTCCTTTCTTAGTGATTTTCTCATGAAGAAGCCAATAAAAATGACAGAGAAATAAATACATAAAGTGAGGTAGTGATCAACACTATAAAAACAAATAAGGCAGGGTAAGAGAGCTAACGAGGTAAAAATTGTTATGGCGCCGTGTTACCAACGTATTTTTAAATTCAATATAACTTAAATAAGATGTATACTGCTACATCTGTGTTGATTCATGTTCTAAAATTGAATGATGCCTGGGAATTATCAGTAGAAACTATCAAAATTTAGAAAGCAAAGAACTAAAGCAATTATAAAGTCATTAGACTGCAAAAACATAAACTATCTCTACAATTTAAACTGCCTGAAATAATTAGCTATCTCTAAAAGTTTTGAATACTTGATAAATCACTGGAATAGTGTTTCTAATCTCTTTCATATTGTTCAGTACTGCTACAGAGACAGCATTTAAACTTAGCTGCAGGTTGGGAAACAATTCAAATCTAATGCTAACGTCATATAATTTCAGCTTTTGTGTGTGTATGTGTTTTTCCATAGGAGTTAAATTGAGCAATTAATGAGATTACACTGGGAACAGACATTAACCATCTTTTCAAATAAGACCAAAACACTTTACAAATATAGAAAATAAGCAAGCTGTCATTCCACAGACCAATTAAGTTTACTCTAAGTGAGTTAGGGGTGTTATATTGGTGTTATGTTCTCAATGCCAGTCATAGAAAAGTAATTGGCAGTGATTACATTTTAAAAGTTACATTATTAAGGATGCTTTATCCTGTCTTAACCAGCATTTTCCATCTGCTCTTTCCTGCAGGCTATGTAACTCTGTTCATGCTAACCTGATTGTACAATAGCTGGATATGGAAGCAGTGGGTTCATTGCACCATAATTTAATAGCAAAGTGGACCAGTATCATATGTCTTTGATCAATTGGACAGTATTTTTCTCTAAGGAAAAAAACATAGGATTAGTCAAGCAAACTTGACGGGGGAACTGAACTTTGAAGTCCCTTTTTTTAAAAGATGTGTTTGATAGAGAACAAATCAAGGTTTTTGTTTCATACAAGAAATTCTTATTATAGAATGATTAAATTACATGGGGGAAAAAAGGAAGGGACAATCTATATCAAAATATAAGGACCTAATTAAAGTGTTTATACAATATACTGCTTTCTGTAATAGTGTATTAGTTTTCTATTGCTGATGTAATAAATTAAAACAAACAGTGGTTTCAAACATCATAAATTCATTATCCTACAGTTCTGGAAGGGTTCTCACTCGGCTAAGGTCAAGCTTTCTGTATGGTTCTGTTCCGTGTGGAGGCTCTATGGGACAATGCATTTCCTTGCCTTTTCCAGCTTCCAGAGGTCAAGCCCATTCCTTAGCTCTTAACCCCACTTATCCATTTCTAAAGCCAGCGGTGGCTAGTCTTTCTCACACTGCCTACTCTAATTCCCTACTTTCATTGCCACATCTCCTTCTCTAAGCCTTTTAAGGACGCTGTGATTACATTCAGCCTACCTCCATCACAGAGGATAATTTCTCCATTTGAAGGTTTTTACGTTAATCACATCTGCACAATCCCTCTGGGCCATGTTAAGGTAAGATATTCACTGGTTCCAGAGGTTAGGACATGAACACATTTGATGGTTATTATTGTGCTTACCACAAATGGGGTTCAAGTATGTTAGTTTCTCATACATTATTAGAATCAGTAGGAAGTCAATGAAGCGTTTTAGGCAGAGAACAAATATAACTAAGTTTATCTTTGATAGAGATCACATTGGTGGCAATGTTGGAGCACAGATGAAGAGTAGGCAACAGTTAGGACGCCATTGCAGTCATCCAGGTGTGAAATGAGTGTGGCTTAGACTGGAGTGATAGTATTGAAAATGGAGTAGAGGAGAGCAGAGCGCTTAAAGATTTAGGGAGGTTTTTAGAAATTAGAAGTATGAGAATTTGTCACAGGATTGGATGAGGCACGAGAATAAGGTGGCATGACTATGAGGTTTCCGGTTTTAGCAAGCAAATGGATGGTGATGCAATTCAGTATGAGGGAGCACAGGGAAGAAGGACTCAGGGAGGGGGAAGGAGGCTCCGCCCCCAGGAGTATTGGAGTCTGGAGCATCTCCGGTGGAGTCTGGCCACGGCATGATTGGCAGGTGGCCAGCCAGTCTTGGTGGAAGCAGTCCTCTTGCCCACTCCTGATCCAGTTATGTAGTGATCCAGGCTTAGAGGTTTAAAGGTTTAAAGGCCTTTGAGTGTCACAGGCAGCCTCCCTGGATTATGATGGCTGAGTCATGGGAAGCGGAGATACCTGGCTCTGAAGCACGTGAGTCTGGAGGCTGGTCATTGGGGGAACCTGGCTGCAGAGGACACTGAGCAAGGGGAGGTCCTGAGTCTTGAAACGCGTAACCCTAAGGGTCTGCACTGGCCCCTGAGCATCCTCGTGCCTAGGGAGCCCTTCGGGACAGGCTTCATGCCTGAGGGATCCTCTCTTCCTCCTTTCAACCTTCTGGAATCTAGCTTTTGTCGGCTCTGGTCTGCTGGAGGACAAGCAACTTGTCTGAAGACAAGCTATGAAATCCAAATTGTGCAATCTGTGTGACTCTTTATACAAATTCAGTTCTCTACAGGTATTTAAACCTAGCATTGCATGGAAAAGTGCATGCTAATAATTTAAATTTTAATGTTTCTTTGTTTAAAACAGCATTACATAGCAAATACCATGAGAGTTCCAGAGAAAGACTGCAAGAAAGGAAAAGCTTTCTATCTTCCTACTTTAACCACACTTACTCTGCTGCTCCCATTTTGAACAAGGAACTCTCATTGTCGTCCTGCACTGAGTCCTGCAAATTATATAGTTGGAAGAATCAAATAGTGAGGAAGAGGTTGAAGAGAAAGGAGAGGGCAGCATTAATTCATTGTGTAAGCTTCCTGCAAAAGTTGGGAGGCAGGAGGGGCTGGGCCTACGGCAGACGTAAGTAAAGAGCTTAGTTTTGCACATGGGCCATAAGTGGAGAGCTAAGCCAAGAGTTAGAGGGTTGCCATGTAAGCCATTCAGAAAATAAAATTCTAAGGCATAAAATACATGGAAAATTATCTGTTTAAAACTAGAATTATGCAATGCATTGATTAGAAAACTCAAGAAGAAAATGCTGTCTTTTGAAGCGTTAAAAGGTTGGTCTTCCATTGACAAGAGAAATAATATTATACAAAGTATTTACTCACATGTGCTTATCTATCTTTAATTGGGAAATGTTTTACAAAATTAAAAATAGCTTAAAATAAAACAATTAGTCATACAAAGAGAACAAAGAACATCTAGAAGGATCTTAGGGATTATACCTTACAAGGCATTTAGATGGACTAATTACTCGTTAGCCTACTCTAGTTCAGTTAGATAGAAGGAACCCTCCCAGGAGTCAGACTCCTTAATTACTAAAATTAGACATTATCAAATGGAGTAAAATTTGTTTTAATGCAGATAACCTCAAAGGGAATTGATAGATTTTTTTCTGACTATGATGATTTTCTTTTGCACAGTTCCATCGAATTGAATCTTTAGGCTATTATTAATTTTGTTTACTAAGTGTTTGCACTTGCTTTAGTTACCAACTGGTTGATTTTAAGATCGTTATGATTTTAGGGGGACTTTTTTCTATCTCTTGTTGTCTCATTATGCCACTAACCTTGTTATGGAGGCCCTTTTAAAGGCTTCTTTGAAATTTCCCTGATAAAATATAACAAATCAGAAAACCATCTCTCTTTATTTTACACCATATCTCTATTTTGCAATTTATTAAAATTAGAGATTCTCTAACTTTTATTTGAGATTCAAATTAGTATATATGGATAAGGACCCAGGAACAAGCATTTCATAGGGCATGTTAGATGCACACAGGCAACAAGCAGAACATTCTTTCAGATATACTGAGGCAAATATTCCCTATTTGGTGTTTACTAATCTGTGCTTAAATATGTAGATTTTTTTTAACGTGGACTCTCCTGGGTTAATATTTCTCGGTTTTTAGTTGGTAGACTTCTGAGGCAAAGATAAATTTGTAAATTTTATCTCTTCTTACCGCTATAGAAAACACACACAGAAGTGCACACAGCACACACACTATATATTATAATCAACTAAATTATGATAATTTTGTTAATTTCTATGAACAAATGTTTTTAAAGTATATGCATGTAAAAGATGTGATAGAGTTCATAGGAAAAATATGTTCCCCTTTATAGAGATAACAAAGCAGTAATCACATCTTGAGCGGGAAATATTCTTCCAGAATATCCATGAAAATGCTCATGTATAACAAGAGTTTAGCTGTATGATATAAACATTCCTCGGCCCCACCAGTATGTGTGACTGCTTGATTAGTAGTGGGATATACTCAAATGGCCACCTTCCCCTATCTTGTCTGTGTTTTTGCAATTTGTCTGTTCAGAGCTGACCACTGTCATTACAGTTATATTTAGACCCAAATTCTGTGATCACAGAGGAGCTG
This sequence comes from Equus asinus, assembly GCF_041296235.1. Classification (NCBI taxonomy): domain Eukaryota; kingdom Metazoa; phylum Chordata; class Mammalia; order Perissodactyla; family Equidae; genus Equus; species Equus asinus. The sequence goes on from NC_091819.1 coordinate 12,686,944, forward strand.
CTGCTGTTGTAACTGCGGATAAATCATCTCCTCCTGTTTCAAGACCAGCCATCCATTCATTCAGTTACATTTATGAAGTGCTTACCATGTTCTGGGCAAATGGAGATAAAAATTCTTCTCTCCTCAGAGAACTTATATTCTGGTGGGGGCCGTAGACAGTAAATGAGTAAATACTTGATATTCATATGTGGTATGCGGAAAGTGAAATATAGGGAAGCAGTAGAGAATGATGGGGACGTAGGGAGCTCTTTCAGACTGGGTGAACCTAAGTTCTTGCTGATGAAGTGACATTGAGCAAAGATCTGAATGAAATGAGGGAGAAAGGCAGAATGTCATATAAGTGGAATCATACAATATGTAACATTTTGAGTCTGGCTTATTTCATTAGCATCATGCATTTCAGAGTCATCTGTATTATTAAGCTTATCAGTAATTCGTTTCATTTTTATGATTGCTGAGTAGTGGTCCATTGAATAGAGGTTTTGAAGTTTGTTTTCTCGTTCCCTAACCATGGGACATTTGGGTTGTTTCTTCTTTGGTTAATTATGAATAAAGCTGGTATATACAATCACAGACAGGTTTTTGGATGAACATAAGTTCATTTGACTTGGGGAATCCCCTGTGAGTGGGCTTGCTGGGTTAGCAGATGTTTAACTTGATAAGAAACTGCCACACTTTTCACCGTGACTATACCATTTCACATACTCACCAGCAGGATACGGGAATTTCACTTACTCTGTATATTTGTCAACTCTTATGTTTTCAATTTTTTTGGTTTTAGCCTTTCTAACAATTCTATAGAGGTATTTCCTTGTGTTTTGAGTTGCATTTCCTGAATGACTAATGATGTTGAGCACCCTTTTTATCTTCTTTTAAGGGTCTCCTTAAGTCCTGACCCATTTTTATTTGGGTTGTTTGTTTCTCATTAATGAAGTTTGAGAGCTTTTTATATATTCTTGAAACAAGTTATTTAACCCATAGCTTGTTTGTAAATATTTTCTCCCAGTCTGTATTTTGTCTTTTAGTTCTTTTTTTTTTTAAGGTATACTTTTTGATGAGGAAGATTGGCCCTGATCTAACATCTGTTGCCAATCTTCCTCTTTTTTTTTTCTCTCCAAAGCCCCAGCACACAGTTGTCCATCCTAGTTGTAAGTCCTTCTAGTTCTTCTATGTGGGATGCCGCCACAGCATGGCTGGATGAGCGGTGTGTAAGTCCATGCCCAGGATCTAAACTAGCAAACCCCAAGAGACCAAAGTGCAGCATGCAAACTTAACCACTCGACCTCAGGGCCAGCCCCCAGTCTGTTTTGTTTTTTAAATTTTTTATTTTATTTTATTTTTTTGAGGAAGATTGGCCCTAACATAGCTGTCAATCCTCCTCTTTTTGCTGAGGAAGACTGTCCCTGAGCTAACATCTGTGCCCATCTTCCTCTGTTTAATGTGGGACACCTGCCACAGCATGGCCTGCCAAGTGGTGCATAGGTCTGCACCAGGAATTCGAACTGGCAAATGCTGAGCTGCCAAAGCAGAACTTGCAAACTTAACTGCTCACTGTACCACCAGGCCGGTCCTGCCCTGAATCTTTTAATTCTTTTAACACTGTCTTTGAAAAACTTCAGTTTTCTTTTAATCAAACAAATTTGACATATAATATTATGTAAGTTTAAGGTATACAGTGTGTTACTTTTACACATTTATATGTTGTAATTGCCAATGTAGTGATATTTATCACATTGCATAATTATAGTACCATGTTAGTGTACATATTCATTATACTGTGCATTAGATCTCTATGAGTTATCTACCAATTCAGTTTTGATGAAGCCAATTTTTTTCTTTTTTTCATGAGCCAGTTGAAGACATTGACTTTATCATGTTGTTCATTTCTATTTTATTATTTCTTATAATTTCTCTCTGCTGAAATTACCCATGCATATTGTGCACTAAAGCATCTAACATATTAATCATAGCTATTTTATGTTCCCCAGCTGATGATTCCACACTCCCCCTTTGTGCCTGCTCCTCAGATAGCTTCTTTCTCCATACTTCCACCCCATCTCAGTAGTACACTGCTGTCACTTGTTACTGGACACTTGCGAGCCTGACAGTGGTGGTGGCAGTGCACAGGCATGGGAGAGTCCTTATCTGTTATTCCGGTTTATCATCCATCTTAGGCATGCACAGTGTTCCTGTATCTAGGGGATGGGGCTTCTTATTTATCTTGTCCCTTGTCCCGAAGTAGGAGTTCTTTAACCATCTGGGTCTGGGACTTTTTCCTCTCCTTCCTTTTACCTGAAATCCATTTTCTTAGCTTGTGTCCTATTGTTGACTGAGTTTGCTATTTTCCCATCACTTGAATGAAGAGTTTAAGTAGAGCTGAAGGAGAAGGATCCAGATGAGGCTGCTTCTCTCTCCCACCGTGGCTGGTGCTTACTTCTCCCAACAACAGAACAGCATGAGGGAGACTTTCCTGGTCTCTTGCTATGCCCTAGACCTTTCTCACAACCACTCGATTGGTTCACTGGGTAAGAGTCTGAAAGCTGCTGTGAATTCTCATTGGGGGTGTAGCTCCCATGGGGTCTATTTTCTCACAGTAGCCACCCTCAACATTTAGCAGTTCTTACACAGATGAGCTAAATTGTCGTTTCTGATTCGTATGGCACCTGTCTGCTGTTTGCCCCAAGTAGTCAAGTGTCTGTCTCCTGTCTCTCCTTGGTGTCACCTGTCTTTGCTCAGATTTTCGGTGAGTTGGATGCCTTGAAATCTCAATGCTTTGATGGATTTACTAAAATCTCTTAATTTTGTAGATTATCTAGGTTTTTTTGGTCATTGTAAGGGTAAGAATGATGCACTTTCCAGCTTTCTACACCTGTATTTGTTTCCTAGAGCTACTGTAAGGAATTAACCACAAACTTGGTGGCTTAAAAGACAGAATGTTTTTTCTTTCACAGTTCTGGAGAGGAGGAGTCCACAATCAAGGTGTCAGCATGGCCGTGCTCCCTCTGAGGTTAGGGGCAAGCCCTTCCTTGCCTTTTCCAACTCTGGTGGTCCTAGTGTTCCATGGTGTACGGCAGTGTAACTCCAATCTCTGCCTTTGTCTTCACATGGCTTTCCCTTTGTGGTCACTGTGACCTCTCTTCTTATTTCAAGGACATCAGTCATTGGATTTAAGGCTCAACCTAAATCCAGGATGATATCATGTCAAGGTTCTTAATTATATCTGCAAAGATACCCTATTTCCAAAGAAGAGTCTAGAGGACAGGAATCAACTACAATATTATAAGAAGAAGCTTTAACTAGATACTGAATATTAGTAAAAGATTATAACTTCTTCGTAAGAACAGAATTTATATGTTTAAAACTAATTAGTAGGGGCCAGCTCCACGGCTGAATGGTTAAGTTCGTGTGCTCCGCTTTGGTGGCCTGGGGTTCGTGGGTTCAGATCCTGGGCGCAGACCTAGCACCGCTCATCAAGCCATGCTGTGGCAGGAGCTCACATAGAAGAACTAGAATGACCTACAACTAGAATATATAGCTATGTGCTGGGGCTTTGGGGAGAAAAAAAAAGTGGAAGATTGGCAACAGATGTTAGGTCAGGGCCAATCTTCTTCAACAAAAATCATTAAAAAAAAAAAAGACTAGGGGCTGGGCCAGTGGTGCAGCGATTAAGTTCACATGTTCTGCTTCAGTGTCCTAGGAATCCCTGGTTCGAATCCCAGGTGTGGACCTATGCGCTGCTTGTCAAGGCATGCTGTGGTAGGCATTCCACATATAAAGTAGAGGAAGATGGGCACAGATGTTAGCTCAGGGCCAGTCTTCTTCAGCAAAAAGAGGAGGATTGGTGGTAGATGTTAGCCGAAGGCTAATCTTCCTCAAAAAAAAAAAAAAAAGACTAAGTAGTTCCATGATAAATTTCTTTATGCTAGAAAAATCTGATACTGCCTTATTTTATTTTGTTTATTCAACAAATATATATTAAGGAGGTATTACATGGCAGCAAACAAAGCAGACAAAATTCCGAGTCTCACAGAGCTTGATTTTCTCTCCCAAAAAAAGGAAACTCTTATAACTTTCTCTTTTCAAATTAAATTTATGTTCTATAGCTTTGTTTAAAACATAAGATGACTCAATGATATTTCTTATCCAGGAAACATTTTTTTTTACAATAACCGTAGAAAACATTAGTCTTTCTCAAGTTTTGTTATTCTGATTTTAGAAATGGATAATACTTACTTCAGTTGCTTAACAGAGTGATAGAAACTTTTGTTTGTATCCATCCCAAATTAAAGGACCTCAAAATCAACAATTATCTATTATAATCAAGTGACATATTTCCTTACGAACTTATTCTAATTGTCTTCACATTGACTTGGTTTCCAATCAATTCTGAAGGTGTTTTTTTCTTTATATCAATATAAAATATCTACAAGATGATATATTATGCTGAACCCCTTAAAGAGAAAAAAATGTTTTACATATACAATGGTAAATATGAAAATGAAGGCAAAATTAATGGGTTGATAGATGGAATGTTAATGAAATATTGATCTCGGCATTTTGGCTATGGATAAATTTCATCAGTCAGAATGCTTTAAGTCAGCCTAATGGGTAATACCTAAAGCAAGTATTATGATACATAAAAACATTTAATTCCATTTAAAATGTGGTAAGGTTTACGCAAATCAAATTTGTTTCTACATGTATAACTCACATGTTCTTATAATAGTGGGAAAGCAAAAAAAGAATTTATATATTAGATGTCTGAATAAAATAAACCCATGTGTCAAGGTAAGGTATGATTAGATGATTCACTTCTAAGAGAACTTTAATTTCCAGATTTATGGTTTTAAGTTTTAAAATACCTTATCCCATGTGATGGCTACTATGTGCTTTGTCTCAACTCTCTGCTACTTACCTATCTTAGAATCAGCATTTTAAAGCAGAAAATAACTGGCTGTATTATTTCAGGCACCACCTTCCCCCATCAGAATGAACTAGGAATCCCATAATTAACCACTCTGTATGGAACTGGATTTTCCTCCTTTATCCTTCAAGATGGTGAACCGCCATCTTAATGGTGTCAGTGCTAGTTTCATAACTGTGGTAACACCCAATTCAAAATCCAAAGGACAAAAGTATATCTCTTTTGTTAACTGTAAAGATCCTGCCAATTGTATTACCTAATGTTTAAATTGGCTACACACACTGTGATACCATGAGGAAGCTCAGATATGTTTTCTTTGAACCTCTAAGTTTGACTCTCGTATTATCTATCACATAGCTACTGAAGTTTTATTAAATCTGCCTATTCCAGAGAAACTTATCACCCAGCAGGGTACATAGACCCTTTTTCAAATGCTAGGGTGTTTTATGTCTTAAATATTAGCCTCAAAGATGTCTAGTTTTATATCGAAATCCTAGTTAAACCAATGGAGTTTGATTTTAGATTAATAAAATATATACCAATCTCTTCACTAGTACTTCAGATGGCCAAGCTCCATTCGAAAGCTTTCTGAAATTTGTACTCACCATGTAGCCACTGGCTAGCATATTAATGTTGGAAACTATGTCAAAGTTGGTACAAAATCTTCTTCTTGAGAAGGCAAAGAAGGATAAATCCATCCCCATGAACAATTTCTATGGGGATTTATAGGAACCTTTTTGGATGAATCTAAAGAAATGCCTCATCACACTACTGGATTACCAGGAAATTAAAATATTGTTTCATGTTCAAAAGTCAGGAGATAATTCAATAAATCTCAATGAGGGAACAGCCTTTTTCGACAGTGATCATCAGTCATGTGTGGCTTATCTTCACTTAGATATAGAAGGCCCAGATAGAGGTGAACCGCAGATCATTGATCTTATACATTATCACACAAACAATTGTAACACTGAATTTAAGGAGATGATGAAGATGAAAAATCAATAAATAATTCGTCTGTCAATTCTATAGGCCTAGAGATTAGATTGAATATACTTCACTACTGGAAGCAAATTATCTTAGTTTAATTGAATAAATTTGAGTAGGAAACTAGTCAGCAAATGAGTGGCATGTGAAGGTAAAGAGCATAGCAAGAAGTAAGATGACATTTTGTCCCTAATTCCCAGATTTCTAGTTCCCTTCACCATTCTTGTCCTTAAGGCAAGCACTACTTCAGCTACACACTTACAAACATGCACAGTCACATATTAATGCACCATTTTAACCACAAATAATGGTACACTGAATATACTCTTCTAAAATATTTCTTTTACTTAGTATAATGTGAAGATTGTAATATAGTTTAAGGATTGTTATTTTTATTTATAATTCTATCTACGTCCTTCTATCTCACATTTTAATAGCTGCATAGTATTCTCTTGCATGAGTTCACAAAACTTTATTAAATCAATCCACTAATCCACAAGTACGTAATGACGACCAGATAATTTGTAGAAATTTTCTACTATAAACAGTGCTGCAATTAATTTTCAGGTTTATAATATAGCACATTTGTAAAAATATATAAGTAAGATACATTTTTGGAAGAGAAAATAGTGGATCAAAATGAGTGAGCATTTCAAAATTTGATAGGTATTACTAAATTGCTTATAAAGATAATGTACAATTTAAAATCTTAAAATATTGTTTCACTGAAAGTTTGTGATTTATTATCCAACCTAGAATATTGCCAAATCTTCATCTTTGCCAGTGGTACATGATTACTATATTCTTTCTATTTATTTTATTCACGAGTTATATGGACACCTATGAAGTATTTAAAAGCCATTTGAAGGTACTTTAGCTTCCGGCTATGGAGGACTAACTTATGTAAGACAAATGCTAGAAAAGATATTTAAAAAATATATATGCTTGAAGACATCAGAGATCTAGTAAGACACTGAGGACTTAAGAAATGAAGATACTAGAAAGAAGGGTCATAAAGAGTTGTGAGCCAAACATTTTGTGACATGACTCATATGTCAAAGCAGCGCAGAATCTGAAAAGCTAAACAGATCTTTCATTAGTCTCCAGGGCCAGGAAGACAGAAATCAATTTCAGATCCTGTGGCAGTGGAAGGGACATGGCAAATGCTCCAAACTTTCAGATGTGACCAATTTCCCACCAGGGGTAATGATGCATCAACAGACAAGCCCTCACAACTAAAACAGAACTCCGGATAAGTTTAATTCCTGATTGGAGTAAGCTACACTTTCCTCTGGAGAAATCTGTTATTATTCAGAGCCACACATTATTTCCACATTTTTTTTACATAAAAATACCGGCATCCAGTAAAAAGTTAACAGTTATACCAGGATTTAAGTTTCAATCACTGAAAACTAAAAGAAAAAATAAGGGACCAGCCTTTTGGCGCAGCGGTTAAGTGCACACGTTCCGCTCCCGCGGCCAGGGGTTCACCGGTTCGGATCCCGGGTGTGGACATGGCACCACTTGGCAAGCCATGCTGTGGCAGGCGTCCCACATATAAAGTAGAGGAAGATGGGCATGGATGTTAGCTCAGGGCCAGTCTTCCTCAGAAAAAAGAGGAGGATTGGCAGATGTTAGCTCAGGGCTAATCTTCCTGGAAAAAAATTAAATTAAAAATAAAAAACTGTTTAAAAAATTTTTTTTAAAAAGAAAAGAAAAAATAATACAATAAAAATGTCTCTCTACAGAAGAGTCGTATATTACATTTATTAGACCCATAAATAAGTACATAAACAAAACAGTGTCTCATGTGTTCAAGAACATTGATGACGAGCTGGAGACTTTCATTAGAGGAATTGTAATCTAGAGAAAACACAAGGAGGAATTTCAGAAATTCCTATGTAGCAGTTAAAATGGATGTTGTGAATCCAAATACACTGATTTGGAAAGATCTTGTGTACATTATTCAGTATAAAAAGAAAAAGAAAACAAATTGAAGTACGTTTGTTTGCAATAAAAACATACACAACAATGTTAAATGTTTTTGGCCAGTACATGGATCATAAATGTAAATATATAGAAATAGGTTTGCAATTAACATGCCACAAACCACTAACAATGGCAAGTATGGGGAGGGGCCTTCAGTTGATGTTGGTCACCTTATTTTATGATTGATTTTTTTACAAAGTAAATGTATTCACTAATCACATATGTAATTAAAAAGTAATTGTTATACTAGAAAAACATCTGAATATAGCTTCCCTGTACTTCATTTCAGTACCTGCGTTTCCTTAGTCAAGAAAAAGACAATTAACCATGACAGGTCATGTGTTGTCCGTGTTCTCAATTCTAGTATATCCATAGAGAAAGATCCATGAGGTGAGAAAGATTTATGGAGTTTCATAGCTATGGTTCTGGGTGAAGTCCTTTCTCCCAAGATGGCTTGCTGATTTAAATAGAATTAAGGAGACTGTAAATATTGGCAGAAATTGACAGCTGTAGAAGATATGGAAAAAGAGTTGTTACATTTCAAATACTTAAGTAACTTGCCTGTGATAGAGATCTTTGGTATTTGAAAACTGATGAGTTTCTGTAGAATCGTATGGGAATCAAATTTTAGTCAATAGAGAATGTGTGACACCAGGGTGCCCTGGGAATGAGGGAAGTCTGGGGAAAGAAAATACATCCTGAGCATGATCTCTCCTTGAGTCAATTTCTTAGCCTTGGGCAAGAAAAGTAACCATTCTGGCCTTTGTTTACTCATTTATGAAAAGAAAGATAATTTGTGTTAATTGAAAAATGTAGAATCTGGAATTGAGAAGGAGAAATTTGGTAAAGTAGTAATAGAGCCATAATCTGCCTTATTACTTCTTAATATGTAAGAAAACAGATATAAGTCTTGGCCCTCCGTTCTTTCCCACTGAGGATGAGGGAACCGAGATTTTGATAGGGAGAGTTTGCGGACCCAGCTCATTTTTTCCTGCCATGTTGTACTGTGCTCTGATATCAAGATATCTTGTGTAGAACTAATATGATAAAATCTGTGTGTTAAAGAAAACTTGTCTCAAGAAACATCCTAAGTCCACATTTTGGAAAGGATGCACTGTGAAATACGTGCACCAGAAGATGCAATTAAAAGAAAAAGGAGGAGGGAGTTTCATTTAAAATAAATTAGGTACGCTTTGTAATGAATTTTCCTATTGAGGAGTCATAATACATGATCATATTAAAAGAACTCAGAAGTACTTAAATAGAGAACATCCATTTAACTGTGTGTGTAGCCCATCATTTTCTAAACATTTTAACAATTGTCTTCTTTAAATTAACTTTTGTTGATACATAATCTGCAAACCTACTACTTCAAAAAATAGTACTTTGTGAAACATTGTCCTGGCACAAGAATGCAATTTTCCCACTTTTATTGAGCTGCACCTGTTAAGCAGCCTATTCTAATCCATTCTCTCGGAGACCCCCAAGTTACCCTGAATTTCTGAAACTAAGTGTAAACAGGAGATAGAAACTAAGAGTCTGTTTATTAGTTCCATCCGCAAACATAAATTGAGGGGAAACACTTGACATAATAATTCCTTTCTTGCAGAAGCTCACATTTTCCTGCAGGACAAATATATATGCCAACAACTGAAAAAATGAAAATGGTACAAATGTGAGATTTGAGAATTTCTCTGGAAGCATTTCAATATCCTTATTCCTGGCAGTTGCTCCTCCCCACACCCTGTTTCCTTTGACATTGACCTCTGTGCCTCTTCACCCTCTTCGTAAATCCAGGCTGCCCAAATAATGCGATTCCCAAAAATGATTCCTTTATTCTCGATAACATCCAGACTCTCCAACGAGTGGTTGCTGTTCTACCACAACCATTCATTTTGTTCCTTCTCCAAAACCTTCTGTACTTCAGCAGTCACCCCTCTAGCTGAACTCTAAACAGCCTCCTGCTGTTAAAATCCAATAAAACATTTCACCATCCTTTCTCAAGTTAAGTGTTCCTCTGGAGCTTTTTATGTTCAGCTTTCTAGAATAAAAGCTTATGCTAAGGGTGCTCTGGTTGACTTTCTTCCACTAATACTAGTAACATAGTGTATTATCAGGGTACAAGGAAAAGACAGACGTTAAACTCTGCCTTGGGGAATCAGAAAGTCTCACTCGACAAGGTAATGCTTGAGCATCATCTTGAGGGACGACTAGAACTTCGACAGCTGCAACTTTTCACAGTGTTTCTGTTTGCGGAGGGGGATGTATTGTAGGTAGTTTGGATGTTTTAAATAATTTAATTTTGAAAACAACATTTTGAGGTAGGTTTTCCAAATAAAGAAACTCAGACAATCTAAGTTCAAGTAACTTGTCCACGGTCACACAAACAGTAGAAAGTCACATGACTAATACACAGCAGAACTTACCTAATTTATTGTGCTGATTAAATATGCATGTGTAGTAACTGCTCAATAAAATTTATTTATCATTGTGTATTATTATTATGAGAGGAATCCTATGAGATCTGTGAATATTGATAAATTGATTCAAACATAGGATGTAGGTAATAAAGAAATATTTTTTGTTGTTCATATCTCCGAAGTGGGCTCCCCATTTCCAGAAGGTAGTGAATTTAGCTATATCTAGAATTCTAAGTAATATTTTAAGGTAATGGATGATATGAGTACAACCTAATATTAAAAGTGTGTTCTTTTTGTCAGTACTGGCCCCGGCTATATATTTTGAACTAGATGAGACTCATTTTTCTTCTTTGCAATATGGTGATAGCAACAGTACCAGTTGCGTTGTATCACATTGAATGTTTGTAACTAAAAAATAACATATATAACATATAAATATCTATCTCACTAATGTGAAGGACAATTGTTGATTGTGCAAAATTGCCGTGTCCCTTCATCTTGTGAGAGGCTCCCTGGGGAAAGGGTCACCCAGTTGGGCTGCTTGAGGACACTTCTGGCCATGTAGTCCAGAGCAGTGTCAGCCACGGAGGCAGAAGCCTCTATCTGGACGTGTCCATGTTCTCCTCTTTAGTTATGCAGTGCTCAATCACCTTGTAAGCCATTTCCTTGGTCGCCAACCATGCGATTGCCACCTTGAGCATGTCCTTCAGTAGGGGGCAGTACTTGTCAGGGTGGACAGACACAAGGTTGTACAGAGCCCAGGTGGCCCAATGCTGGCTGACAGGGGAGATGCCCTGGGGAATGAGGCGAAGAATTGGCTCAAACGACCTGTGAAGTTCCTGTAAACGACCTGTAAACACCTGCAAAGCACCCAACACAGTTCCTAGTTATAGTTAGTACTCAGTAAGGACTAGTTATGATAGTGATTATTTTCAGAAAAACAGTAATTGCAAATATTGTTCCCTTCTGTATATCATATGTCCCAAATATCCTTTTCCATTTCAAGGAATTATTTTCACAAAGCAGGTGTCTCCTTTAATACGTTCAACAAAAGAAGCATTTGCTTGGCTCCCTAGGGGCAATCTGAAATGCCTGTAAGCAGTTCTACAAGGTTAATATTCGTCGAGTGTCTCTTGTGCATCAAATCTTCATGAGTTCTTGATGAAAACATTTACAAATGCACAGATAATGAAGGAAATTTGACACTATTCATTTCAAAAGTAATCAGTCATTATTTTGGCAGCATCCTTATTTTCCTATATCAAAGACCAATTTCATGGATGTAACATATGGCTTCTAGAAGATTTGAAACCATCAATGTGAAAGACTGAGGAAATTATGAACTGATTTATATTCTATATTATTCAACACATTACTGAACTTATTGTATATTATTATATACATCACATATAGTAATGACAATTGAGAATCAACTTAAATATACAAAAGAGAAAAATGGTTAAATAAATTTTGGATCAAAGATCAACTTCTACGTAATCATGAAATTAATGTTTTAAATAATTATTGAATGGCATATAGAAGGAATCAATGGTGAATTTCACATGGATGATGAGGAATAGAGAGATGCCATGAGTAATTCCTAACTTATTGATTTTCAAACTAAATGGATTTGGGTTTGAAGAAAAAGTTCTATTTTGGACAAATAAGTGTAACTGAATGAATTACTCAGGAACTAGAGAAAAGATCTGGGCTAGGAAGAAAATTCATGTCATCAGCATATACAGGATAACTAAAACCATGAGCGTGGATGAGAAAATCTAGGAAACAGCTTTACCACAAGAAGGAGGCCAAGAAGTCGCAAAGAACCTCAATTTATGGAAAAATTGAATAGTAAAATATATTTATTTTGATTAACTGGCATGTTGTCATTCACAAAATAAGATGCATCATTTCATAATGGATATTTATCTACAATTAGTATGGAGTCTTTCCTGGTCCCTGCTTGGCATGAGTTTGCTGGTTTGCCTCAAATGGGATTGGGAAACTATTGATACACATGGACATAAGTTCATATATGCCTTTAACATCTTCTCTTCCATCCATGGCAATGTTCCAGGCAGTATGTTAAGAGATAAGTAAATACATGCCACATCCCAAGATCTTGAATTCTCTCCACATCTTGCACTGTTTGAAACTTCTCGCCCAGGATTGATTGTTCAAATTTCCAATGTGTCGTTTACACATGGATACTTCATCTATGCTGGGCCCAAGGGTTGAAGGTTCACTTCAAATGTCTGCCTGACTCTCTTTATTGTTTCCCCTAGACACGAATTTTCCAGAATAAATGATCTCGTCAGTCCAAAGTGAACTTCCATTATCAAAAATTTCATTTTTTCTTCTTTTTTTTCTTTTTTTTTTTTTGAGGAAGATTAGCCCTGAGCTAACATTTGCTGCCAATCCTCTTCTTTTTTGTTGAGGAAGACTGGCCCTGAGCTAACATCTGTGCCCATCTTCCTCTACTTTATATGTGGGACGCCTGCCACAGCATGACTTACCAGGTGGTGTCAAGATCCACACTCAGGATCCGAACTAGGGAACCCTGGGCCATCAAATCGGAACATGTGAACTTAATCGCTGCACCACCATGCCTGCCTCCATTTTTTCATGGTGTTAATCTTTCTGGAACTTAAACAAAAAAAAAACTGAAGACAACATATTTGGATTTTAAAGGCACTATTGAAGGCAGAGAGGAGAAAAGAGGGGAGAGTCCCCTGTGGATATAGAATGCCCTCAAATCTTTCTTTGCTCACTCTTGTCAGATGCAGTCTTGGTTTCTTCTGAGACTTAAATCACCAGCTCCCTCTGGCGGCCACCTCCCACATCCCCTCCAGGTCTCATTCCTCTGGACACATGGGACCTTTCAGTCTCTCCTTCCTCATTACTTTCTTCTGTTTCGCTCTCCATGAAATCTCAAACATTCTGGATGATTTTGAAGGGTCTTTGTTTTTTAAATTTCAGGAGAAAAAATGCTAAAAAGAAGAAAAAAGACACACTGGGGACATGTTATAAAAATACAAAATAGCAATGGAATTCTATTTATTTGCTTCGTTTCTTCTTGTCATTTTGCTCTTTCAGTAACGAATCTCTTGTTTTTATATCATAAATGAGGTGTATCCATTCACAGCATCCCATTTACTCCTTAGGCTGGTGACCTTTCTAAAATGTTTTCATAATCCACTGGATCCCCAACTTCTTCTCTGTTGCTTTTGACTGCTCAAACAGAAGAACAGATATCACCAGCTACATTTATGGAATGCTTACCATGTGCTATACACATAAAAAACTTTATATGTGTCAACTAACTCAATCTTCATAATAAACACATTTTGCAAAGAGGAAATTTAGGTCTAGATTAAATTGCCCCCATTCATATAACTAGTGGTGATAAAACCAGAATTCAACTCTTGACCTCTGACACCAGTGACCTGGATTGAACCACTGCCTTCTGTTGTAAAAACAACCACAGGCAGTAAAATCTGCTAATCAGCTTGCACGGTGGTCTCACGTGAGGTTAAACCACATTTCAGAGTAAATTATAGCCAACTTTTCCAGTGTATTTCTCAGAGCACATTCCCGTGGGCTATTAACAGGTATTACAAGGGGAAAAGAATTGCCTTGTCAAATAAGTTTGAAAAACATGGGATTAATAAATACTAAACAGTTTGTTTTCAGGTCTTTTAACACTTTTAACATGATAAAGTGCATTGTGACTCTAGCTTTGGGATAGTTTATGCATTGTTTAACAGATATTTTTGACAATGAAACACACTTTTGGAAGAACACATATTTAGTAGGAGTTTAGACACCCATTTTCAAAAACTAATGTAAATTGTTTCTCCCTCTCTGACTATCTCAAGAAACTTCTGTTTCACTCTGGAATAAATACTCTTTTAAATCATTTCCTCACATCAGGAAATTTGGTCCAAGATTTGAGACTTGGTTAGCTTGAATAAGAATAAAAACTTTACTTTTAATGCTTCCTAATTTATCTTCACAATATACAGCCAGAGTGTCTTAGATACGGTAAAACTAGCTGCTCTGACATATAGACGCTAATACCTCAGATAAAATAAAAGTATTTCTTGCTTATGTCAGAGTTCAAAGTCTTGCTCCACGTGAGCAGATGACTCCTCCCATGTGATGATTCGGATGCCAGGCTTCTTCTATCTAGGGTCACGTTTAATTTAATTATAGCTGGTGAAAAAGAAAATGTGGGGGATGAATACCAGTTTCTTACAAATCTTGGCCTGGAAAGGACACACATCCCCTCTGCTCATACTTCATTGTCAAAGGAAAAAACCAGTTTTCTACCCACTCCTAGATGCATGAAGGCTGGAAAATGGACCGTCTAGGAAGCTACTTTTCAGGCATATTTCTATGAGGTATAAGTGGAAATGTAAAACTAGGGAGATGTTAGTCATCTCTACCACAAGCATGGCAAACATTGGCCAATATCGTCTCAACTTCTACATTTCTGTTGAACATACCAGGTCCCTAAAACAGTGTGGCAATTCACAAAATTGATTCAATGAAATGTTCAAATTCCCATCACATATAAAATGACCAGTAGTTACCACTACTATAGTACTTTTGTGAATAATGGATCATTGCTGAAAGATTATTGCCATTATATAGGATTTTCTGTGTGTATATATATGTATTTCTTGTTGCCCATTATCTTTGGCTCTAAGTTTCCCAAAACTTTCTTTACTTGTTCAAACTTTTTGGAGGTTGGTTAAACTCTGTTTCTAGAGGTTACTAGTAACATCAAATTAGTTTATTGCATGGTAGAATTCACCAGGATGTACATACCTAGGCATCTGGTGGGGAAGAGTGGAAGTTAGCATGAATAGAGGAGAATGTAGAACCAACCTCCCGAAGTCGAGGGCAAGGAAGGAGACTAAAGAATGGCCAGGGCTGGCTCGGCCATAGTTTCCCAAAGAAAATTCACTTTGAAGAGTACGATTCAACCTCTAGATAAACAGTTGAAATAAGAGATCAATATAATCAAAATAATTTCCTTGTCAACCTTTCACATAACAATCTGTTCTTGCTCTTCGTATAAGTTATGACACATTGTGGTTGAGCTAGGGTCAGGGATCCTATTTAGTTTGTCATCACTACACCTGGTAGCTGGCATAGTGGCTAACATAAAATAGAAGCTTGATGAATATTCATTGAAATATGAATTATGAATAAAAGAATGAATGGATACAGTGAATGTGGATATTTAGTGAGCACATGAACACACAACCAAGGATCTGGAAAAAGCCACAGTGATTGTCCCAAAGAAGAAGACAATCAGAGTGGGCTCATAGTATCCCATTATTCTCTCAAATAACATCTATAACTTAATTTTGTGTAATTGCCCTTCATTTCACATTTTCTTTAACTTAAGTAACAATGGAGTCATATTTGTCTTATTCAAAGTTATGTCTATAGAATCAAACAGCATTTAGCACATAAACCCAATTTCTTAAACAAATAAATTCTGCCTTGAGGTGAAAGGTCCCCACCCCAGTCTTGGGACTATGGTTTAGGTTCTATTCTATGGAATAGAGTTTGAATGAGACCACTGCTGGCTTCTAGTCTTGAGACAGAGGCCTGACGCTAAAATGGCAGAGAGGAAAAGAAGGAGGATTAAGTAAGAGACTCAGAAAAACTCTTGCCCACCAGGAAAGGACTTAGACCCAAGACTTAGGAGCCATAATCAGAACCTGGGACCCAGTTCCAGCATCAGACTGGCCTCAGGTGTGGTTGGACACTCAGGCTCAAACTGTAGAACTGAGATTGTTGAAATTCTTACTGTTTCAGTTGTGAGATATGAGAGCGGAGCTGAGCCTGAATTTAGGGTATCAAATAGTGTTACCTATGAGCCTTAAATTTTAAATGATGTGAATAAATACAGACAGTGCCAGAAAGTATTAGCCATTTAAATTATTTTATCAAGATATAGTCTCGACTAGTTAATACATTTTATTCTTGCAATTTGTTTCAATTCAGAACACATGGTCTCCCCAGATGCTAATGCTGATGCATGTAGTGAAAGCCAATTCTAAAATTGCTTCAACGGGGCTTCTTCAAGCAAACTAAGAATCGAAATGCAAGTCTAGAAATGCAAAGGAATAAAGATATGAAAGTAAAAAATATTACTCGGAAAATAGGAAAGAAGGTGAACGCAATTCAAATATTTCCTTTCCAGCAAATTATTGATCAAGATTAGTCCAAGGAAGGTGGGTGGTTTTGCCATCTCTGTGGGTTGGAGGAAATAGCTACCTCAACAGTCCAGGTTAGATACACAGCTTAGAAATAATATGCCCTGCACTTCTGCTTCTAAGCTTAACTGATGTCTCAAAGTCCACTCTCCCAAGACTGTTATATTAGAAGGGAAGATAAGGAGAGTGCATCAAGGCAGAAAAATCACTATGATATTGGAGAAGTTATTTAACTTCTCAGAGCTTCAAAATTCTCATTAAATAAGGATTATTGGGATTTTGAGGGAGCCTGATGAATAGTTAGTTCTCATCCCAAGTGAATTTGCTAAAATTGGTGTCCAGAATTAGGCAGAGTGAAGCAGTCACAGACAATGCTGAACTAAAAGATAGTACTTGTTTCCTGTAGGCAAAATGCTTCTCTTAGCCTTTGGTTGACAGGATAGGAATTAAACTAAACATTAAAGTTTTCACATCTCCTCATTTTATTTCTAGGGTGTACATTTTTTTTTGTCAAGTACCAACTGCTCTATGTAGGGATTTTTAATTAACAATTCTTACATAACCATTAAATCTTTTGATAATAGCATAGATGATTGCACCCAAGATGTAAATCCATAATTATCACATCTAAAACTTTAATAATTTTATGTTTATTTCATAATTTTACTTTTGTTAATGAGGTATTTATTGTTTTTTTTGTCCTTGGCTAATGGAACTTAAAAGTTGCGGATGCATCATAGTATCATTACCCACTAGGTACTTGTTGGACTGTTACCTTATTGATGAAATCACCTTAGGACAAGGTCTCCATAACTATACCTCACTGGACACCTACAGGATAAGTCTGCCTTTTTCCAAATTGCAGCACATAGTAGATTGTTTTGTAACATATCTCCTGCCTGTATCTCCTTAAGGTTAAGTGTTCTTTTATGACAAGCCAATTTTACAAGATATTTTGGCTTCTGTTGTATCATAGGAAGAACTTTGCTGATTGGCAATTAGTGTTTTCCATTTTTGCAGTCCATTTTGTCTTTTCTTAAGATCGCTCATGTTGGAAAGTGAAATGTATGAATTTGTCGTTGCCTCAGCAATCATGTATTGATCTATTTGTTCTCCTTCTGCTCATTTTCTGTAAGTCCAAATTGCTCAAGTCCTGAAAGCTCTCAAGACAGTGACCTGAAATCTTAACAGGTTACATTACCTCATTAAGCAAAAGAAACTGCTCTTATTCAAAGTCTGCAGATGCTGACATTGCATTTATTCAAAAAATTATTAATGTTCACATGGAAGTGTGGTAGGAAAGACATTGTATATTTCCAGACTAAGGATTGTCTAACTTTTCATGGGTTATAACAATTTCACCCATTAGTTATTGCCTTTTCCTTGAAAAGTAAAGATTAATGATGCTAAACTGATACATTTTAATACAATCAGGTTACACTTCTTTCTAACTCTACCTCAGATGTTGATGATCTGGCTCTTTTTTTTTTTTTTCAGAAATTCCACAAGTTCATTTGAAGGAGAAAGACAACCCTTAAATAACAGGGCAATTATTATTTTAATCAATAGCAGTATTATATATTAAATTAATCTTCAAAAGTCCCTGAAGCTAAAATTTCAAAACTCATTAATCAATTAAGCAAAATAGTGCACAGTCTTTCACAGCAATCTATTCCTGAAGGTTGTTTGAACTGTTTTCTGAGAATGAAAACTTAACACTTTTTTTTCATTTCCGTTGGGTAGTTTTATTTTCCTGATAAATGTAATTACCCAATATGTAAAAATAATATGATGGTATAAATATGAACATTCTCGTGCATTTAAATAGTTCTACATTGATCAGAACACAATTGTAAATCTGTAAAGCTGCTTTTGTTTATCAACACGAAGGATGAGGTGATTAAAAAATCCTTGCTTTCTAAAATCATAGACTATCGGAAACTTTGCTATTGAAATCATAGCAGAGAGAGCGGAACATGACCTTCTTATCTGAAGCATCTGGACCCTGTGGACCACTTTGACCCAGAGAAGCAGCCTTGGTTTCCAACCCAGGTGCAAAGCTTCAACAGCTTTTTCAGACATATTATATGTTTAGTTTCCAAGAACATAGCGTATTGAGTCTGTTTTACAGCTCTGCTAGCAATCAGATTACAATATCCCTATGAGAAACTGAAATATTGAAAATGGGACACAACCAAGGTCACACAACCCTTCAACTTTTTGCTATTTTCTTAGTAATTTCTTGGCATCTCATACTCAATGCAGAGTTAATCCTTGCTTTCCTGGAATCCCACTGTACAGTATAAACGCAAACCCTTTAAAAAAAAATCTCTTCCTTCTTACTGAGAAATCCAGTCCAGTTTCTCATGGTGTTTTCTCTTCCTTGCTGCCGAAAGTTATAAATGTAATAAACTTTGTTTCACCATAGGTGTGTCCCTGGTGGTCTTCATCTGATGGACTTTGTCAGAACTCTTAAGTGAGCCCTACAGCTTGCAGAACACTGCTAAAACTGTTAATGCCAAATGTCTAGAAATAAAGGAGTAATTTAACTGAAGTGAAGTGAAAGAAGTGTGTAGACCTGGTAAATATCAGATTCAGTCACATCTTTTGGAACTAATCAAGGATCATTAGATACTACAGAATAAGTTGCCAAGTACTGAGTTTTTCTGCCTCATCCAAACTATTTAATACATGTGTCTCCATTTTGCTGTTTCTTGGCTATGGCTAAGTGATCAGGCTGCCCTTGAATTCTTTTTCATAGCACGCCACATAAACCGGCTCCCCTCAGAGATCACATTTTTGCTCCAGACTTTTTCCAATCCTCCCCGTATTCAAATATGCCTACGTTACCTTATTCTTCCAGAATATTCTTCTTAACATGAATTAATTGACTTAATGTTTCAATTTGGAACTTTTATATGTCACAGAACAGGAAGCCTGAATGATTCACTATAAATAAGCTTTACCAAGGACAAATGATGTCATTTTATCTAGTCATTTCTTTTGAGGAAGATTAGCCCTGAGCTAGCATCTGCCACCAATCCTCCTCTTTTTGCTGAGGAAGACTGGTCCTGAGCTAACATCCATGCCCATCTTCCTCTACTTTACATATGGGACACCTGCCACAGCATGGCTTGACAAGCAGTACATAGGTCTGCACCCGGGACCCAAGCAGGCGAACCCCGAGCCACTGAAGTGGCATGTGCAAACTTAACCACTGCGCCACCAGGCTGGCCCTGATGTCGTTTTAGAATTACTCAATGAATAGCACAAAATTGTCATTTCAGGCACATTTGAGATAATACAGATTTTAAATACTTTCCAATATTCCTCTGGAAACGTATGTGCAAACGTGGAGGCAAGAAACAGCTTGTCACCTGCTGTTGCTGGCATGTGGTGTGCAGGGAAGAAGTGGCTGGTGAGTAGATTAGAGAAAAGCATAGAGCATGCCAAAGCATTTGAACTTCACTTTCAGGCACAGAAAAATGCTATTCATATCTGTAATGTGGAGAAAGATGTAAATCTGTTTAATGCTGTTGCAATGAGCAGAAGTATGACTAATGGATAGCAGCTATAGCTGAATTCTTGTTCAATATAAGAAATATTTTTCTAATAATTAGAACTGTCCAGGAAATAGGATGGGCAAATTAGGCTGAGTGCTTCATACTTCCTAGAAGTAACCAAGGAGATACTAAATGTCTACGCCTCAGGAAGGCTTAAAAGCTAATTTCTGTTTTCAACAGAAGGTGAAACTTAGCTTGCAATTCTATGATTCCGTGATATTCTCTGTTGGGATTCTAATAAACTAATAAGTGTGAATGTTCAGATGGACACAATTGCGCCAACTTTACTAAGCAATGAATTAACACATAATGGAAGCTTTTCAAAGTTACACAAAACAGTGACTAAGAATATCTTCTGCCTTCCCATGTGGCAAGAGAATAGGAAAAAGATTTAACATCAGAGAGACTTTTTAAATGTGATATTGCTTCCCATAGAAGATTTCTTAATTGCATTATCATAGAAAAAGTATAAATTATGTTAATTACATTTTAATCATATATTATATAGTAATAGCTATTCTATTATAATCCAACCATAGATTTATTATTCTATCATGTAATATCATCCATAACAAACATTTTGAATGCCTACTGGAAACTAGGCACTCCAAGACATTTTACACATGTTGTCTCTAATCCACCAACCAACCAGAAAGATAAATATTATTCTAATTTTACGGATCACAAAACCAAGGCTCAAAACGATCAGGATCATCACAGAGCTAATAATGGCAGATTGAGAGCTTTGTCTCCCAACCCAATGGCACATGCAGATAGCAGAGAAACCACGTAATTGCTTTAAAAGTGTTACTTAATCTTTCAAGACTTTAACATATTTGCCAAGAGGTTAAGATTAGCCTCTTACTATCATCAAGGAAGTGGATTTTTTGTTGCTTTGTTCAGCACTTCCCTTTGTAGTTACAAAATGGCAATATCCTAAACTCTCAACCCAATCAATCAAACGCAAATTGACTAATACCTATGTTTGGAAATAAATATCAACAAAAGCTCTGGAAAAAGAAGTATAAGTTAATAAAAATGAAAATTTTTTTAAAATAATTTTGTTTTTAACTCAATAAATTGAAATAACTGACATCTGGCAAAATTGGAGTAAAGATGTTAAAAACTCTCCCACAATCATTCTTTAAGACTTGCTAGAATGGCAACTGCTGTCACTTCCAATTTTCTCTGCAATGTATCTTCTGTTTTTCTATAGTAGTCACAACTTGCGCTCTGATCCTGTCCTAAGTTCACCCAGTAGCCGCCTCTTTCACTACTCTTCTGAAGAGTTTGAATTTCTTATAATGCTACTTTTCAGATATTAAAATGATATATCTTAGGGCTGGCCCCGTGGCCCAGTGGTTAAGTTCACGTGCTCTGCTGCAGGCTGCCCAGTGTTTCGTTGGTTCGAATCCTGGGCGCGGACATGGCACTGCTCATCAAACCACGCTGAGGCAGCGTCCCACATGTCACAACTAGTAGGACCCACAATGAAGAATATACAACTATGTACCAGGGGGCTTTGGGGAGAAAAAGGAAAAAAATAAAATCTTAAAATGATATATCCTAGATTCGATTGTAATTTAGCCACTTGCATCATTTTTCAGTGTGACCAGCAGTTAAGATCTTTTATATGAAAAAAATGAACAGCAAAATGTAAATGAAGAAATAGAGTTGATTCACTGTGTGTTAATACACTATTGCGTTTGCAGAAATAAGAAGTATTATTTTAAACGTCAAATGTTACCAGCATTATTTTCTGGTAGTTTGATGATTTCTATTTCTGCACTGGAAATCAAAGATAGTCACAGAATATACAATGTACATGCAGAAGCAAGAGTCAAGCAAACAGAAGTGAGTAAGGATGCAGCAATATCATGAGATGGCTGTTATTATTATAAAAGGAAATTTTATAAAAGTGGATGCTGCAAATGAAATTAATTTTAGGATTAGAAAACACCTAAGTAAGTTAAATAATTCTAGCATAGTTTTAGTCACCTGAATTTTTAACAGAAGAAGTAGGCTACTGGGCAGTGAAAGGAACCAGTGTAATAGGGTGGGAAACGGTTTCTAAAGAGCAGCTCATTACATATTTACAAGTGGTGCATAACCCAGGAGCTCGGATGGATAACACTGTTGGCAAAAATAAAAAGCAAGTATAGATTTTAGACTGGAGTGAGCTAAAATAATACATCATTAACCAAAAAAATAATTTATTGTAAATTAATGCAACTGATTGTTTAGATCTTTTTCTTGGAAGAAGGAGAAAGTAAGATCTTGGGCAGGCTTAAATACAATCCTATAATAGTGGCGATGGGATAGAAGGAAGAATAGAAGGAAAGTAAAGGAAATGCAGTGAAACAGGAATATTTTTAACTTTCCTAGTCAACTCCAAATAACACCAGGGAAAGAGAGTTATTTCTTGGAGCAGTTTATAAAAAGTAAGGTGAGGGGCCAGCTGTGTGGCGTAGTGGTTAAGTTCAGTGCACTCCATTTTGGTGGCCCAGGTTCACAGGTTCGGATCCCAGGTACAGACCTACACCACTCATTGGCCATGCTGTGGTGGTGACCCACATAAAACATAGAGGAAGATTGGCACAGATGTTAGCTCAGGGTGAATCTTCCTCAAGCAAAAAGAGAAAGATTGGCCACAGATGTTGGCTTAAGGTGAATCTTCCTCAACAGAAACAAGCAAACAAAAAAAGTAAGGTGAGTTGCATGAATTTGAGTAGGTCATTACTAAAGAGATTGAAATACATTTATATAGAGAGAGTAGTGCAAGAAAGTGAATGAAAATGAGCTCAGATTTCAATAATTATTTTATTGAGCATTAACACTGAAACTTTTCTATAAGGACAATTTAGCTATTTCTGACATCCTCACGATATCCAAGACTATTTATTGTTTAACATGTGTGATGGTTTTGTGTTGTATCTACTTGGCTAGGCTAAACTACATTCCCCAGAATTCTCGCCCCTGTATGTTTTTGGTTAGGGTAGTCTACTGGAGAATTCTTGAGGGGATTTGGAGGGTTGAAATGAAGCTGCAGCCATTTTGTAGCTCACACACATAGCTGCTTATCTGCTGGTTCATCTTGTTGGCATGAGGTAGCGACTGGGCGTGCAACAGCTCCGCCTTCCCCTTGATCTTCCTTCAGCTTTTCCAACCCCCTGGCCAGGTGTGTGTTTAATTTCGTGGTGAAAGGTCACAAGCAGTGACAGCCAACATGGATTCATCCTGTCTGTGTGGGTTCCAGCTTCCTCTTGCTCTCTCTCTCACTTTACGTCTATCTTGCCTTCCTAGCTACTGACGTTGTGGCCTTTCAATTTCAATCTCCAGCATGAAACATGAAGACGACAGCCCAGCCTCCTAACAGTCTTATAGAAACTATTTAGCCAGTTCTCAAACTTGTGTAAGCTCAGATCCCTGTAACACATCCCTTTGTGCATACGTGTGTGTATATTAGTTTGCTAGAGTTGCCATAATGAAGTACCACAAACCAGGTGGCTTAAGCAGCTGGAAATTATTGTTTACAGTTCTGGAGGCCAGAAGTCTGAAATTAAGTTTGCTTCCTTCTGTTGGCTCTAAGGGAACATCTGTTCCAGGCCTCTCTCCTTGCTTCTGGTGGTTTTGTGGCAATCTTTGGCATTCCTTGGCTTGTTGCTACATCACCCCATCTCTGCTTTCGTGTTCACATGGCGTTGTCCCCGTGTGCAAGTCTCTGTCCAAATTTGCCCTTTTTATAAGGATGTCTCTCAAATTGGATTAGGGGTGCACTCTACTTCAGTATGACCTCATCTTAAGTAATTACATTTGTAACGACTCTATTTACAGATACAGCAATAATCACGTTCTGAGGTACTAGAGATTAGGACTCAACATATGCATTTTAGGGGAGGGCAATTCAATCCATAACAGTATGTAGGTATATAAACACTTACATATACCGAAATATGCATAAATATACATACATGCCCAACACACTTCCTAGTGGTTCTACTTCTCTAATTGAATCTTTGATGATAAGCCATCTATGCCATATATTTTCAGACTTGCATACCTTTGTTGCGACTAGAAATATCTTCTTGCCATTTTCTTCCTAGAGAATCCCTACTCCTATTCCAAGATGGAAGTCAAAAGTCACCTACAGAATATTCCTTCCCCATTACTTTACTGGGTCAATATTGGGGGCAGAATTAATTATACTATGCGTACCTTAACTAACTAACTATATATATAAATTATATAATTATATAATCATTTATTGTATAATCATAGAATCTATAATTGTATAATCATTCAGATGTTGAATGGTATAAACCAAATCTTCATAAAATAAAGCAATAATCCAATACCATCTCCAATAATATTGTCAACATTTGGAGGATAAAGACCACAGTTTACTCCATTTGTGTGCATAGTACTTCCCATAGGGCAAGACATCACAAATACTTAAAAACAAAACAAAACTGCTGAATTAAATACAACTTGGGCCAATTGAGCTTTTAAAACTTCTGATTAATAAATTGCAACCATATCAATTTGTATCTGGATAATTCTTAACATTTTTAAAAACACTTCCACAGATTTAGAATGTCAGGGTTCTAGTCTTTGTTCTGATGTTATACAATTGAGCTGGAAAACCAAAAGCTATATTTCTCAGGCTCTCCACAGCTAGAATTTAACATGCGAACTAGATTGCACCAAGTAGACGCACTCGCGTAGCAGTGCGCAATGTGAGGTGATGGCTCCAAGTGGGGAGAGTGGGTCTTCTGGAAAGCATGAATCTTCTAGAAATGCAGGCCCCCTCAGTAAGCTGATGGAATTTATAGCATCTATTCCCTGCTGTCAGAGGCGCCGAGCAACAGCAGAATTACAGTATTGTTAGATATTTCCTTCAGCTGATCTGTTTCCAGTTGGGTAACATTCGAGCTCAAGTCTTCAGCAAGAATTTCAGAACTACCTAATATCTTTCAGTAAATCCTTTCTGCTCCAACTTGCTATGTTAGACTTTTATTTTCTGCAAATAAGAATCTTGATAGATGGTCTATGAAAAGAAACTTTTCTCTCTCAATTATTTGAATCTGGAGACATAGATACTCTTCCAGATGATGGCAGGTAAGCACTGTGGTTATACAGCCTCAGGAACTGGGGCGGCCATTAATGGATCATATTCAAGATGAGTTTTCAGGGGAAATTGTACAAGATAAAGAAAGGAACAAATTAACAGGGAAATACAGACAGAGGCAAAAATATGAAACTGCCACAGCCTATGAGAAACAGAGAATAAAACATTTGCTTTACTTGCCTATTCTGGTTTCCGAAGAAGAAGTTTGAATTAGTTATTTATCTGTAGTTACTCATAAGATAATAATATAACATGTCCTGATGATACCCTTAACAATTAAATTCCATTTTCTCAAGCGAGCTTTAGTGGCCTAAGATCTTACAATCCAAAGAACCTGAACTAAACTATATGATCTATGATACCATCCTGACTCATTATTAATAACAGGAACTTGTATTTTCATAATAATATTTCTATACTTTATAATTTAACTCTAATATGCAAATTGTGAATATAAAGAACAATTTTACTTTCTCTGATAATGAGGAGAGAATCTCTTTCTCAGGGCTTATATGAATTTTAATTCCAACTGCATAGGAGAAATTCTCGAACCAGAGACATGTTTACTTTTTAAAAGTGTTGTATATTCTGCTTTTTAGCTCAAGGCAAATATGTAGGCCCATTAGGAAATATGAGGAAAAATATCTCACAAATGTTAAATGCTTCTGCTTGTTAAAAGAAAAAGTAGAAGCAGAAATAGAATTAGAAGCCAGGCATCAAGTATAATGATTAAGTAAATTGTGAAATACGTTCATAATAAGATATTGTATACAGCCATGAAAATGAATAAATTACCACTATATGCAATGGCATGGATGAATTTTGACAGCATAATGTTGACATTATAAATGCATAGAGTTTGACCATCTTTGCATAATGTTCAAAAATAGGCAAAATTAAACCACATTGTTTAGGGGAAACTTAGAGAAATGTCAAAGCTATGAAAAAGAAAGAAAATTATTCTCATAAATATTAGCATGCAAAAGTTACTTCTGGCAAGGAGGAAGGATAAATGGTCAAAAAAGAACCTTCTGGCTGCTGACAATTTTCTCTTTCTGTGTGGTCACTGGATACTACCATGGATGTCTGATTTAGAAATAGTTGTCAGACTGTATATGTATACGTATGTTTCCTACTATTTTCTGAATATGTTTTAAATGCTAATTAAAAGGGCTTAAAAAAACCCCTCAAAACTCCAAGGAATTGGAGTTCCTTGATTCCAAAGACATCTCAGAGATGTTAAAGCCTATAGTAAAGACTGTGAAAGTGAATTATTTCATCCAAATTTCAACTTCAGTGTTTTTTTCTAAATTTTATTTTTAAAAAATTTAAAATTTAAAAGATCTCCATCCTGAGGCACAGATCTCAGTTTTCACTAGTCCCTGCCTTAGGGAGCATCCCCTCGGACACGTGCTTTCTGTAACTCCTGTTACAATGTCTGGCTCTGCTTAGCTTTCTTTCCTACACAAAGGCTAAGTGTCCCCACAGCTTCTCCATCCTGCTTCACCCTGCCTGAGGCCAAGGCTGATTCCCTCAGCTGAGAGGCTGTGTTACAGGGTGGGGGATCAGAATTGGGCATGCCAAAATGTGCCTCTTTGGCTTGATTATTTTTAAGAACAAAAGATTCAGAAAGAAACTTTGACCTTCCCCCTGACTGCCTAAAAGAATTTAAGATAGAAGACCTGTGTTAGGAAGGAGCTAGTATCAAAGATAACTGTATTGTAATATGAACTAGGTGTGGTAGACAGGGAGGAACCTAGCAAGGCCCATTTGATCAAAGTCCTCTCCATGTCCCATTGTCTCTGCAAGACATGACAAACATTTGTTTATCAAACATTTCCTTTTCTATCTCCATGTGAATTGCCTTCATCCCCTTTGAACTCCCAAACCACTACCCCCAACATCCTCCTGTGTCTTTAGGAGAAGATGCTATTTAAGGTAGTGGCTTTGGCCATTTTGGCAAGCTACTCAGGTTTCCTGGGTTCCTCCCATGTATACATGTTATTAAATTTGTTTGATTTTCTCCTGTTATTCCATCTCATGTCAATTTAATTCTTAGACCAGCCAGAAGAGTCTGGAGAGTAGAGGAATATTCTCCCTCCCTTACATAGACAATAAAGAAAGGACTTCTGCGACATTCCTTCTTTAGCTCCACACATCCCTACCCCAAGCTCTCTGGGAGCTGAGCTGGGACTCTACTGTGATGTTACTCTCTTATGTTACGGTGAGGACCACACCTATGACTCTGAGAACTGAAAACTGCAGTTTAGAGACATATGACATATAGTCCTTCCAAAATTCAGAAGAGGTGCATGTCAACTTTTGGCGTCATCTCTCTGTAGTACAAAAATCACTGTGTCTCGCAACACTTTATTCAAAATATGTGATGAAGCTTTGAAGTAATTTCCCTGTTTCACTGGAAATTACCTCTCTCCTCTCTCATTCTCTTTTACTCCATCTCTCATTCTGTCCCAATCTTTTAATTGTTCTTGTTGTTTTCTTATGTTTCAAAGGCCAGAAAAAGTGAAAATATCTTTATGGCAACAGCTTTAACTGGAAGTCTAACTAAAGCCCTGACATAGGATCATCCTTCTTCTTTCATTCATGATGAAACAGAAGCTTAAAATCTGAGAGGATTAACATCACAGCCAACACATGGGAGAATTAGAGTTCAAAACTCAGGTCTGTCTCCATAGCCTGTGATTTTTACTACTATAGAGTATGATCGCCAGAGACTGAATTAGTACATTAGACCTCAAGGATCTACACTCATGTTCATTGGCATTATTGGCACATAAAAAGCTTCTTCAGTCACTGCTACATCTCCAGTGCACACATTGGTAAGGCTTACTTGGTGTATGTAAAGAAGGAATATAGCACTTGAAGCCATGTGAAAAAAGCAGTGTTTAAACTACCAAGTAAACTCAAAAGAAGAGACTGTGTACATGCCACTTGTGCTATATAAGTAAATATTTTGGTTAGTTAGGAATCTGGGGGTCATCCTGGTCTCCACTCCTTTGTTCCTCCTCCACAGGCAATCTACCAAATCATGTCCATTCAGCTGGCTAATAGCTTTCCTAATCTGTTCAATTCTCTCCATCACCATGCACGCCCCTCTAAGCCAGGTGACACCAATTTCTGTCACTGCCTCTAGGACCTCCTTTTGTTTTTCTTTTGTGTTCCCTATGAACCCACTCTCTACATTGTAGCCAGATAGATCTTCCTAAAACATGGAAATCTCATGCCCCTCCCCTACTTAACACCTGTGAATAGATGCCCAATTGCCCAAGTGGAATAGCTCAAATGTACCTATGGCTTGTAAGACTCTTCATCACCTGGCCATGATTTCATGCTTCCACTTTCTTGTGTTTCTACCCCACTACTTCTGCCCTTTCACGCTCCCAGAGCTGCTGTCTGGCATTTCAGTTTTGGAAGTCTGCCATGCACAGTCTGGGCTCAGGACCTTGACAACGTGCTGTTTCTCTGACATGAACAGTGCATGTCCTCTCTCAGTGGCCTAATGCTCAGTAATACAATGGCTCATGTAATTATGCCTCTGCCAGGGCCTTGTTTATTACCCATCTTATGCCCTTTGCTACCAACAGACCTGGAAAGAACAGGGATTCAGTGAATGTCTGAGTTAAAACAGGAAATATTTTGTATACTTTTAAAAAATATGATTTTAGGGGGCAAGTCCAGTGGCGTAGTGGTTAAGTTCATGTACTCTGCATTGGCGACCTGGGGTTCACCAGTTCTGATCCTGTGCATGGACCTACACAGCGCTCATCAAGCCATACTGTGATGGCATCCCACATAGAAGAAGTAAAATGACTTACAACAAGGATATGCAACTACGTACTGGGGCTTTGGAGAGAAAAAAGAGGAAGATTGGCAACAGATGTTAGCTCAGGGCCAATCTTCTTCACCAAAAAAGCATACCCTTAAAAAATATGGATATGATTTTCACCTATCCCTCAGGTCAGTAAGGGAAAAAAGTGGCTTCATAATACAGGCAATAATTCGTTTTAAAATGTTACTGTACACTTACATTTTTATATTTGAAAATAATAAAAATTATTAATCTTTACTCTGAATGTTTCTGTGTTCAAAGGAGCTCCAGATCTCTTATTTAAACACTGCCAGTGTCAATCATTCTGCAAAGTATGAGCTGAAGATGAAAAAATTCTATAAAAATGAAAATGGTAACTCAGTTTTACAAACAGCGCTTTAGAGCGAAAGCATTCATCCTTGCTGACTGAAAAAAAAGTCAAGGAAAGAAGGTTTTATGACTTTCTATTTTTAGAAAACCACAAAAAGTATGATAAACATGTAGAGGTATGGTGCATTTGCAAAAAGAAGAAGATTTGAAATAGTAGTAATAGGGCTGGCCCTGTGGCCAAGGGTAAGTTCACATGCTCCGCTTCAGCAGCCCAGGGTTTCACCGATTCCGATCCTGGGAACTGACATGGCACCACTTGTCAGGCCATGCTGAGGCGGTGTCCCACACAGCACAACCAGAAGGACCTACAACTGGAATATGCAACTATGTACTGGGGGCTTTGGGGAGAAGAAGAGGAAGAAGAAGAAAAGAAGAAGATTGGCAACAGATGTTAGCTCAGTTGCCAATCTTTACAAAAAAATAGTAGTAATAAAGAGAATAACTAGGACTCCTTTACCTTCCTATAATTATAGCAAATGAATAACTAGCTATTTACTTTGTTAGTAGAACAAAATGCGCTTAACCTAATGATCTCGCCTCTTCACTGTAGTCCAGATGGGAAAATTCCTTTATTTATAATTAGCACTAGCTTGCAAGTCCTTCTGTTAATAGAAGCCATGTATTAGTCATTGTTGAGCTCTTCACAGAGCTCAGGAAACTGCATTGCTCACACTCACAGTCAGGAGCATCAACCCTACAGGGGCCAGTCACTCACCCCAGAATTCTGGAGTCATCTTTGCATTTCCTCACGCTGAGGTCTTATTAGTCACTGAGTTCTGTTGCTCCTGCCTCTAATGCTTCTTGATTCTTGGCACTTCGCTGCGTCTCCACTGGTACAATCGTCTTGAGCCTGGGCATCTGCAGTGGCCTCTGAATGGTTCTTCATCTGCTCTTAACATCCCCTTGTCTATAATCTTCAGGGAAAAGGTAGTATGATTTTGGAGACACAAATATTACCTACTTGGCTCTTTTTCTCCAGTCTCAGATGTGTTGATTTTCTTTGATACTCCATGAAGTACACCATAATTTGGAGCTTTGACTGACATAAGCTGAATGTTCAATTATCCCCAGATTGACATTTACTATAACTATGACATAGAGTTTATGCTATCCAGACTTTTATTAAATAATGGTTGGAAATAGTTATATTTGACCTAACCAAAACATTAGATTGTAGATCATTTATCATTCACAGATAACTGATGTTGCATAGATAACGTGACACAGGTTAATCAGTGGTAAAAGTATCATAATTAATGTTTGAGGAACATATCGAGTGGTTATACAATAGTCATGATGCATAGTCTGGCATTTAATTCTTAGCCTAATTGCAGATCTTTTTCAGTAAATGTGATTTGTTGCAGGATCTTATTCTTCACTAACTTAATTAAATAGAAAGATAGGACATGTGTGCAACTACTTGAGCTAATCTCTCTTCTTCGTGGTCATTGCTCCACTGATTTAGAGGTTTGTTTCTCTATAACAGATTAGCCTTATCTCCTGGTCCCTAGCATTTTTCTTGCTCATTCTAGTATCAATCGCATTTCAATAACCGTGAAAAGACTTTCTTCCCATCAGGACCTCCAAATATTTATTAGGCTCCAAATGCAGTCTTGCCCATGAAGTACCTAAGGTCTTTTATTTCAATGTCTTTTACTATTTTTCTTGGTAGAGTAATTGATTAACACAATGTATTGCCCCAAATGTCTTATTTTACAAATAATCATCTAGTACCTCATAAGAGTTGGAGCCTCTTCCATCTCCCAGTTAGTTCCCTGGCCATGAACGCTTGCTCATGAGTTTTGGGAGATATTCTTTGTAAGTATTAATTCTAATGTGTCTTTACTATTTCTATTTGAATATTATTAGAATTTTAAGAGACAAGATGGATTATTAAGAGTGTGAATTTTGGAGCCAGGATGCCTATATCCAAATCCTCACTCGCAATTTTTCAGTTATTGTGAGACTTGAACAAGCCACTTAACCCCTCTATGACTCAATTTTCTCATCTGTAAAAAAAGGTAGATGGTAAGCAGCACCTAACTCACAGATTGTTGATTATTAAGTGTGTGAATGTAGGGATGTGTTTAGAAGAGTGCTTGGCATATATGAAATACTCCATATGTGTTAACTATTGTTATTGTTATTGATTATACATGCAAGTAGGCAGTCAAACTCATAAGAAACCAACAGTTTTTAATCTAATAGTTATTTATTTTGTTTATCTAATTTTATAGAAGAATGCAAGGTAGGAAATAAGGCAAATACATCATCATTTCATTGAGAATCCAAGCAGCTACCCAAGTACATAATTTCTTTTCCCATGATGCATATGATGTATGTATAGCTGTCATGGACAAGAGCCATATGGTACAAATTGTATCCTCCACTTCCCACCAATCCTTAATACTGTTCTAGTCATGCAGGCCTGAGGCTCGGATCCAAACTCATACTTTCCTCAATGCAGGTGCTGTTTCATTTGACAAACGAGGCCAACACAACATCCACATTTATTTTAGCTCTATTGTTTCCAAGGAAGCAGTGGTATGGGAGTCTGAAATCATTCTAGAAAAGCCTTCATCAGCGCCAACCAGCCCAGGAATTAATCATTTATTCAAAATGTGTTATTTTATTTTGGAAAGAAATTCTGGTTAATATAGAAAATACGTTCTTGCAGAAAGTGGAGTAAATGTTTTTAAATTTTAGTTAAAAACTGAATCTTAGATGTAGAAAAATTGAGACAAATTCATATATTGGCCTTCTTAAGGACTCACTAGAAAGAATGTTCTACCCCAGACCTTTCTCTGTTTCTCAAATTCTGATGGCTATAATATGTTCATTAGAAGTACATAATTAGGCTATAGGTATTGACCTATGTTAATATATGGATTATCTTGGAAGAAGGAAAACATTAAAATTCCTTCACCATTCATTAATATCTGATTATATGTTTTATGATATGGATATACAAATAGCATTCCTCCAACTAAAGACCTGAAAGCTAACTAAATGGATCATAAGTCAAGGAAGGTTTGATGAAAGAGGTTCCGATTATCTATTGCTGTATAACAAACTACCCTAAAACTTACTGTTTTAAAACAACAATGGTCTTATTACATCACATGGCTTTGTAAATCAGGAATTCACAAAAAGCTGGGATGGATAATTCATCTGATCCATGTGGCATTGATGGACATCAGTGGTGTTATTCAATTGGCAGAGTGTCTGAGGCCACTTCACTAACAAGTCTGGTGTCTTGACAAGGATGGCTGGGAGGCTGTTTTTATTAAGGTATCATTAGAATCTTATGAAATAAAAAGTAAGCAAATTGTATTTTTATTAATTTTTAGTCAGACTTCTTACATGAAAGCTCAGACCTCCAACAGCAAGCGTTCCTGCAAACAATGTTGGAAACTACTTGGTTTTATAACCTGACCTCAGAAGACACATAGATTCTCTTCTGCCACACTCCATTGCTGAAGTATTCACAAGCCTGCCCAAACTTAAGGAGAGAGTATAAGGAGATCCTCTCTATGAGAAAAATGTGAAAGAGGTTTTGGCTGTGATTTAAAATAATAACAAGGGAATTATAAGAGATGTCTCACATATGTAGGACAATTTGGGGCAATATATTTGAGTGGAGTGTCCCTTGCCAGGAAAGAGGGAACACAGAGTACATTTTTTTTGGTACACAGACCTGCATTCTAGGAAGTAGAAGTGTATGATTGACAAATTGCCCTTTCCAACTTCAGCTAGAGGTAAAACATACAGCCAACAGAAATGCCTCTGACTATTAACAAAACCAAAGCCAAATTCCAGAATTGGATAAATTGATATGGAAGTTTAAAAAGTGGAAAGCAAATGATTCAAATAATTAAATATTTTATTAACTCATTCATCTAAAGGACAGAATAAAATGTGTTAAGCTGATTGCATTGAGATTTTTATATTTTCCCCTCCTCAAATTTATGTGCTTTACCAAACGCAACAAATTCAACCCTCAAAGGTACCACAATGAATCTAATGTTTGTGGATTAATGCACAATTTGTAATCATTTGCTATTTCTCTGCAACAAACACGTTTTTATTTATGATAATGACATTTCTTTTTTTTTTTTTTTTTTGAGGAAGGTTGGCCCTGAGCTAAAATCTCCTGCCAATCATCCTCTTTTTCTGTTGAGGAAGATTGGCCCTGAGCTAATATCTGTGCCTATCTTCCTCTATTTTATATGTGGGATGCCTGCCACACTGTGGCTTGATAAGCAGTGCTAGGTCCACACCCAGGGTCTGAACCGGTGAACCCCAGGCCACCAAAGCAGAGCATGTGAACTTAACTGCTGTTCCACCAGATCGGCCGATAATGACAATTCTTTAGTAAGCTATACTGTAAAGTATGGTTTTATAAAGAGACAAAGACTATATTTTAAACATTGAGAGTGAGTTTCAAGAACAATGAAGGACAAGGACAGATCCCAAAATAGTTAGGGGGGATAATACTCAGTGGACCTATCAATTTATCCACAAGTTAATTAATAGTTTCCTTTCAGTGATACCCACAGCTAATAATATCCACAGTAGTAACATAATTTGCAAACTCTCAACATTTTTGAAGACTTTAAAGTGAAGAACTAATAACAGTGTAAAATGATTAGAAAAAAAAATCACACTGGAATTTTGAAGACCCAGATAGCCCAAGTTAATATATGTTATGAAAATTAATATAGATGTACCCAAACAGGTATTTATATACATATACTACGGAATATTTATAATGGAATTTAATTTTAATCAATTTGTAATTATACATTTGTATAATTATATATTTAATCTTATTAAAATATAGGGTTCATAAAAACTGGGATTTTTTTCTGTCTGGTTCTCTGTTTCCTAGTGACTAAAACGGTGGCTAGTAGATACTAGGGCTCGAAGGCATTTATTGAATTAAGTCTGATTTCCCCACCGTATCAACCTCAGGTCCTGAACACTGTCTGGTCTGCTTGCCCTGTAGGAAACTCAACATTTTAACCAATGAGCATGTGTGTATCCACAAAAATATAGCTCTTCTTTGTGGTAATCACTTACCTCCTTTTCATGTGTTGTCTTTACTTCTTTTGTTAATATCTAGCAATGCTAAATGAGAGTTAATTTTCCTTATGCTATTTTTATTGCAGCTGAACTGGAAGCTATTTATGAAACTTGGTTTTCAAGTATTTTAGGAATTGACCAAACCAATTAAAATTTACCAGTTTAGAGGCTGGCCCGGTGGCACAGTGGTGAATTTCTTGCAGTCTGCTTCAGCAGCCAGGAGTTCGGATCCTGGGCACGGACTTCACACCATTTATCAAGCCATGCTGTGACAGCATCCCACGTAAAATAGAGGAAGATTGGCACTGATGTTAGCTCAGCAACAATCTTCCTCACATAAAAGAAAAAATTTACCAGTTTATTCCATTGTGTAAATATGGAACATATGCTATTTTCTGAATCAATAAAGAAGAATCAACTGGACTTTGCCAGACATTTTTGAGATGAGGATAGATGTCCTGCAATGAAGAAGAAGGTTAAAAGGCCCTTAAATAACCTACAACCTCTCAGTTGTGAGCTTGATATTCCAAGGCCATCTAAACATTTGCTGAGGCAAGTCTTTCCTGAATAGCCATGATGTATTCAACACTGCTGTAATCATTATGGTAGATAAAAACATACATTACAACTCTGAAGAGGACATTCCAGACACATAACTATTAGAGAATAGTGTAAGACAGTATGCACAGATCAGACGAAGAGTTCTGAGAATGGGGAGAATATGCAGGCTAGGAGACTCAGGAAAGATTTCGAGAAGAAAAATACAGGACCTCACTGGGTAGAAGAGGAAGAGAGGATAATAAACTGATGCTTTAGTTTAAAATCTTATTACAATTACCATTCTCTTTGGGGGCTCAGGATTTTATACTTTCTATAAACATGAAAGCAACTATATTTAAAAAGTTTTGTTTCAAAACATGAAGTCAGGAAAATCCAGTTATGGCCTTATGGTCACCTTGCTCTGTCAACAAGCAAATTTCAAGCCTCTCTAGTTGCCTGTCGTCAGTCATATTCTAATTGTCCTCCAGAGGCCCGTTATGCTTCACTCTGCTGCTCCTGGTTTTTCCTGAACCCATTCCACTGGGCCAGCTGTTGCCCACATTCTCGCGAAAGACTCCCTCGGTCCCTTTACAGAATCTCTATTTACTTCCCATGTGATCTTTGCACAGAGGATTTCTAAGTGCCAGGAGGTAAGAGAAGATAGACCAGAATTTTCACTCCTACCGCCATTTACGGACCATGGACATTTTGAGAAACTACTACTGTTTTTGCTGATATCATCTGGCTACTTCTCATGCCGCCTTCCTTCACAATCTCAGACATTCCATGAGAACATTGACACTGACTTGCAGTCTTTTTCTTCCTCTGAATTCCCAACAGCCCATCATCCTTCATGCTGTGAAGATAAAAGAGAAGCATACCGGCCCCCTTGTTGTTTGCCTTCCATTCCTAGTTGGCCATTGTTTATATAACCCCACAACCACTTTCTACTGTTTTAAATTCTGTATTCTATTTTCTCACCACAATTACATTCTCCTTCTACTTCTTTACTCCTTCATACGTAAACTTAAGATAAACATCAAATTCTAAATGCTTGAAATGTTTCCCCTCCTACCTAACTTTGAATCAGACTCCCATTTGAGCATTAAAATACCACGGAAGTCCACATCTCTGTAAATTCTTTGACACTCTTGACCTGTGTAGAATTAATGACGTCCTTCTGTGTAATCATATAGAATTTGGTTCAATTTAAAATGTATGTGTTTGTGCCATTACTCAGTTGGCAGGTGAACTTGACCTGCCACTTGGGCCTTATACATCTTTCAACACCACTAGTCAATAGTAGTAACTCAAAATGTTTTATGAAAGCTTGATTATAGACTCAATATACTGAATTGTTTTGTTTCTATTATAATTTTGACATTGTTAGTGGTGAAAACAAGTAATTACATCAGTTGATATTATTATCGAGACATTGAGTTGATATGGCCTGATAATAATTTTACACGTTTTGTAATATTTATATTCCTACTAATTATTAGTGTAGGTTTCCTTCAAAAATAAAAAATACATAGGAATAAAATTCTATGTTCCCTTGTTTGTTAATACTCTTATTAGGGAATGTTAAAATC
Organism: Equus asinus; assembly: GCF_041296235.1. Lineage (NCBI taxonomy): Eukaryota > Metazoa > Chordata > Mammalia > Perissodactyla > Equidae > Equus > Equus asinus. Next base: position 12,723,627 of record NC_091819.1, read on the forward strand.
ATCTCCTTTACTTAACATCTCCCCCACCAGCTGTCAGAGGAATAGAGAACAAAAATTGCATCAATTTTATAATTAATGCATTTTAGTCTTTCTTTACTTTTCCGTTTCCGTGGAGGGGAATCGGCCTCCATATCCCAAACAGATGTTCCTCACCGGCTTGTGAGACTGCATTCCCATAACATGCCTTCTCGGTCTTATTCCCTAATGTCTGAGGCAACATAATTTTCCAGATTGCTAAGCAAGAATACCAAAAAAGCTGAAGATTAATAATTTTCGTAATTTTGATTTTGTCTACATTTCCTCTCCCATCACTTTTCTTTATTTTCTATTTCTAAAGTTTCAAATTTCTCGTGAATGATTGTATATATATATATATATATATATATATATAAAACATATATGTCTCTCTCACAAATAAAGGAACACCATAGTTTTTAAACATAATATGCTAAACATTTCCAATTTCTTACTACCAGGATTTAACACAGTACAGGAAATGGGTATACTAAAGGGTGCACTAAGGGGCTAAGGCATATTAATGCATTTTCTATCTAAGTTATTATGCAAAGATTGCCTAATAATGGGATTCAAACACAGAATCAGTGTGTCACATGAAATTTATGACTATGTATAAGCCACACAATTTCTCCTTCTTACTTCTGGTTTCTATAATACAAAATATCGCTCTATGCATGAGACATGTAATCTTCTTTCTAAACAAACACTGAATATTTTATATTTCTTAATTTACGTGACAAGAAGAAACTATTGCCCAGCCTACCTAGTAAAATCCTGTTGTCTGGTCCTTTCTGAAGCATTGGCAACTCAAGGAAATTAAATTGCCAAATTTTGTTTTTATTTCTGTTCGGTGACATTTAAACTTCCTCCCGTGATACACTATACAGGTTTTCTACTCAGGTAGGAGTCAAGGCCTCTGTAATCAGTATTCTGTTTTATTTTTGCAAAGATCATCTACTTATGGACACTCATTAAAGCATGATGAGTCAGATATGTTCTCAACGTATTTTTTAAGTTAATTACGTTCTGAACTCTTACCTTTACTGCTTGTGGCATAAATTAAAAGAATCTGAAATAGATTATTTTTTATGCTCTGAAAAACTCTTTTTGAATTCACTTTAAAAGATATTTCCAGAGAAAAATGCATCTGATTTGAGATCTGAATATAAAGGAGAAATGTGATATCTTGCAAACACTTTACCACAGAAAAAATAACCACGATTTTATTATGGCAGAGGGTACATTTCAAGGTCACTGCCTTGCTTTACTTCTGAAGTTTTTTTGGCAGTTGGGAGACTATACAAAGACTCAAATGCTGGCTTCTTTTAAATGACATTCAGGGTAAAGTATTTGATCAGAGGAAGAAGTGCAAACTCTATAAGGAAGGCACGTAATCTGAATTTGTAATGCTTGACAACCAAACATTTTACTGTAGTGTAAATAATATTATGTGTGCAGACTTTTCTTTTTAATGTCTGAGACCATGTTTTCTATTTAAGAAAGAATAACCAGTTAAATGCCAAGCCTACATTGAAATTCAAACTTCTTTCTTTATTAAGGAAACTCGAAGATTTGTTTTCCTATAGTGTATTGAGTTCCTAACCAGAGATAGTGAGGTTCAAGAAATTCAATGGTTTAATCTTTAGTCAGATAGTTAGAGAGTCTTTTATCTCAAGCCTACTTTTAATTTAGTTGCATTGAGATATCATATCAAATTAAATAAATTCATTAAGACTGAAATACAACATTTCAGCAATTCACTAACCCAAATGAGGACAGTGTTCTAAGCACACAGTAAAGTCTCTCAGAAGAGGAGAAACTCATTAAATTAACATTACACCCTTCTCCTAGAATTCAGAGGGAGCAGGGAAGGAAAAGCTTTCTTAGTGATGTGATTTTAAAGACTGTTTTAGTCGAAAATATCATCCTCTTCTCTAATACCCTCTCTAAGCAGTGATGATATCTAAAATCTCCATGAAAAACTCTTTGGGTTCAGGAATTTAAAGACCTCTTATGAGCTGTATATTTAATTTAATTGAATGGCTGAAGAACTAGTCATTGAGATCCAGGTTACTGTCTTGTCACCAAGTAATCTTAGCAAAGGCACTCAGAAACTCATTATCTCAATGTGTAGTATGTGGTTGTATTAGATGATATCCGAGAATGTGTTTAGCTGTTTAGGTTTAAAATCCTGTGAATCTATGATGAGCCTAGCAATATCTAGGACTATTAGTTAATACATCAAGACTGCTTCCGTCATGAGCCTCATGAATTAAGTTGTTGGATTAGATTAGCTGAAGTTAGTTGTCTGGTGATATAGTAGACAAAGCATTAGTGACAGATGACGTTGCAGGAAACTATTAGCATCACAAAAGAAAAACATGCCTTTTAGTCTGGGTCACAAAATGGTTTGGAAAAGAAAAACATTCCTTTTAGTCTGGGTCACAAAAGGGTTTGGAAGACAAGACAATAATCATTTTATTGAGTTCTATATTTTAAATCTCTCTCTCTCTCTCAATATATTTTGATGTGTCGATGAGAACTGTATTTATTTCTTTTTCCCCATAAGTCATAGCCTGGATCAAAGTAAGTGTCCTTTAAATTAATGTATAATGGGATCAATCAGTCAATTAATATGAAAACTTGGATGCACAGATATGCCTGAGTGAGAAGCCTAACAGACAAAGTTGCTGGTCATTTAACTGCTCAGTCCTTGAAATAATTAGGCTTTCAAGCAAGGAGCTTGTAGGAATATAGCAAGATTTCAAAAGAGAGAAGTAATTCAGAAAAACGTCTGCTTTTCTGATTGTGAATTAAAGAGCCAATGAATTATATAACTCTCTAAAAGTAAGACTCTCTTAACTGTACAAATATATCGTAACTTTATAAAGATCTCAGATTAAGAAAAAAAAATTACGCCAACAGTGAATGATGTTCTGTGAAGAGAATAGCTAGAGATGAGGTAAGATGGCAGCTAAACCAGCTGTAATTAAAAGTATGATAAACTGGGATCCTCCCCCATCCTTTCTATGCTCTGCCTCTTTCTCCTTTTTCCTGGAGTCCTCTATAATCTGACAAGTTTCCATCTCATGTTATATACACTAAAGTCCTATCCATCTATTAAAAAATTTGACAGTGTGTTTGTGAAAGATGACTTGAATGGAGCCACATTAAAACAGAGCCAGAGCAAGGGGGGCCAGCCCGGTGGCGCAGCGGTGAAGTGTGCACATTCCTCTTCTCAGTGGCTCGGGGTTCGCCGGCCAGGATCCCGTGTGAGAACATGGCACCGCTTGGCACGCCATGCTGTGGTAGGCATCCCACATATAAAGTAGAGGAAGATGGGCACAGATGTTAGCTCAGGGCCAGGCTTCCTCAGCAAAAAGAGGAGGACTGGCAGTAATTAGCTCAGGGCTAATCTTCTGAAAAAAAAAAAAAATAGAACCAGAGCAGCCATTTCAGAGGAATTGCCTTGCACATCTTGTCTTCTTTGTCTTCCAAACTGGACCAAACCACTGACATTCCAAGAAGTCAATAAGGAGAAGAATATCCTGTTTGTAAAGACCGATGGAACTGACTTTGCTGCTGATGGAATCACAACTATCAATGAAATACAAGTCTAGCCTTTTGCCTGATGACTGGATCGCTAGCCAATCCATAAAGTGGATCGAACCTAGCCTTGCCTCATGTAGCACCAATGAACACTTCATTAAAACAACTCACCTCGTCTTCTTCTCTTTTCCCCATAAAAACCCTGATCCCCTCTCCTGTAATCCATACACTATTTGGATTTATACCTCAAGCTGTGCTCCTGAATTGCAATTCTTTGATCCCAACTTTGTCTCTTAAGCTGGTTTTTATTTTTGTAAGTTGACGTGTTTTGTTTTGTTTTGTTTTGCTCAGGAAGAGTCACCCTGAGCTAACATCTGTTGCCAATCTTCTTCTTTTTTTGTTTGAGGAAGATTCACCTTGAGCTAGCATCTGTGCCAGTCTTCCTCTATTTTATATGTAGGTCACCGCCACAGCATGACTGACGAGTGGTGTCAGAATCTGAACCCACCAACCTGGGCCGCCAAAGCAGAGTGCGCTACACTTAACCACTATGCACCAGGGCTGGCCCCAAGTTGACATGTTCTTAATTCATCTAGGGACATAGGAACCTCTTAAAGACTTTAAAAAAATCTTCAATCCTGGAAATAATGACTCTCTAATTTCAGGGCCTGCAGAGTACCATTGATGGAAATATTTGGTGCAGAGAATCTTTCAATGACCCAGAAGATCACTGTATACCATAACTTACACTCACCTGGGCTATTCTCCATTTGAGAAGTGGATGTGAATATTGAAGGTTCCCAATTGCAAGGCAGGCAATATCATATATTTCTTTGTTAACACCAACAGTACATATCACATAGTAGCAACTCAATTTTCTATTGATTCCTTTCAGGTTATCTCTAGTGCCCATGGAGCAGTGTGGCAGAGAGCTGAGAATTCTGAGCAACTAATGGGCTATGTTCTATCTCATGTTTAGTTACTAACTAACTTTGAGGCCCTGGACTGTCACTTACTCTATTAATTTTCTTCACTGAAAGTTTATTTATCAGAGTATTTTAAGGAACAAATAAGAAAATTCATATCAAAATTCTTCCACAAATATAAAGATATTAGCATTAGAGCTAGCTTTAGTTAAAATATCCCTGAATGATAATTATACTTTAGAAATAAATTAAATTCTAGAGTAGTGTCATCAAAGCCTTTTCTGTAGTAATTCTGCATGTAGTTTAAACTGAAATAGAAACTCTATACTCACCAGAGGAGCTGGTAGATAGTACCAGTAGAATGGAGAGGAGAAAAGACAAGGTATGAGATAACATTGAATAAGACAACAAGGAAAAAGAAAGAGAAGAAACAGAGGGAGCAGAAAAAGAAGGGAATCCATATGGAAAAGTGTAAGAATATCTATTATAATAGACCTATGCCTCTAGTGATTTTTAAACTTCCCTTGCACAGCAGAGGCCAGGACCACGGAAGATTCATAAAGCAGAGCATTGCACAGAGGTCTCCAGTGCCTAAGTATACTGCTTAAAAGAGAAAGACTTTTTCTCTCTCCTTTCAAAAAGGGTACCGAAATACAGAAAATCACTTATTTTATTTGAGTCCACAGCAGCATAATATGGAAAAATGCCTTAACAATATATGAAAACAATCCAGTCAATGATTTTTTACATATGTCTGATTCTACTGGGAAATAAAGAAATATGAATTTCAGGAGTTTCAGTAGTTTGCCTGTGGTGCTATGCAGTGTTTAATATTTGATTAAAATGAAAATAGGAAATCCATATCAAAGGTGTTCTCATCATTATTTGTTTGTGTGAAAAAAATATCACTGTTGTAATATGTAGAGAAGTAATACTGTATAGTGGTTACAACAGAATAGTATGGTGACTGGGACACAATTCCTGAGGCCAGGTTATGTAGGTTTTTTGATGGAGCCATGTGCTCACTGTATAACCTTGGGCAAAAATACTTCACCTCTTTTTTCCTTAAATTCCTCATTTTTAACATGAAGGTTATAATAGTGGTGTTGTGAAATTTATCATATGAGGCAGTTTGTACAAAATATTTAGAAGATGAAATGCTTAATAAGTGTTAGTTTTTAAATTTATTTTTAAGTGACAATATATGAGTAAGTTAGCATGGATTTTTATTATGTTTTGATACTTCAAGTGTGTTTTTAAACATTTCTCCCTCAAATAAATTTCAAAGTATAGAATATAAAAAAACTAATTACCTAGGGTAGAAAGCACTCCTGGAAAATAAAAAGAAAAAGACTAATTAGTTTTCAGGTATGTCATAGTTTCAGTAAAGAAAGGTGTTAAGAGAAACGATGATATTCTTTTTCGTCTCTTTATTAATATTTTTGTTCATGTACATTTAAAGATTAAGCATAGTTTTTAAGCTAAGAATCTTCATCAGCTACATGTCTGCAGCTTCTTCCCCATCTAGTTAACTTGAATTAGTACATAGAATTATCAAACTCCCTCACTTCTTTAACTTTAATTCACGTCTCATTTTGTGTTGCATTGTAATTACTAGATTTTCTTTTAAAAATTTCAGTTCTGATTGGTATTGCAAAGCCTTTGTCATCTCATCAGATTTCATTTCATACAGAATTTTAATACATAAATAGCATAATTTTATAAAAAGATATCCTTAAAGAGTATCTTTCAATACTGATTCTTTTTGTATACTAATGGCTAGAGTAATGAGAAAAATAAAAGGTTAAGTGCCTCAGGATAAATCCTTTCATAGACTATTGAAATATAATCTGCAATACCAAAATTCAAAAGCAGGAAAAATAAATATAAAACAAATGCAAAATATGAAAGTTTCTCTTAATAAGTTATCAAAGACAGAGGCAAACAAGAAAAGGCAGCTTGTTTACCATATATGTCTTCTCATTGACTGAATCACAAGGTAGCAATATTCTTATAGGCTCATTAAGGATTACAATTTAAAGAAACACTGATTACAGATATATATGCAAAACATAATTGATTTCTGAAATGATATCTCTTTACTGATAAAACAAAAGCTGCTGATTTCCTTCTCTTTTTAACCATTCTTTTGATCTTGTGCCGTGTAAAGGAGGAAAAATGGTTTTACCTCTACCCTTCTAGATTTGTGGCAGGTACCCCCAAATAATAAAAGACAGATTAAAAGGAGAAAAGCAAATGGTTTAATAACATGTATACCTCCTGTATAAGTGGGAGATACCCAGAAAAACTGAATAACTCCCCAAAATGGCCTAAGCCATCACTTTAAATACCATCACCAGCTAAAGACAAAAGAAGATATTGAGGGTGGGGAATCAATTATGGGAGATTACCAGGAAAAGCACGTAAAGGAGGATAAGGTTATTAGGCAGATTTAAGTTGTTGCTTTCTCCATTGATGAGTTTCTAGAGTTTTAGAATTGTTTTCCTCTTCCTAGTACAGAGAGAGATACACCCTTAGAAATGGAGATTTCTCTTATAAATGTAGATGTCTCTTCCAAAAAGCTAATGTAGAGGAGGAAGAAATATTCATCCACCCTCTGGATTCTTCTGGCTGGTTTAAGAATTGAATTGATGTAAGAAAGAATAACAGGAGAAAATCAAACAAATTTAATAACGTATACATGGGAGAAAACCAGGAAAATTCAGTAACTTGCTAAAATGGCTGAAGCCACCACCTTAAACACTATCTTCTGCTAAAGACAGAGGAGGAGGTAGGGGGTAGTGGTTTGGGAGTTCAAAGAGGAGGAAGGCAGTTCACAGGGAGATGGAAAAGCAAATGTTTAGTAAGCAAATGTTTGCCATATCTGCAAAGACAATGGGACAAGGAGAGAACTTTGATCAAATGGGCCTTGTGAGGCTCCTCCCTGTCTACCACACCTAGTTCATATTACACTATAGTTATCTATGGTATTAGATCCCTCCCAGAACAGGGCTTCTATCTGGAATTCTTTTGGTCAGTTGGGGGGTGAGGTCAAAGTTTCTTTCTGAGTCTTTTGTTCTTAAAAATCAAGCCAAAGAGACAGATTTTGGGATGGCAAATACTGAACCCCAAGGTAACTTGTGCAACACATTTTCAGAGCTTTTCCTATATCTGCTGTTTCTTAAAAAACAATCAGCTCAAAATAATCCTTATGCCAAAGAAGCATATTCTGGGGTGACATATTCTGCTCCCTTTCAGCTATTACTGACTTTTCAATTATTCTAAGTATATTAACCTTTACTCAAAATAAAGCGAAATAAAAGTACTTTTCAAATAAAGCCTATCAGAAAACGTGTCTGAAGAATGAGGACGAGAAATGAGAAAAACCAAACATTACCTAAAGAATGTGATTTTCTTCCTCAGCCCTTCTTACTCCCTCAATACTCAAATAAATTTGCCCAAATATCAAATTCAGTCCCACAGAATACAGCAGTATCAGGAAGAAAATAGGGTCTAGAGTCAGTTTTGCCAAAATATGCTTCCCCAGTAACTGGTGTTAAAAGCTTCAAAAGGACCTTGGCAATTCTCTTATCTGATTCTGGCTACTATTACAACTATCCCACAAACAAGAATACATATTCTACTGCCCTCACTCTATTCTTTAGCTCCAAATGGACTACCCACAAGCATACTTTACTCTGCTATGGTCGCAGTCTAGAACAAAGGTATTTCTTACTTGTTGTTAAACATCAGAAAGTTATCTGCTTGAGCAATGGTGAGATCCTTTCTAACAAGAACCCACCTACAAAAGGAAGTGAAAAGATTTTAAGACTCTAAATTATCCAGATTTTATGAGTTCCCAATTGTCATAGTGTCATCACCAATAATGAGTTTACAGATAAGAAAGACAAGGTGAATTTTACTTGAACCAGGCTGAGGACTGTAATCCAGGAAGGACGTCTCCACACAGGAAGAAAGCTTTTCAGAGAAGCATGCTGTTCAGTACAGTTTTATACCTTTGTAGAACAAAGAACTTGCACCAAATACACCCAGGACATGTATTCATCAAAGTTTCAAAGAGATATTCAGTTTCAGATTAGCAGGTCAACATGGCCCTGATGTCCAGGAAAGGAAACTTATCTTTAGGTGTACTGACACTGGTCTCCTAGGAACGGAAGTATGCATCCTTATAATCAAAGAGTGCCTTCTTTTACATTAAGATAATGTTTAATGCATTCTTTACTTTAATGATTAAAGCAGATGTACCATGTATGTTTGATATGCCACAAGTCAACTTTTCTAGTTCAACTTGAATCAGATTGAAACCAGAATAGCTACCCAATATACCTCAATATGTGAAAATTTCTTGTCAATACTAACACATTTGTTCATTTCAACATATAGAAATAAGGTTATAGAGAAAATAGAAAAGTAAACTGATTCGATCACATGTTTATATTTTCCACCGTGTATTTTCCAATTTCTAATGTCTCTGAGTAAGGTTGCCAGGATATACTCCACATAATGGAATCTGGCCAAGTGACTGGGGGTGAGAACCAAAAGATAGCTTTTGGTTTCCTTGTCAAACATGTCCTGTGTGATGTGGCTACATCTGCCCAGAAGAAAAGGCACATTTTTTTCCACCCTTGATATACCCAAAAAGGGTGTCTTTTTGCAATACTTCAAGAGAAGGTTACTTTTTGTTCTTTGTTTTGCATATCAGTACCAATTGTACTAGCTGAGGCTCTACAAAAAAGAGCAGTTAAAATAGATAAAAAGATGAATTTCTTTTTTATGAGGAGTATCTAGCTTAGTGTCTGAAATACTGAAGGGGAGCAGAAATTGCTACCCCAAAAGGTATCTCTTTGGCATAATAATTATTTTAGACTGATTATTTTTAAGAAACAGCAGACATAGTTAAAGCTATAAATACTGAGTAGAAGTTACATTTTTGTAAGATATATTCATATCTATTAGGGAAATCTCCATTTGTAAGGGTGTCTCCCACTCTCTACCAGGAAGAGAAGGATGACTGGAACTCTAGAAACTCCTATCAATGGAAAAGCAATGACCTAAATCTGCATAACAATCTTAACCTTGTTTACTGCGCTTTTCCTGGTAACCACCCACAACGGACTCCCACTCCCAACCTCTTCTGTTGTCTTTAGCTGGGGATGTTATTTAAGGTGATGACTTGGGCCGTTTGGGGAGTTACTCTGTTTTCCTGGGTCTCTCCCATGTATACAGGCAGTGTATGTGTTATTAAACCTCTGTTTGTTTTCCTCCTGTTAAACTGTCTTTTATTACATGGGAGTCTCAGCCAAGAACCTATAATAGCAGAGGGGAAATTGTTTTACCTCCCCTACAATACATATCCATTAAAAGAGTAAATAGAAGATGATATTGAGACAGGAACCAGCCTAATGACACAGGGCCATGTGTAAGCCCCTGGCCTAATAAGATAAGGCCCCTAATCAATCGTCAAGCTAGGAGAATTAGATAGAGGCCACCGAGACCCACATTCTGCAGCTTCTGGACTTTCCTGGGCTTACACATGAACCCTGGCATGCAGGAGTCCACTGAAGGTGACCCTAGCCCTATTAGCATAGTAAAAATAACACCTAAGGGTGGAGAGCTAGCATGCTAGTGATACATGCATTGCATGTAGTGGCATGCTATGTGACAGTGCAGGTACAAGCACAAGCCCCCTCCCACCACATGCCATGACAAGGACCTCTTCCTCAACCTTTGCCTAACAAAAGCCCCACAATCCTGCTCCTTATGAGCCAGTCACTCACCCTTTCCTTTTTGCACAGACTCCCTCATGCCACTCCTGTGCACAAGTTAATAAACTTTTACTTTTATACTCCTGTTTGTTGTCTCTCCTTCTTTTTATCCTGAGGGATAATAAGAACCCAATGTTCTGGTAACAATATGAATGAATTAATAAATAAAATCTTAATCTTGTAAGAGTGAATAAGTGAAGAAATATTGAATAGATATATTACCCTCCTGTTGATGCAAATAATCTATAAACAATTTATAAATCAAAATTGGGGTGAGTTTATTATGAGCCAAATCTGAGGACCATATAGCCTGGGAGGGTCCTTTCACAAAGAAATGGAGCACTCCAAAGAAGTAGGGGTGTATGGAGTGGTTATATACCATGGAGGAGCGTGTATCACATATGATTAGAAGATTCCTCTTCCAATAGTCAAGAGACTGCTTTGCTGGTACAGCAATTCAATGAACACAGTGGGTCACTAGTCTCAAGGTGTGTGATCACAGGGCAAGAACAGCAGGTTAGCAATCAGTGTTTAGTTTGCGGGGAGATGCTTATCCTTAAGGAAATCCCAAGGTAGGGGAAGTTACATCCTTATCTTTAAGGGCATCGTTCTTGTCTTTGGGACGTAGTAAATACTTAAAGCATATATACAATGCATGCTCAATGGCTGAGTTCAGGCTGAATTAGTTTTACACCAAATGGCTTCCTCACATACTCCAACATCCTATTTCTTATCATTTATTTATCATTCCAAACCTGGTTCCTTATCCTAGCTCTGAATATCTTTGGCAAAATGACTTATAACAGGACATAATAATATATTCCTTATTTCACTGAAATATTTTGTCTTGTTTTTATAATTTCCTAACTAATTTTGCAACTGTTGCATAGAATATTCATGTAGAATATTTTATAGAATAATTAGGTTGTTTAAAGTTTTTGGCTAATAACAACTTTGCTGAAATAAATATATCTTGTATATTTCTGTGATTATTATGAGTAGAGGACATTTGAGCTATGGAACTGATGGGTCAGGAAATATGTAAAATTTTTATTTTCACATATTTAATTATTCTGATAATTTTCTTTTATGAAGGTTGAACTAGAGATTATTAATATTTTCAATGTTTGCTAAATTGTATAATGCTGTTTTGACTTGCATTTATTTAATTATGTATGAATTTATGCATCATTATGTTAATTTGCATGTAAACTTCTTAGTCATTTCTATTCTTATTAAATTATTCATATTTTTTTCAAATATATTTATAAATGGCCCTTCCCCCAACCCTGGAAATGCTATAGGAAAAATGGGAAAGTTGTTGGCATCAAAGCTTTGTTTAACAACTAACAAAATTATAGTAACTCATGAAAGAAAGAAATAGGTGGGTCTTAGCGTTAAGGGTGGAGTCTCTGCTAACACTGTGATAGGAAATGAGAGGTTATTCATATTTAGCTCATTTTTAGCCTAGCTTATAAATATAGCAGGGCAAAAATAAATAAATAAAATTTTAAAAATGAAATGCAATGTAATAAATTACATTGGACTGCAACTCTTTCTGTCCTTAAGGGAGGAACAGAGTAAAGCCAGAATAAAAGAGAAATCCCTATGTTGTAAAAAACTTATTCCTTTGAGTATATACCAAACTTTCAGACAAAAGCAGATGAAAGACAGGAAAAACATTGTTTCAACCTTTGACACAAACATTTTTTAATGCCTCACTTTCATCGGACAATGTTAAAATACATAGCATGAAGGCACCCCATGCATCTGTTTTTGTAATTGGGTTGTTTTCTATTTGTTGTCTAGTACTTCCTGTTACATTCTTGATATCAATACTTTTTTTGTTATGTGCATTATAGGTATCTGTGTAGCTTGTCTTTTACAGAGACAGTTGCTGCTGTCAGCTCATGCCATTGTTGCCATCAAAAACCTGGCTGATGTCAGTGTCATAGCTTCCAGGTATACTGGCCAGTGAGCTGTGCTGAAGTTTGCTGCCCCCACTGAAGCCACTCCTATTGCTGGTGGCTTCATTCCTGGAAAATTCATTAACCAGATCCAGGCAGCCTTCATGGAGCTGAGACTTCCAATGATTACTGATCCCAGGGCTGACCACGAATCTCTCACAAAAGTGTCTTATGTTAACCTGCAAACCACTCGTCTGTGTAACACAGACTGTCCTCTGCATTCTGTGAACGTTGTCATCCCATGCAACAACAAGGGAGCTCACTCATTGGGGCTGGTGTGGGGGACGCTGGCCCAGGGCATTCTGCACATGCGTAGCACCATCTCCTGTAAACACCCGTGGCACGTCATGCCTGATCTCTACTTCTCCAGAGATGCTGAAGACATTAAAAAGGAAGAGCAGGCCACTATTGAAAAGGCTATGACCAAGGACGACTTTCAGGGTGAATGGATTGCACCAGCTCCTGAATTGACTGCTACTCAACTCAAGGTACCCTCTCTGCCTATCCAGCAATTCCCTACTGAAGACTGAAGACTGGCCTGCAGCTCCCACTGCTCAGGCCACTGAATGGGTAGGAACAACCAATGAGTGGTCTTAAGCCATTCTTCCATAGACTCTAACACAGAAATGGAAATAAGGGTAATGGAAAAGAAACAGTTTCTAAAAGGAAAGGAAAACAAACACACCACTCAGGTGATTCTCATAATGCATGCAGTGAATTCAACCACATTAGAAACCAGCTTCAGTCACCACGTGCCAGTGGGCTTCCACTTTTCATTTGCCTAGATTAGTGAGAAATTTTCTCAGATAATGAATAAAGTCACTAATGGTTATATCCACTTCATAGAAAATACTCAACATTTGTGTAAATAATTTAATTCTTATTATCTTAGCTACTTTTTATTTTGTTTTCTCCACATTTAAAGAAAGGGATCTATCTTACTATTAGTTCATGTATGATATCTCACAGTTCTATACAAAAATGAATCTCTTTAAAAATATGAAGACCTAAGTAGCTGGAGGTATACCTCATATTAACATATAAATTGTAAAAGCTTTCTATTTTCTACATTCATTCCACAGTATTCCATATGGAAATAGTAGTGAAAGAAGTTCTTTTTCTTGTGACTTCGTTTTATCTGTGTAAAGGAAATGCTTTCTGAATTATTTGCTCTTTTTCCCTATTCACAGATTGACATGCCACATTTTGAAGCATGTCGTCAGGGCCATATTTATCCTTGGGTTTTACATACTGAGCATATATCTTCTGGTAAGTTGCACCTTTTGTTCTTTCTTTACGGCTTTTATGCATTGTTGTTGCATTAGTACAAGGCTAGCTATTGCTACCAATGCCCCACAGAGAGAATGTTTCAGTGACTTCCTTGACAATGCTGGAAAGTCTTTGTGTAGCATTCATTCTGCCTTCTAATTCTGTGCTGTTCATGTCACCATGTTCCAGTTTAATTCAGGTTGGGTTATTCTTAGTCTCCCAGTCTCTAATCACTAGCTCTTACACCTTTCAAATGTACAAATACGAGCACAGCTTTTGTCTGAACTCACACAGGCTTGATCCGTCTCTTGAGTTCATATCCAAAATAGTTTTTGACATTTGCTACAAACATTACTTCATTGTCAGCCCCAGAAACAATTGTCAGAAATTTACTGCATAATTTTGTAGGTTTTTGCTTAGAGTAAAATAAATTTTGTTTGGAATAGACCTATCAAAAAACATGCAATTAAAAAAAATAATTCAACAGAAAATAGAAGTATTAAAATAAATCCATATATTAATACAATTATTTAAGTGTAATGAGTATTTATTGGTGCACTAATTGGAAATTTGTGAAAATATGCACTTCAAGGTTTCCATAATTTCCTAAGGTAAGAATACAAGAATAGTTGATAAAACTTTCTCAAAAGTAATGCAGTGCAAATAAGGATGAATTATAAGTGAAACTTTTCGAATTATTTACAATCAAACTTTGATATTACTATTAGTCTTTGATTATATTATATTCATTTGAAATTATAAGCTGTGTTTCTTTAAACAAGATGCATTTTGTAAACCCTACAGCAATGACAAAAAGAAAAAAACAAAGATAATTACTAAGCCAATGGTAGCAGTAAAACCGCATACTAAAAAGTATGAAATTAATCCAAATAAAGGCAGGAAAAGAGCAAATAACAAAAATAAAAATAGAAAATGAAGAGCAGATGGTGTATTTAAACTGAATCATGGTGATAACAGTATTATGCATAAACGGTTTAAACCGAGGGAGCAAGGCAGAAATTGTCATAATGGGGATAAAAGACTAAACTTAAGTTTTCTACTGGAAAATTACTTTTAAAATGAGTACATCATTTAAATATAAAAGGATAAAAAAGATACATTATGCAAACACTATACAAAAGCTACCTAGAGAAGTCACGTTAGTATTAGACATGGTAGAATTTAGGACAAGAAAAATTATTACGTATAAAGAGGAAAATGTTATAATGACAGAGAGGCAATTTTTAAAGAGGAGACAACAATCTTAATTTGTATGTACCTAACAGATATATTTTCTATAAAGCAAAAATTGATAGAACTGATAGGATAAATAAATAAAACTACAATTATAGATGAAGTTTTCAATACTTATTCACAGTCCAATTTGAAAAACATTATACCACTACCCTTAAATTGTAGAATCTTACAAAAATGTACATTAATTTTCCCCTTCCTATCCTTTGCTTTGGACAACATTTCTTACATATTTAATGTCTACTTGTGTTATAAACTACACAATACATTTTGAATATGATTTGTATATATTTGGAAGAGCTGCATAATTCTATGGACCTATATATCATTAAATGACCAATGAAGGATGTTACAAAACCATTTATCTGGAAAAAATGCATGCAAAGTACAAAATAGGCTAATGAATTTTAATGTAAAAAATTGCAAAAAGTACATTGAAACAAGCTTCCATATTGAAATTAACCTGCAAGCAGCTACCACTTGTCAAGTTTCGATATTATATCAAAGAAAAATATCCATAATTATCTGAAAAGGCTTTCAAAATACTCCTAAATTTTCAAATTACCTACCTGTGTTAAGATCAGATTTTCCTCATATATTTGAACTATAAAAAACATAATGGACCTAATGCAGAAATAAATGTAAGAATTCAACTATCTTATATTTACACAAACATTACAGAAATTTTGTAATCTAAAATGCTGCCACTCTTTTCCTCACTATTTTATGTGTATAGTTATTTTTTTATTCAGGTGTAATTGACATGCAATGCTATGTTAGTTTTAGGTGTGCAACACAGTGATTTGATATTTGTATATATTGGGAAATGATCACCACAATAAGTCTAGTTAACATGTGCCACTATAATTGTTACAAAATTGTTTTTCTTGTAATGACAAGTTTTAAGATCTGCTACCTTAGCAACTTTCAAATATAAAATACAGCATTATTAACTATAGTCACCATGTTGCACATTATATCTGCATGATTTATTTATTTTATAACTGAAAGTTTGTACCTTTTGACCCCCCTCACCCATTTTGCCCACCCCCAGCCCCTGACTTCTTTATCCATTCATCCATCCATGGGCACTTAGGTTGCTTCCATGCTTTGGCTATTGTAAGTAATGCTGCAATAAACATGGGGGTGCATATATCTTTTCGAGTTTGTGTTTTTGTTTTCTTTTCATAAATACCAAGAAATGGAATTGTTAGATCATATGGTGCTCTATTTTTAGTTTTTTGAGGAACCTCCATACTGTTTTCCATAGTGGCTGCACCAACTTCCCGCCAACAGTGCATGAGGGTTCCCTTTTCTCCACATCCTCTCAACGTTTGCTGTTTCTTGTCATTTTGATAATAGTCATTCTAGACATGAGGAGATATCTCTTTATGGTTTTGATTTGAATATAGTTATTTTTAATTAAATATTTATTTACATTAAGATATAGCAATATAGAGGATTTTTTATTAATTTCAGTTAATTAAATAGGTACTAACTTTTTTTTTTAAATTGTGGTAAGAGCACTAACTTGAGATCTATCCTCCTAACAAATTTTGAAGTGCACAGTACAGAATTGTTAAGTATAGGTACGATGTTATACGGCAGATCTCTAGAACGCATTCATCTTCCCAACTGAAACTTTATACTTGTTGAAGAGTAACTCCTGATTTCCCCATCTCCCCATTGTCTGGCAACCACCATTCTCCACTCTGTTTCTATGAGCTTGACTATACTAAGTACCTTTTATAAGTGGAATCATGCCAGTGGAATCCTTCTGTGTCTGGCTTCTCTCACTTAGCGTAATGTTCTCCGGAGTCAACCATGTTGTCATACAAGGCAGAATTTTCTCCTTTTTAAAGGTTGAATAATATTCCATTGTGTGTATATGCCAAATTTTCTTCATCCAGTCATCCGTCAATGGACATTTAGGTTGTTTCTATATTCTGGTTACTGCAACACCACAATGAACATGGGAGTGCAGATATCATTTGAGATCCTGATTTAACTCCTTTTGAATATATACCTAGAAGTGGGATTTCTGGATCACATATCAGTTGTATTTTCAGGCTTTTTGAGAAACCTCAATGCTGTTTTCCATAGCATCTGGCCAATTTACATTGCCAAGAACAGTACACAAGAATCTCTATTTCTCCACATCCTCACCCGCACACCAGCTTTTGGGTTTTTGATTACTGCTATACTAACAGGTATGAGATAATATTCTACATAAACAAAAACTCTTTTATATCCTCAGTGATTTTGTATGTATGCAAATATGTCCTGAGATCAAAAACTTTGAGAACCATTGGTATAGATTCAAAGTCATCTGTTGTATTACGTTTTTTCTGTCTAAAGCACTTCCTTTACCATTTCTTGTATTACAATTCTGTCAACAAACCCTCTCAGCCTTTTATATTAGTTTTTGCCTGCAAGAGTGTTTATTTTGAAAGATATTTTTCCTGGGGAGAGAATTCTGCTACCTTCTGTCTTTGAGTGTGAATCTGTACATGAATAGGTGAAAATTCCTGAGCTAAGCAAAAAATATCTGGCAGCGGAGAAAAAGGAACTGTTGGGATACTGTTTGTTTGTCTGTTTTTCCAGAGCTTTAAAAAATATTCCGTATTGTCTTCTGACTGTATAATTTCTTACAGTATAGACGTCTGTGAATTCTTATCCTTAGTATATGAGATGTCTTTGCCCTCTAGCTGTTTTTAAAATATTCTTTTTGACACTATAGTTTTTTAAATTTCATGATGATCTTAGGTGTGGCTTTCTTTGTGTTTATACTCCTTGCAGTTCATTGAGCTTTTTGTATCAATAGGTTTGTAATTTTCATTAAGACTGGAAGGATTTCTGGCATCATCTCTTCAGCTTGTTTTTTTGTTTTTTTCTGTCTCTGCCTGTTTGTTTGTTTCCACCTTCCTTTCCTACCCATATGATACTAAATCCATAAATGTTAGATAGCACAAAATTGTCCTAAATTACGCTGAGGTTCTGTTCATTATTTTCCATCTATTTTGTCTCTGTGCTTCAATTTGGATAGTTTCTATTGCTTTGTCCTCAAGTTCAATGATCTTGTCCATGATCCAATCTATAGTTAATTACGTCTAGCAAATTTTTATTTCAGACACCGTAGTTTTTATTTCTATAAATTACCTTTAGTTCTTTTATTTTTTTCCTTTTCTCTCCTCATTATGTTTAGGATTCTCTTTAAATCATTGAACATATTTATGATAGCTATTTTAAGGTCTCTGTCTATAAATTTCACCTTCTTTCTCAATTTTAGGACTATTTATATTGAGTCATTTACTTCTGGTTTTGCTCTTAATATGTTACTTCCTCACATGAGTAATATTTTTTTATTGAATGTCAGATATGGTGAATATCATGCTGTTGATTGCTTGGATTTTGTTGTGTTCTTTTAAAGAGTGCCTAAGTCTATTTAGCAGGTATTTACGTTACTTAAACATTAAGCAGATTCTTTGATATCCTTTTAAAAAATCTTTGATAATATGGATCTAGTGTACCTTTATTTTAAGTATAATTTTGTCCTACTACAAAGGTGTGACCATTTGAGACCACTGTTTACTTCTTCAAATATTTAATGAGATCTTTTACTTTGGCAAATGGAAAGCTCATCAGTTCCCAGTGGAACGGAATGATTCTTTGGTGTGTAGCTTCTTAACAATTGTTCTTTCCCTGACTTGTGGAATTTCACCCTATTTATATGAAAATTGGTACTTAGTTAAATTTTTTAGCAAACACATGCTTATTTCTGGAGCTCTTTCTCTGCATACCTGCCTCTTTTCTGGTACTTTGGCCCACAAATCCCAGCCACCTCTGCCTTCCTAAATTCATTTCTCTGCCTCCTTATTGCAGTACACTGTCCTCTACTTGCTCCTTGCAGTATTATCTGGAAAGTGCTCCCAGGCAGAAAGTCAGGGTAAACTTTTAGCATTCACCTAATATGTTTTTTCTCTTATCAATCACAGTTTTGTGCTGCTTGTAGTCCCATGTTTGAAACAATTGTTTCATATATGTTTTCCAATCTTTAAACTGTTTGTGATAAAAGGAAAAAATCTAATACCAGTTAATGGTTGGCTCGTTGTCAAATGCAGAAATCCTTGTTTCACCTTTTCCTTTCATTACTGTTTTCTCTAATTTACTTAAATATAGAATTTTCTCTTGAAATTAATTTTAACTTTGTATTAATTTTCCATTTAATAACATTTAGAACAAGAGGGAAAATAATGCATTGGGAAGTGTTTGCTGCATAACAATCTGAAATATCAATGGCTTAAAATAAGCATGTATTTTTCTTCACATACAAAACCGCAAATTAGGTGAGATATGTCTGCCTTAGGGTGCAGGCTGGCTGCTTTTAGGTTCAGGTTTCTGTTTGGATTCAGATCTGTTCCATGTGTCTCCACATTTTCCTTGGACAAGTGGCTACCTGAGATGTGTTATTCTCCTGATAGACTGCAGGAGCACAAGAGTGCAGGCCATCCTTCCCAGGCATATTCAACATCTCTTTTCTCATCATGCCCAAGAGCATTTCACTGGCCTAAATATGCAACATGGCCAATCTCAAAGTCAACCTGTAGGAAAGCACATTCCTCCTACCACGAAGACATGGCAAAGACAGTGAAATATGATGCTGACACAAGACTCCAGCGAAGAATTAGAGATAACGTTTCCCAAGACATTAATGGGTCTCTGTATCACCTAGCAAAGTTGAGACAAACGGCACTCATCCAATCTTGTTATAATATTTTTCTCCATTTAGTTTAATGTGCATTAGAAAATCAAAAGTGTCTAAAAAGTGTTTAACCAATAGCTCCATTTGATAATAGAGAAACTTAAATATTCTGAGAATAGAGTCTCAGAGTATTTAAGCACTTTTCTAAATTTGTCTAAGTCATTGATACCTGACATAGAGATATCTGATTTGACACTGTTCCTTAATTCAATGTTACGTTTACTTTCTCTTGCTATTCATGGTAACTGTCAATATTCCAATAAACTTCTATCAGACGGGGTGCAGGCAGGAAAAGATGCAATTTCTAAAGGATTTAAGAGAAATTAAACAAGTTTAAAGAGAGTTTAACAAAGAGATTCTTAGCAGAAATGGGAGCAGTTTCAAAGAATCCACAAGAAATGATAAAGAAGCTGTTTATTAACTGCAGGAAGTTATCACCACCACCAGATCTGAAGGGGCAAAGGAGGAACAAGGTTCTAGAGACTAAAAGAGCCAAAGTTAAGGGGGAGGAGCTTTAGCCTTCAAAAAACGCATCCCAGTAGCACCCCAGAATCCCTACAGTGAGAAAGGAAGGGATTAAGAGGAATAAATAAATAAAATTCTCACTCCTTCTTCTTGCTCTTCAGTTTCCTGTCAGTGCCTCCCACTAGCTGAATCCAACTAAAAGCCAGTAGGCAATGGGGTGTCTGTGAGGCGGTCAGAAAGGCAAGCCTCTGTAGGCTCAGAGGAGAGGGAGAGGAGCAAAAAGAGTGACAGATGGGTGACAAAGAATAACCAGCACAGCCTTCATGCTTAAGGTTGTGCCATCTACAGAATATTGTGAGAGACGACATGAGTGGAGCCATCTTAAAATAGAGCCAGAGCAGTCATTTCAGAGGAATTGCCTTGCTCCTCTTGTTTTCTTTATCTTCCAAACTAGACCAAACCAACGAGATTCCAAGAAGACAGTAAGGACAAGAATATCTCATTGGTAATGACTGGTGGAACCAGACTTTGTTGATGACCCCACTGCTAACCAATCAGTGAAGAAGTCTAGTCTTTTGCCTGATGACTGAATCTCAAGCCAATCTATGAAGCATAAACCTAGCCTTACCTCATCTAGCACCGATGAACTCTTCCTTAATACAATTCACCTCATCCTCCCCTTTTTTCTGTAAAAACCCTGAGCTCCTCTCCTGTAATCAGGACAATAGTTGGGTTTCTACATGAATCTATGCTCTTTGAATTGCAATTCTTTGATCCCAAATAAACACTTTTCCTCTTAAACTAGTTTCCGTTTTTGTAGGTTAACAATATAATCATCGATTCATTTAACAAATGGTTATTGAAACCCTGCTATGTATTAGATTTGTTTCTAGGCATTGAGAAGGCAGCATTGAACAAAACAGATAAAATTCTTTCTTGGAACTCATGTTCTAGAGATGGATTCAGTTCATAAGGAAGATAAACTAGTACAATTATATTATATTAATAGTGATAAATGCCAAGAGAAAAATCAGGGAAGCGGAAAAAGAATCAGATCTTCTGGGACCTTGAGTAGGGTGTAAGACGATCTGACTTATGTTTAAATAAGAAAACTCTTACTACTGAGGTAAAGCTTAACTAAAGACGGGGAAGGTCTGATAAAAGTAGAATTTTATAAAATATTAATTACATAATAGATATATTCCAGAAACATAGTTAATTTTTGTCACCTATTTAAATAGCACAAAAGTAAAGAAAAATCTTTAAATCTATTTAGATTTCAAATCTTCAGATTTTAGTTTTAGTGGCAATTTTTTGCATAAGTAAAATAATTGCATCCTAATTTATTTGTCTTGTAAATCCAGATTTTTAGATATTGGTTTCCTTGAAGTGAGACACCAATTAATTGAATATAAAGAATTCTTGACTGACATGAGCTGACGTAGGTTTGTAGTTAGGCCTGTGCAACTTATAAACATTTACAAGAGATGAACTTTAAAGTAAATTATAGACATTTGAAGAAATTTTTAAAACAGCAGGAGATAAAAAGATCCCTTATTTGGAACAGATGAGTGGTATATTACTTGGAAGATGAAATAAAGAAGTAGATAAGATTGAGTACATAGATATTTAGATATAAACTTTTTATATCTTCTGAAAATGGTGATTTGGTTCTTACTCTGTAAGCTAAAAATTATGCAATTCTCAAAAAATTACCTACTATTGATAATACAGAAAACATGCATTTGATTTAGATTTTTTTTCTTGTATGAAAATATTTCCAGCTATTAGATTTTCCAAGAAAATTGATGCAATAAATAGCCTTCTAAGTAATTTATTATGTGATAAAATATTTTTATATGTTTTAAGAACAAAACCAGAGCTCAAAATATTTCACTGCAGCCTATAAACTTCAGTCCTAGGCTCTCTGGAATAAACACATGCAAATATTTGTTAGAAAAGAATTGACAACAGGCAACTCTCTGTGTACAAGGAGAGCATAATTCATGCCAATGCTAAAGACAGGAATGTCATTCGGTAAGCTGGTCCCATGACACTGAGTTAAGCATTGTTGTTTTGGGAGCAGCATGGGAAGAGCTGGAGCTCCAGCTTCACCGGATGCTGCATAGCGAGAGTGTTCCACAGAGAGCCAAAGAGGAGTGTCAAACAGCTGCTTCATGTTGCCTATTCTTCCAATTTAAAGGACCTCATGGCTTCACATTAAAAGCTCTGTCTTGGAACTCTGTGGATGTAGATAAGTTCTCACCCAAACAAGAATTTCATCCAGAGCCCTACCTGCCTGGGATGCTTAGTCCATTTGGGCTACTAGAACAAAGTACCACGGACTGAGTGGCTTATAAATAACAGAAATTTATTTTTCACAGTTGTGGAGGCTGAAAGTTGAAGATGGGCGTGCCATCATGAGTGGATTCTCGTGAGAGCCCTCTTCAGACTGCAGCAAAAGAGCTGGCTGGCTCTCTGGACTCTTCTTATAAGGGAACTAATCCCATTCATGAGGGCTCCACTCTCACCACCAGTTAGCCCCCAAAGGCCCCCACCTCAAATACCATCACATTAGGATTAAGGTTTCAACATATGACTTTTGGTGGGGGGTTGGGGGGGGTTGGGGGGGTAGGGACACAAGCAGGCGTATTAAACTGAACTTAATAACATCCTTGTATACAGCTTATAGTGTATAAAAGTGTACTTTTCTTTTTATTTTTAAATTACAAAAATTCTCAACATACATTCATATAGATGATTGGAAGTTAATTATTCCACTATGTTTTTCTGCTTTAACTTCTTGAAATCCCTTCATAATTCCACCAAAGAGCTCTTTAGTTTTAAATTTGTTTTAATAGCACGTTTCTCCAAGTGACTCTCTTCTTTAAAAAAATAAACTGTGCCGATGCAGTACTCTCAAATTTCCAAAGCATGGTTAAGTTGAGGCTCTGGTGCTAAAACAAAATCTTTATGGAAGCTTCTGGGTATTAGAGGTAAAAGGTAAAGAGAAATACTTTTTCTAGAAGTAGTCTCCCCTGAACTTTAGGGTACTCATCTAGATCCTGGAAATATTCCATGTGTCAGGGATTCAGCTCAGCCCACCACGAGAATCTTTTGGCCTCCACACACAATAGAGTCCATAAATAAATCTATTGTTTTAAGAATATGGAGATAGTTCTTCCCATGCTCAAGTTTAAGACCCTTTTTTTTCTACCTCAATATTACCAACAGTGGAACACTCATTGCCTACAGAGGAAAACCCTCCAAAAGATGTAATGCTATTCCAAGGCCCAGAATTGACATTTATAATAGCCAATGATGTGTAACCAAAATCTGTGTGGATCAACAGTTGTTTTGGGGGTTGGGAGACACTAACTAAAGTTCTATCCAATTTACATTATTGAACAGAGCATAGAATTCTATACTGGTATGTATCGAATTAGTTTTATGTTGACCATGATTTTTATTTATATTACTGAATATATACTGAATATATATTATTGAACATCACTTTTTATTTATTATAAACAGGGCATGATTCTACAAAAGCATCTATCATCATGCTTACAGAAACCAAAAATTTCCAGGAACTCGCAAGGATCAGTTTTTCAAAGGAATAAAATGAAAATGAAAGTCATTCCTTATCTTCCACAGGAATCCGACTTGTCATATTACATTTGATTCTCTGTGTGGTCTTATACTCCCATGTCTGACAAAATTTTTCATATTTATTAATTTTCATTGGCTCCACAGGGCTAATTTTTACCTACAACATAAAAGCATTAATATTTCAGTTTCTACCAGACAAGAAAATTTTGTAGTTGATCAAGCTTCTCTCCTAAATTAAGTACCCGCCTCTCTGTCAGTGCTCAGAACTTAATTTGCCACATTTTTGTTTGTTTTATTTATAATACAACAACATATCTCAATAACTAGTCATTTTAAGAAGAATCAATACAACACTACCAACAATAAATCATTTAAAGGAATCTTCTGGATTTGACTTTTCTTCTGAATGTTCCCTTGCATGACTTTTATTTCCAGGTTTACTATTTCTAGTCTCTTATCTGTATATGTTCTAGGGAGATGTAATTTTCTTTAAGGTAGGAAAGTGGACTTTCATTTTCCATTTCCTCCAATAAACAGTCTAACAACATACATACACACATTTTGGCATGATTATCATCAAGATAATCTCCATACCACTTCCATAGGTGAAGGAAACCCAGAATCATATTTTCCTCCTTTGTATCCCTCACAATATATAGACTGGTTCTTCACATATAAAAGTCTTTCATTATATTCTTGTTGAACAGAATTATGAACTGATGACCCATCAAACATTTTTGAGCAATGCCCATGTATCATACATGCTCTGGGAAAATTGAGCAAATTTTCCACAAATAATATTTATAATATAGATCAGTACTTAAGTAAAATTTACACTTCTCTTATTCAAACCATAAAGATTAGAAATATCACCGGAAATCTTGAGAATTCTAAGTTTTCAATATGAATTATACACAATGCAATTCAAAATGTCTTATTCTAAGATTTAATCATGAAAGCTTTATAAATCTGTGTTTTTGATTGGATTCAGATCTACTCTACTATCTATCTAATGTTTGCTAGTAAGAATTCTGAATATAATTCAACCTCTTGTCGATCCCCAGAAATTTGATTCTTGCCCAAGTAGAGTGTAATATTATGTAAATATTTGTTGTTGTGCCTTCTTGGGAAAAGACTTCACATGCCCTCCTACTGCCTTGTTGCCGATACCCTACCCGTGAGAGGAATGAAATATTCCAACCATTGATGTTGCTGTCACCAGTAGACTGTTAGTTTATGGATTGCCTAGCCCTTAAAAAAATATGTATACATTGGACATGTGACTTCCTTCGGTCAATGGAATGAGTGGAAATGACGGATGCCTCTTCTGAAACTAAAGCATTAAGATTCATTGTGATTTTCCTTCATCACTACTCTCCCTCTTGCCATAAGCCAGCATGTCTCAGATGTTGCCTGGAAGGAAGAAGTCACACAAAAGAGACCCAAAACTACCTGTAAAAGCATGTAATTTGACCTAGAAATGAATACTTCTTGTAGTAAGCCACTAAGAATTTGAGATTGTTTTTCTATAATAGCATATTGCTGCAAAAGATCACAAATATATTTTCATTTGTTTATATACAATAATTGGAAATGATATTACTTTGTGCAAATAGTATTTTAGAAGATACGCATACATATACACATGTAAAACCATGTATGTGATTATGTATAATATATATTTAAATAAGTATGTACTTTATACATAGAGAAATTTAATATGCATTTTATGTATGATTATGTATAACTGTATGCGTAAAAATTAAATACTTATTTCTTCCTCTAGTTAAGGGAAGAATTTTTAAAAATTGGTAATCGTTTTGCTAGTTGAGGGACAGTTTTGAAAATTTAATTTAAGAATCGATCATTAATATGATGACAATAAAAACATAAACTTGTAGCCACACATCAAATAATATTTGTTACATTTCTGTTGTTAATTCTCCAAGTTCGTTTATGTTTTCTTCTGTTATATTGGCACAAGTATGACTAAGACAAAATTCCTGAATATACAGTGCTGTACTTCTGAAAGGTTTTCCTTAAATTTGATGTTGAGTAGAATTTTGAATAAATCTATTGACGCCAGCTGTCCATTTCACCTTGGATAAATTTTCTAACAACCCCGTTTGTTCATGTATTTGACTTCTTGTAGCTGTGGAAAAAAATCTTGTGATCTAATTGCTTAAAATAGTCTCTTTTTGCAACTGCAGTTTTTACTGGGATTTTAGAAGAGGAAAGAAAAGAAGCAGGATATAATAGAAAAAATCAGAGAATATCACATGTAGCATGGGTTTCATGGAATTTTGTATCCGTCGTGAGCATGTGTGTATCGTGCCAGGGTGTAAAATATATTTTCTACTGTGGGCTCCTCCTTTTGCTGAGGAAGCCTGGTCCTGAGCTAACATCCGTGCCCATCTTCCTCCACTTTATACGTGGGATGCCTACCACAGCACAGCTTTTGCCAAGCGGTGCCATGTCCGCACCCGGGATCCAAACCAGTGAACCGAGAAGCCGAGAAGTGGAACGTGCGAACTTAACCGCTGCACACTGGGCCAGCCCCTATCTATGTTGCTTATGCTTACCTAAAGCCATATCTATACATATTCCAATTATTGAAAACCTACTAAGTGTCAGGCTCTGTAGTAGACCTAGCTGATGAACACAGGCTCTGTTCACCAGATGTGCAGAGCTCGATGGGGGAGCGCTTCAGGCTGAAGGTCTTAGGGGTGTCAAGGTGCCAAACATGAAACTCTCTGCAGATGACTG